>NC_090449.1:1071858562-1072460228 GCF_031143425.1 Pleurodeles waltl | reverse complement strand
TTGATGAGGTTGTTCAGTTCAGCCGGCTCTCTGGGATAAAGATTAACTGGTCCAAGTCAGTGGTATTACCATTGTGAGATGCTACTGAGCAGTGTCGATCTGGGAATCCCATTATGCTGGGCAGACGGGCAGGTGCGTTATCTCGGTATTTGGTTGAGCCGGAATGTGGATGAGCTGTGCTCGGCCAACTACGGTACTGCAGTTGCGTGGCTGGAGGACAAGGTGACGGTTTGGCGTTCGCTGCCATTGTCACTGGCTGGACGCATCGCGATAGCCAAGATGGTGGAGTTACCCAAGTTCCTGTATTTGTTTGTCAACCTGCCACTGTCACTTACGTCCGTTTCTTTGAGACTTCTACGGTCCCTGCTGTGACTCTTGTTTGGGCGGGGGGACCTGCCAGAATAGCATGGGAGACTGTCAGAGTCACCAGATCCTCGGGGTCTGTGCACGTTCCCAACACTTCCACCACAAGACAGCTCCAATACTCTGATTAGATTTATCACAGAGTCTAAGAGAGTCCAAGTGGGGAAAAGGGGATTAGGACGGGATCAGCTGGGAAGGAGACCTGAAGGAAGCAAAAGGTTAAAACACAACATCAAAATTATATCTCATGAAATCAGTACCATGCTACAACTCTAAGCTTCGTCTTTTCCAAAAAAACATGAACAACCCTAAAATAGTCCTAAAACTGACTAGGCTTTAGATGACCGAATGCCTGAGGAGGAAACAGGAAAATTTAAATAGGACTTTCAGATTCAAGTACTTTCTTTAGCATGAGAATCAGGAAACACTCTGAGCAATTTCTAAACAACCATATGAATCTCCTTTTAAGAATATATATCAGGAACACACAGCATTACATCTAGAACTCTGGTATTGTTGTGTTCATCTCAGAAAAAACATTGGGAAGTGAATTGCGCACATTGCAGATTTTATATGAGTATTAAACACCATAAAGGATTGTGCACCATGAAATCACACAACGTAGATTCAAGGAATAAATCACGCAACGTATCAACTTGAAATGCTACCAAGAAAATGTCTTAGAATAGTAGCGCACAGTAATTTACATTATTTATACACGAGGAAAGAATTGCGCGTCTTGCCGATTCAAATGTCACCATACAAATGCCAAGAAATGGTAGCGCACAATGAACAACATGAAAAGCACTCAGGGAAAGAATCGCGCCTCTTGTCGATTCAAATGCCACCATGCAAATGCCAAGAAATGGTAGCGCACAATGAATAACATGAAAAAACACTCAAGGAAAGAATCGCGCGTGTTGCCGATTCGAATGCCTCCATGTAAATGCCAGAAAATGGTAGCGCACAATGAACAGCATGAATTACACACGAGAAGTGAATCGCGCGTTTCGCCTATTCGATTGCCACCATGTAAATGTCAAGAAAAGGTAGCGCGCAATGAACAACAAAGTTAAATGCTCATGAAACGAGTTGCACGTCTTGCCAACTCGTAAAACATCATGTAAATGTCAAGAAATATCAGTGCGCAATGAACAACAATGTAATAACGAAGTCAAATCTTTATGGAATAAATTGCGCGTCCTCCCTATTTGCAAACCACCATACAAATTTTAAAAAATGGCAGCACACAAGTAATCTGTTATTCATTTAAGAATTAAAATCAAGAATATGAAAATTCTCAATTACGGTGTTGGGAAATGTCCAAACACCGTCTTACTGCCTGTAAACAGTGATCACCAATGAGAGATGAGTGCAGAAGACTGGAAAATCCAAATAGGCCGCCGGGACAGGAGCTCAGGAAGAAGCTGCTGCTCTGCACCGGGACCTCTGAATAGTGAGCACTGGAAGTTGGGCTGACTCTATTTTATAGAGTCTTGGCCCAGCCTAGAACCACGCCAGGCATGTTGCAGGGAAAGTCTCTAGAAGGCCCTGGAAAGGGACCACACCCTAACACACTCTGAATGTCTGCAGCAATACATTGCAAATGTACAGTATTTATAAGAACCTTAAAAATTAATCTTTTGGATGGAATTCTGCAATGCAAGAGGCTAAACAATAACATATCATCACAATGCATAAATTACATTATCTTGCGAGTGTTGGGTTTTTGCATTCTAGATGCCCGTAGAGCGCGCACTGTCCTGGTGTTGACAGAGACTTTGACTCTGCCGTTTGAGTGGGGAGGACTTGCGGCCCCAGATTTGGAACTGTATTGTTACTGCATGCAGGCCCATTTTATCCATTTTTGGTTGCATCCTATACGTTATTTGCCACATTTGGCAGAGGAACATGATTCGGTTTGGCCAAGTAGGCTAGACTGGGTAATCGGAACCCGGCTGGGCCCCGTCTAGGGGATATGGATACTGTGAGGTGCTCGTGCGCTTTGGCAGTGTCTGCTGAGGCGGTTGGGAGTGTGCGAGGTCTTTGCACCTTCGATGCCGGTCGGGGTTGCGGTGGGATTTCCCCTGCTGGAGGATGGGTAGATATTTGAACGCTTTCGGGAGTTGGATATGGTTACTCTGGGGTCCTGGTTCCAGAAGGGGATGTTTATCTCCTTGGAAGAGGCGCTGGGTGCACGCAGCGATGCTGCCCTATATCGCTTGCTCTTTTTTAGGATCCAGCTCTGCTGCGGGCGCGATATACCTGCTTTCCTGCGGAGCCCCCTCTCTGTCGTGCGCTGGAATTGTTGTACACAGCACCGACTGCTGCTCATTTCGAGCCTGTATGCTTGCTCACAGGCTACAGAATCCCAGGTGGATTCCAAGGCCAGAGTCCGCTGGGAGGCGGACCTTGGTGTGCCTATTTCAGAGAAGCAATGGGATTACCGTTGTGGTCAAATGAGGGCGCTTTCCCCTAATTACAGATTGCATCTAATCCATTTTAATTTTCTGCATCAGCTGCATTATATGCCCAGTCTCCTGAAAAAGATGGGCCTCAGAGCGGATGCTAACTGCGCACGCTGCATGGCATCGGAGGCGGACTTCATTCATCTGGCATGGGACTGCTGTACGCTGCGGGATTACTGGTCGGAGGTACTGAGACGACTGGACTTGCGCTACCGCGTGCTCCTGTGCTGGCGCTTCTGGGCTATGTGGAGGGGATCCCCTCTGTGTCCAGACGATTAGTGGGCCTGCTGCTGTTTCTGGCTAAGTGCCGTGTGGCGATGTGCTGGGGTAGGAAGCGGGTGCCTCGCTATGATGATTGGCTGAGAGATGCTGCATATTGTCAGGAACGGCTGGTGGAGTACTGGGAGTTGATGCCGGAGGGTTCCTGGCAGAGGGATATCTGGGTCCCCTTGGTGACATTTGTTGCAGCTCGTGCGCATGGCGATGGCTAGCTCACTGTGCCACTTCTTGTTTGTTCATCTGGCGATGGCTACACCTGCTGCTCTACTAACGTGTGCCCCCTCTCTCTGCGGGTGAGGCTGGCAGAGCTGCTTTCCTTCTTCTTTCTCTTCTTGTTATGTTCTCTCTTTCCTTTCCATCTCTGTTGTTTTCTATTTTTCAAGTTCACCTGCGACACGGACTGGAGATGCTCCTGCATGAGATAAGTTTCTCCTGTAGTTTCCTTTGCAATATGAACACGTTCGCATTTCTGTGAGCCCTCCCAGCATAATTAATGTTACATATATTGTCTGTGAATGCTGGTTTATGTTGTTTGATGATGTTTGCTTTTTTCTAAAATGCAAAAAGAAATAAAAAAAAAAGAAAAAAAGCTTTTGGGAGTGGCCAACTTCTGCTGCACACAGCCAGCCCCTGCTGCCCTCCGCTATTGACCATGTGCGGCAGGGGTTGGCAACAGGGCCTGGCCACTGGCCCGTACCTGTGCCTGTTCCTTCTTGTCCAGTCAACCCCCTCTATACCTGGCCACAGGTGTTTACCGCAGGGCACGGCCCCTGGCCCGGCCCTTCACCCAGTCAATCATGGGGGACCAACGGTGCTGCTCACTGTTTTAGCCATGCACTAGGGGGTAGGTGCTGGGCCTGTCCTCCCACAAAGCCCTTGCCCCTACCATCTTCAGCTGCCCAACCCCCTCTGCAAGGCAGGGTTTGGCCAGAGGTTCTGGCCTCCGGCCCAACCTTGCCATCTCCAGCTGCAGGTGACCAACTCCAGTTGCGCTTGGCCTTCGGCCGCATATGACATGCGACACACCTCATACTGCCTACCATGTTGTTCTCTTTATTATCCTTTTCTTTCTTCTGCACTATTGAAAAATTAATGTTTTGAGCATGGTGTGTGGTGTGAGTTATAATGTGTGTTAAGTGTGTTGGTAACCATAACTAGTGAAGTTCAGTGACCAGATGCATTTGAGCCAGAACCATAACTCAACTTTTAATGGTGCTTTTTCAGATTATTTAATTTTTTTATGTTGTGTCTCTGTCCATGAGGAGTGGTGGCCTGTGACTAGCCAATGTGCCTAACCCATTACAGGTAGTTAATCCTCAATACAGATTGTCTTTAGCTGTGTGCACCAGGGATTACAGGCAAGTCCTGGCCTGTGGCCAACTCCCACTGCACATGACTTTGGCCAATCTGCACCCGGTCAGTTCTGTTGGTACTGTGGTTCTCACAATGGAACTACAGCTATGAAATAAATGATGGAAGAAATATCCCTCTCATCCAATCAGACCTTTTTTTAAATTCTCAGACCAGCAAACCCCAAACAGCAGAGCTATACTAAACGTTTTAAAGTCACTCTGCAACCTATTTGCACTTTTATTTTCTCAAAAACTACTGCACAGATTTACCCCAAACTAACAAAAGCATGCTTTCCGAGTGAAGTTCTATTTTCATGCCAAGTTTGGTGGCAGTAGTGCCACGAGGGGTCACTTGACTTAGGGTAACACATAAATTATGCAAATCAGGATGCAATCAACTATGGGTGATTCCCAAATTTAGGCAAAGCGCAGATTCTTTATAGGGAGAACTCTGCAACAACAGCAACACTCTGAATCTGCTCACTTCAAGTGTTTGTTTTTCTAGCAAAGTTTTTAAACATAGGATCAGCACAGTGCCATCCACGCTGTGTTTCTCTAGGCCTGAAAGGGTATTGTCTTGACTTATACTGGTTGTTATCTTGTGTCTGGACAAAGTTGTACCTCTCTGAAGAGCTCTAACTAGAGTGAAACTCATGTAAGGGGGCTGCTTTTTTTCAATTCCAGGTTGGCTGTGACAGTATTTTAACAATAAAAAGCTGTAATACTGTAACTAGAATGGTAAAAGTCTTTTGTCATTTTCCAACTTGGCGTGGATGGCACTCTGCTAATCCTATGCTTAAAGGCTTTACTGTAAATAATGGCAAGAGGCTTTGTTACTTTCTTTTCAGCTCAGTGTGGATGGCACTATGCTAATCCTATGCTTAAAAACTTTGCTAGAAAAAGAGATATTCGAGGTGAGCAGATTCAGAGTGTCACTTGTGTTGCAGAGTACTCCTTATAAAGGAACTGCTCTCTGCCTGAATTTGGAAACTACCCAGAAGTCCTTGTGTCCTGTTTGCATAATTTATGCAGCACTCTGGGCCTGAAAGGGTATTGACTTGGATTAAAGTGGGTGCCCCCTTGTGCCTGGACAAAGCTGTACCTCTCTGAAGAGCTCTAACTAGAGCAAAACACGTGTCAGGGTTGCTTTTATACATTCCAGGTTGAATTGGATAGTATTTTAACAATCCAAAGCTGTAATAATGGCCCTCATTACAACATTGGCGGTAAATCCCGCTTACCGCCGTGCAGAAGACCACCAACACACCGCTGCGGCTGCAGAATTCCGCCACAGCTATTACGACCCACAGCTCAGAATCCGCCAAAATCTAGACACCCACACAAGTCCACCACACCAAAGGTCAGTGATAAACTGGCGAAAACAAAACCTCCACCGTCACGCCAACAGGAATACGCCCACACTATCACGACTCACAAATCCACGCGGCGGTCTTTCAACTGCGGTATTCTGTTGGCGGTACACACCGCTGCACTCAAAATACACACACATTTACAAAACACTACCACATTGGACAAATCGAAATACACACACCTGATACACATACACACACCACTCCCACACACCCAATACCATATAAAACATACACCCACATTACCCACAAGCCCTTACTACCCAAAAATTTGAAGAAGGCCAGAGAGACAGCAAAGCAAAAACAACACCAGCATACAGAGGCACACAACACCATCACACATACACATCCACACACAAAACACCACACCCCCCTAAACATCACCCCACACATCACAACACACACCACCCCACACATCACCCACACCACCCCATGGCACCGCAAAGACACCCCAGGTTTTCTGAGGAGGAGCTCAGGTTCATGGTGGAGGAAATCATCCGGGTAGAGCCACAGCAATTTGGATCACAGGTGCAGCACACCACCATAGCTAGGAAGATGGAGCTATGGTGCAGAATCGTGGACAGGGTCAACACCCAAGAACACGGAATTACATCAGGAAGAGGTGGAACGACCTACGGGGGAAGGTGCGTTCTGTGGTCTCAAGACACCACATTGCGGTTCAGAGGACTGGCGGCGGACCCCCACCTCCTCTCCCCCAACTAACAAGGTGGGAGGAGCAGGTCTTGGCTATACTGCATCCCGAGGGCCTCGCAGGAGTAGCTGGAGGAATGGACTCTGGTAAGTCAAATCTTTAACTACTTCATCCCCCGCCCTACCTGCGTGCTATCACATACCCCCACCCTTGCCCTCACCCCCATCACTCCAACCCCACACATATGTCCCACTATCACAAACCACACATCCCAACACCAAGCCCTGCATGCAACAACAAAGCATGGACACCCTTCACCAATGCATGTCCACTACACATACCCACACAGACCCCTAAACAATTCTCACACAAGGTCCTACACAGGAATGGAAGCACTGGGGTACAGGGTCACCCACCCATTGCACACCATGGCACACACAGATGCAATAATCATGCCTTTACACCCCTGCAGGACCCCTACCCAACGTCACCAGACAGGAAGTTCCAGACATGTCCACTCCACCCACAGAAGAGGCCCACAGTGATGACAGCAGCTCTGTCCAACTGGATCTAGATGACCAGCCCGGCCCATCTGGGACCTCAGGACAGTTGGTTCCCCTCACACAGTCACAGGCCACCACAGAGCCTCCCCCCTCAGGAAACACCAGCACAGCACCCACCCAGCGGGCCCATACCTCTGTCCCCAGGACACGTCAAGCAGCAGTGTGTCCACCACTACAGGGAACCCAGACTAACCCACCACCCCAAGAACAGCAGGGACCTGGGGGCAGTGGTAGTGGGCCCACGGTTCAGGGGACAGAGGCCCAGGAAAACAGGGGAACTGGGAGGGCTGCTGTGCGACAGGGGGAGGACAGGCCCAGGGAACCCACTCTCCACGAGGCCCTCTCCAACATCATGGGAGCCTACCATCATTTCCAGGACACTATGGCAACGGTACTGGCCAAGTTTTAGGAAACCCAGCGGCTGCAGGAGGAACAGTATTTGGGGTTCCATCAATACCACCCTGGGCACCATTGTAAGGGTGCTGAAGGACCTCGTGAACACCAGGAGGGACACTGTGGCACAAGAAGGGACCCCTGACACTAGCCTGGACGATGAACTGCCCACCACCTCCACCGGTGCTAGTGGACAGGAGGCACCGCCACAGGACCACAACACCAGCACCACACCCCCTGCAGATGGAGCAGCACCCCACAAGCGGTCCGTGAGAGCCAGGACAAAGACAGAGAACAATGCCAAGACCCCCGCCAAGAAATGAGACCACCCTGATTGTCATCCTATGTCCCACTTTGTCACCCTGTCCATCCTTAAACTGCCCTAGCTCCACTTCCTATGCCTCTTTGGACAATGCACCTGTGAGACAAATAGACTGGACTCTGCCATGGACATTCCTCCACCATCACCCCTGACCATTTTCCAACCCCCTCCGCTAATTTCCACTTAAATAAACACCCTTGAATCACAAAACAATCTGGAGTCAGTCTGTGCTTTCACAAATGTGTATTAGCTATAACTAAGGAAAATACCAATGTTGATTGTATTGTCAACATACCTATGTCACACAGCTCTAGTCCATGAGGTAACATAGCAGAGGACACACAGTGGGACCCACATCAGTGAAATCGAAAGGGAAAGTGACAAATCAGGGTCCATACACTGGATGAAAGTGACAGACAGATGCGAGGTCGAACAATTTTATCAGATGTAGAAGACAGTGAGGTCTTCTTACCTGTGTCTCACTGGAAGTATTGATGGATCACGGTGTTTCTTTTGTCTATGTCCTCTTCTTCTGTCTCCTCTTCTTCACTGTCCATAAGCTCCACAGCTGCCACAACACCTCCTTCAGGACCATCCACCTGAAGAAAGGGCACCTTTCGTCGCAAAGCCAAGTTGTGCAGCATACAGCAGGCCACGATGATCTGGCACACCTTCTTTGGTGAGTAGTATAGGGAACCACCTGTCATATGGAGGCACCTTAACTTGGCCTTCAGGATGCCGAAGGTCCTCTCTCTAACCCTCCTAGTTCGCCCATGTGCCTCATTGTAGCGTTCCTCTGCCCTTGTCCTGAGATTCCTCACTGGGGTCAGTAGCCATGACAGGTTGGGGTTGCCAGAGTCACCTGCAAATGTCGAGGGACAACTGTTAGACACACAGTAACCCTTAGGGACAACCCCGGACCCAGACAACTATTCACACTGTATGGGGTCCTTGTCCTCACCTATTAGCCACACACAGTGTCTCTGGAGTTGCCCCACCACATAAGGGATGCTGCTATTCCTCAGAATGTAAGCGTCATGCACTGAGCCAGGAAACTTGGCGTTCACATGTGAGATGTACTGGTCGGCCAAACACACCATCTGCACATTCATTGAATGGTAACTCTTCCAGTTTCTGTACACCTGTTCACACCTGTGGGGGGGTACCAAGGCCACATGTGTCCCATCAATGGCACCTATGATGTTGGGGATATGTCCCAGGGCATAGAAGTCACCTTTCGCTGCAGGCAAATCCTCCACCTCAGGAAAAACGATGTAGCTGCGTATGTGTTTCAGCAGGGCAGACAGCACTCTGTACAACACGTTAGAGAACATTGGCTGGGACATGCCTGATCCAATGGCCACTGTTGTTTGAAAGGACCCACTTGCCAGGAAATGGAGTACTGACAGGACCTACACTAGAGGGGGGATTCCTGTGGGATGGCGGATAGCTGACATCAGGTCTGGCTCCAACTGGGCACACAGTTCATGGACTGTGGCACGATCAAGTCTGTAGGTGACTATTACACGTCGCTCTTCCATTGTCGACAGGTCCACCAGCGGTCTGTACACCGGAGGATGCCGCCATCTCCTCACCTGCCCCAGCGGACGTGCCCTATGGATAAGAACAGTGATCAGAGGGTCAGTCAACACTGAGGTACGAAATAAACAACTTTGTTGCACACATTTGTCAATCCGCTATGGGCCTGTCTTAGTGTGTATGCAAGGCCTAGATATGTGTGACGCATTTAAAATTAATGCCATGTGGCCCCCTGAAATGGCAGCTGCCTGTCCTGTAATGTGGGACAAGGGGATATGAGGTAACTGCGCTGGCATTGTACACCATTGCAGTAGGCGGTCGAAGACCGCGGTGCAATCCTACATTGGTTAACATTGGACCCTATGGGTCCCAGGAGCCAATGACGATGTACGCCGGTGGTGACGGTATGCACCGCTCCAGAGACGTGACCGCCATTTTCTCTCTGTTCACTCACTTGATACCTGATCTTTGACAGGAGAGGACCTACACTGCAAATGCTGCTGTGACCTCAGTCTGGAAGAGACAATGGCTCATGTGTCTGGGGAAAGGGCCCCTACCTTCACATCGGAGGAGTTGGACAAACTAGTGGATGGGGTCCTCCCCAGTACACGCTACTCTACGGTCCTCCAGACAAACAGATGAGTACACTGTGAGCATGCTGTATGGGCAATGCCTGTTTGGAGTGGTGTGGATGGGAGATGGGGGGGGGAATGAGGTGTGCATGAAACAACGGAGAGTGGATGTGTGTCAGGGTAAGGGTGGGAACGTGGGCCAATGACTGTGACGGTCCGGACGGTTATAGTTTTTCGTTTTCCCCTGTACCATTCCTGTAGGTCAGCGCCCACCAGAAGAAGGATATTTGGCGTGCCATCGCCAAGGATGTCCGGGTCCTGGGGGTCCACCACAGACGGTGCACCCACTGCCGGAAAAGATGGGAGGACATTCGCCGCTGGAGCAAGAAGACGGCGGAGGCCCAGCTGGGGATAGCCTCCCAACGTGGCCGTCGCACCATGACCCCCCCTGATGTTCCGGATCCTGGCGGTGGCATATCCGGAGTTGGATGGGCGCTTGAGGGCATCACAGCAGCCACAAGGGGGTGAGTACCGTCACATCCATCTGATTCACCGTGCATTGGAGGTGTCTGGGTGGGGGAGGTGGGCTGTGGGTTCCCCTAGGCCAGGGCGAGTTTTGTAGGCAAGGTCCCTTCGTGAGGCAGGCTATGTGGCACCCCACCCCACCAGTGTTAAGAGCCACCTACCCCTAGTCAGGCTCCTGTGACTTCCATGTGTGCAGCAATCGGGCATAGGCCTTGTACCCTATGTCCCTGGGATTAATTATGGACCTCTAAGTGCATGGCGTAGTGCAGAGGGCTGCTGTGTCTGTAGTGTCCGCCAACAGTAGCGGTATTGCTTGCACTGAACATGTCTTTCTACTTTCTTCCCCCCCCCTTTTTGTGGTCTCCCTGTTCTTGTCTGCATTAGCATCATCAGGCGGAGGAGCAGTGCCACCAGAGCAGGAGGGAGCTGCATCCCACATGGCCCTAGAGGGCGAGACTACGGAGTCAGAGTTCACCAGTGGGACGGAGGGCGAGGGGAGCTCCACGGCGGGGACAGGAGCTGAGACCAGTGACACCGACTCCTCCCCTGATTGGAGCTTCCTTGCGGTGGTGGGCCCCTCTGTGTCCACCGCATCTACAGGTACAGCCGCCACCCCCTACCAGCACTGCCCTCCCAGCAGCCCCTCAGCGTGTGCCCCGTGACCGCTCACCCAGGAGGGTGGGCATCTCCTTCGCCCCAGGGACCTCAGTTCCTGCCCCAGTCAGCACTGCTGCCCTCAGTGAGGAGGCCATTGACCTCCTCAGAACCCTCACTGTTGTGCAGTCTACCATTCTGAATGCCATCCAAGGTGTAGAGAGGCAGTTGCAACAGACGAATGCATACCTGGAGGGCATTCATTCTGGTCAGGCAGCCCAACAGCGAGCTTTTCAGACTCTGGCCTCAGCACTGATGGCAGCCATTGTCCCTGTGTCCAGCCTCCCCCCTCCAACTTCCTCCACCAAGACCCAATCCCCAGTACCTCAGCCTATCCCAAGCACACCATCAGACCAGCATGCACACACCTCAACACGCAAGGGTAGCGCTGGCAAACATAAGCACCACACATCATCCCACAGGCACTCACACAGGCATCATACCCATGCAGACATACCAACATCCACTGCCTCCACTGTGTCCCCCTCCTCCACGTCTCCCTCCTCCCTCCCTGTCACATCTCCACTCAATCAATCAATCAATCAATCATTACATTTGTAAAGCGCACTATGTACCCGTCAGGGTTTCGAGGCGCTGGGGGGGGGGGAGTGAGCTGTTAGCGGTCGAAGAGCCAGGTCTTGAGGAGTCTCCTGAAGGTGAGGAGGTCCTGGGTCTGGCGTAGTGAGGTGGGGAGAGAGTTCCAGGTCTTGGCGGCGAGGAAGGAGAAGGATCTGCCGCCGGAGGTCTTGCGCTGGATCCTGGGGACGATGGCGAGGGCGAGATTGGCAGAGCGGAGTTGACGAGTGGGGGCGTAAAAGTTGAGTCTGGAGTTGAGGTAGGTAGGTCCGGTGTTGTGTAGCGTGAGCGTGGGTGAGGAGTTTAAAGGTGATCCTCTTGTCCACGGGGAGCCAGTGGAGGTCCTTCAGGTGAGGGGAGATGTGACATCGGCGGGGTATGTCGAGGATCAGGCGGGCGGATGCATTTTGGATACGCTGGAGTCGTTTGATGTCTTTTGTTGGGATGCCTGTGTAGAGTGCATTGCCGTAGTCAAGTCTGCTACTGACGAGGGCTTGGGTCACCGTTTTTCTGGTTCCTGTTGGGATCCACTTGAAAATTCTGCAGAGCATTCGAAGGGTGTTGAAGCAGGAAGAGGAGACGGCGCTGACCTGTTTGGACATGGTGAGGGCGGAGTCCACGATGAAGCTGAGGTTTCTTGCGTGGCTGGCTGGGGTGGGTGGGGGTCCGAAGTCGGTGGGCCACCAGGAGTCGTTCCAGGCCGAAGGAGTGCGCCCGAGGATGAGGACTTCCGTCTTGTCGGAGTTGAGCTTCAGGCGGCTGTCGTTCATCCACTCGGCAATGGCTTTTAGTCCCTCGTGGAGGTTGGTTTTGGCGGTGAGTGGGTCTTTGGTCAGGGAGAGGACGAGCTGGGTGTCGTCGGCGTAGGAGATGATGCTGAGGTGATGTTGGCGGGCCAGTTTAGCGAGGGGGGCCATGTAGACGTTGAACAACGAAGGGCTGAGGGAGGAGCCTTGGGGGACGCCGCAGATGAGGTTGGTGGCTTTGGAGCGGAAAGGGGAGAGTCGGACTCTCTGGGTTCTGTCGGAGAGGAAGGATGAGATCCACACCTGCATGCACTATATCTTCAGCCACTACGTCCATCACCAGCACGCCCATCACCACACACCGCTGACGTGCACTCACCACCCCACTACCATTCACACATTCCCTGTGTCCTCTCCCAGTGTGTCTGTGAGCCCTCCTCCCAAACTACACAGACGCAGTCACACACCCACCCAACAGCCATCCACCTCACGACAGCCTCCAGCCCATGCACCTTCACCCAAAGTCAGCAAACGAACACCTCCCACAACCACTACCTATTCCTCCACTCCCAAACCCCCTTCACCTACCCGTCCCAGTGTGTCTAAAAAACTTTTCCTGTCAAACCTTGACCTCTTCTCTTCACCTCCCCCACCCTTCCGTCCCCTAGGGCCCACCTCTCCTGGTCCCAACCCAGCACCTCAGCCACCACATCACCGGGAACAGTGGTGCCAGCAGTAATCGGCTTCTGGAGTGCGCCAAGCAGCAGGGCAGCCAGTGTCCCAAGGAGCTAGGCCAAGGACATTCCCCACCTCCAAAACAAAAGAAGTTGCCCACAGCCCGGAGGGAGAAGGCTAAAACACCTGCCACCAGGAGCTCAGCCAGGACAACAGTTGGGAGTGGCAAGACAGCTGCGCCACCATCCAAGGTGAGGAAGGGGCAGAGAAAGAAAGGGAAGTCACCGGCAACCTGCACGGCGGACAAGACCGCCACCGGAACCACCACATGCACCGCCGCCACAGGCACGGCCACCCAGGACACCGCTGCCAGCAGCACGCTCAGTAAGCCCCCCACCAGCACCGCCACCCAGGACACCGCTGCCAGCAGCACGCTCAGTGAGCCCGCCACCAGCACCGCTGCCCAATGAGCGCCGCAAGCACCGCCGCTACTGAGGCCGCCGCCAGCTCCGCCAGCGGCCACACCACACCTGTGCCAGTGGCGCCACTGCAGACATGGCTGCCATCCCCAGTGGTCAGTCGTACGAGGCTGGTGGTCAGTTCCAGGTGCCTGGACAGCTTCCATGTTGCCCAACCGTCAGTGGAGTGTCAGATCCACTACCTCAGTCCTTGGCAGGATGAAGTACTCTGGGCACAAAGCCCCCTCCAGAACCAGTGGAGAATGACATCCACTACCTCTGTCCTTGGCAGGATGAAGCACTCTGGGCACAAAGCCCCCTCCAGAACCAGTGGAGAATGACATCCACTACCTCTGTCCTTGGCAGGATGAATCACTCTGGGCACAAAGCCCCCTCCAGAACCAGTGGAGACTGTTATCCACTTGAGAGACTGTGGCCTTGCACTCCCCAGGATAAAGCAGTGGACAAACCACCCACTGGAGAGACTTGAGAAACTGTGGCTTTGAACTCCCCAGGATGAAGCAGTGGGCAAACCACCCACTGGAGAGACTTGAGAGACTGTGGCTTTGCACTCCCAGGATGAAGCAGTGGGCAACCCACCCACTGGAGAGACTTGAGAGACTGTGGCTTTGCACTCCCCAGGATACATCAATGGGCATGGAGCCCCCTCGTGGAGCTGGCATTGTGCATTGAGGTGCCTGTTTTATTTTGATCTGATGCCCCTGCAGTGTTCTCTCCATTTGGGTCGGGTATTGAGTGTGGGCCTCGCCCATGCATTTTGGGCCCAGTGGTCCACGGACTATGTAGGTGCAGTACATGGACTTGAATTCTTGGTGTACATATTTGTTGACAGTATATATATTTTTGATTAATGGATTTTTCCTGATTACAATCATTCACCTCATTTCCTTTTGTCCTTGCATTCTTCCAGGGGGGTTGGGGGGTGTAAATGTAATGTTTCGGCATGTATTGGTGTGTGTGTTGTGTGTGAGGGTGGGGTGGGGGTGTTGCGTGTGTGTGTCACTCTCTTTTCCCTCCCCCCTCCCCTGTGTCGTAGGTGCAGTACTCACCACGGTCGTCGCCGCCGTTGGTCGTGCTCCTGGTAGAGGAGCAGGAAGACAATAGATCTTGAGATAAGATTTGATTGCCCGTCACCACATTAACAAAGATATGCCAACAGCCATTTAAAGATTCAGGGACTCAGGTGGTCATTCCGACCTCGGCGGTCTTTTCAATAGACCGCCGTGGGACTGCATACGGACAGCGCTCCGCCCGTTTCCGGACGAAGAGCCGCCAACAGCCATACTGGCGGCAGGCGGGGAAGTGGAGGTAGCTCCACCTCCACCGCCACGCCAACAGAACACCGCCCAGCGAATCACGACACGGCGGTGTCGGCGGAGCTGCCCCATGGGTCCCGTTCCCTCCCGGAGGATCACCGGAACAGGTAAGATGATCGTCCGCTAGGGAAGAGGGGTGGGGGGTGTTGTGAGTTGTGTGCGTGCATGGGGGTGTGCGTGTGTGTATGTAGAGGCGGCGTGTGAGTGCGTGCATGAATGCGGGGGGTGTGTGTATGTGCATGAGTGCGTGCATGAATGCGGGGGGTGTGTGTATGTGCATGAGTGCGTGCATGAATGCGGGGGGGGTGTGTGTATGTGTGTGTATATGTTAGGGATCGGGGTGGGGACGGGGGTCCTGCAACCTTTTGGGGGTGGCAGGGGTGGTGGGGGGGTAGGGGAGGGAATCAGGGTGGGGGTTGGGGGTGGGGGAGACCCCTATCAGTGCCAGGGAAGGGATTCCCTGGCACTGATAGTGCTTACCGCCATGGATTTCATGGCGGTCCCAAACCGCATGAAATCCATGGCGGTAAGCCGGGGTCAGGCGGGTTGGAATACCGCCGGCGGTATGTGACGACAGCCGGGCTGGAGACCCAGGTCTCCAGCCCAGCGGTCGTTACCGCCGTGGCGGTCGGGACGGTGAAGCGGCGGCTGGCCATGGCGGTAACCGCCATGGTCAGAATTCATGAAAAAAGAACGCCAGCCTGTTGGCGGTCTTACCACCGCTTCACCGCCGACCGCCACGGTCGGAATGACCGCTTCAGTGTCCTATCCTATAAAAACATATTCAGGGCAGGGTAGAAATACTCTGCTCCCTAGACCTGGTGGGGCAGTCTCTATGGGACCCCCAGGGGCCACAAATAGTGTTTTGTTTTGATTGGCGCCACAAATCCTCAGCGGATCAGTGGGTCCATGGTGAAAATGTAAACAAATACGGAAGACCAGGGCCTAGGAGGCAGCACATGCTTTTAATAAGGAGAGGAGAGCCTGCAGCCACCTCCCAGAGTCTAGAATAGCCCCATGGAACCCATTCCTTAGGGCTGGTATATTAATACTAAAGGGAGGGGAGCACCTGGGTCCCCTTCCTAAGCATTCCACAGGTCCCTGGGACCCCATCTTATAGAGCAATGAATTACTATTTAGTGAAGTGAGGTGTGCATCCCTCCTACCTGTGCCTTAAACATTTTCTAAGGTATCTGTAACTTGCAACCCCGCCATGCACAGTTTTTTCATCAATAATTTTATTGCAAATGCTGCAGTAATATTTTCAATTATGTCATAATAGATGTGAGGACTGATGTAATATATGGGATAATTAGCATTGCATAGCGAGGGCACTATATATTGTTACCCTAGGGCACAAACGATAGTTTCTTGAGATAAGTATAATTATAACTGTTGAATTCCTATGGTTTTATGCTTGTAAAATCTGAACCTAGCTATACTGTCCCTGTAACCTTTGTTTTTTAGTGAATTTTAAAGTTTGTTTTAAATTCTATTTCCTAATTATAATGTTCCTGTAACCTTTGTTTTTTTCAGTGAATTTCTAGAGTTTATTTTAACATAAAGTAATATTTAATTTAAATTAATCCAACCCTCACTGTGCACAGCCTTCATCTGTGTGTGTTGGTGGATTGGCCACAGGGCCTAGCCTGCAGAGAGACCTTTCAGCCAACCCTCTGCATGCACCCAACCCTACGTCATGCATGACCTTTGCCTGTGCATGGCGGGTGGGTTGGTTGCAGGGCCTGATCATAAGGCCAACCCCTAACATGCAGGCAACTTGGGAGGGGGGCACACAGCTCCCCTTCCCGGACCAATTATGGCCCTGGGGATGCCATCGCTTCAGGGCAGCCAATTACTGTAAGTGGAGGGAGTCTGCATGGCACCTTTCCCCGGGCCGATTTTGGCCCTAGGCACTTTTTCCCCTGAGGCCTGGCCAATGCGCGCAAGGGGAGGGGGCTACACAGCCCCCCCACCATGGCCAATCTTTCCTCCATGGGATAATTTTGGCCCAGGGACCCCGTCCCCTGGGGTCTGGCAAATCAGTGCAAGGGTAATGGGGCCATGCAGCCCTCCTCTCCAGGCTGATTTTGGCCCCAGTAACACCATCCCCTGGTGCATGGCCAATTTATGGTGAGTGCCATGGCCCCACCCAGGGCACCCACTGTGTTCTGTTGGGGGTTGCTGGGGGCCACTGGGGAAATCTGAATGCCCCAGCGGTCCCTGATGGCTCCCCACCTCCAGCGGGAGCCAGCATTGCTCCCACACACAGGGAGAAGCAAAACAATTTGCTCCATGTGGGCATGGAAACAGATGAAAAGTCTGCTTTCAGTGTGTGGGTGCATCTTTCCTGCTCCACTGTTTGCTCAGCTGTGTCCCGAGGGTGGGCACCTCAGGACATAGGGAGCCGGCCCTGGTCAGTGGCAGTCCCCAGGGCCATTAAGGGCTCCGGGTGGGGTGGCTGCGCAGCCCCTCCCTTTCCAATACATGGGATTCCCGGGGCCAATCGCAGCCTATGGAGAGCTCCCCCTTCTTCATTTTCAAAATGGCCAGGACACTAGTGCTGTTGTTCCCAGGGTCGTACTCGGCCAGGAGGGAGGCCAGACACACCCCCTCCCTATTGTTTACGTTGGCTGGGCTTTAGGGATGGGGTCCCCTAGGTTTAAATCAGCCTGGGGGGGGTTGTGTGGTCAGCCTCCCATTATTTACTTAGGGCCTGACCCTGGGGGTGGCGGATGTGGTCTAAAGAATAAATAAACAATAAAAAACCTGGCCCACCTGGGGGGCAAAAAAAAACAAGCATGTGAGCCTACTTTTTTTTTTTTTTTCTAAAAATGTTTGCAGTGAATTTGTTTTCTTGATCTTCTGAGATTTTACAGTTGCCAGTAGACAGTGATAGTTAGGACCTAGTTTTTATAGGGAAAGCGATTTTTGTTTTAACTTTGGCTCCACTTGACAGACCCTCATGATTTTCTAAATTAATACAACAGTCCGTTCAACTGTTGTCTTGGAAGTTTCAGGGTAATACGTCAAACGGGGCTGAGAAAAAAGGGGGGTCAAAACACATTTTTCATATTTATTTTGCCGTAGGGTCTTTAGACTGTGGAAACTGGCTAAGGAATTCATTTTATTATCCCCCAAGCCTGACCTCATCCTGTGATACTCAATGATGTACAGGCCTGAAAAACATAAGCAGAAGGTTGGAAGACCTTTAGTACATTAACCCTGACAGGCAGCTTGTAAAGCAAGGCTTGCCTAAAAGAGACAGCTCATGCGACATGCATTGCTTCATTCGCCCAGCAACAGACAGACATCTCGATGTCCACATAGGTCTGAGGACAGGTTATGAGGAAGCTGGATTGGTGACGCCTTGGAAAGTCCCAAACGTCTGCGAAATGTGAAGGCCACGCTTGTGGTCATCTTGTATCACGCTGCCACCATGAAATGTTATTCTACTGTGATTGGATAGATGCCTAATATATGTGTAATACCAGGCATCTCCTGATCAACATCACGCCATGTACTTGATGAAGAAAGTATCTTTCAGTTGTTCTGATTGGATGATGTATTTTCACCCTTTTGTGGTTTTCATGCATAAAAGATTGTATTGGAGTTCCGCAATTCAGACTGCTTGGCCTTGGCCTTTCAAGCCACAGTCTCTGTGCACAGTCTCTGTGCACAAATTATTAACTATTTCTGCTTGTACCTTAAGGCTGGCTGGTCTCTGGTTTGTTCCTGAGGGCAGATAGAAAAGGAGGCTTCAACATATGGTGCAGAATGCGGTGTTTGGATTGACAATCTCCCCTGCCTGGCTCCCAGCTGTTTGGGAGGGCCCCTGGCTCTTGTGGGTTTCCCTGCTGTGCTCGGAGTATCCTCCCTGGAAAGGGTGCCAGTGCTGTGGTGAGTCTGTCACTTCCTGGTCCCCTCTGGTTTTGCCTGTCTGCTTTTGTCTGTGTCTCAATAAGTGGGGAGTGGAGTGATAAGGGGTTTAGTTGCTTTTGAGTTTTCCCATCTTCCTCTCCTTGAGCATTGTTTTTTGTTTCTGGCTCTTTTTCTGCTCTGCCTTCACTGGGATGGCGGTAGTGCCACTCCTGTTCAGGTGGCTACTTCTGCTTTTCCATTGGTGGCCGTGCACCACGCGTCGGATTCTGGGGTTGTATGCTACTTTCCCTCTTCACTTGTCAATTCCTTACCCCTTTCTTTCTGGGCTAATACTGGTGTTTGTTTCCTCTGCTCCAATGATGCGAGCAGGTGTCATGTTTTTATGAATGTGTGTAGCCGATGGGGCTGCAGTGTGGTTGTCTGAATGGCCAGGGTAGGGACACCCTGAGCCCCTAGACTTGATGAAGGGGTCCTCCAGGGATCCCGCCAGAGCTAAAAAGCATTTTTTTTTTATCTTGGAAAAATCCTCAGACGGATCTGTGGACTTTTTTTGAGATTTAAAAAATAAAAAAATGGTCTCCTGCACTTTCCTTTTACTTTGCCTCCAGGTGGGCCAGGTCTTGGGATGCATTGGGGGCTGAAAAACTGAGGGGGGTGTGCACTGGCCCCTCCTCCAAGAGCTTAGAATAGCCCGGGGCATAATACATTTATTATACTTGGGGGTCTCCTGCGGAGCCCTCGGGCCCGGGGACTGCCATCTACTCAGGGCAAAATGTTTGGAAATTGTAGGGTCTCGGAGACCACCACTTCCCCTGGGCTTAAAATGAAGTAAAGTAGGGGGTCCGTAGCGTACCCATTGACCCGGTGACCACTACCTCCCAGGGTCTAAATTCTAAAGATGGAGGGGAGCTGCTCCGCCCCCCTCGTGAAGCTATGAATGGCCTGGGGGCCAGCACCTGCTACCTCCCGAAGTGAGCACCCTCTGGATGTAGCCGTTTGCTTGATGGGAGCTGACAGCTCCCACGAAGCAAAAGCAAACATATCTCCGCATTCTGCAAGTGGGAGCTGTCAAACAGCCAAAGGCCATCATGGCGGTGGTTGGATTAATGTATAGTAGTTAAAATAAAAACTTAGAATTTCACTGAAAAAAGCTTAGTTACAGGGACGTTGTAATTAGGAAAAAGAATTCTGGTTATGAATTTACTCACACAAAAGAACATAGAAATTCAGCAGTTATAGATAGCATTATTTCAAGAAACTATAACTCATGCCCTAAGGTAACTATAACTGGCATCCTCTCCATGCACTGCTAATTACCCCAGATATTACACCAGATATTACACCACTCATGACTAGATCTGGGCACAAAACTTCGCTCCACTCGCAGAGTTTGCGGAATTCTGCAACTTCGCGTTCAGTGGAAAATGCAGAGTTACAGATAGACTCCCCAACGGAGCGAGTTTTTCCCCCTGCTGGTGCGCGCTTGGTGTCATTTTGCGTGCGCAGGAAGCGTGGCGAGAGACTTCCTGGCACTCGTAATGACAAACAAGATTTTCTACCCACCAGTAAGATTTTCGACACACCAGTGACTTCTGGCGCATCTTTTTGTGAGGTAGGTGAGTGCGATCGACCGCAGCTGCAACCTGGAGAAGCTCAAGCAGCTAAAATTTCCTCAAAAAGACAATTATGAGTTAAAAACCTTCTCTAATGGACCGTTTGCATTGATGTTTTGTGTGCAAGGAACACTTTTTAAATTGACTTTTTTGGCTTAAAAGAGACTCCAACTTCCTGTTCCTGTCCAGTAGACTCCTCCTAGTGCTTTGTCCATCTCCTGGTCACTTTTCACTTGAATTTTGAGCTGGAAGGATCACTCTTTTTGTCTCCTGGATAAATCAATGGATTTAAGCACTTTGTTGTAATTGAGATTGCACAAGTAAGTTCAAAAACACTTGTATAAGGGTGTTGTACAACTTGTTTGTTTGATAGAGGGCACACACCAGGACTTATCTGTACTTTTATTCGATTTTTAGAATCTATTGTAGTGGGTGGCCTGCAGTTTCAGTAGGGGCCTAGTTATTGTTTTATTTGTAATTTTTCTTCTTTAAAGGAAAAATGTTTCACAGTTCAACCCATTTTTCCCATGTTTTCTAAACCTGCAATATTCATTTAATTCACTATGTTATGTGGCCTAGCCTGCTAATGGAATAGGTCTTCCAGCTGTGGGCCCAGTGCTCGTCATGGGTTCATGATGAAACAACTGTTTGTGGTGTCTGTTGAACTGAAACATCATTTAGACCATGGAAGGCATTGGATTAAATAATTACAAAGTGTTGTTTGGCAGTATTTCACATTTTGTTCTGCAAACAGTGTATGGTGAGGAATATATTTGAGCAACTATGCGCTACGAGTCGCACTATCTGAATTGGGTCGGGAGACTTGGTCTCTCAGAAGGAGTTGGTACGGAGTTGGACTGAAGCCGCCCGCCAAGATCTGACCGCTGGGCGGCCGCCAATGCGGCCGCACTCCCGCCGCGGTCATTATGAGATACCCGCTGGGCCGGCGGGCGGAAACCTGGTTTCCGCCCGCCGGCCCAGCGGGGATCTCGGCCGCAACACAGGAGCCGGCTCCAAATGGAGCCAGCGGTGTTGCGGCCGTGCGACGGGTTTTGTGCACCCGTCGTGCTTTTCACTGTCTGCTATGCAGACAGTGAAAAGCTGCATGGGGCACCCAGGGGCCCCGCGACTCCCCGTACCACCAGCCTTTTCCTGGCGGTTCAAACCACCAGGAAAAGGCTGGCGGTCGGGGACTTGTAATCCCCTGGGCAGTGCAGGTGGATTATCACTGCTGGGGCAAATGTGGCGGGAAACCCGCCGCAGTCATAATTCCCTGGATTTCACGGCAAGCCTGTTGGGGGTGCAATCGACACAACAGCCCTGGTGGTATTTGACCGCCAGGGTTGTAATGACCCCCTTAATCTTTAGAGTCAGGAGGATGATGAAAGGACTCAGAGAGTGAATCAACAACTTCAACAAATGCCAGAAGAAGGAAGTTATCAACTTTATGGAAATCAACATGGGTGATGAGTCTGGAGGCCTACTCAACTCTGTGGACTGGTGAGAAGCACGTTAATTACTTGATTTGGGAAATGCAATGCTGCAGCGTGTGTGCAGGCTGGCTCAAATTTGAAACTATGTGGTTGGAGGGGGCTGTTGTTGTAGGTAACTAGAGGAGACAGACATGTGATGGTTGATGTGATGTCACATGCATCATCATATTATGCACGGGCTCTAGGCTTAATATTATTATGGTGATGATCATCATCATGACACCTGTGAGTTTGATCATCCCGATATACATGCAGCCACTTGTCTGTGATTGTTGTTTGGTTTTCCTGCTCTCACTTAATTCATCACACATCAGTCATAAAATGAATGGTTGCAAAGGACCATGCTCTTGCTCTGTAAACTACTCCTAATGAAGCTTACCTTCCATTCTGTCCTGCTTAATTCTACCATATCATGACAATCATTTATGTTTACTTTTACAATCCACTGGCCTTCTCTTCTCCTGCCAAAAGGCAAAAGCACCATAACACTCATATTTACTTTATCAGACCGCTTCAGCCAGCAGGCACTCAAGATTGGCAGGGAAATCCAAGAAGAATGCAGATGCACCACCCAATTTGGCAATATTATTAGTATTATTTTTCTTTTTTTATAATCTTTTTTTAGAACTGTGTGTGTTAGCATCACTCCAACATTATTCGTATTTACTATTTTGCAAAACTAGGTGACAGAACATTTAGATATATATTATAAGACGTTGGGTCTCTCTGTGGCTGACGGAATGTTTGCAATCCATTTAAGTTAACTGTGTCATACTCATTAACTTCTATTCCTCTCTCAGCAGGCTGCTGATCATTGCCCAGATGAATATCAGGTTTGTCCAGTGTTTGTCTTTGTGCCACACCGTTCCCTAAATCCCCTTTCCCATCCATTCACTAACTCCCTAACCCTCTTCCCCCGGGCTTTGTGATTTATTGAGGTGTGACTTAACAATGTACACCATTAATTATTCACACACTTGGTGGGGCAGATGTGGTGGAAGCAACACCAACTCAGTGTGCAGGATCTTCATTTGAGTTCACCTAGGAGGGAGTGGGACCTTGCTTCCAATGTCTTCACTGTTAGTGTCTAGCTGTCGACATCAGGGCAGTGCGCGCTCTACGGGCGACTGGAATGCAAAAACCCAGCACTTATGAGATAACGTAATTAATGCATTATGTTGATATGCTGTTGTTTAACCTTTTTCATTGCAGAGTTTAATCCTGAAGACTTATATTCAAGGTGCTTGTAAATACTGTTCGTTTGTAATGTATTGCTGCAGGTTTTCAGAGTGTGTCAGGGTGTGGTCCTTTTCCAGGGCCTTCTAGAAGCTTTCTCTGCAGCATGACTGGGTGTGGTTTGTGGGCTGGGCCAGACTCTATATAAGGGAGCCAGCCCAGCTCCACGTGCTCACTATTCAGAGGTCCTGGTGCAGAGCAGCAGCAATTTCCTGAGCTCCTGTTCCGGAGGCCTACCTTGATCTTCCAGGCCTTTGCCCTTCATTGTATTGGTGATCCTTGATCAGGGTGGTAAGACGGAGGTCGGGCTGGGCCCCCGATCCCGTTTTCGAAGGCATTCGAGTTCCTGGGCCTAGTTTTCATGTAGGAAGATTTTTCCTTGTGCGTCTGAATGTGCTCTTGGTTTCTGGCATTTACATGTTGATATTTGAATCAGCAAGATGCGCCATTCATTCTTGGCACTTGACTTTTGAGATTCGGGTCGGCAACAGTGTGCGCGACCATTTCTAGATATTTGCATATTGACATTTGAATCAGTCAAATGTGCAATTCATTCCGTGCATTTAACTCTTGATACTCATTGTGCACTACCATTTCTTGGCATTTACATGTTGGCATTCGAATCGGCAAGACGCGAGATTCATTTCGTGCATTTAACTCTAGATACTCATTGTGCGCTACCATTTCTTGGCATTTACATGGTGGCATTTGAATCGGCAAGACGCACGATTCATTCCTTGCATTCAACTCTTGATACTCATTGTGCGCTACCATTTCTTGGCATTTATATGGTGGCATTCGAATCGGCAAGACGCGCGATTCATTCCGTGCATTTAACTCTTGATAATCATTGTGCCCACCATTTCTTGGCATTTGCATGGTGGTATTCGAATCGGCAAGACGTGCAATTCATTCCTTGCATTAAAACTTTGATAATCATTGTGCGCGACCATTTCTTGGCATTTACATGGTGGCATTCGAATCGGCAAGATGCGCAATTCATTCCTTGCACTAAAAACTTTGATAATCATTGTGCACGACTATTTCTTGGCATGTTCATGGTGGCATTCGAATTGGCAAGATGCGCAATTCATTCTTTGCAATTAAAACTTTGATACTCATTGTGCGCAACCATTTCTTGGCATTTACATGGTGGCATTCAATCAGCAAGATGCGCAATTCATTCCCGCATTTAAATCTTGATGTTTCAGATCGCTTGCAGAGTGCGCGATCATTTCATGCCATTTGCATATCCTTGTTGAAATCGGCAGTGTGTGCGATTTATTTCCCGTAAACTAGGTGTTAAAATTCTAGATGTTACATTATATGTGCATATTAAGTCCTTAATACAATTCCTATTGTGTTCCAGGAAACATTCAGATTACTTTTTGTCCTCATGTAAAAAGACCATGTGTGTTTTGAAAAACATAAATCTAGAAGGTTCTTATATTCCTAGACAATGTGTAACATTTCATGAAAAGTTTCATTGAGAAGTTGTATTAATCATTCTTGATTCCTACCCAGACGTCTTGAGGCCTAGTTATTAGTCCTTTCTTAAGTTATCCATGGTTACAGTATGACAATGTTTAGAATCATAGTCTAGTAAAAGTCAAAGTGATATAATCTTGATATTGTGTGGTTTAACCTTTTGTTTCCTACAGGTCTCCTTCCCAATCCCCTTTTCCCCCGCTTGGACTCTCTCAGTCTCTGTGATTTTAGCTATAAGGGTCTTGGAGCTGTCTAGTGGTGGACATGTTGGGAACGTGCGCAGACCCTGAGGATCTGGTCTCCCTGACAGAATAGTGAGCCCACAAATTAATTATCCTCCTGGTTTGCGTGTGTTCTCAGCATGGCCACATTGGACGAGCTAGTCAAGGTTATCACACAGCTCCAATTAGAGGTAGTGTCATCAAAAGATATAGCAGCCAGCCTAGCTGAGAGAGTGAGTCAGTTACAGGAAAAGGTAGAGAAGAAGGAGCAAAATCCCTAAGGTGTGTCTTGGCCTGGTCCTTCTTCTCAGGCTTCTGGAGGTAATCCTCCTATGAACATTTCCCTCAACGTTCCTTTGGCCATTCCCCTAGCTCCTCCAGAACGTTTCTCAGGCGAGCCCTTGAAAGCGCAATCTTTCCTGATTTAAGTGGAATTACATTTTACCTGCCGACCACACACTCTCCATGATGCCCAATCTAGGGTGGCTTTCTTGTTATCATACCTGACTGGGGACGCAGCTACCTGGGCAATTCCTCTTGTGCGTAAAGACAGTCCCCTGCTTTACTATTGGAGAAATTTTGTTCATGAGTTTGAACGAGAATTTGATCGTAGAACTGTGACATTGTCGGCAGATCGTGAACTATTAGTCTTGCGACAAGGTAACCAGGATTTAGTGTCCTACTTAGCTAACTTTAATCGGCTGGTAGCCGAGACATACTGGCATGAAGAAAAGCAAGCGGCCCTGTTCTACAAAGGACTCAAGGATGAGTTAAAAGACATCCTTGCTCAAGTAGACCCGCAGCCTACAGACTGTCAAGATCTAATAAACCTCGTTTTGAGACTGGATCATCGTTTAGCAGAACGAAGGGGAACACGCAAAAAGACTGAGAAATATTCCTGGTTGGTCACGATAATAGAGAATCACGAACCCAGAAAGAAAGAATTCCAGAAACTAATCAGGAGGCCTTTGACCAAAGACGAAAAGGACCTAAGTAGAAAGAATGGACAATGTCTTTATTGCGGGCGCAAGGGTCATTTTGCCAAAGAGTGTCCAATCAAACCAAAGAGCAAACGAGGTCCTGTCCAGAAACTTGCAGCCAATGCACAAGTCGAGCCGGAAAACGAAATCACCCAAGATGTAAAGAAGGGTTGCTCTTGGGTGTCACTGTGGACCCTTCACAGTCTAGATATCTCAAGCTGGGCATAAAAGTTCAAGTAAAGAAAAAGAACTATTTCAAGAAGGCCCTCGTAGATTCTGGGGCTACCGGGAACTTTTTTGATGCCCAATTTGGGGATCCCATGTATCGAGAAGAAGACCCCAGAAATAATACAAGCAGTAGATGGAAAGCTCTTGACTGGAGGCCCAGTAACTCTTCAGACTGTCCCCTTGTCGGTGATCTGTGAGGGGTAGAACCAAAGAACCAAACATAAAGAGAAACTCATCCTTGACGTGATCCATGCTCCTCAGTATGGAATTATCCTTGGCTTACCCTGGTTAACTCATCACAATCCTGAGATTAATTGGGCATAACGGAAGGTCATGTTCTCTTCAGCTATAGGTAAAGAAAAATGCTTCCAGACGTCTCAAGTAACCAAAGATTGCAACTCTTACATAGCTACTGCAGCGGAGAAAGAAATAAAGTTGCCCAGACAATATTCATCCTATGAAGATATATTCGATGAAAAAGAAGCAGAAACCTTGCCTCCCCATAGAACTTATGCCTGTCAAATTGATCTAATACCAGGTGCGATACTCCCCAGCTGTCGTGTATACGCCTTGTCTGAACATGAAAATCAACATTTATGAAAGTACCTAGATCAATTCTTGGAGAATGGTTACATCCGCCCTTCCAAGTCTCCTGCAGCCTCTCCTTTGTTGTTTGTCCCTAAGGCGAATGGGGACCTTCGAACTTGTATTGACTATAGGGGTTTAAACAAGGTCACCATCAAGAATAAATACCCCTTGCCCCTGATTCCTGTCTTGCTGGAACAAGTAAAAAAAGCTAAAATCTACACTAAGCTCGATCTACGAGGTGCTTACCATTTAGTCAGAATGAGAGAGGGTGACAAATGGAAAACTGCGATCAAGACAAGATATGGTCTCTTTGAATACACCGTCATGCCTTTTGGTCTGTGTAATGCTCCAGCAGCATTTCAATTTTTCTTGAATGACGTTCTTAGAGAGTATCTAGACATATTTGCAATAGTCTACATTGAGTACATTTTGATCTACTCTGACAATGAAACCGAACATGTGCAACATGTCAAGAAAATTCTCGCAGCCCTTCAAAAGCACCATTTATATTGCAAACTAACCAAGTGTGAGTTTCATGTTACCACAGTTGAGTTTTTAGGGGTTATCCTTACCCCTCAAGGTATGGTCATGGCAGAAAAGAAAGTAAAAGCTGTATCTGATTGGCCCACTCCAAAGACTGTTCGAGATGTACAATGTTTCCTGGGGTTTACAAACTTTTACCGCAGGTTTATAAACCATTCCTCTCAAACAGTGGCCCCAATCACTAAGTTATTGAGAAAGAAAGAAAAATGTGTATGGTCCCCAGAAGCTGATCAAGCCTTTTCAACTTTGAAAGAAGCTTTTTCCACTGCCCCAGTCTTGACTCACCCTGATGTGGATCGTCCATTCATCGTGGAAGCCGATGCCTCAGATGTGGCAATTGGAGCAGTCTTGTCACAACGAAGCAAAGACACTGGCCAACTTCATCCTTTAGCTTACATGTCTCGAAAGCTGAACGAAGCCGAACAGATCCTTGTCATTGCTGAAAAAGAGCTTCTGGCAATTCGTGACGCCTTTAAAGAATGGAGACATCATTTGTTGGGTGCCAAGTACACTGTCACAGTATATACTGATCATCGCAATCTCCAGTTCATGAGTTCAGCCAGACTTTTGACTCCTCAGCAATTACGCTGGATGTTGTTTTTTGCCGAATTTTATTTTTTTGGTAACTTTCCGTCCTGGTAAAGACAATCGCAAAGCAGACGCCTTGTCCCGCCAAGAGTCTACCACGTTGCCTACAGTCCCACCCTCCAGAGCTATCATTGCTCCAGACAAAGTCCTATGCATCATTAAAACTGAAGATTTCTTTGAAGACATCTGTAATTCCTTCACCATTGAGAAATGGCAGACATGGGCTCAAGCAGATCCCAAAAGGTCAATCAAGCAAGGACTACCTTTCCATGACGCTCGTTTGTTCGTGCCCACTACAAAGCTTCACAAGTTAGTATTTCATTGGTTGCATGTTATACCTACGGCAGGTCATCCAGGTACTCCTAAAACTCTTGAATTAATCCAACGCTACTTTTGGTGGCCTACTCTGACAAAAGATGTGAAAACTATGGCAAACAACTGCGAAGTCTGTGCTCGCATCAAGACAAGCCATTCAAAACCAAAAGGGTTGTTGCATCCGCTCCCAACTCCATGTCGACCTTGGGAACACATCTCTTTAGACTTCATTACAGGACTACCAGTGGTTCAACAATATTCAGTAATCCTTGTGGTAGTAGATAGTCTCACGAAATATGGACATTTCATTGCCTGTAAGAAATTGCCCACCTCCAGCGAACTGGCAACCATCTTACTGAATAGAGTGGTCCGTTATCACGGGCTGCCGACAATGATTCTATCCGATCGAGGGTCGCAATTTGCCTCCAATTTTTGGAAAACTTGGTGCAGAACAGTTCAAGTCACATCCACACTATTTACTAGCCATCATCCTCAAACAGATGGTCAAACCGAGAGACTAAACAGACATTGAAGCAATACCTGCGTGCTTATGCTGAGAAAGCACTTCATTCTTGGACATCAATGCTCTGGTTAACTGAGTTAGCCTACAATAACTCATTTCACACCTCCACTGGTGTTGCACCCTTTTTTGGCTTATTTGGCTATCATCCTGACACTTTGCTCATCACGATCCCTCAAGAAAGTTCTCTTACACCAGCTATGTCGGAAACCATTCAACACCTTCACCAAACCCACAAAAACTGATTCAACACCATTTAGAAAAAAACAAACAAAAATACAAAAAGCATTACGACAAGAAACATTGTGAGGGACCTCAGTATCAACCAGGTGATAAAGTGTGGCTTTCTACAAGACATATAGGCCCTCATTCTGACCCTGGCGGTGTTGCACCGCCAGGGCCAACGGGGGCGGGAGCACCGCCGACAGGCCGGCGGTGCTCCCTTGGGCATTCCGACCGTGGCGGTAACACCGCGGTCGGACCGGGAAAACTGGCGGTCTCCCGCCAGTTTCCCGCTGCCCAAACGAATCCTCCAAGGCGGCACAGCATGCTGCGCCGCCTTGGGGATTCTGACACCCCCTACCGCCATCCTGTTCCTGGCGGTTCGCCCGCCAGGAACAGGATGGCGGTAGGGGGTGTCGCGGGGCCCCTGGGGGCCCCTGCAGTGCCCATGCCAATGGCATGGGCACTGCAGGGGCCCCCGTAAGAGGGCCCCAAATAGTATTTCACTGTCTGCTTAGCAGACAGTGAAATACGCGACGGGTGCAACTGCACCCGTCGCACCTTCCCACTCCGCCGGCTCGATTCCGAGCCGGCGTCATCGTGGGAAGGGATTATTCCCCTGGGCTGGCGGGCGGCCTTTTGGCGGCCACCCGCCAGCCCAGGGAAAAAGTCAAAATACCCGCCGCGGTCTTGCGACCGCGGTACGGTATTTTGACGGCGGGACTTTGGCGGGCGGCCTCCGCCGCCCGCCAAGGTCCGAATGAGGGCCATAGACTTCAAGAAAAAGCACATGTTTAATCCCAAATTCATAGGTCCCTACACTGTCCTTCAGCAAATCAATCCTGTGACCTATAAACTGCAATTACCAAGTGTAGGAGACTGGACTGGCTTGTAGTGAGTACCAAGGGGTACTTACACCTTGCACCAGGCCCAGGTATCCCTTATTAGTGTATAGGGTGTCTAGCAGCTTAGCCTGATAGATAATGGTAGCTTAGCATAGCAGCTTAGGCTGAACTAGGAGACGAGTGAAGCTCCTACAGTACCACTAGTGTCATATGCACAATATCATAAGAAAACACAATACACAGATATACTAAAAATAAAGGTACTTTATTTTTATGACAATAAGCCAAAAGTATCTCAGTGAGTACCCTCAGTATGAGGATAGCAAATATGCACAAGATATATGTACACAATACCAAAAATATGCAGTATAGTATTAGAAAACAGTGCAAACAATGTATAGTTACAATAGGATGCAATGGAGACACATAGGGATAGGGGCAACACAAACCATATACTCCAAAAGTGGAATGCGAACCACAAATGGACCCCAAACCTATGTGACCTTGTAGAGGGTCGCTGGGACTGTAAGAAAACAGTGAGGCTTAGAAAAATAGCCCACCCCAAGACCCTGAAAAGTGAGTGCAAAGTGCACTAAAGTTCCCCAAAGAGCACAGAAGTCGTGATAGGGGAATTCTGCAGGAAAGACCAAAACCAGCAATGCAACAACGATGGATTTCCAGACGAGGGTACCTGTGGAACAAGGGGACCAAGTCCAAAAGTCACGACTAAGTCGAGAGGGGCAGATGCCCAGGAAATGCCAGCTGTGGGTGCAAAGAAGCTGCTACTAGGCAGTAGAAGCTGAGGATTCTGCAGGAACGACAAGGGCTAGAAACTTTCCCTTTGGAGGATAGATGTCCCACGTCGTGGAGAGTCGTGCAGAAGTGTTTTCCTGAAGAAAGACCACAAACAAGCCTTGCTAGCTGCAAGTCGTGCAGTTAGGGTTTTTGGATGCTGCTGTGGCCCAGGAGGGACCAGGATGTCGCCAATTGCGTTAGGGGACAGAGGAGGCGCCCAACAAGACAAGGAGCCCTCTCAGAAGCAGGCAGCTCCCGCAGAAGTGCCAGAACAGGCACTACGAAGTGGAGTGAAATGGTGCTCACCTGAAGTTGCACAAAGGAGTCCCACACCGCCGGAGGACAACTCAGGAGGTCGTGCAATTCAGGTTAGAGTGCCGTGGACCCAGGCTTGGCTGTGCACAAAGGATTCCCTCGGAAAGTGCACAGGAACCGGAGTAACTGCAAAAGACGCGGTTCCCAGCAATGCAGTCTGGCATGGGGAGGCAACGACTTACCTCCACCAAACTTGGACTGAAGAGTTACTGGACAGTGGGAGTTACTTGGACAGAGTTGCTAGATTCAAGGGACCTTGCTCGTCGTGCTGAGAGGAGACCCAGGGGACTGGTGATGCAGTTCTTTGGTGCCTGCGGTTGCAGGGGGACGATTCCGTCGACCCACGGGAGATTTCTTCGGAGCTTCTAGTGCAGAGAGGAGGCAGACTACCCCCACAGCATGCACCACCAGGAAAGCAGTCGAGAAGGCGGCAGGATCAGCGTTACAGAGTTGCAGTAGTGGTCTTTGCTACTTTGTTGCAGTTTTGCAGGCTTCCAGCGCGGTCAGCAGTCGGTTCCTTGGCAGAAGGTGAAGAGAGAGATGCAGAGGAACTCTGATGTGCTCTTGCATTCGTTATCTAAGGAAATCCCCAAAGCAGAGACCCTAAATAGCCAGAAAAGAGGGTTTGGCTACTTAGGAGAGAAGATAGGCTAGCAACACCTGAAGGAGCCTATCAGAAGGAGTCTCTGTCGTCACCTGCTGGCCCTGGCCACTCAGAGCAGTCCAGTGTGCCAGCAGCACCTCTGTTTCCAAGATGGCAGAGGTCTGGAGCACACTGGAGGAGCTCTGGGCACCTCCCATGGTCCCTGAACCAGTGTAGACTGGCTTATGCAGAAATGGGCACCATGTGTGCCCATGAAAGCATTTCCAGAGGCTGGGGGAGGCTACTCCTCCCCTGCCTTAACACCATTTTCCAAAGGGAGAGGGTGTAACACCCTCTCTCTGAGGAAGTCCTTTGTTCTGCCTTCCTGGGCCAAGCCTGGCTGGACCCCAGGAGGGCAGAAACCTGTCTGAGGGGTTGGCAGCAGCTGCAGTGAAACCCCTGAAAAGGCAGTTTGGCAGTACCCGGGTCTGTGCTAGAGACCAGTGGGATCATGGGATTGTGCCAACAATGCCAGGATGGCATAGATGGGGCAATTCCATGATCTTAGACATGTTGCATGGCCATATTCGGAGTTACCATTGTGAAGCTACACATAGGTAGTGACCTATATGTAGTGCACGCGTGTAATGGTGTCCCCGCACTCACAAATTCCGGGGAATCAGCCCTGAACAATGTGGGGGCAAGTGCCAGGGTGCCCACACACTAAGTAACTTAGCACCCAACCTTTACCATGTAAAGTTAGACATATAGGTAACTTATAAGTTACTTAAGTGCAGTGTAAAATGGCTGTGAAATAACGTGGACGTTATTTCACTCAGGCTGCAGTGGCAGGCCTGTGTAAGAATTGTCAGAGCTCCCTATGGGTGGCAAAAGAAATTCTGCAGCCCATAGGGATCTCCTGGAACCCTAATACCCTGGGTACCTCAGTACCATATACTAGGGAATTATAAGGGTGTTCCAGTATGCCAATGTAAATTGGTAAAATTGGTCACTAGCCTGTTAGTGACAATTTGGAAAGAAATGAGAGAGCATAACCACTGAGGTTCTGATTAGCAGAGCCTCAGTGAGACAGTTAGTCATAACACAGGTTGCACATACAGGGCACACTTATGAGCACTGGGGCCCTGGTTGGCATGGTCCCAGTGACACATACAACTAAAACAACATATATACAGTGAAATATGGGGGTAACATGCCAGGCAAGATGGTACTTTCCTACACAACCCCCCCCCCCCAAACGAAGGACAATAAGACTAGCCATGACCTGATGAGTCTTCATTGTCTAAGTGGAAATATCTGGAGAGTCCATCTGCATTGGAGTGGGTACTCCCAGGTCTGTGTTCCACTGTATAATCCATTCCCTGTAGGGATATGGACCACCTCAATAATTTAGGGTTTTCACCTTTCATTTGTTTTAGCCAAAGTAGAGGTTTGTGGTCTGTCTGAACAATGAAGTGAGTGCCAAACAGGTATGGCCTCAACTTCTTCAGTGCCCAGACCACAGCAAAGGCCTCCCTCTCTATGGCAGACCAATGCTTTTCTCTAGGGGTCAACCTCCTGCTGATAAAAGCAACAGGTTGATCCTGGCCCTCAGAATTAAGTTGTGAAAGGACTGCCCCTACCCCTAATTCAGATGCATCAGTTTGGACAATGAATTTTTTGGGAGTAACAGGGGCTTTTCAGGACAGGTGCAGAGCACATGGCCTGCTTCAGCTCCTCAAAAGCTTTCTGACAGCTAGCTGTCCACAATACCTTTTTAGGCATTTTCTTGGAGGTGAGGTCATTAAGAGGGGCTGCAATGGAGCCATAGTTCTTTATGAACCTCCTGTAATACCCAGTGAGGCCTAAGAAGGCTCTCACCTGGGTCTGAGTTGTAGGGGGAACCCAATCTATAATAGTTTGGATTTTCCCCTGAAGTGGTGCAATCTGTTCTCCACCTACCAGGTGTCCAGATAAACCACCTTCCCCTGCCCTATCTGGCACTTTGAAGCCTTGATAGTGAGGCCTGCCTTTTGCAGGGCCTCCAAAACTTTCCATAAGTGGACCAGGTGATCATCCCAGCTGGAGCTAAAGACAGCTATATCATCTAGATATGCTGCACTAAAGGCTTCCAGCCCTTGCTGGACTGTATTCACCAACCTTTGAAAAGTGGCAGGTGCATTTTTCAATCCAAAAGGCATTACTGTGAATTGGTAATGGCCTCCAATGGTTGAAAATGCAGTTTTTGCTTTTGCATCTTCTGATAATTTGATCTGCCAATACCCTGCAGTCAAGTCAAAAGTGCTTAGATACTTGGCAGATGCCAGTGTATCTATTAGCTCATCTGCCCTGGGTATAGGGTGAGCATCAGTTTTGGTTACTTGGTTGAGACCTCTATAGTCTACACAAAACCGCATTTCCTTCTTTCCATCCTTGGAATGAGGTTTTGGTACAAGTACCACAGGAGAGGCCCATGGACTTTCAGAGTGCTCAACCACTCCCAGTTCAAGCATTTTCTGCACTTCTTGTTTTATACAGTCTCTGACATGGTCAGGCTGCCTATAGATCTTACTTTTGACAGGCAAGTTGTCTCCAGTATCTATAGTGTGCTCACACCAAGAAGTGGTGCCTGGCACAGTAGAGAAGAGTTCAGAAAACTGACCCAGGAGATTTATGCAGTGGTCTTTCTGCTCAGCAGTAAGACAATCTGCCAGTACTACACCTTCCACCAGAGCATCTTGTTCTGTGGAAGAGAAGAGATCAGGGAGAGGGTCACTCTCTTCTTCCTGTCCCTCATCTGTTGCCATGAGCAGGGTGAGATCAGCCCTGTCATAGTAGGGTTTCAGGCGATTGACATGGAGCACCCTAAGGGGACTCCTGGCAGTGCCTAAGTCAACTAAGTAGGTGACTTCACCCTTTTTCTCAACAATTGTGTGGGGTCCACTCCATTTATCTTGGAGTGCTCTTGGGGCCACAGGCTCCAAGACCCACACTTTCTGCCCTGGTTGGTACTGAACCAAAAAAGCCTTCTGGTCATGCCATTGCTTTTTGAGCTCTTGGCTGGCCTGAAGGTTTTTACTGGCCTTTTTCATGTACTCAGCCATCCTTGATCTGAGGCCAAGTACATAGTCCACTATGTCTTGCTTTGGAGCTTTTAAAGGTTGTTCCCAACCCTCCTTAACAAGTGTTAGAGGACCTCTCACAGGGTGTCCAAATAGGAGTTCAAAGGGGCTGAAGCCCACTCCTTTTTGGGGTACCTCCCTGTAAGCAAAAAGGAGGCAAGGTAATAGGATATCCCATCTCCTGCAGAGTTTTTCAAGGAGTCCCATAATCATGCCTTTGAGAGTTTTGTTAAATCTCTCCACCAGTCCATTTGTTTGTGGATGATAGGGTGTGGTGAACTTGTATGTAACACCACACTCCTTCCACATGGCCTTTAAGTAAGCAGACATGAAATTGCTTCCCCTGTCTGATACCACCTCTTTTGGGAAGCCCACCCTGGAAAAGATTCCCAGGAGGGCCTTTGCCATTGCAGGAGCTGTAGTGGTCCTTAGAGGAATTGCTTCAGGATATCTGGTGGCATAGTCCACTACCACCATGATAAACCTATTGCCTGAAGCAGTAGGAGGGCCAAGGGGGGCAACTATGTCAACCCCTACCCTTTCAAAGGGAACCCCAACCACAGGCAGTGGAATAAGGGGTGCCTTTGGAGTGCCACCTGTCTTGCCACTGGCTTGACAGGTTTCACAGGACTTACAAAATTCCTTTGTGTCCTCTGACATTCTAGGCCAATGAAACAAGAGAACAAGCCTGTCCCAAGTTTTCATTTGCCCCAACTGTCCAGCTAAGGGAATGTCATGGGCTAGAGTTAGGAGGAACTTTCTGTACTCCTGAGGAATCACCAATCTCCTGGCAGCTCCAGGTTTTGGATCCCTTGCTTCAGTGTACAAGAGGTTGTCCTCCCAGTAAACTCTGTGAGAGTCACTGACATCCCCATTTGCTTGTTTGACAGCTTGCTGCCTTAGACCCTCTAGTGTGGGACAGGTCTGCTGTGCCACACTCAGCTCCTCCCTGGCAGGCCCCCCTTCACCCAAAAGCTCAGCAGTGTCTGCTTCCAGCTCCTCTGGTGTAGGTTCTGCACAGGGTGGAAATTCTTCTTCCTCAGAAGAAGAATCCACTGTAGAGGGAGGGATAGTAGGTAGTGCTTTACTTCCACTAGCCCTAGCTTTAGGGAGCCCTTGGTCCATTCTTCCAGGATCCAAGTCACCCTGTCCTTTTTGCTTTTTGGCCTGAGCCCTTGTCAAAGCAAAAATATGCCCTGGAATGCCCAGCATTGCTGCATGGGCCTCCAACTCCACATCTGACCAAGCTGATGTCTCTAAATCATTTCCAAGTAGACAGTCTACAGGTAAATCTGAGGCAACCACAACTTTCTTTGGACCAGTAACCCCCCCAGTTGAGATTTACAACAGCCATGGGGTGGCTAAGTGTGTTGTTATGAGCATTGGTTACTTGGTACTGGTGACCAAGTAGGTGTTGTTCAGGGTGGACCAGTTTCTCTATTACCATTGTAACAGTGGCACCTGTGTCCCTGTAGACCTGAACCTCAACACCATTAATTAGAGGTAGTTGCTTGTACGTATCCATGTTACGGGGACAAGCAACTAAGGTGGCTAAATCAATAGCCCCCTCAGAGACTAACACAGCCTCTGTGGTCTCCCTAACAAGACCAACCCCAACTAAGTTACCAAAAGTGAGCCCAGCTACTCCCTTGGATTGGCTATTAGTAGGTTTGCTCCCACCACCACAGCTATTACTAGGGGCACTAGGTGTAGCAGCAGGGGTTGTAGTGGTAGGAGGCTTGGTGCTTTTCTTTGGACAACTGGGATCTGTTGTCCAATGGCCTTTTATTTTACATAAATAGCACCATGGTTTCTTTTCTTTGTTTTGATTTGAAGAGGATTTGGACCCACCACCCCCACCAGAGTGTTTTTGTGGGCCTGATGAAGACTCATTTTTAGATTTGTCCCCACCCTTGTCAGAAGACTTACCATCCTTCTTCTTGCCATCTTTGTCACCCCCTGTATGAACTTTTCTGTTCACCCTTGTTCTGACCCATTTGTCTGCCTTCTTTCCCAATTCTTGGGGAGAGGTCAGATCAGAGTCCACCAGGTACTGGTGCAACAAATCAGACACACTGTTATTAAGTATATGGTCTCTCAGGATTAAGTTATACAGGCTTTCATAATCAGTAACGTTACTGCCATGTAACCACCCCTTCAAGGCCTTCACTGAATGGTCAACAAAGTCTACCCAGTCTTGTGAAGACTCCTTTTTGGTTTCTCTGAACTTCATCCTGTACTGTTCAGTGGTTAAGCCATAACCATCTAGGAGTGCATTCTTAAGAACTGCAAAATTATTGGCATCACTTTGTTTCACAGTAAGGAGCCTATCCCTACCCTTTCCAGTAAATGATAGCCATAGGATAGCAGCCCACTGCCTTTGAGGGACATCCTGTACAACACAGGCCCTCTCAAGTGCAGCAAACCACTTGTTAATGTCATCCCCCTCCTTATAAGGGGTAACTATCTTGTGCAGATTCCTAGAATCATGCTCTTTTGCAGGATGACTATGGGGAATACTGCTGCTGCCACCCACCATGGGTTTCTAAACCCAATTTCTGTCTTTCTCTTTCCACTTCTAAGGACTGTCTATCCAAATCCAGCTGTTGCTTCTTGAGCTTCAGTCTGGTTTGTTCCACTCTCAATCTATTTAGCTCCCTTTCTAACACTCTGTCATCAGGATGGGTGGGTGGGACATTCCTTGAAACAGAAGTATGGTGAGAATGAACAGAAGGAGACCTGTCCCTAACAGATGGCACCCTAACAGCTTGGCTAACAGAAACATCACTTCTACTATGATGAGAAATAATACTCTTACTGTGATGTGAGACAACACTATCAGTATGGTGTGACTCTACATCAGTACCAGCTATGCTAGGTTGTCTGATAATGGGCAGGCTAGGAAGTTTCTTCTCTAAATCTTTTGCTTGGGGTGCCCCAGGGTCAGATTGGGAACCATCAGCTAATTTCTCAACAGAAGTGGCACCTCTTGCCTTATCCTGTTCAACAAGCATGTTAACCAACAGTTCTCTAGAGGGATTCTTCCTTACACTTAAACCTCTTTCTATGCAGAGACTCCTTGCTCCTTTCCAGCTAAGGTGATCATAAGCAAGTTTGGACAGATCAACAGTTTGGCCTGTGCCAGACATTTTAGAAAGTGTTTAAGGGATAGAAAAAGTGAGAAAAAAGTTTTTCAGAACTTTTGGAAAGATAGAAAAAAAACTTTTAAAACTTTTAAAGAACTTTTTAGAAAGTTTAGAGGTACTTTTCAGCACTTTAGAAAAGAAGTGAGAAAAGAAATGCAAAACTTCTTGGTTAGGTGTACATACACTGAACTTGTTTTGTATATTTTTCTCTTATGAAAAGTACAATGACAAAAGTGGTAAGTAGTTACAAAGTACTTATCCCACCGCTGCACAACCAATGTAGGAGGCTGGACTGGCTTGTAGTGAGTACCAAGGGGTACTTACACCTTGCACCAGGCCTAGGTATCCCTTATTAGTGTATAGGGTGTCTAGCAGCTTAGGCTGATAGATAATGGTAGCTTAGCAGAGCAGCTTAGGCTGAACTAGGAGACGAGTGAAGCTCCTACAGTACCACAAGTGTCACTTGCACAATATCATAAGAAAACACAATACACAGATATACTAAAAATAAAGGTACTTTATTATTATGACAATATGCCAAAAGTATCTCAGTGAGTACCCTCAGTATGAGGATAGCAAATATACACAAGATATATGTACACAATACCAAAAATATGCAGTATAGTATTAGAAAACAGTGTAAACAATGCATAGTTACAATAGGATGCAATGGAGACACATAGGGATAGGGGCAACACAAACCATATACTCCAAAAGTGGAATCCGAACCACAAATGGACCCCAAACCTATGTGACCTTGTAGGGGGTCGCTGGGACTGTAAGAAAACAGTGAGGTTTAGAAAAATAGCCCACCCCAAGACCCTGAAAAGTGAGTGCAAAGTGCACTAAAGTTCCCCAAAGAGCACAGAAGTCGTGATAGGGAAATTCTGCAGGAAAGACCAAAACCAGCAATGCAACAACGATGGATTTCCAGATGAGGGTAGCTGTGGAACAAGGGGACCAAGTCCAAAAGTCACGACCAAGTCGAGAGTGGGCAGATGCCCAGGAAATGCCAGCTGTGGGTGCAAAGAAGCTGCTACAAGGCAGTAGAAGCTGAGGATTCTGCAGGAACGACAAGGGCTAGAAACTTTCCCTTTGGAGGATGGATGTCCCACGCCGTGGAGAGTCGTGCAGAAGTGTTTTCCTGAAGAAAGACCACAAACAAGCCTTGCTAGCTGCAAGTCGTGCGGTTAGGGTTTTTGGATGCTGCTGTGGCCCAGGAGGGACTAGAATGTCGCCAATTGCGTCAGGGGGCAGAGGAGGCGCCCAGCAAGACAGGGAGCTCTCTCAGAAGCAGGCATCATCCGCAGAAGTGCCAGAACAGGCACTACAATGTGGAGTGAAACGGTTCTCACCCGAAGTTGCACAAAGGAGTCCCACACCGCCAGAGGACAACTCAGGAGGTCATGCAATGCAGGTTAGAGTGCCGTGGACCCAGGCTTGGCTGTGCACAAAGGATTCCCTCGGAAAGTGCACAGGAGCCGGAGTAGCTGCAAAAGACACGGTTCCCAGCAATGCAGTCTGGCGTGGGGAGGCGAGGACTTACCTCCACCAAACTTGGACTGAAGAGTCACTGGACTGTGGGAGTTACTTGGACAGAGTTGCTGGATTCAAGGGACCTTGCTCGTTGTGCTGAGAGGAGACCCAGGGGACCGGTGATGCAGTTCTTTGGTGCCTGCGGTTGCAGGGGGACGATTCCGTCGACCCACAGGAGATTTCTTCGGAGCTTCTAGTGCAGAGAGGAGGCAGACTACCCCCACAGCATGCACCACCAGGAAAGCAGTCGAGAAGGCGGCAGGATCAGCGTTACAGAGTTGCAGTAGTCGTCTTTGCTACTTTGTTGCAGTTTTGCAGGCTTCCAGCGGGGTCAGCAGTCGATTCCTTGGCAGAAGGTGAAGAGAGAGATGCAGAGGAACTCTGATGTGCTCTTGCATTCGTTATCTAAGGAAATCCCCAAAGCAGAGACCCTAAATAGCCAGAAAAGAGGGTTTGGCTACTTAGGAGAGAAGATAGGCTAGCAACACCTGAAGGAGCCTATCAGAAGGAGTCTCTGACGTCACCTGCTGGCCCTGGCCACTCAGCGCAGTCCAGTGTGCCAGCAGCACCTCTGTTTCCAAGATGGCAGAGGTCTGGAGCACACTGGAGGAGCTCTGGGCACCTCCCAGGGGAGGTGCAGGTCAGGGGAGTGGTCACTCCCCTTTCCTTTGTCCAGTTTCGCGCCAGAGCAGGGCTGAGGGGTCCCTGAACCGGTGTAGACTGGCTTATGCAGAAATGGGCACCATGTGTGCCCATGAAAGCATTTCCAGAGGTTGGGGGAGGCTACTCCTCCCCTGCCTTAACACCATTTTCCAAAGGGAGAGGGTGTAACACCCTCTCTCTGAGGAAGTCCTTTGTTCTGCCTTCCTGGGCCAAGCCTGGCTGGACCCCAGGAGGGCAGAAACCTGTCTGAGGGGTTGGCAGCAGCTGCAGTGAAACCCCTGAAAAGGCAGTTTGGCAGTACCCGGGTCTGTGCTAGAGACCCGTGGGGGGATCATGGGATTGTGCCAACAATGCCAGGATGGCATAGAGGGGGCAATTCCATGATCTTAGACATGTTACATGGCCATATTCGGGGTTACCATTGTGAAGCTACACATAGGTAGTGACCTATATGTAGTGCACGCGTGTAATGGTGTCTCCGCACTCACAAAGTCCGGGGAATTGGCCCTGAACAATGTGGGGGCACCTTGGCTAGTGCCAGGGTGCCCACACACTAAGTAACCTAGCACCCAACCTTTACCAGCTAAAGGTTAGACATATAGGTGACTTATAAGTTACTTAAGTGCAGTGTAAAATGGCTGTGAAATAACGTGGACGTTATTTCACTCAGGCTGCAGTGGCAGGCCTGTGTAAGAATTGTCAGAGCTCCCTATGGGTGGCAAAAGAAATGCTGCAGCCCATAGGGATCTCCTGGAACCCCAATACCCTGGGTACCTCAGTACCATATACTAGGGAATTATAAGGGTGTTCCAGTATGCCAATGTAAATTGGTAAAATTGGTCACTAGCCTGTTAGTGACAATTTGGAAAGAAATGAGAGAGCATAACCACTGAGGTTCTGATTAGCAGAGCCTCAGTGAGACAGTTAGTCATAACACAGGTAACACATACAGGGCACACTTATGAGCACTGGGGCCCTGGCTGGCATGGTCCCAGTGACACATACAACTAAAACAACATATATACAGTGAGATATGGGGGTAACATGCCAGGCAAGATGGTACTTTCCTACACCAAGGTCATTACGTATTCATCCAGTGTTCCACACTTCCCTCCTGAAAAAGGCAGTCCAGAAGGTCGGCCCTCATCCAGCTCCAGTTCTAGTACAGGGGGAAGTAGAATACGAAGTCAAGAAGGTGTTGTATTCCAAACTGAGAGGGCGTAAACCATGGTACTTAATCTCATGGAAAGGTTATGGCCCTGAAAGTAACTCATGGGTTTCCGCATCCGATATTCATGCTCCACTACTTGTGAGGGATTTTCATTGTCTCAATCCAGGCAAGCAAGGCCCTAGAGCGCATCTGGGAGAGGGGAGTACTGTCAACATCAGGGCAGTGCGCGCTCTACGGGCGACTGGAATGCAAAAACCCAGCACTTATGAGATAACGTAATTCATGCATTATGTTGATATGCTGTTGTTTAACCTTTTGCATTGCAGAGTTTAATCCTGAAGACTTATATTCGAAGTGCTTGTAAATACTGTTCATTTGCAATGTATTGCTGCAGGCTTTCAGAGTGTGTCAGGGTGTGGTCCCTTTCCAGGGCCTTCTAGAAGCTTTCTCTGCACCATGACTGGGTGTGGTTTGTGGGCTGGGCCAGACTCTATATAAGGGAGCCAGCCCAGCTCCACATGCTCACTATTCAGAGGTCCTGGTGCAGAGCAGCAGCAATTTCCTGAGCTCCTGTTCCGGAGGCCTACCTTGATCTTCCAGGCCTTTGCCCTTCAATGTATTGGTGATCCTTGATCAGGGCGGTAAGACGTAGGTCGGGCTGGGCCCCCGATCCCGTTTTCGAAGGCATTCACGTTCTTGGGCATAGTTTTCATGTTGGAACATTTTTCCTTGTGCGTGTGAGTGTGCTCTTGGTTTCTGGCATTCACATGTTGATATTTCAATCGGCAAGACGTGCAATTCATTCTTGGCATTTGACTTTTGAGATTCGAGTCGGCAACAGTGTGCGCGACCATTTCTAGACATTTGCATATTGACATTTGAATCGGCAAGATGCGTGATTCATTCCGTGCATTTAACTCTTGATACTCATTGTACGCTACCATTTCTTGGCATTTACATGGTGGCATTCAAATCGGCAAGACGTGTGATTCATTCCATGCATTTAACTCTAGATACTCATTGTGTGCTACCATTTCTTGGCATTTACATGGTGGCATTCGAATCGGCAAGACGCGCTATTCATTCCTTGCATTTAACTCTTAATACTCATTGTGCGCTACCATTTCTTGGCATTTACATGGTGGCATTCGAATCAGCAAGATGCGCAATTCATTCCGTGCATTTAACTCTTGATAATCACTGTGCGCAACCATTTCTTGGCATTTACATGGTGGTATTCGAATCGGCAAGACGCGCAATTCATTCCTTGCATTAAAACTTTGATAATCATTGTTCGCAACCATTTCTTGGCATTTACATGGTGGCATTCGAATTGGCAAGACACGTGATTCATTCCTTGCACTAAAAACGTTGATAATCATTGTGCGCAACCATTTCTTTGCATTTACATGGTGGCATTCGAATCGGCAAGACGCGCAATTCTTTCCTTGCACTAAAAACTTTGATAATCATTGTGCGCGACCATTTCTTGGCATGTACATGGTGGCATTTGAATCGGCAAGATGCGCAATTCATTCTTTGCAATTAAAACTTTGATAATCATTGTGCGTGACCAATCTTGGCACCTACATGGTGCATTCGAATCGGCAAGACACGCGATTCATTCCCGCATTTAAATCATGATGTTTCAGATCGCTTGCAGAGTGTGCGATCATTTCATGCCATTTGCATATCCTTGTTGAAATCAGCAGTGTGTGCGAATTATTTCCCGCATTTAAAACTAGGTGTTAAAATTCTAGATGTTACATTATATGTGCATATTAAGGGGGTTATTACAACTTTGGAGGAGGTGTTAATCCGTCCCAAAAGTGACGGTAAAGTGACGGATACACCACCAGCCGTATTACGAGTCCATTATATCCTATGGAACTCGTAATATGGCTGGTGGTATATCTGTCACATTTGGGACGGATTAACACCTCCTCCAAAGTTGTAATAACCCCCTAAATCCTTAATACAATTCCTATTGTGTTTCAGGAAACGTTCAGATTACTTTTTGTCCTCATATAAAAAGACCATGTTTGTTTTGAAAAACATAAATCTAGAAGGTTCTTATATTCCTAGACAATGTGTAACATTTCATGAAATGTTTCATTGAGAAGTTGTATTAATCATTCTTGATTCCTTCCCAGGTACCCAGACGTCTTGAGGCCTAGTTATTAGTCCTTTCTTAAGTTATTCATGGTTACAATATGACAATGTTTAGAATCATAGTCTAGTAAAAGTCAATGTGATATAATCTTGATATTGTGTGGTTGAACCTTTTGTTTCCTACAGGTCTCCTTCCCAATCCCCTTTTCCCCCGCTTGGACTCTCTCAGTCTCTGTGATTTTATCTATCAGAGTCTTGGAGCTGTCTAGTGGTGGACATGTTGGGAACGTGCGCAGACCCCGAGGACCTGGTCTTCCTGACACTAGCATGCTACTATGTTCTGTGTGAGCCACTCACCTGAATTCCAAGCGTTCCGATGGGGCGATGGGAATTCCCCAATCCCGGTGAGGACTAACATGACCTCGATGAAGAGTACATTGCTCTCTCACAAGTCCTCAAGGGGAAAGGGGTTTTGGGAAGAGAAAAAAAGAAAATATCAGCTTCAGCTTCGTGGACTGCAGAATCGGACTGCTGGACTATGAATTGTATGTCGTGTTGGGCTCCAGGACTTCTGATTTCTCAAAATACTGGTTCTTGGTTTGTAGGTTTCTGGTCTGCAAAATAATTACTTAATTAATACATTGAACTTGCATAAACTATTGCAAAATTATACATTGTTCACACTTATGCGTATGTTTCCATAAGGATTAACAAGTCTATTCCTCTATTACAATACTTTCAGAGTCTCTGACGCAATGTCCAAAATCAAACAATCAACTTGACTAAATGGCTTCTTTGTGTTCTGGCATAATCTCTTGCCAAAAATAGTTTTGATAAACTTGCTCTATTTCTAATCTCCTAATTCTCAGGGGATCGCTTGTTACAGGAAATAAGTCTTTCCTTAACCCCTTCGCTGCCAGGCCTTTTCCCCTCAGCTGCCAGGCCTTTTTTTGGCTATTTGGGGCAGTTCACGCCTGGGCCCTCATAACATTTTGTCCACATAAGCTACCCACTCCAAATTTGCGTCCTTTTTTCCAGCATCCAAGGGATTCTAGAGGTTTCCAGAGTTTGTTGTTTCCCCTGAAGGAGACCAAGAAATTAGCCAAAATACAGTGATTTTTTTTTCTTCAAATATATCGGAAAAAAGGGCAATGGATGAAGGCTTGTGGTTTTTTCCCTGACAATGGCATCAACACAGAGTTTGTGGTGCTAAAATCACCAGCTTCCCAGCTTTCAGGAACAGGCAGACTTGAGTCAGAAAACAACATTTTTCAACACAATTGTGGCATTTTCCTAGGACATACCCCATTTGTACTATTTTTTGTGCTTTTAGCCTCCTTCCAGTTAGTGACAGAAATCGGTGTGAAACCAATGCTGGATCCCGGAAAGCTAAACATTTTTGAAAAGTAGACAACATTCTGAGTTCAGCAAGGCATCATTTGTTTAGATCCTACAAGGTTTTCCTACAGAAAATAACAGCTGAATTAAATAAATATTGAAAGAGAGGGGGATAAAACTGCTATTTTTCTCCACATTTTGCTCTGTAACCTTTTCCTGCAATGTCAGATTTTTTAAAGCAATATACCATTAAGTCTGCTGGACTCTTGTGGTTGCGGGGATACATAGGGCTTGTAGGTTCATCAAGAGCCCTAGGTACCCAGAGCCAATAAATGAGCTGCACCCTGCAATGGTTTTTCATTCTATACCGGGTATACAGCAATCTATTTGCTGAAATACAAAGAGTGAAAAATAGGTATTAAGAAAACTTTTGTATTTCCAAATTGGCACAGAATAAAGAGTTGAGAAGCAGTGGTTATTTGCACATCTATGAATTCCGGGGTCCCCATAGTAGCATGTGAATTACAGGGCAATACTCAAATAGATGTCTTTTTTACACACTGTCTTACATTTAGAAGGGAAAAATGAAGAGAAAGCTAGGGGGCAATAACACTTGTTCTGCTATTCTGTGTTCCCCTAAGTCACCCGATAAAAATGGTACCTCACTTACGTGGGTAGGCCTAACGCCCGCGACAGGAAACGTAACAAAGACACATCAAATTTTTACATTGAAAACTGAGCTGTTTTTTGCAAAGTGTCTAGCTGTAGATTTCGGCCTCTAGCTCAGCCAGCACCTAAGGAAACCTACCAAACCTGAGCATTTTTTAAAGCTAGACACCTAGGGGAATCCAAGATGGGATGACTTGTGGGGTTCTCACTAGGTTCTGTTACCCAGAATATTTTGCAAACCTCAAAATTTGGCCCAAAAAACAGTTTTTCCTCGTATTTCGGTGACAGAAAGTTCTGGAATCTGAGAGGAGCCACAAACTTCCTTCCACCCAGCGTTTCCCCAAGTCTTCCTATAAAAATGATATCCCACTTATGTAGGTAGGCCTAGCACCCGTGACAGGAAATGCCCCAAAACACAGCGTGGACACATCACATTTTTCCCAAAGAAAACAGAGCTGTTTTTTGCAAAGTGCCTAGCTGTGGATTTTGGCCTGTAGCTCAGCCTGCACCTAAGGAAACCTTCCAAACCTGTGCATTTTTTAAAACTAGACACCTAGGGGACTCCAAGATGGGGTGATTTGTGGGGCTGTCACTAGGTTCTGTTACCCAGAATCCTTTGCAAACCTCAAAATTTGGCAAAAAAAACCCACTTTTTCCTCACATTTTTGGTGACAGAAAGTTCTGGAATCTGAGAGGAGTCACAAATTTCCTTCCACCCAGCGCTCCCCCAAGTCTCCCAATAAAAATGGTACCTCACTTTTGTGGGTAGGCCTAGTGCCCGTGAAAGGAAATTCCCCAAAACACTGTCTGGACATCTACCTGTTTTTGCAGGGGGGGGGCCTGCGTTTTTGGTTCTGGGCACAACAGCTATACAGGGAAACCTACCAAACCCAGACATATCTGAAAGCTAGACACTCGAGGGAGTCCAGGGAGGTGTGACTTGCGTGGATCCCCCAGTGTTTTCTTACCCAAAATCCTCAGCAAACCTCAAATTTAGCTAAAAAAACTAATTTTTCCTACATTTCTGTGTGGGATCACTGCACCAGGACAAAGTTCCTACCATCAACGTTCCCCTCAGTCTCCCGGTAAAAATGATACCTCACTTGTGTAGGTGGAAAAAGTGCCTGTGGAAAGGAAGAGCCAAAAACATGTCAAAATTGAGGGGAAACAAAGTGGGTCCAAAAGGGCAGTTTGAAAAAAAACATTTTTAGGCTGACAAGTGGGGCAGAATTTTTATTGGTATAGGTGAGACAATGACAGGTGGTATGAATTTTGTGGATTCCTGCAGATTCCGGAAGGTTCCATCACAAAAATGAGGAAAAAATGTGTGAATTCCAGCAAAGTTGCAGGTTCGCAGGGCATTGTGGGTAACAAAATGGTGCGGGTGCATGTGAAGCACACCACTCTGGACTCACCCAGATGTTTAGTTGTCAGATGTGTCTAGAGGTCAGATGTACGAAGCATTTTTCAAGTCACAAACGGCGAACAGCACCTTGAGACCCTACCGGGTGAGTAGTGCGCTTAAGAAATTATTTGATTGATTGATTGATTGAAAAATGCTATTTGGGATGTACAAAGCCCAAACTGTGATTCGATAACTTGTTACCAAATCGCAGTTTGGGTTTTGCAATTCGGTATTAGAAAGGGGCGTGACAAGGGCGTCCCTTCCTAATACCGAATCCAGATGGTATGTATGCGGTCGCAAAACAATCACAGTCAGCACCACTTTCAAACTGGTGCTAACCCATTCGCAAACGGGAAGGGGTACCCTTTGTGAATGGCAGCGAAAATATTTTTTCAGAGCAGACAATGGTCCCACGGACCACTGCCTGCTCTGAAAAAATGAAAAGAAAACTTTTAATTTTTGATTTTGAAATGCATCTTGTTTTCCTTTAAGGAAAACGTGCTGCATTTTTTAAAAAACTGCTTTATTTAAAAGCAGTCACAGACATGGTGGTCTGCTGTCTCCAGCAGGCCATCATCCCTGTGAGGGCAGCCATTCCCAATGGGGTCACAAATTGCAACCTACCTCATGAATATTCCCATTGGGAATCGCAAACTGTGTAATTGACACTGCTGTACATCAGGTTTTGCGACTTGCAAATTGTGAGTCGAAAAACTTGAAGTTTGTATGTCGTAGGCTGGCCGATATCAAGCACACAAGACTAGTTGAGTCTATAGGTAAGTAGTATTTATTTCAAGTGGTAGAATACTTTATGATGTAGTAAGTCTCTTTTCGGACTCCTCCTCTGGCCTTCGTTGACTATTCTCGTCTTCTTCTTTCTGCTTTCTCCGTAGACCTCTCGGGAAGCATGTGAGGACAGAAGAAGAATAGGTACGGTAAGTGGGTGTATTATTCTTTCCTTTCTTTTCTTTTCCTCTCCTATTCTCTCTCTCTCTCTCTCTCTCTCTTCTCTTTCTCTCCCTATCTTTTCCTGATCCCTTGTTTCTGCTCTTTCCTTTCTGTCTTCCGTCTTACTCTGATCTGTGCAGTGGTATTTGCTTCGGGCTTTCCTGTCTTTTCTTTTCCTGTAGGTTCTTTTTCGGTTTTCTATTGCTCGTGAGTCTCCTTCCTCACACTTATTTCTTTCTTTCTTTCTTCTACGTTCTGGTAGTAACTGGAACCTATTTTCTTCCCTGTACACCTTTCATTTGTGTTTGTCGTGCTCCCCGTTCCCGTCCTCCCTACTCCCTTATCTGGTTCCCACCCTCCCCTTGGTGACCGTGCCCATGATATCTATATTTACACCCTCCCTCCCGTCCTCCCTAACCCTGCCCGTCCCCGGTCCTGTACCTGACGTGGCCACACTTCTCCTGAAGTGTGGTGGGTCCTAAGGTTCGGCTTCCCGGGGTCCGCTGTCTTCTTCTCTGGTTGGGACCGCAATGGTTCCTTGATCTGGTCTTGCTGTTCTCTCGAGGATCATCGGTAGCCCTGGGGGTCCCCTCGGCCCCTGGGCCCTCACGTTTCTTCGGAGTGAGTCTTCTGACGTCACCTGTAGGAATCCCCTCCAAGCATCCGCCGTTCCCCCTCCCATCTCCGCGACGGGGCTTTTTAACTTCCCTCGTTCCCGCAGAGAGGGATCGGAGCCTATCGGAAAGGCTGACTCCGGAGACACTTCCGGGTTATCCCAGGTAGCAGCAGCACCAGTCAAGATAGTGTGCAGGTCGGCCCGGTTCGACTCGTCACAGACACTCCCCCTAGAGAGCGGCAGCCGATGGCGCTCAGGAGCAGGGTAGCGGGATAAGAAGTCAGCATTCAACATGTGGCAGCCAGGAGAGTGTAGAACCTGAAATGAGAAGTGCTACAAAGAGAGAAACCACCTTAGATCACGAACGTTTGAGTCTTTGTTGCGAGCAAGCCAGGTGAGAGGTGCATGGTCCGTAAGCAGTGTAAACTTGCGCCCACTGAGGTAACAGCGCAACGCCTCAATAGCCCATTTAATAGCCAGACATTCTTTCTCAATGGTGGGATAGTGCGACTCTCTCGGGAGCAATTTCCTACTAATATACAGTATAGGGTGGATGGACCCATCCGTCTGGGTCTGAGACAACACCGCCCCAAGTCCCACATCAGATGCGTCCGTCTGTAAAAAAAAAAAGGTTTTTGGAAGTCCGGACAGCATAACACAGGGTCGGTGAACAGGGCGTGTTTCAGACGGTCAAAGCTGTTGCGGGCAGCTTCGGGGAGGGAGGAGAAGGTTTTGGGAGTAGTCTTCTTTAGTAAGTTGGTGAGGGGTTCTGCTACAGTCGAAAATTGCGGAATAAACCGCCGGTAATATCCAACAAGACCGAGGAAAGCACATACGTCCTTCTTTGACTTTGGTAGGGGTATTTGTTGGATGGCGTCTACTTTCTCTATCTGGGTACGAACCTGTCCTTCCCCTAACACATAACCAAGGAATCTGATATTCGTAAATCCTAACTTACATTTTTCAGGGTTAGCTGTTAAATGGGCTTCCCGTAACGCCTGTAAAACCGCCCCCAAGTGTTCTAGATGTTCTGTCCACGTCTTGCTGTATATTACAATATCATCTAGATACGCAGCTGCATATAGCTGATGGGGACGCAGTACCTTGTCCATGAGCCTTTGAAATGTGGCCGGGGCCCCATGCAGCCCAAAAGGGAGAACAGTAAATTGGTATAGACCAGATGGGGCTGCAAAGGCGTTTTTTTCCCTGTCTGCTACTCTCAAAGGGATTTGCCAATACCCCTTTGTGAGATCGAGGGTGGACATGAACCTGGCTTGTCCCAATTTTTCAAGAAGTTCATCAACACGTGGCATGGGATAGGCATCAAAATAGGTCATTTCATTGCCCCCTCTATAATCTACGCAAAACCGAGTACTCCCATCTGGTTTTGGGACCAGGACTACAGGTGAGCACCAGGGACCATTGGAGGGTTCTATGATCCCAGCTCTCAGCATGTTTTGGACCTCTTGTTCTATGAGGAGTTTTTTAGCTTCGGGGATGCGGTAGGGTCTTTGTCGGGATACGGACTCATTTTTGGTTCGAATTGTGTGTTTAGCTAGCTGGGTATGACCGGGTTGTTTGGAGAAAACATCCCAATAGGATTCGATAATATGCAAGAGGGGTGCAAGCTGTGTATCTGGAAGAGTTGCATTAGTTTGAGGTCTAGACTCCTCTGAATAGTGTGGCACGGGAAGGGTGAGGAACGGGATGTCCTCGGTATTGTTATTTGTGATGTAGAGGACCGGGTGGACACTCACGGGTTCTTGCCATTTCTTTAAGATATTTATGTGATATATTTGTTCCCTACTGTGGCCATGGGGTAGGGCCAGTTTATAGGTAGTGGGGTTGATTTGTTCGAGCACCTCATATGGCCCTTGCCATCGAGCTAATAATTTGTTCTCACTATTGGGAAGGAGTAATAAAGCCTTGTCCCCTACTTTTAAACTACGGAGCACACTCCTGGTGTCATACCCCTTTTTCTGCTTCTCTTGGGATTCCCGTAAGGTATTGTGTGCTCTTTCCCATACGGAATGTAGGGTTTCTCTCAACTCCCTCGTGTATGTTAGGAGATCTTTAATCTCATCATCTGACTCCTCCCACTGTTCAGCTAGCTTCTCGAGAAGGGTTCGGGATGGTCGCCCAAATAACAATTCGAAAGGACTATGGCCTAGAGAGGACTGTACGTGTGTCCGAATTGCATACAATACCAAGGGTAATTTCTTTTCCCAATCTCTACCATCTTCGTTGATACTTTTTCTGAGTAAAGATTTGATTGTCCGGTTATATCTTTCCACTAGACCATCAGTTTGGGGATGATATACTGATGTTCTGATCTGCTTTACTCCTAAGGTCTTGCTCACTTTGGCCATTAGTCTGGACTTAAAGGGTGTGCCTTGGTCAGTTAAGATTTCCTTAGGGAAACCTACCCTAGAGAAAAACTCAATCATGGCTTGTGCAATTACTTTTGTATGCATGCTGGGGAGGGGAATAGTCTGGATACCGGGTGGCATAATCTACCAACACCAAGACATATTGCCGACCCTTGCTCGAGGGGTTGAGGGGGCTGATAATATCCATGCCCACGCGGGAAAAAGGGGTCTCTATGATTGGTAAAGGCTGTAACGGAGCGGGGGTTGTGCAGCAGGATTATACAATTGACATTTCGGACAATTCGAACAATGTCTGCGAATATCCCCGAAAACCCCAGGCCAATAGAACCGCCTCAGTATGGCCTCCTCTGTCTTCTCCCTACCCAGATGCCCTTCCCCCTTGTCCCCATGAGCAAGATGCAGGACCTGTTGTCTGTGGCTACTAGGGACTATCAATTGTTTTTGCCTTCCATCTTCGGCATGGGGAATCCTATATAAGAGGTGGTTCTGGATGAGGAATTTCGGACCTACCACATGTTCCTCGTGATTTAAGGCTTGCTGCCATGCGTTCTTTAAGGAGGGATCGTCCCGTTGACTCTGTCTGAAATCTCCTGCCACAGTATACACTTTGCCTGTGATTCCCGGATCCATCATGGTGGTTTTGTTTGGATTTTGCGCATATTGTTGTCGTTGTATCCTTTTCTGTCGTTTGCTTAGATGGTCTCGAGGAATCCGGCTTACTCCCTCCCCGGCGTAGCATGGGACTTCCTTCCACCACATTCTCAAAGTGTGCTCTCGTCCTGCTTTGGTCAACAAAAGGGAAAAGGCTGCATAGTCTGTTCCAATAATAATGTCCTCCTCCAGGTAAGGCAACACTCCCACCTTGAGGGTTTCTTTTTCTTCTCTCCACTGGAAGTTGATGACAGCCACTGGATAATATTTCTGATCCCCGTGGACACAGGCGATCAATACTTGTGCTTGTGGTAACCCTTGACCGGGTTCAATCAATTCTTGGCGGATGAAGCTCTGGCTACATCCTGAGACCACCAGTGCCACCCTTTCCATGCCATTGAGAAGGATAGGGAGTGTGTATGTGGGTTTATTTTCCCCGGCCCAAAAAACCCTTCCCTTTGCAACTCCGATCTCCATCGGTTTTTCCATGTCCTTTTTCTGGGGACAATATCGGGCTATATGGCCCCACTCCAAACAGTGATAACACTGAGGACCCGTAGCGGGAAAAGTTGTTTGTGGAGGATGATGTATCCGTATACGCTCTGGGTCTTGAGTCCCCATTGGCCTTGGGGCTGCTCCTTTTCCTATGGTGGGGCATACAGGGGAAGGGACCGGGGTTCTGCTAGAGGTGGCTCTGAAGTCTGGACTCCTGTGGAAGGCACAAGCAAGGTCAATGGCGGTTTCGTTGGTCAACCCTGGGTGTTGTCAAACCCAATTCCGGGTTATGTTCGGCAGGGCATCTAAAAATTGTTCCAAGATGATTACGTCAAACATCTCTTCTCTGTTTTTTTCGGTGGGATGTAACCAGCAACCAGCAGCATGTTGCACCTTGTAGTAGAGGGTACGAGGGTTTTCCTGTGGTTGCCACTTAGTGTGGCGAAATTTGGTCCGGTAGCTCTCACTGTCAATCCCTACCCTTTCTAAGATGGTCTTCTTGATTTCTTTATATGGGAGAATACCACTAGGATTGTTGGCTTGGTATGTAGCTTGGAGATGCCCCGTCAGTAAAGGGGCAATGTACTGGCCCCATTTATCTTCGGGCCAGCTAGCCGAGCTCGTTACCCTTTCAAAGTTGAGGAAAAAGGAGTCGGGATCTTCTTGGTCCTGATATTTTTGTAAGACGCTGCTTGGTACACTGGGATGCACTTTAGTGTGGGCTATGGTGTCCGTAAGATTTCCTAGAACGGTTTCATGGACTAGTTGGTTATTAGCCATGATTGTGGCCTGGCTCTTAAGGGCTGTCTGTAACGCCTCGCGCTCCTCTCTTGCTTCCTTCATCTGTTGTTCCCACATTAGTTGGAGATGGCGTTGTCCCTCCGCTAACTGTGCAATAACATCCGCCATGGTGGGTTTTTCCTCCATTATGGACGTCTTCCAAATCCCACTTCTGACACCACTTTGTCGTAGGCTGGCCGATATCAAGCACACAAGACTAGTTGAGTCTATAGGTAAGTAGTATTTATTTCGAGTGGTAGAATACTTTATGATGTAATAAGTCTGTGGTAATTGGTTTTCTCTTTTCGGACTCCTCCTCTGGCCTTCGTTGACTATTATCGTCTTCTTCTTTCTGCTTTCTCCGTAGACCTCTCGGGAAGCATGTGAGGACAGAAGAAGAATAGGTACGGTAAGTGGGTGTATTATTCTTTCCTTTCTTTTCCTCTCCTATTCTCTCTCTCTCTCTCTCTCTCTTCTCTTTCTCTCCCTATCTTCTCCTGATCCCTTGTTTCTGCTCTTATCTTTCTGTCTTCTGTCTTACTCTGATCTGTGCAGTGGTATTTGCTTCGGGTTTTCCTGTCTTTTCTTTTCCTGTAGGTTCTTTTTTAGTTTGCTATTGCTCGTGAGTCTCCTTCCTCATACTTATTTCTTTCTTTCTTTCTTCTACGTTCTGGTAGTAACTGGTACCTATTTTCTTCCCGGTACACCTTTCATTTGTGTTTGTCGTGCTCCCCGTTCCCATCCTCCCTACTCCCTTATCTGGTTCCCGCCCTCCCCTTGGTGACCGTGCCCGTGATATCTATATTTACACCCTCCCTCCCGTCCTCCCTAACCCTGCCCGTCCCCGGTCCCGTACCTGACGTGGCCATGCTTCTCCTGAAGCGTGGTGGGTCCTAACGTTCGGCTTCCCGGGGTCCGCTGTCTTCTTCTCGGGTTGGGACCGCAATGGTTCCTTGATCTGGTCTTGCTGTTCTCTCGAGGATCGTCGGTAGCCCTAGGGGTCCTCTCGGCCCCTGGGCCCTCACGGTTCTTCGGGGTGAGTCTTCAGACGTCGCCTGTAGAAATCCGCTCCAAGCATCTGCCGTTCCCCCTCTCATCTCCGCGACGGGGCTTTTTAACTTCCCTCGTTCCCGCGGAGAGGGATTGGAGCCTATCGGAAAGGCTGATTCCGGAGACACTTCCGGGTTATCCCACGTAGCGGCAGCACCAGTCAAGATAGTGTGCGGGTCGGCCCGGTCCGACCTGTCACATTGTACATGTGGCCCTAGGTCTTGTAGATTTCTCTACATGGCAGCATCCCAAAGTCCAAAAAGCGCAGCCCTCACCATTCCAAGTGGGATGATTTTGAGAGTTAGCCAAGCTCTCATGCCCCAAATGTAAAACCAAAACCCAAAATAATAAAATGTTCTCTTGCTTGCCGTGGGATAAGATGTTTTATTGTGCGGGGGAGAGCTGAAAGAAGTTGGAGTGGAGGCATAGCCATGCCCATACTGGTTGGTAGCCACCGACACACAATTTTTTTAAAAATTCCCTGGCATCTAGTAGACTTTCTGCCCCTCCGGGATGTGGACCAGGGGTAATTGCCCCATCTGCCTACTGGTGGGCAGAACAACTTTGGCCTCATTTATTTAGGGTGGGGGCATGACCCTCTTATTTTGAAAAAAATCTTCCCTGGTCTCTGGTGGGCTTTCTGCCCCCCTTGGGGGCAGATGGGACTTCCAAAAGGAGGCTGATCTGCCCCCAAGGGGGGCAGATATGGCCAACAGTAAAGTGCCCTCATGGGGAGCGACCCTTGCCCAAGGGGCTGCCCCCCCAAACAAAACACATGCACACAAACCAATCCCTGGTGCCTAAATGGTTTCTGCCCCTCCGGGGGCAGATCGGCCCAATAGAAATAGGCCAATCTGCCCCTTAGGGGAGCAGAACTGGGCTAAAATAAATTTGCCCCCAAGGGGAGTGACCCTTGCCTAAGGGGTCGCTCCCCATGCATTAAATTGGCGTAAAAAGAAATCCCTGGTGCTTAGTGGTTTCTGCCCCCAAGGGGGGCAGAAATGGCCTAAAGATAATTTTGCCCCCAGGAGAGTGACTCTTGCCTAAGGGGTCACTCTCCACATATAAAAAAATCAATCAAAATAAAATAAAAATCCCTGGTGCCTAGAGGTTTCTGCCCCCCCTGGGGGCAGATCGGCCTAATACAATGGGCCAATCTGCCCCCAAGGGGTCACTCCCCACATATAAAAAATAAAAAGAAAATCCCTAGTGTGTAGGGGGTTTCTTCCCCCCCTCTCCCCCATGGGGGCAGATCGCCAATCTGCACCTATGTGGGGCAGAAACAGCCGTAAAATAATTTGCCCCCCCTGGGGAGCGGCCCTTAACCACAGGGACGAACCCTTATGCATAAACAAAAAAAAACTCCCTGGTGTCTAGTGGGCATTTCTGAAATGCTGAGAAAGACATCAAAGGAAAGGAAAGGCCTTTCCTTTGATGCCTCTCTCGGCCCCTTCAAGTGATCGGAGGAGAAATGCTTTTGCATTTCTCCTCCGATCGAGGGTATGCCTCTGGTGAGGTCAGCGTGCGATCACGCACTAACGTCATCAGATGCCACAGGGGGGTTGGGGTGGAAGGGGAAGTGATTCCCCTTCCATCCCTGCCCAGGGGAGGGGGGTGTTTGGCCCTTGGGGGCAGCACTAGCGATCCCCCAGAGGGCCCATAACAGGACGAGCTGGTCTCTTCCTCAGCACCGGGCAACCGTAGCCAAGGGCAAGACCAGCTTGTCCTGGGCACCCAAGGGGTTAATGTCTGCTGATCGGTATCTTGGATTCCCACCCAAACGATAAATCACGTAAGTTCTTATTGCCATAAATTATTTAAAAGACAGAGCTATGTTTGGTTTCATTTAAGTGATTAATCTTTCTTTACCTTGAAATGAAGTTACTTGCTTGAAAATTTAAAAAAAAAACGAACTGTTTTTTTTCACTGTTGTTATGTTTCCTCATCAGCAGAAGATGGAAGAGGAGAGCTGGAACTCTGCAGGAAGCCGATCAGAGGGCCAGGATCTGCAGAACTCAACTGGAGGCTGTCCGGAGGACAAGAAATGCTGGAGCTCGACTGGGAGCTGGTCAGAGAACGCTGAAACACTGGAACTCGACTAGAGGCAGGTTGGAGGACCAGGAAATTGACTTGTACTGGAACTTGACTGGCGGCAGGCTGGAGGACAAGGAACTTGACTTGACTGGAAAGAAGTAAGCAGAGCAATAGGTATAAAGCCAAGCAAGGCTTCAGACTCACAAGCCTCCTTAAATAATCAAACGTGCACATGTGCCTTTTGGCAGTTGATTGCTTGTTAAGGGAATGAGAAATTATCCTCCTGATTGTGGCACATTTTCAATACAGATCACATTGTGAAGAGCACATGTTTTGGCAGTTACAGTTAGCACAGGTTTAGCAGGTAGGATACAATGTGCATAATCCACAAGCATTGGTTATTGCAATAAATGATACATTTAATAAATGATACATTTGATAAACATTGGTTATTGCAAACTTGATATTCAAGGATGTAATGAATATACACAAGTAAGTCTGAATATTGCAAGCAACAGCTTCTTACTGTAATTGAGTCCTTGGATGTGCTAGTGTACCCACAGCAGTTCTCCCCCCCCAAAGAACGACGTGCTGGGCAGGGTTTAATAGGATTTAACAGATGAAATTGTTGCACTGAACGAGGGGCATGAACGAAAGATGCGGGTTCCAAAGAATGCTCATAAGGATCATATCCTTTCTTGTTTATCAGATAATGCAATTTACCCTAGATTCACTTAGCATCTAAAATGCCATGTACCTTGTATTACTGATGCCCATTGACAATGACTGGAGGTGGTGGTGAGTCAGGTCTGGTATTTCGGTAATAGGGTTTTAACAGAGATACATGAAATGCTGGGTGTTTTGTATATTTGGGAGGTAGTTGCTGCTTCATTGTAACTGTCCCTAAGGCTTGTGTGATCTTGAATGGTCCTAGCTAATGTGGTTATAGTTTTCTGGGACCTGCTAGGGTAACGGTACGAGTAGATGTCACGATCTGCACGATACTTCTCACCTTTGAATGAAGGGTTAGAAAGAGCACCCGGTCTTCTGCTGGTTCTGGATAGACCAAGATAGGGGCGACCATTTCTAGTAGCCACAATGCTGCTTGACAGGAAAATGTCAAAGCAGACCGTACCCTCCAGAAGGAGTCCCAGAGGAAAACCCCCCAAAAATGGGAAAAACCTCAAAAACAGGAACTCCTGAAAAAAAGGAAAAAACAGGAATGAAAACTGGAAAAAAAGGAAAAATTCACAACCAGAGCAACAGGAACTGGAAAACAAACAAAGAACAGGAGCGAAGATCACCACCAAGAGGAAATGTTTGCAACGCAAGGCAGATCAGGACTGAGTGACTTATATACTAGAAAACAGTGACAACACAGGAAAAGTAAACAACACCATCTTGGATTGGGAAAAGGCCCATGGAAGGGAATGGGAAAAAAGTAGCAGTATAAGAGAAAAAGGGCATGCTGGGAAAAAGGAACAGAAGAAGACAACATGGAAACCTTCAAGAAGACAGCATGGAGACCAGAAAGAAGAAAAAGACAAGAGCACAGAAAAACAGAAGAAAAGAAGAAAAATGAAAAGGAAAGGAGTCCATCACCAACAGAAAATAAAAAATATTGCAAAGACAGGTAAGAACAAAGCAACCGGGAGCATGAAAAATGCTTCCTGGCACGTGTCACAAGAACTGGGCAAAAACGCAGAGGATGGCGCTCCAATAATTGGAGTCGTGGTTCAACTGCGGTTGTACACAGAGACGCCACGGTTAAGCGCAGCATTACAGTAGAGAGCCATACTAAATCTCCAATTTGGTACGTGGGTTCAGGGCTTCTGTGTTTGTCAGCTTGTAATTTCATTTGGTTCTTGTGTTTAGCTAGCTTGTTTTTTTGCTTTGCATTGGATGTCCTGTAAAATCTTTAATCGTTCAGTGATGGAGGGGACTGAAGGGGTTAAGTCTGGAAGGGATACTGAGAGATTATGGGTGCTGGTGAGAAAATAAAAGTGAGCACCCTAACCCTGAGTGGAATGTGCATTCTGCCAATGGTAGGGTGTAGTCCCAAGTCCCTGTTAATGAGGACAGGGGGCATCTGAGTGTTTTTTTCTAATGTCTGGTTAACTTTCTCCATTTGATCATCCATTTGAGGGTGGTAAGCAGTGGATAGGGCTATTTCTATGCCAAGTGAAGAACAAAAGGCCTTCCAGAATCTTGCTGTGAGTTGACTTCCACGATCTGAGATAATTTTCATTGGCAAGCTATGGAGTTTGACTATTTGATGTAGAAACAGAGTGCTAAGCTCAGCAGCCATTTGTAATTTCTTGAGTGGCCAAAATGTGCCATTTTTGACAAGAGATCTACTGCAACTGACATGTTGGTATGTTAGATTCTGGTAAGTCTGTAATAAAATCCATGCTGACTGTGTTCCATGGTTTAGGGGGAATTGGCAAGTGATGGAGAAGACCTGCGAGGTGTGAGGATGTATTCCAGGCACAGGTTTGGTATGGATTCACATGGTCATAAACATCTTGCCACATGGTTTCCCACCAAAATGATCATGAACAGTTTTCTAAAGTCTTTGGTATACCTGGGTTTCCAGCCAGTGCAGAATCATAACTCCAGACTAGTACTTGATGTTGCAATTCCTTCGTTGAAATGTACAATTTCCCTGCATGTAAGTGATAGTCCTGTTTAATCGAATTATATGGTTTTCTGAGACACTGTTCAGGGAGAGGTCTTGCAATGCCTTCTTGATATTTTCCATCAATGTATTGTGGTTAGTGCTAGCACTCTGACTGCAGGTATTATACTGGGATGGTTACAAGAACTAGCATCCTCTGGGTGCCTTAGACGTGACAAGATATCTGACTGAAGTTGTTTGGTCCTTGGCCTGCATGTGATAATGAAATCAAAGTAGCTGAATAAGTGACGCCAGTAATTTTGTAAGCTAGAAGAAGTTTTTTTAGAATAAAAAGCTACAAAATGGAGATGCCCTGGTTGTGGACCTTTTTGCGATAACACACCTTCCAGAGCGAATTGAGAAGCATTAGCTTCAACATAAAATCGCTGCTCAGGATCTGGGTGGGGTAAAATTGGAGCAGAGGTGAAAATACTTTTGAGAGCTGTGAAGGTCACTTCTGCTGATCGAGACCGGATAAATGGTTGTCCCTTCTTTAATAAGGTGGGTATGGGGATCACTATGTGTTAGAATTGTGGGATGAAGTGCCAATAAAAATTGGTGAAACCAAGAATATTTTGGACATCCTCAACGGATGTAGGGGTTGGCCATGAAAGAATAGTGTCTACTTTTTTGGGGCCCAGGCTTATGCTACTGTGTGATAAGTGATATCCAAGTAACTCTACTGAGTCAGTGTTAAAGGCACAGTTTTCTAATTTGGCAGGCAGGGAGTGATCACATAGACGTTGCAGAATAGCCCTAATGTGCTGAGTGTGTTCCTGCTTATTCTTTAGAGAATAGCAAGATGGCATCAATATAGACGACAGTGCAGACATCTAGGAACTCATGTAATACATCATTGATAAAGTAGTGGAATGTCACCAGGGCATTGCAAAGCCCAATGGGCATCACAGTATATTCAAACAAACCAAACTTTGTCTGAAAGGCAGTCTTCTATGTGTCTCCTTCCTTGACACATATCAGGTGATATGCACTGTGCAAGTCTAGCTTGGTATAAATGGTGGACCCCCAGACTTGGTCCAACAGGGCCGGTATCAGAGGCAAAGGGTAACAAATTTTGGTGGTTGCTTTATTAACCATTCTGTAATCAATACAAGCCCGCAAATCTCCAGGTTTGTTTTCCACGAAGAAAGGAGGAGATGAAATGGCAGAAGTAGAATGTCGTATTCAACAACAACTCATCCAAATACTTGCGCAGATATTGATTCTCAGGTTCTGTCAATGCATACATTCTACTGCAAGGAAGGACTGCTCCAGGAACTAGGTCTATCTGACAATCATAAACCCTATGGGTTGACAACTGAGTTGCCTTAGTAGAATAGTGGGAGAAGGATCATTGGTTGCTGCACAATGTAGGGGTGTCACAGGACAGCGGGCTTCCTGATAGTATGTGGTCAAGCATAAGAGGGAGAACAAGGTGACTGTTTGAAAAACCCAAACAATTTTTGGATTATGGTGTTCCAGCCAGGAAATACCAAAAATAACACCAAAGGTGGGGATATCAATTAAGACAAAGGTTGTATCTTCTCTATGACCATTGTTACATACTATAGTTAACGGATTAGTGTGAAAATGAATCAGGGCAGATGACAATGGTGAGCCATCAATTGCCCTAACTGGTTCGAGTACTGCCTTGGTAATACATGACACTCCCAGCTTGGCCCGTCGGGCCAGATCAAGGAAGTTACCTGTAGCACCTGAGTCTATGAGCACTGACAGACTTTAGGGGTCATTATGAGTTGAAGCCTCTGCAGGCCCTATTATCATTTTACTGCGACAGGATCAACTGGAGGCTGTCCGGAGGACAAGAAATGTGGGAACTCGACTGGGAGCTGTTCGGAAAATGAGGAACACTGGAACTCGATTAGAGGCAGTCTGGAGGGCAAGGAACTTGACTTGCACTGGAACTCGTCTGGAGGCAGGCTGGAGGACAAGGAACTTGACTTGACTGGGGAAAGGTGAGCAGAGCAATAGGTATGAAGCCAAGCAAGGCCTCAGACTCACAATCCTCCTTAAATAATCAAATGTGCACGTGTGCCTTTTGACAGTTGATTTCTTGTTAAGGAAATGAGCAATTATCCTCCTGATTGTGGCACATGTTCAATACAGATTACATTGTAAAGAGCACATGTTTTGGCAGTTTCAGTTGGAGCAGGTGGAAAGGCAGTGAGTTGCTTGTTAAGGAAATGAGCAATTAACCTCCTGATTGTGGCACAGGTTCAATACAGATCACATTGTGAAGACCACATGTTTTGGCAGTCACGGTTGGCACAAGTTTAGCAGGTGGGATACAATGTGCATAATCAACTTACATTGGTTATAATAAATGAGACATTTAACAAGCATTGGTTATTGCAAACTTGTAATTCAAGTTTAATGAATATATCGAAATAATTATGAATGTTGCAAGCAAAAGCACCTTACTGTTATCAAGCTCTTGCTCTTGGATGTGCTAATGTACCCACAACATACTACTACCACCACCATGGCACCTTGGGAAACTATGCAGCCCTCACTTCATCTATTCAGGTAAGAGAACTACAGAGCATTGTTGTACTTTTAGCCAATATACTAGGCAATGAAAAATCTTTCCCCCTTACTCCTTATGGGTCAAATATAGTTGCAGACTACAGTGCATAGAGTAGGAGTGTAGTAGGAAAAGGGTACCTAACTGCATAACTAATTGTTATACACTATCATCAGATTTTAAAAACACGCCGCGCTAAAATGCAGCAGTGCAAAGTAAAACACCCCAAAAAGATTTGAGACATAATTAACATAAAAAAAATATTTATTAACCCTAACAAGAAGAATATAAACCCTCCCCTTCCACCCACAACTGGCTCACCCTCTCTCCAAGCAAATCTCCCTGTTCCCAACCCATGTCCAAAAAATATCTACTGTCCTTGAATAAAAGAAAACAAAGTCTCACAGACCTGGACCCTGTCCCAAAAATCCCTTCCCACCCTCTCCACCTACAAGTGCCACCCACTAAAACAAATGTTAAAAAAGGGGTAGAAGAGGGCACTAATGACAGGCCAGGAGTTGTTTGAGAAGTCCCTCCATGCGTGCCTGGCTTCTACTCGCACCAGCCTTTGAAGGATGCTGCATTGAAAAGTGATGTCTAAGGGGGGCAGCAGTGATAGAATGGTGAGAGGCGGCTGCCAGCGAACTGTTGCATCAGAATTGAGAGTGAGAGGCTGGAGGTGTTAGGGGCTGGCTGGGGCACTGGAGACTGACAGCAGCTGCTGCTGCCTCATCCTCCTCCTCCAGGACCACCAGCCGCCGATATTCAGCCCTGATGGCCTCCAACTCCTTCTGCAGCAGCTGGGCTGCTATTTCCTGCCATGATGGTGGACCAGCAGGAAAAGGTATATCAGGAAAGAAAAAAGAGAAATTGTAAACCATGCTCTGTACGAAATTATGTAGTGGCATGGTAGAAGTATATTTGCTGGTCACCTCAGGCCATTCGATTTTGATGTGATTAGAGTCAGAGCCATTATGCACTATGGAGTACAAGTATTCTTCTCTCTCCTGTTGTGCTAAATTAATGGAGGCATGCTAGCTCAGCTGATGCCCTAGTCATACTCATGACTGTCTGCAGCTGGGGCAGCTGTAATAGACAATGATCTTATTCCAAGGGCCCTGTTCTTCTCCGAAATGGCTTTCAATTTTACCCTGACTACAAGGCACCCCACATACTATAGTAAAATCAATTGTGCAGACCTCCTGTCTGCGGTAAGTAGACAGTGGGAAAAGCAATGTACTTCAGTACAGGGAAAGGATTAAGGAACGGGAAATACAGATTGTATTTGGCACGTTTGTCACAGACTATCCCATCCACAAAAGTCAAGGCACTTACTTAGTCCCACTTTACTCCCTGCCCTCATGATCCTCCTCCACCACACTTTGTAATAATTACTTTTTTCCAACAAAATACATTTGCTTGGCAGTAAGGAGAGGAATCTTAACTTACTCTACATCAGGGTAAGTTAGAGGGAATTAGGCAGGGTAGGTAGAGTGCACACTTTACTGATCAATTCATCATCAACATCATGTGCCTAAGGTCTAGCTAGTAGTGTGAGTCACTGTAGTGTGTAGTTGGCAAATGTTGAAAGGGAACATTTCAACAGATGTAAATAAGTTATGGAAGCCATAATGAAATATATCACTTGGCTAGAAAAATGTGGTGCAATCAAAGAATGGATTTTTCTATTTTGTTCGAAGGCTGGGACAGAACTTAAGAAATATTAAAGGAGTGAAGTACTAGGACGTGACTGATTGATTGGGCACTGGGAAGGAAAGGAAACACACCTTGTTGTTGCATTGCCATGCATTGAAAAGATTGAACATAAATGACACATTAAATTAACTTAAGCAGACGCACATTGCACAGCCAACATTGTAGTGCCAACTCTGCTGAATTGAACCATGCAGCTGTTCGGTCATCATTAGTGATACTGGTGAAATGCCATAGGTAGGGAAGGAGGTGATGATTAATGATGATGGATTACATATTATCTGCCTAGCTTGAAAAATACTGTGAGTCAAGGGAATAGTCAGAAATAACACCCCAACCCTTGAAATCAAAGCTTTGATAAAACCATTTCAAGCAAGTAAAGTAGGTGAGAAGAACACCCCTATCCAGAAGTGCTCCCTTGTTTCTTCATTCCAAGCATTTATCCATTCATCATTGTATTGTTCTTCTAGTATTCTTATTCCTCACCCTTGGATATGATACACATCATTTAAGCTTGACATTCTGTCATCAAGTATTTCACCATTGAAAGCCATCCAAATTCCAAACATGTCTCTCAATGAACCTTTCATCAACTCAATACCCATCAATGCATCCTTTCACCCATTCACCCATCCAATATCCAACCCACCTGAAGATTTCTTTCACCCATCCAGGCAGATATCCTCTCACCCACCTGGGCAGGCATCCTTTCACCCATATACCCTTTCATCTATGCTACACACCCACCCATGCATCCTATCACCCACCTATGTGATTATTATGAACCCTTTTGCGCACACACTCTTTCACTCGTGTTATATTTCACCCATCCTTTCTCCTTCCATCTTTCTTTCAATTTTCCATAAATCCATCAAGTTTATTCTGAACCTTTGTCTGCTGAGCTGCGGATAGAAAAAGCCATTAGAACTTAACTCCTGCTGTATCTGCTAAAGCAGGGTGTTCATGTGTGAGTCAACAATACTAGTACACCCCTGCAGTAAGTATATCTAATTGTCAATAAGCAAGCAATATCACTTTCCATCACCCACCACTGCTGCCGCCGAGACTCCCCGTAGGACCGCTACCACATCTGTGCTGGCGCTGTCGGTCCTGGGCCCAGCACTGGCGGTCAGTGTGGCTAGAAAAAAACAATACACATTTTAGACACCTGATACGCCCCCCCATTGTTATTTTTACAGCAAAATACAGCCACAATACATCACTACAATTCATCTACAGACATATCTTATATCAGAATATCAAGCGGGCATTTTGTTGGTTGGTAATTTTTGAAAAGCCAGGTAGTCAAGCCACACAAAAACGTTTTGGAATGGAGGAGCAGAGCGAATGATGAATCTGAGTTTTGGAAGAGAAATAAAAGGGTGCAAGAATTGGTCAATGAAGGACGATGGTCTTGGTTGGCAAATGCAATGGCTCCATCCCCCTCACACTTCAAACCATGGTGCTCGGTCATCAACTGCTGGTATACTGTAATAATAATAGAATACATACACAACATTGGAGGGTTCAATTACATGACCATGCCCAAACACTTTTTGTCTTTTACTGATTGAGCTAGAGCAAGAAAAAGAAAACCTTCTCAACAAGCATGCGTAGAATACCTTATTTGGGCATGCAATCTTCACAGCAGAGTACATGGTTTCTCTGAGCCTTACAGTACCCCCAGTCCACAAGATATGTAAGGGGAGAGGGAAAGTTTACTGACAAAACATAAGAAAGTTAGTATAGACACACTATCCAGACAGACAGTTTGAAGTAAAATGCAGAAACTTGAAATATAGAAAATAAGTAAATAGGATAATGCAGGGATAAGAAAAAATTAGGAAACAGATAAATCGAACAGGAGTTGGAAAAAAATTAGGAGACTAGCACAGTAAAAAGATAAAAAATAATTCTAAATGTGGAGCAGTAAAAGTTAGGGAAATAAAGTTTAATATTAACAAAAGGAGGACTTACTGGGGCCAGCAGAGCCATCTATCCCAGCACTCCTGGAGTGGGGCACCTCCAGCTCCCTCACCCACCTAACCCTCCCTCTTCTTGCACCTGGATGCTGAATGATGGAAGAAAGACATTTAAAAAAATAAAAAAGATTAGTGGTACAGTGTAGGAAAGTACCATCTTGCCTGGCATGTTACCCCCATTTTTCACTGTATATATGTTGTTTTAGTTGTATGTGTCACTGGGACCCTGTTCACCCGGGCCCCAGTGCTCATAAGTGTGCCCTGTATGTGTTCCCTGTGTGATGACTAACTGTCTCACTGAGGCTCTGCTAATCAGAACCTCAGTGGTTATGCTCTCTCTTTGCTTTCCAAATTGTCACTAACAGGCTAGTGACCAATTTTACCAATTTACATTGGCTTACTGGAACACCCTTATAATTCCCTAGTATATGGTACTGAGGTACCCAGGGTATTGGGGTTCCAGGAGATCCCTATGGGCTGCAGCATTTCTTTTGCCACCCATAGGGAGCTCTGACAATTCTTACACAGGCCTGCCACTGCAGCCTGAGTGAAATAACGTCCACGTTATTTCACAGCCATTTTACACTGCACTTAAGTAACTTATAAGTCACCTATATGTCTAACCTTTACCTGGTAAAGGTTAGGTGCAAAGTTACTTAGTGTGAGAGCACCCTGGCACTAGCCAAGGTGCCCCCACATTGTTCAGGGCCAATTCCCCGGACTTTGTGAGTGCGGGGACACCATTACACGCGTGCACTACATATAGGTCACTACCTATATGTAGCTTCACCATGGTAACTCCGAATATGGCCATGTAACATGTCTATGATCATGGAATTGCCCCCTCTATACCATCCTGGCATAGTTGGCACAATCCCATGATCCCAGTGGTCTGTAGCACAGACCCTGGTACTGCCAAACTGCCTTTCCTGGGGTTTCACTGCAGCTGCTGCTGCTGCCAACCCCTCAGACAGGCATCTGCCCTCCTGGGGTCCAGCCAGGCCTGGCCCAGGATGGCAGAACAAAGAACTTTCTCTGAGAGAGGGTGTTACACCCTCTCCCTTTGGAAAATGGTGTGAAGGCAGGGGAGGAGTAGCCTCCCCCAGCCTCTGGAAATGCTTTCTTGGGCACAGATGTGCCCAATTCTGCATAAGCCAGTCTACACCGGTTCAGGGGACCCCTTAGCCCTGCTCTGGCACGAAACTGGACAAAGGAAAGGGGAGTGACCACTCCCCTGACCTGCACCTCCCCTGGGAGGTGTCCAGAGCTCCTCCAGTGTGCTCCAGACCTCTGCCATCTTGGAAACAGAGGTGCTGCTGGCACACTGGACTGCTCTGAGTGGCCAGTGCCACCAGGTGACGTCAGAGACTCCTTGTAATAGGCTCCTTCAGGTGTTGCTAGCCTATCCTCTCTCCTAGGTAGCCAAACCCTCTTTTCTGGCTATTTAGGGTCTCTGTCTCTGGGGAAACTTTAGATAACGAATGCAAGAGCTCATCCGAGTTCCTCTGCATCTCTCTCTTCACCTTCTGCCAAGGAATCGACTGCTGACCGCGCTGGAAGCCTGCAAAACTGCAACATAGTAGCAAAGACGACTACTGCAACTCTGTAACGCTGATCCTGCCGCCTTCTCGACTGTTTTCCTGGTGGTGCATGCTGTGGGGGTAGTCTGCCTCCTCTCTGCACTAGAAGCTCCGAAGAAATCTCCCGTGGGTCGACGGAATCTTCCCCCTGCAACCGCAGGCACCAAAAAGCTGCATTACCGGTCCCTTGGATCTCCTCTCAGCACGACGAGCGAGGTCCCTCGAATCCAGCAACTCTGTCCAAGTCACCCCCACAGTCCAGTGACTCTTCAGTCCAAGTTTGGTGGAGGTAAGTCCTTGCCTCACCTCGCTAGACTGCATTGCTGGGAACCGCGACTTTTGCAGCTACTCCGGCCCCTGTGCACTTCCGGTGGAAATCCTTTGTGCACAGCCAAGCCTGGGTCCACGGCACTCTAACCTGCATTGCACGACTTTCTAAGTTGGTCTCCGGCGACGTGGGACTCCTTTGTGTAACTTCGGGTGAGCACCGTTTCACGCATCCTCGTAGTGCCTGTTTTTGGCACTTCTCCGGGTGCTACCGACTGCTAAGAGGGCTCCTTGTCTTGCGTGACGTCCCCTCTACCTCCTGGTCTAATTTGCGACCTCCTGATCCCTCCTGGGCCACAGCAGCACCCAAAAACGCTAACTGCACAATTTGCAGCTAGCAAGGCTTGTTGGCGTTTTTTGGCAGGAAAACACTTCTGCACGACTCTCCACGGCGAGTGGGATCCGTCCACCAAAGGGGAAGTCTCTAGCCCTGTTCGTTCTTGCAGAAACCTCAGCTTCTTCTGTCCAGTAGAAGCTTCTTTGCACCCACAGCTGGCATTTCCTGGGCATATGCCCATCTCCGACTTGCTTGTGACTTTTGGACTTGGTCCCCTTGTTCCACAGGTACCCTAGATTGGAAATCCATCGTTGTTGCATTGTTGGTTTGTGTCTTTCCTGCATTATTCCTCTAACACGACTTCTTTGTCCTTAGGGGAACTTTAGTGCACTTTGCACTCACTTTTCAGGGTCTTGGGGAGGGGTATTTTTCTAACTCTCACTATTTTCTAATAGTCCCAGCGACCCTCTACAAGGTCACATAGGTTTGGGGTCCATTCGTGGTTCGCATTCCACTTTTGGAGTATATGGTTTGTGTTGCCCCTATCCCTATGTGTCCCCATTGCATCCTATTGTAACTATACATTGTTTGCACTGTTTTCTAAGACTATACTGCATATTTTTGGTATTGTGTATATATATCTTGTGTATATTTCCTATCCTCTCACTGAGGGTACACTCTGAGATACTTTGGCATATTGTCATAAAAATAAAGTACCTTTATTTTTAGTATAACTGTGTATTGTGTTTTCTTATGATATTGTGCATATGACACTAAGTGGTACTGTAGTAGCTTCACACGTCTCCTAGTTCAGCCTAAGCTGCTCTGCTAAGCTACCATTATCTATCAGCCTAAGCTGCTAGACACCCTATACACTAATAAGGGATAACTGGGCCTGGTGCAAGGTGCAAGTACCCCTTGGTACTCACTACAAGCCAGTCCAGCCTCCTACATACAGTTAATAGTAATCTCTCAAAAAATATATTTGAAAGGAAAAGGCAAACACAGTAACATTAAACTTTTCTAAATCAGAGTGCCACTATAATACTAGTATCATGGACCATCCTATTCCAAATTTCCTAACCCTATTATAAATTTCCTAAACTACATTTTGGAATTACTAATGCAGTGAAGGATTTTTTGCTTCTCATATCATCCTCAATCTTTCAGCACCCTCTGATGGGCCAACTCAGTCTGCATTTGTTAATGCATGGATGGATGCATGCCTGCATAACTTCATATCACTGGGAAATTGCTTGGCACTGTACGAGCTACAAAAAATTAAGAAACAGAGAAGTGAGCATGTTCTACTGCTAACTCACTGATACTAATAACTATCACTATCTAAGTGACAGGACACATGAGAAGTCTCTGCATTACTTCTTAAATAATCAGCCCAAGCGCTTGTCAATATCAAATACGATTAGGTAGCACCAACCACCTGTCTAGAAGACGACCACGTAATATTTGTAACATAAAGTTAACTTACCTATGTGTGAGCAGCATGCTTGGTATTTGGGGAAAAAAATATTAGCATAGAACACAACTAATAATTAATTATTACTCACCAAGCTCTGCACCCTCCATGCCTAGCATGTCCAGCAGGTCTGTCTCCCGATCCAAGATGTGAGCCTGCTGGTGCATGCGTTGTTGCTGGCTGCCGGAGCTGCAGCACACAGCCCAACGTACCCTCTCCCAGCGCTGCCGGAGCTCCTGGAGGATGCATCCACTCCCGGGCCTGCTGCCAGGATGTAGGAAAGGTGATGCTGCACATAAAATTAATGCTACCACCTACACCTTAGAAATATGGTGCAGGGCAGCTCCCCTTTGTGGCGCCACCGCCCACAAGGAAAGCAGTTGCCAGGGATGGTTTGAGGGTCCTGGTGCTGCCACTCCATTGCTCTGTAATGGAGCTGGGCACTTAGGGGAAAGATAGAAGAAAGGAAAAAGGAAGAAAGGAAAACAAAATAAGAAAGTAAAGCAAAAAACTTAAAAAGTACAAAAAAACAGAAAATATAAAAACACAAAGAGAAAAGGTAAGATAATAAATAGAAATTAGGGGAAAATACGTTTTAGAAGTGTAGGACTGAAGAGATTGAAAAGATACAAAAGTAGGTCCCAGAACCATAACAAAGCCCAAATCAAGATGGCTGCTCCAATGCGAACCACGTGGTGCTGTTCGCATGAGAATTCCAGTACGAGAATGCACTTCCCGTTGCCAGAACGGCACAGAAAGAAACTTCCTCCACTTGTGTAACTCCACATAGTGAAGCAGTTTTTATGCCACATGCGTAGCTCTGCGTAGCGTGACTACACGAAGTCTTCCCAAGCCTACTCATAACAACTTTTATAACATCATTAAAAATCGAAATGAAGTAGTAGCAGTCAAAAAACAAAAGCGAAAAAGTAAAGAAAAAGGGTCGGGGTATTGTTACCCTACCACCCTAGCATTGGTGCAGGGTCCCCTAGGGACCCTCTCAAAGCTAAAAAGCATATATATTTTTTTTTTAATGGTTATATGCAAATTGCGCTGTGATTTAAAAACACAAAAAGCAAGCACTGTCTCTCGCTCTTGCTTTTATTTTTGTCCCTGGGTGGGCCAGGTCCCGGGGACTTATTATTTGACATAGGGGGAAGCAAGGGGCCCCCCTCTTAGGGCTTACTAAAGCCCAGAGGGATGGCTACCTCCTTGTGCTATGAATATAAAGTTTGGGAGTGGACCGTGCAGCTCCCATGTGCCCCATGGATCACAACCTCCCAGGGCAAAATACTTTTAAAATAGTAGGGGGATCATGCGGACCCCCTTGGGCCCTGGGGACCACCATCTCCATGGGGCTTTAAGTTAATAGTATGTGGGAGGGCCATGCTGCCCTTGCACCCCAGGGACCACTATCTCCCCAGGGCAATATGCTCCTAGAAAATAAGGGGGATCCTGCAAACCCTCGTCGCTCCGGGTCACCGGGGACCACCATCTCCCTGGGGCTACTAAATGAAAGTAGGAGGGGGTCCATCACAGACCTCCAGCCCCTGGAACCACCTCCTCTTTGAGGCAAATTTTAAATAATGGAGGGATGTTGTGCGGCCCCCGTGGAGCCATAGATGGCCCTGGGGACTGCCAGCCCCAGGGCTGGCTCCTGCTACCTCTTCAGGTCGCCACCCTTGGGAGGTAGCCATTTGTTTTTGCTTGGTAGGAGCTGAGAAATGTATTACTTATTGGCAGTCAACACTCGGTAGTTATAGTGAGGACCTAGGGCCAGATGTAGCAAAAAGAAAATTTGCGAGTTGCAAATTGCGAGTCCATGCGACTCGCAATTTGCAACTCGCAAATTGGTATGCAGTACGGTGTCTCAGACACCGTCTGCGAGTCGCTATGGGGTCGCAATGACCCACCTCATTAATATTAATGAGGTGGGTCGCAAATTGCGGCCCCATAGCGAGTCTAGGCACTCGCAAACATGGAGGCCTGCTGTCGTCAGCAGACCTCCATGTTCGTGACTGCTTTCTCAATAAAGCAGTTTTTTTTTTTAAGTGTAGCCCGTTTTCCTTAAAGGAAAACGAGCTGCACTTAAAAAAAAACGAAACCTTTAGTTTCGGTATTTTTTCAGGGCAGGTAGTGGTCCCTTGGACCACTACCTGCCCTTAAAAAATAGTATTGGGTCCATTCGCAAAGGGGAAGGGGTCCCATGGGGACCCCTTCCAATCTGCGAGTGGGTTACCATCCACTTGAAGTGGATGGTAACTGCAACACCCTTTGCGACCGCATTTGCGGTCGCAAATGGTATTGCATGCCACTCCGAATCGCGAATAGGAAGGGAACACCCCTTCCTATTTGCGATTCTGAAATGCATATTGCGAGTCGGTCCCGACTCGCACTATGCATTTCTGCATAGCAAAGAGGCATTTGCGCCTCGCAAACGGCGATTTTCTCCGTTTGCGACGCGCAAATCCTTTGCTACATCTGGCCCCTAGTTTCTATAGAAAAAGCTGTTATCTGCAAGCCTGTCTTTGGCACCGCTTGACGAATCTTCCCAAGATTTTCCCAAACAATTTGACAGTAACATGAGCTGCTGTCTGGAAACTTATGGGGTGTTCTGTCAAGCGGGGGCTGAGATAAAGAGGGGGTGAAATATAGAGCATTTTCAATGTTAATTCCCATAGGAACAATTGAACTGCAATAGCGCAAAAAACACTGGACGGAATTACACCCAATTTGGCAGGAAAGTAGCTCTTGGTCCAGAAAGAGCCATTTTTGTTATTTGGTGTAAATCCATTCAGTAGTTGTTGAGAAATGTAAGGAAATCCACATTTGTATATCTAGGGATGCAAAGGATTTGCAACCCCTCCCGATCTCGTGCTGAGATCTGATTGGTTGCGAACACTTCAACAAGCAAAGCCGAGTCCCAGAAAAAAGAATAAAAAATACAAAGGGGTCAGGGTATGAACACCTTGACACCTTACCTCTGGTGCTGGAGTCCCAAAGGGACCTATCCACAAAGGGCTAAAAAGCATATTTTTTCATTTTTACTGGGAATTTGCAACAGGGTTGCAAATCCATGGTAAAATGTTTTTTTTTAAAACAAGTGTGGGCTCCCGTGCTTGTTTTTAAAGAAGCTCCTGGGTGGGTCAGGTCCTGGGGGTACTCTTTTCTTTTTAATAGAGGGGATGTCTTGGCCCTCTGTGCCCGAGGACCACCACCCCCTGGGGCAAAAATGCTTTTAATATGTAGGGGAGGCCCAATGGACTCCCCAACAGCCCTGGGGACATCCACTTCCCCGGGGCTATAATGAATTATGAGCCGAGGACCACACAGCTCCCCTCAGACCCCTGCAGCCCCATGGATCACTACCTCCTCGGGGCACATGCAAAATAATGAAAAGGGGGTCCTTTTTGGACCCCTGTTAGCCCCCGGGACCACCACCTCCATGGGGTTATGCCTATGTTGGAGGGGGCTGTGTGACCTCCTTGTGGAGCCACTGATTGCCCTGTGGACCGCCATTCTCCAGGGCTGGCTCCTGCTATGTCCTGGGGTGTCCACCCATGGGACATAGCTATTTGCTGTGGCTTCGCTGCAGCTTTGAAGCTGCAGCCAAGTCACAGTAAACACTCGAGTTTCTGACAGCGGGACCTGTCAAACAGGTCTCGCTGTCAAAAACTGGAGCTTTCATGTCTTTCCCCTGCATGCAGGTGTGCATGCAGGGAACAGAAATGAAAGGTTTGCTTCAGCAACCATGGAGCTGCTACTTAATGTAGCTCCTTGGTTGCTGAAGCAAAAGTCCACGGGAGAGGCCTTGAGGCTTACCCCGTGGCCCCAGAATGCCTGTAAAGGGCTTTGTATAAGATAAATAAACAAAATACATGTAGGGACCGTGGGAAAGCCCATAAGGGCTCCCCCACCGTCCCAGATAGCCCATAAAGGGCTATAAAAATATAAAAAAACAAAAATGATTAGCTCAGCCTGAAGGTCACAGACCTTCACACTGATTCTTGAGGGTTCGAGTCCAGCTGGACTTGTTTCCCTCTTTTTTTAACTACAAATGTTTAAGGCTCATACTGAAAGAAGTTCTTACTCTTTTAAAATGAAAGATAAATTTTTTTTTCAATTGGTACAGAAATATCTCATTCTAAATATATCATATATTAAAGCCTAAAAAGCTCCCTATCTCTCTCATTCTCCCTCTCACTCTGTTACTCTCTCTCTCTATCTCTTTCAATCTTTCTCCCACTCACAGACCCACTCAGACACTTAGGCACCCAATCACAGACCCACTGACACCCTCATGCACCCACTCACAAATCTGCGCACACCCTGATGCATCCATTAAAACACTGATGTACGCACTCGCACCCCCAGATACACCCTCTCACACCTATTCTCACACCCCGAGAGGCCACGGGCAACTCCCACTGTGCACGCCAAATGGGCCGTACACAGCTTGGGGTGGGGTGGTTAGGGGGGTAATTAGGGTCTGGCTTTAGGCCAGGTCTTACGGGCAACCTTTGCTGCACATGGGTGAAGGGCATGCACGTTGCAAGATTGGGTGCGTATAGGCGGTTAGCTACAGGGCCTGGCCACAAGCCAGACCCTGTGGTGAACAGTTGCAGCTCATAGCCAAAGGCAATGTGCAGCAGTGGTTGGATTAAAGTATACATTAAAAAAACATAGAAATTCACTGAAAGAACCAAAGGTTACAGGGACATTATAGTTAGGATATAGAATAAAAAAAACATAGAATTCACAAAAAAAATTCACCAGTTATAGTTAGAGTGACCTCAAGTAACTGTAACTCATGCCCTAAGGTAACTATATCTCACGCCCTCGCGACAGAGAAAGCTAGAAAGAGTGGCATTGACAGGGATCTTGGTTTACCTACTGTAGACATTGCTTGGGTTGGCCAGAGAGGGTTAAAGTGGCATCAGTTGCTGCCTTTGGTGGAAAGCATTGCAGATTGCCAACATCCAGACCTCATTATTATGCACTGGGGTGGCAATGACCTAGGCACAATTACTGGTGTAGAACTTGAAATCCTAATGAAGGACATCTTTGATAAATTCATGTCACTTTTCCTGCATACTACGTTGATGTTCTCCAACATTTCCCAAAGAGAGAAGTGGCAGTGGTCAAGTGAATTTTGTCCATAGGTAGTTAAATCCAGGAAATATGTCAATAAAAGTGTTTCGCATTTTTTCTGAGACCACAACATGGGCTCTATATACCATAAAAACTCACGTTTCAATATGGACACAATGTATCGAAAAGACGAAGTTCATTTCACAAACACAGGCAACAAGGTGTTCCTTGGCAACTTAAAAGACTGCATCCTGTTCTATGTGTGATTTCATCTACACATCATAAACACAAAGACTCTTTTCAGAGACAACCCTTTCTCAAACACTGGTTCTTTTTTTATTTTTTTTATTTTTTTTTATTTCACACTCAGATCTGTGGATCTGCCTCTAATCCCTGGCCAGACAAGGGTCCACCTGATATATTTGGGAGCCTCCATGTCAGCTCTGCTGATCCAATGTTGTTATATGGGGTGTGAGTGGTTGTGTAAGTGCCTGTGTGCGTCTGTGAGTAGGTGTGTAAGTGGCTGTATGTGTGTGTATGTATTGGTGTGAGTTGTTCTCTGGATGTACCAGTAATTGTATGGGTGTGTGAGTGGGTGTATGGGTCTGTTAGGGGGCACGGTAGTGGTTTTGTATGGTCTGTGAGGGAATGTTTGAGTGTGTCAATGAGTGTGTGAGTGGGTGTGTGAGTATGTGAATGAGTGTGTGAGTGGGAACGTAAATGGGTGTGTCAGTGGGTGTTTGAGTGGCCAGATCTGTGAGCGGGTGTGGTAGTGGTTTTGTGGGTGGTTTTGTGGGTGTGTGAGTGGATGTGTGAGTGTGTGAATGAGTGTTTGAGTAGGTATGTGAATGGGTGTGTCAGTGGGTGTATGAGTGGCTGCATGGATGTGTGACTGGGTGTGTTAGTGGTTGAATAGGGGTGTGAGTGTGTGAATGGGTCTGTGAGTGGGTGCATTTTTTTTGATTGGGCTTTGGATCCATGGATCCTTTGCAGTATCACACAGGGGGGCTGTACACCCCCCAAAAAAAGTTTTAAGGCAGTTTCTTCCCCATGAGGGATCCCTCATAGACCCCTCCACCAGCCCTATGAGATCCAGATATCTCTATTCTGACCCCTTAAATTATATTTTATTTTCCCCCCCTACCCCCAAAGAACTGTGTCTCAATTTACAAATTGATGGCTGCAACTTCTCTGTCAGGTTATAGGCAGCCAATCACAACATTGCTGCTGGCACATGGATCTTTTTTTTTTAATAGCTCCAAACCTACTGAACAGCTTGATACCAAATTGCAAAAAAGAGGTATTTCTGGGCTCCGATATGCAGTGGTGCTGCCTTCCCTGCTGGGCAGGCCGGTAATTCAATGCAAACAGGGCTTGTCCTCTATCAAAGCGCACTCCCAACAGGCTATGTATTTGGGAATATGGCAACGCCAGCAACTTACAGTGAATTTTTTTGACATTTTCATTATTCCCGGCCTTCTATTTTCATTCATCTCTGGACACATGTTTCTGGGTTCATCCCTTCATCAGCAGAGAAACGTAGTCTGTAGTGTTTCACCTCAGTAGGTGCAGCCATTGCTGAAAGCGTTCCAGAGATCTCCTCCCTTGTTCAAAGACCAAGTGCATGGCTGCTCAGCTGATTTTAATTGCAGGCACCTGACTACTCTGTTAAATACCAGTTCTGCCCCAGTGGACCTCTAAAGTGAGTTGAAAAGTGCATTCTGGTAAAGGTAGTCCTGCACATTTTATAATATTTTCCGAATTGGGTTGCTGGAGCGAAGCAAAATAATAAAAAGTGAGCTCACTACCTAAAGTAGGCAGATTCAATGTAAAATCACCGGGTTTGCTGAAACTGTGCCAACCTGCTGCTCAAAATGTGACAGTCCATTAATGTCCTTATGTATCAAACATCAAAAGAAATGCTGCACTCTCTGGATTATGTTCCAGCGATTCTATATTTATTGGCATGTTAACAGATGCCACTGACGCACTTTAACTTCTGTCTTTTTCAAGAGGTGGAAGGATCACTCTCTTTGTCTTCTGCATATATAGAATTAGATTTAAGTACTTTCTTTTTGTGATATCTCAGCTAAGTTAAAAAACTATTTTATGAGCATGTTGTTTATTTGACAGGGCATGTACCAGTATTGCATTGTACTTTTAGTTGATTATTACATTTGATTGTGGTGGGTGGTTGGGAATTCAGTAGGGGCCTAGTTATTTTTTTGCATTTCATTTTTCATGTTTTATGAGGAAAAATGTTGCACAGTTCAGTGCATTTTCTCCATGTTTGCTACATTTACAATATTCATTTAGTTTACTATGTGATCTAGCCGGTAGACTCAGTACTAGTCATGGGTGCATGAAATAACTGTTTGTGTGGAATTTGTTGTTTTAATTAAAACACATAATTTAGGGGAGGAATGGCACTGGATTAAATAAAAAATGTGGTCGGTTTGTTTTTTTCTCCAAGAATTGTACAGGTGGAGTAATAGTGATGCCATGAGAGGATGTGTGTTGTTGTAAAATTTATAGAGCTCAGTTAATTTTCATTTTTGCATTGCTGAATTAATGGTAGTGTTTTCTTCAGTGTCACCATGTCTCCTTTATCTGGTCTGTGTGAGTGTGTTTGCCATAGATCACCATTTGTCTTCATGCCATGAGGCCAGGAGCCATTTTATGTAGTCAATGTCCACAGGTCTCAATGTGTACTTTTTTCCCATGCCTCCTTCCTTGTTGGTTAACCATGTGCCTGGTGGCCATTTTGTGTAGCCAGTCAGTGTGTTTTTGTAGTAGGCTGCTTGCATATGGTCTTTGTTGTGGTCATGCCCCCTTGCTTGCTGTTCTTTGTTGGTTGATCATGTGCCTGGTGGCCATTTTGTGCAGCCAGTCAGGTTGCCTTTGCCATAGGTCTACATGTTTTCTTTGCTGTGGCCATGCCTCCTTACTTGCTGCTATTTGTTGACCATGTGGCTGGTGTCCATTTTTTGCAACCAGCCAGTGTGCTTTTCCCATAGGCATGCATGTGTTCTTTGTTCTCCATGCCTCCTTGCTTGCAGTTGTTGGTTGACCATGTGGCAGCTGGCCATTTTGTACAGCCACCCTTTATTCCAGTCTTCAAAGTCATTTTCTAGGGAGATTTATAATAGAGGGCTATGACGTTTTGTTACTCTTCCCTGATATCAATTTAATAATCTGCCTGAAGATCATTGTGATATATGTTTATTATGATTATGATTAGCAGCTCCTTGCCTCCTAATAGGTTTCTCATAGTCCCATAATACACCAGCAATTAATTTTTGTATATTTATTATTATTTTGTTATTTATTTTATTATTTTTAAATGTTATTACTTTTTTATTACAATTTTGTATTTTAATTTTTATAATTTAACTTTTTTAAATTCTATTTTTTTATTTCTTTTTTTTTTGCATTTTGCCTCCACCCATCCGACCCCTGACTGCCATAGGCGCACAGCCGCACAACAGCATTCATTTCAGTTTTTTAAGTATTATTTAATTTCCCCTGGGCACCTTGTTTTCCAAAGCAGATGTGCACACCAGCCTTCATTTTGAAAGGATTATTCAATTTTCCCAAACATTTTTCTGACTGCCACAGGAGTCTCCCTTGGAAGAGATGCACATAAAACAAAGAGTTACATCTGTATGTTGTTATCCTGATTGGAAATGAACATTTATGTTTTGGTGGCATGGTTTGCCTTTGGAATGGTTGGATATATTGTTGTTAAGTATTTAGAATAATAACTTAAGTAACCAACCATGCTAAAATATATTGTCTTTGCCTGTACTAATTCAGACTGGAACAATGTCACGTTTCAATAAATGTTTTTCTTGATTGTTTGCGATTCGGTGCACAAGAGACATCACCCACGGTACTGCCTGACAGAAGCCCTGTACAAATTGTTGTGACCACACAACATGTGCTGTTAAACCTCTTCCACTTGTACAGCCCAGTGTCACTGCCAACTGACAGCTTCAAGATGGCCCCCAAAGAAAGGTGCTGCCAAGAAAGTGTCCAGTGAGAAGAAACAGCTTTCCTCTACTGGCCTGCTGACCACAAACTTTTTCCGGAAATTTGTGCCTGCTCCACCGTCCTCTAGGGAGCAAGCTGGGAGCAGCACTCCCACATCAACAGCAACACCCCAACCTAAGCCCAAGCCCATGTCTGTCAGTGAGACAGCCACTGCAATCATGGCGATACCGAAGCAATGACATTGAATTGAATTTTGAGCAAAGTGGACAACAGTAGGACCAGAACAGGAGGTTGAGCTTCCTGCTGAGCAAGCACCTCCTCTTCAAGAATCATTGGCTCCAAGATCTCCAGCAAGAAAAAGGAAGGGTACTCCACCATATTGTCCAAGCCCCTCTTTTGATAACCTGGCCATGGATTGGACCCTGCAGAGTCTGTGACATGCCAGGAGAGGCTAGAAAAAAGAAAAGTTTCTGAAAACCATAGAATTATGGAAGGGGATGAGGAGGATAATGAACCAGTCTTTGTCATGGAAGCTGACCCAGAAGAGACTGATATTACTCCTCCTATTCAATGTGCCCTAAGGGAGGTGGCACTGGTACCACTGTCAGAGGTAGCTCCCATATTTGTAAGACCCCCACTGAGACCTGCTCCAACCCCTCCCTCAGTGGAGGTATGCACTGCAGAGAGGCAATCAACGACACACCCACCTCCATCCGGTTCTTCCTCAGGCATTGGCACTGGCACACTAAGAAAGTTCTCCTCCCCAGTTTGGGACTTTTGTATGATTAGCAAGCAGGAGGATAGCATTGCAATATGCTCCATTTGCCACAAGAGTGTTCATTGAGGTAAGCTTGGTTCACACTATGAAACTGGAGGCCAAACAACCCATATGAAAAAACACGGTGCAATCGGGAGGAGAACCTTAGACAAATTGCGGCAGGTGGTGGCAGATAAGGTGAGGAGAGAAAGGAATCAGCAGCAATCCCGGTGAGAGATGAAGGTGAGGAGGAAGAAGAGGGTGACATCTTAATGCAAAGCAGCCCTGTTGACATAAGTGCACGAGAATCACCCACCTCAGCAAACTCATAATGGCACACAAATCAAATGGAGACACCACAGCATACAGTGACTGCCCCAAGACGCACATTGAGTCTACCACCTCCCACTTCTCAAAAGTCACCTGTGTCAGTGCCCCAGAAAAGAAAGAAATACAGGCTACTGGCACTGACATGTTTAGGCAGGAGGGGGACCCTACGTCCACAACTACCCAATGGTATGTTTTTACAATGGGAAGGTGGCTAAAATGTTAGCGCTGAACCTCCTCCCTTTTTCTTTTGTTTAACAACTGGGATTTTTAGAATTTGTGGCAGCCATCCAATCAAAATGGAAGGTTCCCAATCAGACCTATTTTGCCAGAGTTGCTTGTTCCAGCACTTCATCCCAATATACTGCAATTGGTTGGACAAGCTTTGCAGCACAGTGCTGTTTGCACTATCCATCATAGACATGTGCAGCAGTTGTCAAGCAACTGTTTACATGTGTATCACTACACACTGCATCTGTTTTGTGAAGGCTGTGCAACAGCTATATCCAGATCTCAGTGCTGAAAAAACGTATAAGTTTGTTTGCCGGCATGCAACCGTAGCCATGTTCGCCATGGAGAAATTCCATACAGATGCAAGCATCTTGGAAGACTTTAACAGCAAGGTGTTTGAATGGCTGCGACTCAAAGGTCTCATAATTGGATTTGTTGCCACAGACAAGTTAAGGCAATGGTCGATGGTGGCAATGTAAGGGTTCTGTGTTTGGTCCATTGCATCAACCTGGGTGTCCAGGACTTTCTAAAAAAAGAAGACATAGGGCCTCATTATGACCCTGGCGGGCGGCGGAGGCCGCCCGCCAGGATCCCGCCCTCCATTATACCGCTCCGCGGTCTGAAGACCGCGGAGGGTATTATGAGTTTTTCCCTGGGCTGGCGGGCGGTCTCCAAAAGACCGCCCGCCAGCCCAGGGAAAAACTCCCTTCCCACGAGGATGCCGGCTCGTAATCGAGCCGGCGGAGTGGGAAGGTGCGACGGGTGCAGTGGCACCCGTCGCGTATTTCAGTGTCTGCAAGGCAGACACTGAAATACTTTGCGGGGCCCTCTTACGGGGGCCCCTGCCGTGCCCATGCCATTGGCCCCGCGACCCCCCCTACCGCCATCCTGTTCATGGCGGCTTTCCCTCCATGAACAGGATGGCGGTAGGGGGGGTCAGAATCCCCTCGGCGGCGCAGCGAGCTGCGCCGCCTTGGAGGATTCTAAGGTCAGTGGAAAACCGGCGGGAGACCGCCGGTTTTCCCGTTCTGACCGCGGCCAAAGCGCCGCGGTCAGAATGACCAAGGGAGCACCGCCGGCCTGTCGGCGGTGCTCCCGCCCCCGTTGGCCCTGGCCGTAGAGAACCGCCAGGGTCAGAATGAGGGCCATAGTCAGCAACATACTGACCATCTGCATAAGAATCTGCATTCATTTCAGCCATTCTTCCAAAGTACAGAAGTAGTTCAGGTTCATTCAGCATGCTAGTAGGGTACCAGTTAAAGCCCTCATACAGGAGGTTCCAGCAAGTTGGAACTTGACCTATTACATGTTGCAACGTCTGTTTGAGCAGTATAGATCGATCAATGACTATGTCATTCAAAGAGGAGGGGATGCAATTGGGGAAAGCATGGCCAAATGGGGCTTAGGCAAATGCCTAACACAGATGCTACTTGCTTTTGAGGTTTTCACTCGGGAAGTCAGCAAGGAGGACAGTACGATTGGCCAAACTATCCTGTTGTTGCATCTGCTACAGGACCAGTAATAAAAGGTGTCTGAAAGGTTCACAGGTATGAACAAAAATGCAGAAGTGCAGGTGTTGGTTGAGAGCTTAATACTTCACTTTGTGTTAATACAAGGCTGCAAAGAGACATCATGTTATCCGAAGAGTACATCTGTGCCGCACTACGTGATCCACAGTACTAAAACATTTTGCCCACTTTCACTCCTTTTAATGAAGGGAATGTTTCAAAATACAAGACGTGTTTTGTTGAGCAAGCCAGACCCCTCAAAGAAGAACAGCTGGAAATTAGAGTCCCATTTCTATGCAGATGTTCTACAGTGCCGTCTTTAACTTACGGAGAGGACAGTCTTGTGTCACAGCAGCCAACACCAGCAATAAGAACACCAGCAACAACCACAATAACAGGAGCAGAAGAATTGGCCCCAACCTCTGTATTGGCTTGGCTTCAAGTGGCAGCTCTTAGGTCCAATGCAGAGGCAAAGACAAAAGGGGTTGAGCAAGTGGCAGCACCAATGACCATTTAGAGGATGTTCTAGGAGTATCTGGATGACACAAAATAAGTCTATGTGGATCAAAACCCATTGCTGTATTGGTATGAGAAGATGCATCGATGTCCAGAGCTCAGCACGCTGGCAGTGAAAAGTAACATTCTCTCACCTCAAAACATGTAGCGATTGACCATGATCAAAATGAACCAACACTTCATACCACACAATGAGATCTTGTTCCTGAAATGTCACAGTAGAAGGATGAAAGCAATTGGTCAGACTCAGGTTTGTTAGCTGATCAACTTATGGGTGAACCACCTGAGTTTGAAGATTAACTTTATCTTTGTTTATGACTTATGCAGCCCCACCATTTTTAGGAACATGTATGGCTGGATTGGAGTTCGACCAGTGTGCAGTGAAAAAGCCTCCCCATTCCCTTTAGGACATTGGAGACAATGCCTGCCTCACTTCCATGCCTATATTTCATTTTATATCACCTAGCAGGGCTGCCCCAGAAGATCATTTGATTTACAAGACTACCAAAGTCCAATGTGTTACTTGCATCAAAGAGGAGATACAATTGTGTACCTACCAACACACCTGGATTCAAAGTCGTAACTATTCTAACACTGATGGACTGTGTTCAACTAATTAATGAACTTGATTTAAATGATTTGCAATGTTTGGGGCCTGATGGGTGATAATTGTTTCTGAATGTGATTGGCCCTTTAATTAAATGCAGGGACCACTCATTTTTTAAGTTTTTTTCAGAGACCTGACCAGTCACTTTAGTTAACAAACACAAATCTACACAAAATACTCCAATTTTGTTTCTCTACTTGTTCTTCAACTGCAGTGCACTACAGATCTATCTCGCACGGAACGGAGTTACTCAGAGTTAGGAGGAGGATGGAAGGACTCAGGATGGGACTACCTCAACTGCCAGGAGAAGGAAGTTATTGACTTCAAAGCGAAACCATGATGATGATGCTGAGGCCTACTCAGCTCTGTGGACTAGAGAGCGGTGAGTTGATTTGGGAAATGCTGCTGAGTGTGTGTGCTGCACTGCTAGTTTAGACGTGAAACTCCTCTTATATTCTTGCTCTGCCTTTGAGTCTTCTTGGTACACTCTTCATGAAGCTTACCTTCCGTCATACTCCTTGACTCTACAATATTGTTTCTGTTTTATAATTTGCCTTCTCCTCTCTTGCATGAAAGGCGAAAGCTCAACACTCAAGCTCCCCTTAGTGGACTGGTTCAGCTAGGCCCCCAAGAGGGATGGACATTCAAAGAAGAATGCAGATGCACTGCCCAATTTCGCAATACAGTATCCTTTTTCTTTTAACAATCATAATTTTTAGAACTAGGTAGGTTCACTTCACTCCTTCATAATTTGTATTTTTCAAATCTAGATGACAGAACATTTAGATATCTAATAATAACTTGAGTCTCTGGCGCTGAAGGCCTGTTTGCAATGCATTTAATGGAATTGTGTCATACTCATTCCTTCATTTCCTTCCACAACAGATTATGATGATGTGCTGCTCATCACCCTGGTGAATATTATTGTTGTGTTGTGAAGTGTTTGACTTTGCCACACCTTTCCCCAAATCCCCTTCCCCATCTATTCATCAAACCATTCACCCTCTTCCCCTGGGCTGTGTGATTTATTGAGGTGTGACTTTATTTACACCATGAATGGATTACACACTTGGTGGGGCGGTTGTCGTTAAATGCGACACCAACTCACTACGGGATCCTCTATTATCTGAGCAATAGCCATCATCATTCAGGCCTTGTGATGCATAAATGCTTAACCTTGTACAGGGAGTGCAGAATTATTAGGCAAGTTGTATTTTTGAGGATTAATTTTATTATTGAACAACAACCATGTTCTCAATGAACCCAAAAAACTCATTAATATCAAAGCTGAATATTTTTGGAAGTAGTTTTTAGTTTGTTTTTAGTTTTAGCTATGTTAGGGGGATATCTGTGTGTGCAGGTGACTATCACTGTGCATAATTATTAGGCAACTTAACAAAAAAAAATATATACCCATTTCAATTATTTATTATTACCAGTGAAACCAATATAACATCTCAACCTTCACAAATATACATTTCTGACATTCAAAAACAAAACAAAAACAAATCAGTGACCAATATAGCCACCTTTCTTTGCAAGGACACTCAAAAGCCTGCCATCCATGGATTCTGTCAGTGTTTTGATCTGTTCACCATCAACATTGCGTGCAGCAGCAACCACAGCCTCCCAGACACTGTTCAGAGAGGTGTACTGTTTTCCCTCCTTGTAAATCTCACATTTGATGATGGACCACAGGTTCTCAATGGGGTTCAGATCAGGTGAACAAGGAGGCCATGTCATTAGATTTCCTTCTTTTATACCCTTTCTTGCCAGCCACGCTGTGGAGTACTTGGACGCGTGTGATGGAGCATTGTCCTGCATGAAAATCATGTTTTTCTTGAAGGATGCAGACTTCTTCCTGTACCACTGCTTGAAGAAGGTGTCTTCCAGGAACTGGCAGTAGGACTGGGAGTTGAGCTTGACTCCATCCTCAACCCGAAAAGGCCCCACAAGCTCATCTTTGATGATACCAGCCCAAACCAGTACTCCACCTCCACCTTGCTGGCGTCTGAGTCGGACTGGAGCTCTCTGCCCTTTACCAATCCAGCCACGGGCCCATCCATCTGGCCCATCAAGACTCACTCTCATTTCATCAGTCCATAAAACCTTAGAAAAATCAGTCTTGAGATATTTCTTGGCCCAGTCTTGACGTTTCAGCTTGTGTGTCTTGTTCAGTGGTGGTCGTCTTTCAGCCTTTCTTACCTTGGCCATGTCTCTGAGTATTGCACACCTTGTGCTTTTGGGCACTCCAGTGATGTTGCAGCTCTGAAATATGGCCAAACTGGTGGCAAGTGGCATCGTGGCAGCTGCACGCTTGACTTTTCTCAGTTCATGGGCAGTTATTTTGCTCCTTGGTTTTTCCACACGCTTCTTGCGACCCTGTTGACTATTTTGAATGAAACGCTTGATTGTTCGATGATCACGCTTCAGAAGCTTTGCAATTTTAAGAGTGCTGCATCCCTCTGCAAGATATCTCACTATTTTTGACTTTTCTGAGCCTGTCAAGTCCTTCTTTTGACCCATTTTGCCAAAGGAAAGGAAGTTGCCTAATAATTATGCACACCTGATATAGGGTGTTGATGTCATTAGACCACACCCCTTCTCATTACAGAGATGCACATCACCTAATATGCTTAATTGGTAGTAGGCTTTCGAGCCTATACAGCTTGGAGTAAGACAACATGCATAAAGAGGATGATGTGGTCAAAATACTCATTTGCCTAATAATTCTGCACTCCCTGTATACTTTTCCTGATTCAAGGATTTGTCATAATACCTGGTATTCTTTTTTGTGTCATGGTGGTAGTAGTCTGGTCTCTGTCTTTCTAAAGATATGGCATAAATATATAACCTACTAACTCTGTGTTTTCTTTTCAATTTAGTTGCCTGTGATGGATAATCCTTTTGATTAAGCCTACAGTTGGAGCTTACCTAGTTGGGACCTCGTTTCTGTTGCCTTCCCTGTTAGCTTACTACCACCACCATCAAGAAGGCACCTTGGGAAACCCTGCAGTAAGGTTTTGGAAGATTGTGAGAGGCCATCATTTTACCTACTCAGCTAAGAGAACGATGGAGTGAAGTGAACTTGTTTAGTTAGCAAGTAACTGCCTGCTACTACAGATAAAGTAATTCTTGTTTATCTAGGTTGTTGTTGACAATAGACAATGTCAGCATACCCCCTAAAGGTCAATATAGTTGCAGAGGGTAATAGAACAAGGGTATTATTAACTATAACTAACTGGTATACACTTTGATAAGCAGATTTTAAAAAAACATGCTACGCAAAAAGGCAGCAGTGCAAACTAAAGGTAAAACACCAAAAACTATTCCAGGCATAAAGTATAAAAATATTTTCCCTTTACTTTTTAGTTTCAACTTTCAGTTTCAACAATATATATATTAATAAGAAAATCCACCCTCTCCACTGACAACAGGCCCAACCCTCTCCCCAGGAAAATCGCCCATCCCCAACCGATGTCCAAAAAAAGTCCAAAGATTCCAACAAAACTACCAAAGTCCCAGTCCCTTCTCAATTCCCATCCTCTCCACCCACAACAAAACTCCTTCCCACCAAAATAAAAAAGGGTTCATACAAAGACATTTTTGATAAGGGTCCGGAGTTCTCACTGGTGGGCCTTGCAGCATGCCATCCGATGGTTCAAGTGCAGCAGCTCACGCAGAATGAGGCGTTGGAACAAGCAGTTCGAGGGGAGGCAGCAATGGTGTTGCAGGTGGAGGTGGCTGCTGGCGGAGATGGTGATAAGAAGACGCTCCACTTCTGGTAAGTTGATTAGAAGTTTCTTTATTACTCAGTACAATCCTACACATCAGCAGGGTAGCCACCAGGGCAGCAACTGCCAGACACCAAATCAGCATTCTATAACCACCCTTCTAAATTCCATTCCGAACAGTTAAAATGCACGAGCCGGAAAGCTAGATAGCACGCGCCAAATACAACACATCTTTCCCCTTTAGAAAAATTTATAACAACACACGGACAGAGGAAAGTCTAAACAAAGCGAAAAATGAGGAAACAAATAACACAATAAGAAATAGAAGATTACATGTGAAATCAAATTCAAACAACATTTGATACCAAAATATAGCGTGACACCAAATTAATTTACATGACTGTATTGCATCCCAACTATTCGATATACTCCTGCAACCATGTAGGTTTTCTCTTTTTCCTTCCTGATTTTTTGCACTCACCCCGTGAACTATCCACTTCCTTCTTGCCCTTTACTTCCTTTCCATCCACCATTCCTGAAATACCTCTCTCATTGTTTTAAACAGCTACCCTCTCTTTACTCCATTTGCCATCCTCCAATTTGACTACGCATCTTTTCACCTCTACCACTCTTTTTAGAACCGAAAATTTAGAACTCCATTGGACAATGATTCCCGGTAATCTGATGCGAACCCAATCTCCTACCTCAACATCTCTCTCCTTGCTCTTTCTCACCTCCACATATTTACTTTGAGCATGCTCACGTCTCTTCGCCACATATTGTTTTTCTCTTCCAACAACTCCATATTAATGATCAATGGTTGCACCAACTTGTTTGCCCCCTCCCATCCTTTGAGTAAAGCAAAAGGTGACACCCCAGTGACAGCATTAGGCGTTGTCCGTAACGCCCATATTAATTCTTCCAATTCTTTCTTCCATTCCAACCCTTTAACCAAAGACAACTGTATGTATCCTTTACAACTTGATTACATCTCTCTACCAAACCATTACTTTTTGGATTATACAAATACGTCATCACATGCTTCACTCCCCAGTTCCTCATAAACACTTCAAATTCCTTAGATACAAATTGAACACCATTATCAGTAACATTTTCAGCTGGAACACCTTCCCTCATGAACAAATCCCTCAAAAACGTTGTCACTTCTGTAGTGTTCAGCACTCTGACCCACTTGACTTCAGGCCACCGTGAATAATAATCCACCAGCACTATTCCAAATCTGTAATTTTCCTTCAACATATTCATGGGCCCAATTATATCCATCCCTAACTTATTCCAAGGTTTTTCTGGATATGATACAGCTTCTGTTGGACTTGGCGTAGTTACCTGCCGCTTGTCACTCAAAGCACACGATACACACTCTCTCACCCAATGTTCAACTTGTCTATCTACTCCTGGCCACCAAAACGTTTCCCTTACCCTCCTTTTCATTGCTCTCAACCATACATGGCCCTCATGTGCCAAATTTAATACATTCCCTTGCATTCCCTGTGGCACAACCAACAAATTTCCCCTTCTTAAGATGCCATCAGAACAACTCAAATCCTGAAATATCTCCTTATACATTTTTACCTCATCACTCATTTCATTCCTGACCCATCCATTACTTAAATTCCTGATCAATTCCTGCAACACTTTATCTTGTCTTACAGCATCTTTCCACTCCTGCTTGTCAATGCACCCCTTCTCATCCAACATAGTGCAAACCACTACGTGAAGATCATCACTAACTTCCTCATCATCACCATTATACACAGGAAAGTGCGATAAACAATCAGCAAAAACGTTTTTGACACCAGCAATATATTCCAACTTGAATTGAAACTCTTGTAATCTTTAATGCCACTTGGAAATCCTGGGTGTCGCCTTGTATGCACTCTTCGTGGAAAACAAATTGACCAATGGCTTATGATTGGTCCTCACAATGAATTCAGTCCCCCATAAGTACTTCCCGAAATGATTCATTCCCCACCAACACACCAAAGCTTTTTTCTCAATGACTGAATAAGTACACTCAGCCCCTCGCAAAGGTCTGTAACCATATGCCACAACCTCATCTCTTCCATTCGTGGATTGCATTAACACAACCCCCAACCCATACTGGCTGGCATCCGTCACAACTACACTAGAATCACTTGTATCAAATGGTTTCAATGGCATGGAAGAAGCCAGTTCCTCTTTGATCTTATTGAATTCCTGATCCTTATCCTCTGTCCATTCAAACTTGGATTTATTCTGTAACAACTATTGCATTCCCCTCATTCGTTCAGCACACTTTGGAATGAATCGTTAATAAAATTCCACCATTCCAAAAAATGATCATAAGTGATCTTTGTCTACAGGTGCAGGAAATTCTCTAATGGCTTTCACCAAACTTTCCTTTGGTTCAACACCCCTTTCAGACAACGTGCGCCCCAAATAATCCACACTGTTCACACTAAACTTGCACTTGCTTATTTCCAAAGTAACCCCTTTATCTCTCAAAATTCCTAACACCATCCTCAACTTTTCATTAAGTTCTTTCCTGTCTACCCCCAAATCAAAATATCATATTGAAAGCACCTGATCTTCTCCAAACCCGTGAACATTGTCTCCATAATTCTCTGGAAGACAGATGAAGCAGACGCCAAACCAAATGGCATTCGTGTAAAACGATACACTCTATTCATTGTGACAAATGACATAGAATGACGTGAATTCTTGTGCAAAATAACTCGATGATATGCTGATGACAAATCTAGAATCGCAAACACCTTTGCACCCTTAATCATGGTTAGCATTTCTGTGATGTTGGGCAAAGGATGCCGATCGACCCATATCCTTTTGTTCAAATCCCTCAAATCAATGCACATTATTAAAGCTCCATTGGATTTTTTCACTAAAACAATGGGAGAAAGCCATTCAGAACTCTCAATGGGCTCCATCACATCATTTTTACAAAGCCTTTCCAATCCCTTGGTTAATTCCTCCCTCATGGCTATAGAAACATGTCTAGGTTTGTGAACCACAGGCTTGATTTCCGACTTCAGTTGTATTTGATGAACAAACCCTTTTATCCTTCCTAATCTATTACTAAAAACTTCTGGAAAATCCTCAGCCCATTTATTCTTTTCCTCTGAAATTGAACTTATCACCTCTTGGCGTAACACCACTTGTTCATCACTGTTAGGATCCAATACAATCTCCAATTTTTTCTTGTCCATCCACCCCAACAAATTGTCTCCTGTACGTGCCACATAAACTGTTGTTTGAGTTTGGTTACCTTTCAAATCTAATGATGCACCAAACTCACCTCCCACATCAATAGGTTTCCCCCCATACGCCACTGGTTTGACTTTAGATTGCTTCAATTGAACATTTTGGCAGTCATTACAACATTGGTGGTAAAAGCCGCTTACTGCCGTGCAGAAGACCGCCAACACACCACCGCGGCAGCGGAATTCTGCCACAGCTATTATGACCCACATTTCGGAATCCGCCAAAATTCAGACACCCACACAAGTCCGCCACACCAAAGGTCAGTGATAAACTGGCGAAAACAAAACCTCCAACGTCACGCCAACAGAAATACGCCCACACTATCATGACACACGAATCCTCGCGGCGGTCTTTCAACCGCGGTATTCCATTGGCGGTACACACCGCCGCGCTCAAAATACACACACATTTACAAAACACTACCACATTGGACAATTCAAAATACACACACCTGATACACATACACACACCACTCCCACACACCAAATACAATATAAAACACACACCCACAACACCCACAAACCCCCATGACAAAAAATTCCAAAAGAAGGCCAGAGAGAGAGCACCAGCAAGAACAACAGCATCCACAGGCACACAACACCATCACCCACACAACTTTCACGCACCTCACACAACACACCACTACATATCAGCACACATATCACCACACACTCCACCCCACACATCACCGGCACCACCCCATGGCACGGCAAAGACACCCCAGGTTCTCGGAGGAGGAGCTCAGGGTCATGGTGGAGGAAATCGTCCGGGTAGAACCACAGCTATTCGGAGCACAGGTGCAGCACACCTCCATTGCAAGGAAGATGGAGCTATGGCGAAGAATAGTGGACAGGGTCAACGCAGTGGGACAGCACCCAAGAAATCGGAAGGACATCAGGAAGCGGTGGAACGACCTACGGGGGAAGGCGCGTTTCGTGATCTCAAGACACCACCTGGCGGTTCAGCGGACTGGCGGCGGACCCCCACCTCCTCCCCCACAACTAACAAGATGGGAGGAGCAGGTCTTGGGGATTCTGCATCCTGAGGGCCTCACAGGAGTAGGTGGAGGAATGGACGCTGGTAAGTCAAATCTTAACTATTACAACCCCCACCCTACCTGCATGCTATCACATACCCCCACCCTCACCCTCACCCCCAGCACCCCAACTCCTCACATATGTCCCAACATCACAAACCACCCATCCCAACACCAAGCCCTGCATGCAACAACAAAGCATGGACACCCATCACTAAAGCATGCCCACTGCACATACCCATACAACCCCCTAGACCATCCTCACACAAGGTCTCACACAGGAATGCAAGCACTGGGGTACACGGTCACCCACCCTTTGCACACCATGACACACACAGATGTAATAACCATCCTTTTATACCCCTGCAGGACCCCTACCCAACGTCACCGGACAGGAGGGTCCACACATGACCACACCACCAACAGAAGAGGCCCACAGTGATGACAGCACCTCTGTCCAACTGGATCTAGATGACCAGCCCGGCCCATCGGGGACCTTGGGACAGTCGGTTCCATTCACCCAGTCACAGGCCACTACAGACCTTCCACCCTCTGGAAACACCAGCACAGCACCCACCTAGCGGGCCCATACCTCCGTCCCCAGGACACGTCAATCAGCAGTGTGTCCACCACTACAGGGAACCCAGGATAACCCACCACCCCAACAACAACAGGGACCTGGGGGCAGTGGTAGTGGGCACACGGTCCAGGGAACGGAGGCCCAGGAGCACAGGGGAACTGGGAGGGCTGCTGTGCGGCAGGGGGCGGACAGGCCAAGGGAACCCACTCTCCACAAGGCCCTCTCCTCCATCATGGGAGCCTACCACCACTCCCAGGAGACGATGGCAACGGTACTGGCCAAGTTTCAGGAGACCCAGCGCCTGCAGGAGGAACAGTATATGGGCTTCAGGGAGGAACTCAGAACCATCAGCTCCACCCTGGGCACCATCGTAGGGGTGCTGAAGAAAGTACTCAACACCAGGAGGTACACTGTGGCACTACAAGGGGCCCCTGACACTAGCATGGACGATGAACTGCCCACCACCTCCGCCGGTGCTAGTGGACAGGACGCCCCGCCACAGGACCACCACACCAGCACCCCACCCCCTGCAGAGGGAGAACCACCCCGCAAACAGTCCCTGAGATCCAGGACAAAGACAGAGCACGATGCCAAGACCCCCACCAAGAAATGAGACCACCCTGATTGTCATCCTACTGTCCCACTTTGTCACCCTGTCCATACTGAAACTGCCCCAGCTCCACTTCCTATGCCCATATGGGCAATGCACCTTTGAGACTAATAGACTGGACTCTGCCATGGACATTCCTCCGCCATCACCCCTCACCATTTCAATACCCCCTCCAATATTGAGCACTTAAATAAACACACTTAAAGCACTAAACAATCTGGAGTCTGTCTGTGATTTCGAAATAGTGTATTAGCAATTACAGTGACAAAATGCTCTTTCAAGTTTAATGTCAACATACCTATGTCACACAGCTCTAGTCCATGAGGAATCTAAGCAGATGTCACACAGTGGGACCCACATCAGTGAAATCGTAAGGGAAAGTGACAACTCAGTGACCATACACTGGGTGAAAATGACACACAGTAGAGAGGTAGTAGTGTTAAAGTACATGTAGTAGGCAGGTTTGTATTCTTAGCTGTGTCTCACTGTAAATATTGCTGGATCACTGAGTCCCTGTTGTGCATGTCTTCTTCCCCTGCTTCCTCGTCTTCACTGTCCACAGGCTCCATAGCTGCAACAACACCGCCATCTGGACCATCCTCCTGCAGAAAAGGCACCTATCGTCACAAAGCCAAGATATGAAGCATACAGCAGGCCACGATGATCTGGCACACCTTCTTTGGTGAGTAGAATAGGGATCCACCTGTCATATGGAGGCACCTGAACCTGGCCTTCGGGAGGCCGAAGGTTAGCTCGATCACCCTCCTAGTTCGCCCATGGGCCTCATTGTAGCGTTCCTCTGCCCTTGTCCTGGGATTCCTCACTGGGGTCAGTAGCCATGACAGGTTGGGGTAACCAGAGTCACCTGCAAATGGTGAGGGACAACTGTTAGACACGCACTAACCTGGAGGGATGTCCCCAGACCCAGACAACCATTCCCACTGACTTGCTTCCAGGTGCTCTCCTAATAGCCACACATGGTGCCTCTGGAGTTGACCCATCACATAAGGGATGCTGCTATTCCGCAGGATGTAGGTGTCATGCACTGAGCCAGGGAACTTGGCATTCACATGGGAGATGTACTGGTCTGCCAAACATACCATCTGTACATTAATCGAATGATAACTCTTCCGGTTTCTGTACACCTGTTCACTCCTGTGGGGGGGGGGTTATCAAAGCCACATGTGTCCCATCAATGGCACCTATGATGTTAGGGATGTGTTCCAGGGCATAGAAATCCCCTTTCACTGTAGGCAAATCCTCCACCTGAGGGAAAATGATGTAGCTCTGCATGTGTTACAGAAGGGCAGACAACTCTCTGGACAATACGTTGGAAAACATAGGCTGGAACATCCCTGATGCCATGGCCACTGTTGTCTGAAAGGAACCACTTGCAAGGAAATGGAGCACTGACAGCACCTGCACTTGAGGGGGGATTCCTATCGGATGGCGGATTGCTGACATCAGGTCTGGCTCCAACTGGGTACACAGTTCCTGGATTGTGGCACGGTCAAGCCTGTATGTGATAATAAAATGTCGCTCCTCCATTGTCGACAGGTCCACCAACAGTCGGTACACCGGAGGATGCCGCCATCTCCTCACATGTCCCAGCGGACGGTGCCTATGAAGGACAACAGCGAGCACAAAGTCAAACAACTCAGAGGTATGTACCCACAGTTTACACAGAACACCAATCATACACAAAAGGTGGCCTGTATGTGTGTTGAGTCTAGGCCTAGGTATGAGTGACGCAGTTGGAAATGAAGCCATGTGGGCCCCTGAAATGGCGGCTGTCTGACCTGTAAAGTGGGACAATGGGATGTGAGGTAACTGCGCTTGCGTTGTAAACCGTCGCGGTAGGCGGTCGAAGATGACGGCGCAATGCTGCATTGGTTAACATTGGACCCTATGGGTCCCAGGAGCCAATGGCGATGTACGCCGGCGGTGATGGTACGCATCGCCGCGGACGTGACCGCCATTTTCTATCATTTCAATCACTCGATACCTGATCTTCGACAGGAGAGGACCTACACTGCAAGTGTTGCTGTGACCTCGGTCTGGAAGAGACAATGGGTTGAGTGTCTGGGGAAAGGGCCCCTGCCTTCACATCGGAGGAGTTGGAGAAACTCGTGGATGGGGTCCTCCCCCAGTACACGCTACTCCATGGTTTTCCAGACAAACAGGTAAGTACACAGCGAGCATGTTGTATGGGCTATGCCTGTGTGGAGAGGGCTGGATGTAAGAAGGAAGGGGGACATGGCAAGGCTAGGGATGGGGGCCAATCACTTGGACGGTGCAGTTGGTAATAACTTCTCTTTTTCCCCTGTACATTTCATGTAGGTCAGCGCCCACCAGAAGAAAGATATTTGGCGTGCCATCGCCAAGGACGTCCGGACCCTGGGGGTCTACCACAGACGGAGCACCCACTGCCGGAAAAGATGGGAGGACATTCGCCGCTGGAGCAAGAAGACGGCGGAGGCTCAGCTGGGGATGGCCTCCCAACGTGGGAGGGGTGCCCGTCGCACCATGACCCCCCTGATGTTCAGGATCCTGGCGGTGGCATACCCGGAGTTGGATGGGCACTTGAGGGCATCACAGCAGCCACAAGGGGGTGAGTACACTCTCATTCTGCTGACTTTGCGCGCAGTGGAGGTGTCTGGGTGGGGGAGGAGGGCTGTGTGGCTGTGGGGTTTCCCTAGGCCAGGGCGAGTTCCGTAGACAAGGCCCCTCCGTATGTCAGGCCATGTGGCACCCCAGCCCACCTCTGTAGAGTGCCATGTACGGCTAATCATGCCCCTGTGTCATCTATGTGTGCAGATGTCGTCCATAGCCTTGTGGGCCATTTCCCAGAAATTGAACAGTGGAGCCCAAGAGTGCGGCGTAGTGCAGGGGGCTTCTGTGTCAGTCGTGTCTGCCAACGGTAGCGGTAATGCATGCACTCAACATGTCTTTCTTCTGTCTTCCCCCCCCCTTTTTGTGGTCTCCCTGTTCTTGTGTGAATTAGCATCATCAGGCGGAGGAGCAGTGGCAACAGAGCACGAGGGAGCTGCATCCCACATGGCCCTGGAGGGCGACACTACGGAGTTTGAATTCACCAGTGGGACGGAGGGCGAGGGGAGCTCCACGGCGGGGACAGGAGCTGACACCAGCGACACGGACTCGCCCTCTGATGGGAGCTCCCTTGTGGTGGCAGCAACATCTGTGCCCCCGCATCTACAGGTACAGCCGCCACCCCCCTAACAGCACCAGCCTCCCAGCAGCCCCTCAGCCTTTGCTCCGTGCCTGCTCACCCAGGAGGGTGGGCATCACCTTCGCCCCAGGCACCTCAGGCCCTGCCCCAGTCACCCCTGCTGCCCTCAGTGAGGAGGCCATTGACCTCCTCAGGTCCCTCACTGTTGGGCAGTCTACCATTTTGAATGCCATCCAGGGTGTAGAGAGGCAGTTGCAACAAACAAATGCATTCCTGGAGGGTATTAATTCTGGTCAGGCGGCACTTCACCAAGCTTTTCAGACTCTGGCCTCAGCACTGATGGCAGCCATTGTCCCCATCTCTAGCCTCCCCCCTCCAACTTCCTCAACCCCGACCCAATCCTCTGTACCTCAGCCTATCCCAAGCACACCTACAGACCAACATGCACACACGTCAACACCCAAGGGAAGCTCAGGCAAACATAAGCACCACACATCCCACAGGCACTCACGCAAGCATCACACACATGCAGACACACCAACATCCACTGCATCCACTGTGTCCCCCTCCTTGTCGTCTCCCTCCTCCCTCCCAGTCTCGTCTACAATCACACCTGCATGCACTACCTCTACAGCCACTACGTCCCTCTCCAGCACACCCACCACCACAACCCGCTCACGTGCAGTCACCACCCCCACTACCATTCACACGTCTCCTGTGTCCTCTCCCAGTGTGTCTGTGACGCCCCCTTCCAAGATACACAAACGCAGGCACACACCCACCCAACAGTCATCCACCTCACGACAGCCTCCACCGCATGCACCTTCACCCAAAGTCACCAAACGTACACCTCCTACAACCACCACCTCTTCCTCCACTCCCAAACCCCCTCCAGCTACCAGTCCCAGCGTGTCCAAAAAACTTTTCCTGTCCAACCTTGACCTCTCTCCCATACCTCCCCCACCCCGTCCGTCTCATAGGTCCCGAACTAGCACCTCAGCCACAACATCTCCGGGACCAGTGGAGCTTGTCGTCACCGGAATGTGGAGTGCACCGGCCACCAGGGCAGCCAGTGTGGCACGGAGCCACAGCACAGACAGTCCCCCACCTGTGAAGCATCAGAAGTTGGCCAGTGCCCGGCGGGAGAGGGGGAAGACTCCAGCCACCAAAGCTGCTCCCAGGGGTCCTGTTAGGAGTGTGGAGTCAGCTGTGACACCTTCCAAGGTGGGAAAGGGCCACAAGAAACCCGGCAAGTCTGGGAAGAGCTGCAGGGCGGAGAAGATCGCTATCATCCCCGCTGCTAAGGAGGCCACCGCCAGCACCAGCCCAGCTGCCCATGAGGCCAGCACCAGCCCAGCTGCCCAGGAGGCCACCGCCAGCACCAGCTCAGCTGCCCAGGAGGCCACCGCCAGCACAAGCCCAGCTGCCCAGGAGGCCACCGCCAGCACCAGCCCAGCTGCCCAGGAGGCCACCACCAGCACAAGCCCAGCTGCCCAGGAGGCCACCGCCAGCACCAGCCCAGCTGCCCAGGAGGCCACCGCCAGCACAAGCCCAGCTGCCCAGGAGGCCACCGCCAGCACAAGCCCAGCTGGGCCATGAAGGACCGCCAATGCCAGCCCTGCTGGGCCATGAAGGACCGCCATCAGCTGAGACCCTGCAATGGAGACCGCCATCTGAAGCACCGCTGAACAGGGCACCACCATCTGAAGCACCGCTGAACAGGGCACCGCCATCTCAAGCACCGCTAGCCCATGAGCGGCAGGGGCACTGACGCAACTGAGTCCGTCACGGGGTGAATGATGCACTCTGGGCACCATGCCCCCTCCAGAACCAGTGGAGACTGTCATCCACTACCTCTGTCCTTAACAGGATGAAGCACTCTGGGCACCATGCCCCCTCCAGAACCAGTGGAGACTGGCATCCACTACCTCTGTCCTTAACAGGATGAAGCACTCTGGGCACCATGCCCCCTCCAGAACCAGTGGAGACTGACATCCACTACCTCTGTCCTCAACAGGATGAAGCACTCTGGGCACCATGCCCCCTCCAGAACCAGTGGAGACTGACATCCACTTGTGAGGCTGTGGTTTTGCACTACCCAGGATTGAACAGTGGGCAGACCACCCACTGTAGAGACTTGAGAGACTGTGGCTTTGCACTCCCCAGGATTGAACAGTGGGCAGACCACCCACTGTAGAGACTTGAGAGACTGTGACTTTGCACTCCCCAGGATGTAACAGTGGGCATGTGGCCCCTCGTGGATTTGTCGTCGTGCACTCAAGCGGCTGAGGTGCCCCCCCTTTCCCTCCCCCTGAGGTGCCTGTTTTCTTGGTATCTGATGCCCCTGCAGTGTTCTCTCCGTCATGGTCGGGGATCTTGTGTGGGCCTCGCCGATACTGTGTGGTCCCAGTGTTCCACGGACTATCTTAGTGCACTACCTGGACTACTATGCTTGGTATATATTTTGTACATGGTGTATATATATATTTCTGCCTACTTGTTTTTAATATATTACAATGGTTACACTAATTTTCTATTGTCTTTGCATTCTTCCGGGGGGTTTGGGGGGTGTAACTGTGGTGTATTGATATGCATTTGTGTGTGTTGTAATGGGTGAGGGTGGGGGTGTTGCGTGTGTGCGTCCCTGTTTTTTCCCTCCCTCCTCCCTTGTGTTGTAGGTGCAGTACTCACCGTGGTCTTCGCCGCCGGCGTTCGTGCTTCTGGTAGAGGAGCAGGAAGACTATTGCAGGGAGAATTTGGAGTTCCGGGTCCATGGTGTCCTCGTTCCTCGTGTGGTGTGTAGAGGTGATCGTTTTCCCTTCGGGATTCCTGTTTCCGCCGTGTTTTTATCTGCGGTGAATCCGCCCCGGAAAAGGTGGCGGATTGGCCTGTCATAATAGTGTGGGCGGTACATTGTCTCCCGCCTGTCTGTTGGCGGTGACCGCCGCGCTGTTTGTTTGTACCGCCGTGGCGGTTGGAGTGTTAAAGTGGCTGTCTTTGTTGGCGGTTTCCGCCACGGTCGTAATTGCAATTTTTTTACCGCCGGCCTGTTGGCGGTTTTACCGCCGCTTTAACACCGTCCGCCAGGGTTGTAATGACCACCTTTGTAACTTATCATATTCCTCTAAATTGATCTGAGTGAAGAATTAACCAGAATCTGCCATTATCCTGTAATTGATTCCGTTGATTTTCACCAAACACAAAGGTTTCCTGGATTGAATCTGTGACACCACTACTGTGTCCTCACCAACCACTGAGTTCTCCTCCACTAAGAGTACTACATTCTCATCACTTGAGTCGCTATGAGTGCTTTCCACTGGACAGGATTCCATGGCATTTACCGACTTGGCACTCCTAGAATCCTTCACCCACTCCCCTTTACACACTTTCATGAAATGACCTTTCTTCTTGCATTTGTTACAACATTTGTCAACTGCGGGACAAGATTGTGAATTTCCCGAATGCTTTCTACTCCCGCAACAATGACATTCATAAGGCTTCCTTTTATCACCAAATCCCACACAATGTTTTTCTTTTTGTTTGATGCAACGTTGTGATTGCACACTTTGCACCTCACCTTTCAAATTCATTTGCTCCATATACTTTGTTGTTGACTCAATGCTACTAGCAATTTCTATAGCTTTGTCCAATGTGAGATTTTCAATCGTTAACAGCTTTTCTTGAACTTTTGTACTATTCGATTTTTCTACTAGCTGGTCACGAATTACCTGACCCTCAAAAGTCCTAAAATCACATGTTGAAGCTAAAATACTCAGCTTCCCTACAGAACTCTCAATGGATTCAATAGGCATTTACAGTCTTCTATAAAATGTATGTCGTTCCATTGTAACATTCCTTTTTCTTTTAAAACAAACATCCAGAGCTTTTATGGCCACCTCATATTCGTCGATCTCGTCCCCTTCACCTACAACTGGTACAGTTGGCAAATGTTTCAATATCTTCCTGCCCTCCATGCCCAAAGAATGCTTTAGCAAAACCAGTTCCTCTTTTTGTGTGAAAATATCCCCTTCAATAGAATCCAAATATGCCTCAAAACCTTCTTTCCATTGTTCCCACTCCACAGGAGTAAACCTGGAGAGGACAAGAATGGAATTGGAGGCAGTATCGCTTGCTGCATTTTTTATATATACATTAAAAGGAGAACAAAATTCTACTCAAATGCGAACTTGCACTGTACCTCTGCAATTACATTCAACAAACAGACACATCCGACATTCCCAAAAGATGTTAATCCATGAATGTGACTCAGATCACATAAAATTCCACTGAAGTGTGCAAATCACTGAGGACTTGCACTTGAAACTATTTAACCAAGCACTAAACAAACGTAAACAATCTAGAATACGTGACAATGTCAAATTTGTCCAGAAAACAGGCTTAAATTTCCTCTAAAGAATAGCCTGCAAATGCGTCGGTGTGACAGTATCCAACTTTTCTCAAAAACTGGCTTACTTGGTCTCCTAGCACTAGTCTGCATGTGCAGAACAGTCGCATTTGATGAGAAAGTTGGTTAAAGCGGGCGAAAGACACTCGGGTGCGCATCGCTCGTTGCATTGGAAATTAATTCCTTCAGGAAAGGGTGCGTGCAGCTGGCGTTGTGCACGTTGTGCACTGCCTTGGCAACCAATGATGCACGCCCGCATACTTCGTTGGTGCGCACTACAGGCGTCGCACGTTGTCACAGCAACGATGCGCTGACACATTGAGTCCGGTGCAACCACAGTGCAACGTGTGCAGGGCAACGCGTGACTACTCACGCACTGATATCTTCCCTGTGTGAAATCCAAATGGCAGAAAACTGCTATCCTCCAGCTCCAAGAGGGTTCACCTGTTCCGGAGTATTCACCGCTGACACGCTCTTCACTGCCGACATGCTTCCCACAGCGTTGCGCCTCTACTGAACAACCGCTGCAAATCAATATGACTCTCCATGCGTAAATGCGTCAAAAATGTCCATCAAACGCCACCCTGCTGGAAACGGTGTGGTTCGAAGCTCGTTGCCACCTGATAAGAAGACGCTCCACTTCTGGTAAGTTGATTAGAAGTTTCTTTATTACTCAGTACGATCCTACACATCAGCAGGGCAGCCACCAGGACAGCAACTGCCAGCCACCAAATCAGCATTCTATAACCACCCTTCTAAATTCCATTCCCAACAGTTAAAATGCACGAGCCATAAAGCTGCATAGCACGGGCCAAATACAACAGATGGCGATGATGTGGTCCGGAGGATGGAGGCGCAGACAGCTGGGTAGAGGAACTGGGATCCGGGGTAGGGGCATGTGCCTTAGCCTCCTCTTCTTCCAGCTGTTGGTACTCCACCTGGGTGGCCTCCAACCTCTGCTGCCACAGTGGGCTTCTATCTCCTACCATGTCAGTGGTGGTGGACAAGCAGGCATAGCTATATCAAGAAAAAAAAATAAAGACAAATTGTAAACAATGCTGTGTGCAAACACTTGTTTAAAATTATGTAGTGGCACAGTAGCAGTATATTGCTGGTCCCCTAAGACCATTGGAATTTGATGTGATTGGGAGAGTCACTGGGACATTTTACCAACACATTTCTCACATAAAAGCACTGACTGGATGAAATGAATTAAGGCAACATAACACCAGATTTAAAAAGCGTGATTTTTTTCTTGTAAAGAATCCCATATAAAAAAAGACACTGGTTTGAAAAATAAAAATAAATGAACTATCCTTAATGAGTAAGGCATCATCCACTATGGAGTACAAGTATTCCTGTTGTGATAAATTAACGGACGCATGCTAGCTAGAGCATCAGGTACTACTTCTCTACTCTCTGCAGTCTGCAGATGGGGCAACTGAAACGGGCAATTATCTTACTTTAATTCCAGTGGCACTGCTATTCTCCAAATGCCTTCCAATTCTACCCTGACTCCAAAGAGGCAGATGAATAATATGTTACACACCTCATCTATAGAATGTGGATAATATATATCATGCCTGCCATAATTAGATGGTGGGAAAAATAATGCATTGCAGTACAGAAAAGGAACAGAATATATAGATTTTATTGGGCACATTCGTCACAGAGTATCCCATCCACAGAACACAAAATCAGGCACTTAATCCCACTTTACTCCTTGGCCTCTCCCTCCAACACAAATTATTTCCAACAAGCACATTTGTTTGGCAGTAGGAGAAGGAAACTCAGCTTACTCTACTGCAGGGTAAGCTAGAGGGATTAGGCTGGGTTGGTAGAGGTTGTGCTATCGAATAGTAGGGTGTCACTGATCATCATTATGTGCCTAAGTTTAGATTTAGTCAGTCACTGTAGTTGATAAATGTCAAAAGGGAAAAATCTGAACCAGCTATTATCCATCATGGAAGCAAATAAATATATGAACCACTTGGCCAAAGCAATGTGGCACATGCCAGGAATAGATTTTTCATTATTTTGGTCGGCTGGGGCAGAATATAGGAAAGAATAAAGGAGCGAAGTACTAGGAGCTGACTGAGTGGGTACTCGGAGGGAAGGAAACGCATCTTGTTTTGGTTTGCAATGCATTGGAAACTTTGTAAATGCCACATTAATTGAAGCAAACATACATTGCACAGCCAACACTGCAGTGTCAAATTGACCCATGCTGCATTTAGGTCATGGTCGCGAAATGCCATGGGTAGATAAGTGATGAATGATGATGGGTGTGATCTGCCTAGTTTAACAAATACAGTGAGTATACTAGTAATTGTCAATAACCAAGCAATGTGGCTTACCAAACCCCATCCCTGCTGCCACTGGGACTCTCCCTCCAACCGCATCCATGTCTGGCACACCAGTGGTGGCCCCGGCACAGGTGGTCTGTACAGCTAGAAAAACATTACTCATTTTAGATGGTACGTATGCCTCCCATTATTTTGTTTAGTAAAATACAACCACAATATGTCACTACAGTTCAGTTAGCAGTATCTTCTATTGAAAATATCACTTTGGGCAGTTTGATGGTTGAGAATGCCAGAAAAGCCAGTTAGGCAAGCCAACCAACAACTTTTCGTAATGAAAGAGCAGAGCTATGATGACTGAAAGTCATTTGAAGCGCTATGATGGGGTAGAATAAATTGTTCAATGAAGGATGTATGGTTTTGGTTGGCAAATGCAATGGAACCATCCTCATTCCACTTTCCAGCCTTGATGCACTATCATTGAAACTGCTGGTATACAGAATAATACATACAACACAAAATTGTGGGGGGTCACCATGACCATGGCCACTCTCTCATTTTACTGTCTGAACATGAGCAAGAAAAATAAAAACTTCTCAACAAATGCTTAGAGTAGCTTGCTTGGGTCTGCAATATTCATAGTATAGCACCTAAAATCTATTCTCTTATCTCACAGTACCAGTCCACAAGATATATAAGGTGGGGAGAGGGAAAGCGTAATAACAAAGCAGAAGAAAGCTACAGACCAGTACATACAAGAGGAAGTCATCTACACAAACATGAAATATAGAAAAAGGGATAATGCAGGGATAACAAGAATTGAGAAAGAGATAGAACAAAGGGGAGTTGAAAAAAACTGTCACAGTATAAAAAAACTAGGCAAAATTATTCTAAATGGGGAGAGATAAAGGTTAGGGAAATAATACTAACAGGAGGACTTACTAGGGCCAGCAGAGCCATCAGCTATGGCGCTGGTGTGGCAGTGGTACTTCCACCCAACGTGGCACTGGTGGTGGCAGCCTGAGCTTCGCCCGACCCTCCTCCGATCCCCTCTTCTAGCCCTTGAGTGCTGATGTAAGAAATATAATAGATAACACAAAATAGATTAGTGTTACAGTTAATCTCCTAGAAAATGTTTTGACAGTCAAAGGTAAAAGCAGTTACATTTTGTACTTTTTTAAACCAGATCGCCTATAGAACTAGTATCAAGTTGACCCATTCCTAATTTCTTAAACCTAAGACCTATTTCAAATTTCCTAGACTACATTTGGAAGTACTAATGCATCGCAACAAATGATCTTTGCTTCTCAACTCCTTTTGATCTAACTCAGTTTCCCTTTTCAATGCACAAATGCATACTACACATTACTGGGAGATTGCGTGGGACTGTACAAACTACATAAAGAAAGAAACAGAGAGTGCTAGCTCACTGATATTACTATTACCACTATCTTAGTGACAGGACAGGGGAGTCTGCATGACTTCCTAAATAATCAGCCAAAGAGAGCGTGGACAATTACAATTAGGTAAAGCCAAGAACCCGGCTTGCTCAAATTGGATCACATAATAAGTGTAACACTAGCTAAACTTAACTTACCTCTGGGTGTGAGCAGCATGCTATTTTAAAAAAATATTAGCATTGTAGAACACAACAAATAAATAATTACTCACCAAGCCTCGAAACCTGGATGCCCAGCATGTCAAGCGGGTGCTGCTCCTGGTCAAGGATGTCAGCCCAATGGTGCGTCGACTGTTGCTGGGTGTACTACACTTCAGTCCTCCTACGCACGCATTGGCGCACCCTCCCTCACAGCAGCCAATGCTTCTGCAGGCTGTATCCTGGGCCAGCTGCCTGCTGCCAGCATGGAGGGGATGTGGCGCTGTACATAAAAAAGAGGTTGGCCTCCTTTGCATCCTCTGCAAGGTGTGCGGTTTCCAGGCGCATTGGCACCACCTCACCCAATCTCACCCTGCTCTTCCATGGTGCTGGCTGGGGAAAAAAGAAATAGGAAAAAGGAAGGAATTAATAGAAGAAAGGAAGAAATAAGGAAGTAACAGGAAAACAAAAAAGTACAAACAACTCACAGACAAATAAAAAAAGGCAAAAATGTAAAATACACAAAGGCGAAACTAATAGAATTAAGGTAAAAAAAGAGGTGGATTAGTGGGAGGGTAAAGATTGAAAAGATTGGGGGGGGATAAAAACAGGACCAGACCCATGCACAGAACAGAGAAAAGCAGGTACAACAAAATGGCCGTGCGCATGCAATCACTTGGTGCCGTTCATGCTCATTTTGAAGTGCAGAACGCTCTACTGGCATGAATAAGGAAGCACGAACGGGAGGCCCATCAAAATTCCACCTGTTAGTGGAGTTAGGCAGAATCTCACTGAGTTTTTTTAGAAACTTTGCTGAACTCCGCATAGCAAAACTGCGCAAGTTCCACCCAGGCTACTATATATTACCTACTGGCGTTCACCACTAGGTAGTTATTGTTAGGTCTGCTATTCCATAGAAAAAGTGTTTTTATGTTGCTAATAACTTTGGCACTGTTTGATAAATCTCCATGAAACTTTCCAAAAATGTTCTACTTGTTGACTGCTTTGTGCATGAAAAGTTTTGGGGTGATCTGTCAAGTGGGGGCTGAGAAAAAAGGGGGGTCCCAAAACGCAAAATCCCCATGCATTTTCCATAGACTTCTTTAAGCAGGGCTACAGCAAAAACTGCGGTAATGGAATTACACCAAATTTGTAGAAACTAGAACTTGGTACGCAGATTGCACTTTTTGTGATTTAGTGTAAACCCGTTCAGTAGTTTTTGAGAAATTAAAGTTTAAAGTAATGGCATATATGAGCAGTTGGGTCTCTTAGAGGCTCGGGAGACTCTAGCGGGAGTCATTTAAAAAATGGAGCATTCTTTTTGGCCCAGAGAGATTTATTTCCTTTGGCCTATCTAGCTCCTGTATTAGTCAGACTCCTGTGGGGGTGAGCGCTCTGATTGACAGCCAGCAGCATCAAAAAAATGGTGCTGGCAGCCATTACAGGACTCGAGGACTAAGGGCCAGATGTAGCAAAATCCGATTTTGCGACTTGCAAATTGCGAGTCTGAGCGACTCGCAATTTGCAAGTCGCAAAATCGGATGCAGAAAGGTGTCTCAGACACCTTCTGCGAATCGCTATGGGGTCGCAAAGACCCACCTCATTAAGATTAATGAGGTGGGTCGCATTTTGCGACCCCATAGCGAGTCCCTGCACTCACAGGGATGGTGCCTGCTGAAGTCAGCAGACCTCCATGTCTGTGACTGCTTTTTAAATAAAGCAGTTTTTTTTTTCATTTTGCAGCCCGTTTTTCTTAAAGGAAAACGAGTTGCAAAATGAAAAACATTACGAAACCATTTGGTTTCGTTTTTTCAGTGTAGGCAGTGGTCCATTGGACCACTGCCTGCTCTGAAAAAACCTTTATGCCCAAATTCACAAAGGGGAAGGGGTCCCATGGGCACCCCTTCCCTTTTGCGAATGGGTTACCACCAGTGTGACACTGGTGGTAACTGCAAGTTGCTTTGCGACCGCATTCGCGGTCACAAAGCAATTCTGAATTGCGATGCGAGTCGCAAATAGGAAGGGAACACCCCTTCCTATTTGCGAGTCGCATTCACAAATTGCGAGTCGCTACCGACTCGCAATTTGTGAATGAGCATCGCGTTAGGCTGTTTGCATGGCGCAAACTGCGATTTTCGCAGTTTGCACCATGCAAACGGCTTACTACATCTGGCCCTTAGTCCCTGTCCCGAAAAGACAAAAAAAAAGTGATATACGGGGGCATGGTAGAGCTATCCTCCAGGCCCAATGGGAATGGACCATTGGAATCCCCCCTCCCGGGGGCCAAAATACAAAAAAAAAAAAAAAATGCTGTGATCCCCAGGACTCCTCCGAGATTTAAAAAAATGGCCGCTAGACTGCACTTATTATGTTTATGCCCTGAGGAGCTCACCCCAGGGCTGTATTCATAAAGGCGAGGGAGCCTGTGTGGTTTTCCTCAATAAACCTTTAAAAGCCACAGGGAGCCCACTCGGGCCCGAAATGTGCATGTTAGGGGAGGGAGGCCACTCATGGGGTTGAAATTAATTTATATGTGGAGGGGGGGGGTGAGGCCATTAAAGGCCGCCAAGAGCCCTCTCCCCGGAGCCAAATATTGTAAGGGTGGGGAGGCCTGGGGACCCCATCCCTCGGGCTGGCCCACAAGCTATGACCTGGGAATCATATCCCTGGGACCACTGCAGGCACAAAAACCGGTGTTTGCTCTCGCTTTGCAGTTTTTTTTAATATCCCACCAAGACTAGCATTAGTAGCTGCTCCCTCCAATTAGGAGCAATGCTGGCTCCTGCTGCATGCAGGGAGTTGGCTGGCGCCGCAGGGATGTTGGAGTGGCCCCACAACAAGAACATGGTGGGTGGCCAGGGTGGGCACTAGGGCATCCACTTTTAAAAAATTTGGGCCCAGGGGGTTGGGGACCCCGGAACATATAGCAGCTTGTGAAGGAGGCCGCACAGCTCCCCAGCTGGGGTCCCCAGAGCCTAACAAGGCACGGGTAGGGGAGCTTCGCAGCCTCCCTCCCATTAATGTAAATGAGTGGGCCTGGGCGATGGGGTTCCCAGTGCATATCAAGGCTCAGGTTGCACCTCTCGTCTCCCCTTTATTTAAATTAGTGGCCCTGGGCAATAGGGTGCCTAGGGCTCGGGGACGCATGCACCTTCCCTCACTTTTATTTTTAGTAATGGCCCTGGGGATGGGGTCCCCAGGGCCTAATAAGTATCCAGAAGAGAGGCCACGTGCCCCCTCTCCGTTATTGAAATCAGTGGCCCGAGGGATTTGGGTCAGCAGAGCCTAACAAGGCTCAGGGAGGGGGGCCTTGCGGGGTCCTTCCCTTCATTTTTAGCAGTGGCCATGGGGGATGGGGTTCCAGGGCCATATATATTTTAAATGGTAGTGGGGCCACACAGCTATCTCCCTTTTATTTAAATCAGTAACCCAAGGGATGGGGTCCCTAAGGCCAGACAAGGCTTGGGGACAGGGTCCGTGCAGCACCCTTCCCTTTATTGAAATGAGTGACCCTGGGGGATGGAGTCCCCAGAGCTTAACAAGGGTCGGAGGCAGTTATGTGGCACCCTTCCCTTTATTTTTTGTAATGGCCATCAGTATGGGGTCCCCAGGGCCTGACAAGGCTCAAAGAGGGAGCCATGCGGTACCCCTCCCCTTTAAACTATATATGACTCTGGCTGATGGAGTCCCCAGGGCCATAATAGATATGGGGTGGGGGGTCACACAGCACACCTCTCCTTTAAAGAAAAAAGGGCCTGGGGGTATGGGATCCCCAGGACCAGGCCCTGCAGCCAAACCCCCCAAATGCTGCCGTGCATGGCAAGGGGTTGGATTTGCATATGGTAATTAATTACTACTTTATGTTAAAAAAAGAACCCAGAAAATTCATCTTGTTAAAACACATACAAAAAGCAGGACATGGAGGGGCTTAGGGGGCAGTGGAAAGCGAGAGGAGTGAGATTGTTAGGGGTACTTAAAACACAATATTTTTCTAACTGATCACCATTTTTTACGTTTTGTCAGTGTGGGAATGTAAAAATCACAGGTGACACTTCACATTAACCAACTGAAAGCACTTTAACCAACTAGTTAGTGCAGAATAAATTTTGTGGAGGGGTGTAACACCCCAAGCACCCCTTCCCTCCCCCCCCCCCCAGAGCTATGCCCCTCGGCACATATGTTATTAAGGGTGCCATGTCACTAAAGTGAAATGGTTTACCAACTGAAATTAGTTTGTGTTTCAATACATATCCACTCTTAGGGAAGGTTGTTAAATGAATACAATGCACCCCTTTCCATATGTGGCATGGGCTATTTTATGTTTTTGTTCTGTTGATGAGGGGTATCGGTTTGGGCATGCCTCATAATGTAAGAAATGAGACAAGGATGTAATGCCTGAATTACTTATGGTAATCTTCATTACTGCAATTCCTCCTTGCTCATTCCATACCTCATGACACTCGCTCCTTCCCTGCTTCCTCATCAGCCTTGCTTTCAGGAAGGCTTCTTATAAGCAGGAAGTGACGTAATGGGAGAAGGGTTTTATGGGATAGCTCCTTGAAGAAGTTGAGAGTGACAAAAGACTTGGAATGGGGGAGCAGGTGTCCGTAAGGCTCAGGGGCATAGCTTGGTCAGTAAGAATAGGGGTCTGGGCTTCAGATTTCCCAACACATTATATGAGGAGCCGGCCACAAGGGGTCCTCAGGGGATGGTGGGACGGTGTAAAGAGAGAGGAGTGCGGATTGTTAGGGGTACTTAAAACGCAATATTTTTTCTAACTAGTCAACATTTTTAAGACCTTCAGGCCCATATTTATACTTTTTGACGCAAAACTGTGCTAACGCAGTTTTGCGTCAAAAAATTAGCGCCGGCTAACGCCATTCTGAAGCACCATGCGGACGCCGTATTTATTGAATGACGTTAGCCGGCGTTAGCCGCCGGCGCCGTCTGGTGAGCGTTAAAAAAAACGACATACACCTGGCAGCGCCGGCGTAGGGGAAAATGGAGCTTGGGCGTCAAGAAATGGGGCAAGTCAGGTTGAGGCAATTTTTTCGCCTCAACCCGATTTGCGCCATTTTTTTTCACTCCCAACCCCCATAGAAATGACTCCTGTCTTAGCAAAGACAGGAGTCATGCCCCCTTGCCCAATGGCCATGCCCAGGGGACTTCTGTCCCCTGGGCATGGTCATTGGGCATAGTGGCATGTAGGGGGGCACAAATCAGGCCCCCCTATGCCACAACAAAAAAAAAAAAAACACTTACCTGAACTTACCTTAATGTCCCTGGGATGGGTCCCTCCAGCCTTGGGTGTCCTCCTGGGGTGGGCAAGGGTGACAGGGGGTGTCCCTGGGGGCATGGGAGGGCACCTCTGGGCTCCTTCAGAGCCCACAGGTCCCTTAATGCCTACCTTTTGCAGGCGCTAAAAAACGGCGCAAAAGCGGCCGTACGTCATTTGTTTTTACCCGCCCACTCCCGGGCGTGAATTTTGCCCGGGAGTATAAATCCGACGCACATGCCTCGGAGTCAATTTTATAGACGTGAACGCCTACCTTGCATCTCATTAACGCAAAGTAGGTGTCCACGCAAAAAAATGACGCAAACTCCATGGACTTTGGCGCTAGACACGTCTAACGCCAAAGTATAAATATGGAGTTAGTTTTGCGACGAAATTGCGTCAAAAAAAACAACGCAATTCCGGCGCAAACGGAGTATAAATATGCCCCTCAATACATAGACAACACAGAGTGTGTGTGTGTTTTTGTCAGTGTGTGTATGTAAAAATCCAGGTGAAATCCGACAGGCACTTCACATTACCCAACTGAAAGTACGTGTGCCCAAGTATTTACTACAGCATACATTTTTTGGGAGGATGTAACACCCCCCTCTTCCGCCCCGGAGCTACGCCCCTAGTAATGCTATAACTTTACTCATAGTAGTCTGTATTGGGATGAGTAAGGAAGAAATGAAGTAATGAGGATTACCAGTGAGTAATTAAGTCCTTCACCCTCACCCTTGAGAAGGAGGCTGCATTACTAACCGGTAATCTTCATTACATTGATTATAGGTCAGTAATCCAGGTGTTCATCCTCGAGAAGGAGGGTGGATTACTTACCAGTAATCTTCATTACATTGATTACCGGTCAGTAATCCAGGTGTTCACCATCGAAAAGAAGGGTGGCTTACTTACCGGTAATCTTCATTACACAAATTACTGGTCAGTAATCCTGGTGTTCGCCCTCACCGTCAAGAAGGAGGCTGAATTACGTACTGGTAAACTTCATTACACCGATTACCGGTAAGTAAGCCTGGCATTCACCCTCGAGAAGGAGGCTGGATTACTTACCGGTAATCTTTGTTACACCGATTAACAGTAAGTAATCCAGGCGTTAATCCTTGATAAAGAGGCTGGATACTTACCAGTAATCTTCATAACACCGATTACCGGTAAGTAATCAAGGCGTTCACCCTTGAGAAGGAGGCTGGATTACTTACTGGTAATCTTCATTACACCGACTACTGGTAACTAATCCAAGGATTCACCCTCACCCTCAAGAAGGAGGCTGGAAGAGGAGGCATGCACCACTTGGAGTGGGTGCGCGTGAGGGACTCCATGCTCTGGCCTCCGCACCAAGGTGTTTGCAATGCGCAGTCAGACTCTGACGCTGGGGTGTTTGCGATGCGCCGTCAGACTCTGGCACCAGGGTGTTTGTGATGTGCAGTCAGACTCTGGCTGCAGGTTGTTTGCCATGCGCAGTCAGGCTCTGGCGCAGGATGTTTGCGATGCACATTCAGACTCTGGCACCAGGGTGTTTGCGAAGCGCATTCAGACTCTGGCACCAGGGTGTTTGTGATGCGCAGTCATACTCTGGCTGCAGGTTGTTTGCCATGCGCAGTCAGACTCTGACGCCTGGGTGTTTGCGATGCGCCATCAGACTCTGGCTGCAGGTTGTTTGCCATGCGCAGTCAGACTCTGATTCCAAGGTGTCTGTGCTGTGCAGTCAGACTCTGGTTTCAAGGTGTCCGTGATGTGCAGTCAGACTCTGGCGCCAGGGTGTTTGTGATGCGCAGTCAGACTCCGGTGCCAAGGTATCTGCGATGCGCAGTCAGACTCTGTCGCACAGGTGTTTGAGATGCGCAGTCAGACTCCGGTGCCAAGGTATCTGCGATGCGCAGTCAGACTCTGTTGCACAGGTGTTTGAGATGCGCAGTCAGACTCCGGTGCCAAGGTATCTGCGATGCGCAGTCAGACTCTGGCACACAGGTGTTTGAGATGCGCAGTCAGACTCTGGCACGGCATGTTTGCAATGCGCAGTCAGACTCTGGCGCCAGGGTGTTTGCGATGCGCATTCAGACTCTGGCACCAGGGTGTTTGCGATGCGCAGTCAGACTCTGGCACCAGGGTGTCTGTGATGCGCATTCAGACTCTGGCAGCAGGGTGTTTGTGATGCGCAGTCAGGCTCTGGCGCACAGGTGTTTGAGATGCGCAGTCAGACTCTGGTGCGGGATGTTTGCGATGCGCATTCAGACACTGGCGCTGGGGTGCTTGTGATGCACACTCAGACTCTGGTGCCAAGGTATCTGCGATGCGCAGTCAGACTCTGCCGCACAGGTGTTTGAGATGCACATTCAGACTCTGGCACCAGGGTGTTTGCGATGTGCAGTCAGACTCTGGCACCAGGGTGTTTGCGATGCGCAGTCAGACTCTGGCACCAGGGTGTTTGCGATGCGCAGTCAGACTCTGGCACCAGGGTGTCAGTGATGCGCATTCAGACTCTGGCATCAGGGTGTTTGTGATGCGCAGTCAGGCTCTGGCGCACAGGTGTTTGAGATGCACAGTCAGACTCTGGTGCGGGATGTTTGCGATGCGCATTCAGACTCTGGCGCTGGGGTGCTTGTGATGCACAGTCAGACTCTGGTGCTAAGGTATCTGCGATGCGCAGTCAGACTCTGGCGCACAGGTGTTTGAGATGCACAGTCAGACTCTGACGCCGGGATGTTTGCGATGCGCATTCAGACTCTGGCACCAGGGTGTTTGTGATGCGCAGTCATACTCTGGCTGCAGGTTGTTTGCCATGCGCAGTCAGACTCTGGTTCCAAGGTGTCTGCGCTGTGCAGTCAGACTCTGGTTCCAAGGTGTCTGCGCTGTGCAGTCAGACTCTGGTTCCAAGGTGTCTGCGCTGTGCAGTCAGACTTGTGTGTGCGCTGTGCAGTCAGACTCTGGTTCCAAGGTGTCTGTGCTGTGCAGTCAGACTCTGGTTCCAAGGTGTTTGCGATGCGCAGTCAGACTCTGGCACCAGGGTGTTTGCGATGCGCAGTCAGGCTCTGGCGCACAGGTGTTTGAGATGCGCAGTCAGACTCTGGCGCGGGATGTTTGCGATGCGCATTCAGACTCTGGCACCAGGGTGTTTGCGATGTGCATTCAGACTCTGGCACCAGGGTGTTTGCGATGCGCATTCAGACTCTGGCACCAGGGTGTTTGCGATGCGCAGTCAGACTCTGGCACCAGGGTGTTTGTGATGCGCAGTCAGACTCTGGCTGCAGGTTGTTTGCCATGCGCAGTCAGACTCTGATTCCAAGGTGTCCGTGGTGTGCAGTCAGACTCTGGCGCCAGGGTTTTTGTGATGCGCAGTCAGACTCCGGTGCCAAGGTATCTGCGATGCGCAGTCAGTGTCTGTCGCACAGGTGTTTGAGATGCGCAGTCAGACTCCGGTGCCAAGGTATCTGCGATGCGCAGTCAGACTCTGGCACACAGGTGTTTGAGATGCGCAGTCAGACTCTGGCATGGCATGTTTGCGATGCGCAGTCAGACTCTGGCGCCAGGGTGTTTGCGATGCGCATTCAGACTCTGGCACCAGGGTGTTTGCAATGCACAGTCAGACTCTGGCACCAGGGTGTATGTGATGCGCAGTCAGGCTCAGGCGCACAGGTGTTTGAGATGCGCAGTCAGACTCTGGTGCGGGATGTTTGCGATGCGCATTCAGACTCTGGCGCCGGGGTGCTTGTGATGCACAGTCAGACTCTGGCGCCAGGGTGTTTGTGATGCGCAGTCAGACTCTGGTGCCGAGGTATCTGCGATGCGCAGTCAGACTCTGGCGCACAGGTGTTTGAGATGCGCAGTCAGACTCTGGTGCGGGATGTTTGCGATGCGCAGTCAGACTCTGGCACCAGGGTGTTTGCGATGCGCATTCAGACTCTGGCACCAGGGTGTTTGCGATGCGCAGTCAGACTCTGGCACCAGGGTGTTTGCGATTCACAGTCAGACTCTGGCACCAGGGTGTTTGCGATACGCAGTCAGACTCTGGCGCAGGATGTTTGCGATGCGCAGTCAGACTCTGGCACCAGGGTGTTTGCGATACGCAGTCAGACTCTGGCGCAGGATGTTTGCGATAAGCAGTCAGACTCTGGCGCGGGATGTTTGCGATGCGCAGTCAGACTCTGGCACCCGGGTGTCTGCGATGCGCAGTCAGACTCTGGCGCTGGATGTTTGCGATGCGCAGTCAGACTCTAGCGCGGAATGTTTGCGATGCGCAGTCAGACTCTGGTGCGGGATGGTTGCGATGCGCAGTCAGACTCTGGAACGGGATGTTTGCGATACGCAGTCAGACTCTGGCACACACGTGTTTGCGATGCGCAGACAGGCTCTGGCACCAGGGTGTTTGAGATGCGCAGTCAGACTCTGGCACACAGGTGTTTGCGATGCGCAGTCAGACTCTGGCGCAGGATGTTTGCGATAGGCAGTCAGACTCTGGCGCGGGATGTTTGCGATACTCAGTCAGACTCTGGCACGGGATGTTTGCGATACGCAGTCAGACTCTGGTGCAGGATGTTTGCGATGCGCAGTCAGACTCTGGCGCAGGATGTTTGCAATACGCAGTCAGACTCTGGCGCGGGATGTTTGCGATACGCAGTCAGACTCTGGCACACAGGTGTTTGCGATGCGCAGTCAGACTCTGGCACCAGGGTGTTTGCGATGCGCAGTCAGACTCTGGCGCGGGATGTTTGCGATACGCAGTCAGACTCTGGCGCGGGATGTTTGCGATGCGCAGTCAGACTCTGGCACGGATGTTTGCGATACGCAGTCAGACTCTGGCGCTGGATGTTTGCGATACACAGTCAGACTCTGGCACACAGGTGTTTGCGATGCGCAGTCAGACTCTGGCACCAGGGTGTTTGCGATGCGCAGTCAGACTCTGGCACACAGGTGTTTGCGATGCGCAGTCAGACCCTGGCACCAGGGTGTTTGCGATGCGCAGTCAGACTCTGGCACCAGGGTGTTTGATATGCGCAGTCAGACTCTGGCACCAGGGTGTTTGCGATGCGCAGTCAGACTCTGGCACACAGGTGTTTGAGATGCGCAGTCAGACTCTGGCGCAGGATGTTTGCGATGCGCAGTCAGACTCTGGTGCCAGGGTGTTTGCGATGCGCAGTCAGACTCTGGCACCAGGGTGTCTGCGATGCGCAGTCAGACTCTGGCACCAGGGTGTCTGCGATGCGCAGTCAGACTCTGGCACCAGGGTGCCTGCGATGCGTAGTCAGACTCTGGCACGGGATGTTTGCGATGCGCAGGCTCTTGCACCGGGGTGCTTGCGATGCGCAGACTCTTGCACCCGGGTGTTTGCGATACGCAGTCAGACTCTGGTGCCAGGGTGTCTGCAATACGCAGTCAGAGTCTGGCGCAGGATGTCTGCGATGCACAGTCATACTCTGGTGCCAAGGTGTCTGCGATGCGCAGTCAGACTCTGGCACCGGGGTGTTTGCGATGCGCAGTCAGACTCTGGCGCGGGATGTTTGCGATGCGCAGACTCTGGCACCCGGGTGTCTGCGATGCGCAGTCAGACTCTGGCACCAGGGTGCCTGCGATGCGTAGTCAGACTCTGGCATGGGATGTTTGTGATGCGCCGGCTCTTGCACCGGGGTGCTTGCGATGCGCAGACTCTTGCACCCGGGTGTTTGCGATACACAGTCAGACTCTGGTGCCAGGGTGTCTGCGATACGCAGTCAGACTCTGGCGCAGGATGTCTGCGATGCACAGTCAGACTCTGGTGCCAAGGTGTCTGCGATGCGCAGTCAGACTCTGGCACCAGGGTGTTTGCGATGCGCAGTCAGACTCTGGCGCGGGATGTTTGCGATGCGCAGACTCTGGCACCCGGGTGTCTGCGATGCGCAGTCATGCTCTGGCACCAGGGTGTTTGCGATGCGCAGAGTCTGGCACCGGGGTGTCTGCGATGCGCAGTCAGACTCTGGCACCAGGATGTTTGCGATGCGCAGACTCTGGCACCGGGGTGTCTGCGATGCACAGTCAGACTCTGGCACCAGGGTGTTTGCGATGCGCAGACTCTGGCACCGGGGTGTCTGCGATGCACAGTCAGACTCTGGCACCGGGGTGTTTGCGATGCGCAGTCAGACTCTGGCACGGGATGTTTGCGATACGCAGTCAGACTCTGGTGCAGGATGTTTGTGATGCGCAGTCAGACTCTGGAGCAGGATGTTTGCGATACGCAGTCAGACTCTGGCACGGGATGTTTGCGATACGCAGTCAGACTCTGGCACACAGGTGTTTGCGATGCGCAGTCAGACTCTGGCACCAGGGTGTTTGCGATGCGCAGTCAGACTCTGGCGCGGAATGTTTGCGATGCGCAGTCAGACTCTGGCACGGGATGTTTGCGATACGCAGTCAGACTCTGGCACACAGGTGTTTGCGATGCGCAGTCAGACTCTGGCACCAGGGTGTTTGCGATGCGCAGTCAGACTCTGGCACACAGGTGTTTGCGATGCGCAGTCAGACCCTGGCACCAGGGTGTTTGCGATGCGGAGTCAGACTCTGGCACCAGGGTGTTTGCGATGCGGAGTCAGACTCTGGCACCAGGGTGTTTGATATGCGCAGTCAGACTCTGGCACCAGGGTGTTTGCGATGCGCAGTCAGACTCTGGCACACAGGTGTTTGCGATGCGCAGTCAGACCCTGGCACCAGGGTGTTTGCGATGCGGAGTCAGACTCTGGCACCAGGGTGTTTGATATGCGCAGTCAGACTCTGGCACCAGGGTGTTTGCGATGCGCAGTCAGACTCTGGCACCAGGGTGTTTGCGATGCGGAGTCAGACTCTGGCACCAGGGTGTTTGATATGCGCAGTCAGACTCTGGCACCAGGGTGTTTGCGATGCGCAGTCAGACTCTGGCACACAGGTGTTTGAGATGCGCAGTCAGACTCTGGCGCAGGATGTTTGCGATGCGCAGTCAGACTCTGGTGCCAGGGTGTTTGCGATGCGCAGTCAGACTCTGGCACCAGGGTGTCTGCGATGCGCAGTCAGACTCTGGCACCAGGGTGTCTGCGATGCGCAGTCAGACTCTGGCACCAGGGTGCCTGCGATGCGTAGTCAGACTCTGGCACGGGATGTTTGCAATGCGCAGGCTCTTGCACCAGGGTGCTTGTGATGCGCAGACTCTTGCACCCGGGTGTTTGCGATACGCAGTCAGACTCTGGTGCCAGGGTGTCTGCGATACGCAGTCAGACTCGGGCGCAGGATGTCTGCGTTGCACAGTCAGACTCTGGTGCCAAGGTGTCTGCGATGCGCAGTCAGACTCTGGCACCGGGGTGTTTGCGATGCGCAGTCAGACTCTGGCACCAGGGTGTTTGCGATGCGCAGAGTCTGGCACCGGGGTGTCTGCGATGCGCAGTCAGACTCTGGCACCAGGATGTTTGCGATGCGCAGACTCTGGCACCGGGGTGTCTGCGATGCGCAGTCAGACTCTGGCACCGGGGTGTTTGCGATGCGCAGTCAGACTCTGGCGCGGGATGTTTGCGATGCGCAGACTCTGGCACCCGGGTGTCTGCGATGCGCAGTCAGGCTCTTGCGCACAGGTGTTTGAGACGCACAGCCAGACTCTGGCGCGGGGTGTCTGCCATTGCACTGAGCATGCCGCCAGAGTCTGAACGCGCATGGCAAGCACCCGGCGCCAGAGTGTTTGCGATGCTGTCTGCTGCGGCGCGGAGAGGCTCCTGTCAAGCCTCAAACCTCTAATGAGCGCCCTTCAGTCCTCTGACATGCAGCGCACACGTCCTACTCCCAGGACCGGACGCGCGCGCCGAGTGTCTGATCTGATATCCATTTCAAATGTGGCTGTGATCCGGAGCCCGGTGTGTGATGTGCCCTCGCTGGGCCACGGATATCTGCAGAATGCCAAACCCAGCCGAGCTCAGACGATGCACCTTCCCGCCAACTCCTGGCACATTCAGATTCCCAAATGCAGAGATGCGTTCCACCCAGAATCTTCATAGCATCTTTAAGGAGCTTTGTGTGTGCGCACAACTTTTCTCTGTAAACAAAAATAGAAGTTGTAAACCCAACAACATGTTAAGACAAAGGCAAAAACAAGAAAGAAATGTGCAAGGGTAATTTAGGAATAGCTCTGTCTCAGTTCGTCTGGTGCATCCAATCAGCACACACTTCCTGACAGTGACTAATTCTGACCCTGTTGTTTTCGATCATTTGTAGGGTCGAGCGCACAAGCACTCCTTCCCTGTAGTAATGTCTCTTTGGGCTTTTAACCACGTCCATGTCAAGCCTGTCACTTTCATTGGTTTGTGGGCTTGCCTTTTAAAATCTTCTTGATTTCATTAGTGAAAGGCATGCATATGTTATGCCTTTTCCGGTGTTTAGCCCTACTCGAGCACACCGGCCAACTACTGAAAACATACGTGGCTCCCTGTTTTCAGCCTGATTTCTGCACTACTTTATCTTTTTATTTTCCATGCAGCGCAATTGCGTTGGGTTTTACATAGCGCGATCGCGCTCAGTTTTTGGGATTTGAATTTCAGCATGATCGTGCTTGTTTTTAGGGTCGAGCCTGCGATGCACGCGCTCGCGCATGTGTATCGCAGCGAGACGCTTTAGTGTTTAGAAAAGGGCTCGGAGCCCTGTCGAAGTCACGTCAGTGTTTTTCATTGGTTCGTGGGCTTCCCTAATAAAATCTTCTTGCTTTCATTAGTCGAAGGCATGCATACGTCATGCCTTTTCCGGTGGCTAGCCCTCCTCGAGCGCATCGACCAAGTACAGAAAACATGCGAGGCTCGCTGTTTTCTGCCTGGCTCGTGGACTACTTTTTCTCTATTTTACTAGCGCGATTTCGCTTGGCAGAAGTCGAGCGATTTACATAGTTATTTGCACTTTTTCGAGTTACGTACATAAATGCACTTTTGCCGATAGGTGAAAAGTCAGGTTAGGAGTTTACAACGCTATCAGCTCTAACATGAGCAAACACGGGACCCGTTGTATTGCAAATGCTTGTTTTCCTTCCAATTTATGTGCAAAGAAAACTCCGATTAGGAGATTACAACGCTAATAGTTCTAACTCGAGCAAATGCGAGACCCGATGCATTGTAAATGCTTGTTAAAAGTTGCTTCCAGATGGAACATTAGGTTTACCCTGTACCCTAACCCTGGAAACAGAGATTCCCTAGTGAGCTGGCATCTCCTTCTGGAGCATTCTACTCCACCTCGGTGGCTGATTTATGGCAACTGTTTCCGGCCACAATCCTTCCAGCTCACCCAATGACATCTGTTCATCTGGAATAATGACTTAGACCTGCGCATATGTGGACCAAGAACTCCCAGGTTTACCAGGTTTAGTAAATCTGTGAATGTGTTAAAAACTGAGAGTTGTGTGGGAACACCCACACAACACCCACGGAACGCCTCCCTTGTGCAGAGTAATGCAATGCAGCGATTTGCCCTGCGATGCATTATTCCAGATTTTTTAAGCTATTCAAAGCCACACAAAGTGGCTTCACGTGGCTTCAGAAATCTAACGTAGGGGTTGCCTCACACATATACCACGTTCCGAGCACACAGTTTACGCCCTCATTTGGATAGAAGAAGCAGGCACCCCATCACCTACTCCCTCTGTGATGACGCAGAGGTGGAGTGGTCACCCCTCTATGTGGTACCCCAGTACCTCTGGAGCCAAAGAAAAGAGCAGTGAAAGAGGAAAGATTAGGAAATGCGCCTAGAAGGGATTTCTAGCTGATAACTGGAAAATACTGTGCATCCTTCGCTCTGATTAGTTTGTGGAGTTTAATGCCAGCATTTCATCTGTCTTCCTTTAGTTCTCAGCAGCCAGTGAGAGTGTGGCAGAGTCTTGTCACTACTACAGATTCAGGATCACTCTTTAACAGGGACCACAAAACAAGAAGAGGCTGTAATTTAGAATCCTACTGCACAGCAGATGCGCTCTGTTGTGAGACATATGGTGGTTCATCAAGAAGATAAAGAGGATTGGATCCCGCCCATTGTTTACCATTGGTTGGCTTTCCTTGTCACTCTCATTTGCCTGCTTCCTATTTGTGTCCCAGCTTGTCAATGGAGCATTTCCTCTTTACATCACTTTTGATTGGTTGCCTTCGCCGCTTCCACTGCTTACTGTTCAAGAACATGTATTTCCTTTGTGTTCAGCACTACATGAGAGTGCATGTGTTTTCGAGCTGTCTCTATCATGTACTTCTCTCACCCTGCGCTCCGTGATCTTTTGCTAATGCTCGTCTTTTCTCATTTTCTATTGCTATGTGGCAAGCAACTCCATTAAATGTAACATTTGGGTTCCTAACAATGCATTTATCAAGGATACGCGTATTACTTATTTTAAATTACAGTGGGGTTGCTTATCTCTGCCTGTGCTTTTAAATTGCATTTTAGCCCAAGCTGTACCTTGTTGTTAATGTTATTCCAGCCGACCTCTGAGGTTGCTTTTACAGCATTTGCTCATTATAGATACAGAAAACACTGCTATGTTACAAAGGAAGCCATCAGAGTCACGAAACAGGATTTGTTTAAACTATGTTCCAATGTACTTTGTATTGCGTCACATTTAGCCATAACATATTGTACAGCCGCCCTCAGTGTAAGCCCAGCTGCTGACAGGGGTTGCGCCTCAATCATTTGCTAGTTGTACAATCATTAACACACGGCTATTTCACAAATAAAGCACTTTCACTGAAGCACACATGTTCATGAACAGTATCAGTGTTTGTGGCACTGGGGGAAACCCTTGTGTCTGAAACATCAGCATTGTGAGCTGTGGAATGTAAATGCCTTAAGAGCTACGAGTGGCTGCCATTGGTGTGACATCAGCACCATTCAGGCAGTGAAGTGCTAACGTGCTGAGAAACGTCACCAGAGCAGTGGGGTTTAGTTTTACAAGTCATCACCTGCTCCCTAAGGACCATATGAGTGTCTCTTCCCCAACCGTAATCAGCTAACACTGAAGTTGTTACTTGGGAGCAGACCTCATGTCTCTGTTAAACTTGTTAATGCCTAGCTGTTAATATTTAACTAACAACATTCGCTTGAGCACTAACAAACACATATTTTTTCCAGTTTTTAGGTGTGAGCATCATGGGGACATTTGAAGAGCTTCCCTGGGAATGCATTCCCATCATTGCTTACCGTTGGCATTTTGTGGTGTAACTCACAGTTACTTGCTTTCTATTTGCTGGATATATTTGTTTTAGGCTGCCCAGTTTGAGTTAGTCCCTCCTGCGGAGCATAGCCTGTTTACTGTATTCTTCCACGAGTGCCGACATTAAAATTTTGCTCTTATCTTGTTACATTTCCTGTGCATTCAAAGACAGAGCTCAAATGTCAGACGCTGTCTTCCAGGGAGCTTGGTGTTTACTTTTCTTTCTCTAACTTCAAAGTGAGATGATTTATGTGACAATTGTGCTGTGAAAGGAAATACGTTTTTCTAGCACATAACAAAATGTAAATAATCTGTGTAGGTATTTCAGAATATATCAGAATTTGGAAAGCAATAAAGGCACTAATTCTAAAATGTGGTGGAAACGAATATGTTACTACAATAAAAAAAATAATACATGAGGTGTTGCCATTTCCACATGTTATTGTTTGTGCGCTGTATAGTTTTATCAATAAAACTATATGTCTGTGCAAATGTAATGGTAATTTCAATTGAAAGTGTGTTGTCTATAATGGCAGTGTGCTACCACACCATGCATACTCCACATAACGCCACTCCACTCTACAACACTCTACTCAATTCAATGCCACCTACACCTTTCCACTCTATGCTACTATGATCACTAGGAAGAGGATCTGAGGGATTCGAACAACTTAACACACACCAATGCTCGTGCCACACTGGTCAGCATTCTGCAAAAGCTTTTTTCACACAAAGTATTGCAAGTAAACAAATATTGGTAAAGTCAGTAGCTATCACAGCGCCTGTTTATTAAAAGCTAGACCTATTGGCTTTGTCAATGCTTGTTGTTAATCACAAATGACAGCTCACAGGAGACAGGTAACAGCTGTGTGCCTTACACCAGGCACCTCACCTCATGGCGCTAATATAGCTTTTAGAGACCAGAGGTGACCATTCAACAATTCACATCAGAATGGTGGAAGCACTAGCTGACGTCAGAGAGTCACTGAGCTCCACTGAGTGAACTCTTGTAACAGCAGTCTACTATGCCTCCTTCTAGAGAGCAGCAGAGATATACAGCCACTCATCTGTCTCACTTTGCAGAAGAGACAGTCACTCATCTGTTTCTCTCTGCAGCAGAGCCAGACACTCATCTGCCTCTCTCTGCAGCACAGTCAGTCACTCATCTGCGTCACTCTGCAGCTGAGAAAGACAGTCACTCATCTGCCTCACTCTGTGGCAGACAGTCACTCATCTGCCTTACTCTGCAGCAGAGACAGACCGTCACTCTTCTGCCTCACTCTGCAGCACAGTCACTCATCTGCAGCACAAACAGTCACTCATCTTCCTCACTCTGCAGCTGAGACAGTCACTCATCTGCCTCACTCTGTGGCACACATTCACTCATCTGCCTCACTCTGCAATAGAGACAGACTGTCACTCGTCTGCCCCAATCTGCAGAACAGACAGTCACTCACGTGCCTTATTCTGCAGCTGAGACAGCCACTCAGATGCCTCACTCTGTGGCATACAGTCACTTGTCTGCTTCACTCTGCAGCTGAGACAGTCACTCATCTGCTTCACTCTGCAGCAGAGACAATCAGTCACTCATCTGCCTCACTTTTCATCACAGACAGTCACTCATCTGCCTCACTCTGCAGCACAGACAGTCACTCACCTGCCTCACTCTCCAGCACAGCCAGTCACTCATCTCCTTCACTCTGCAGCACAGACAGTCACTCATTTGCCCCACTCTGCAGCAGAGACACTCACTCATCTGACTCACTCTGCAGTGTAGTCACTCATCTACCTCACTCTGCAGCTGAGAAAGACATTCACTCATCTGCCTCACTCTGCAGCACAGTCACTTATCTGCCTCAGTCTGCAGCAGACAGTCACTCATGTGCCTCACTCTGTGGCAAACAGTCACTCATCTTCCTCACTCTCCAGCATAGACAGCCACTCATCTGCCTCACTCTGAAGTTGAGAAAGACTATCACTCATCTGCCTTACTCTGCAGCAAAGACAGTCTCTCATTTGCCTCACTCTGCAGCAGAGACAGCCACTCATCTGCCTCACTCTGCAGTTGAGAAAGACACTCCCTCATCTTCCTCACTCTGTGGCAGACAGTCCCTCATCTGCCTCACTCTGCAGCGAAGACAGGCACTCATCTGCCTCAGTCTGCAGCAGATGCACTCATTCTTCTGCCTCTCTGCAGCAGAGAAAGTCACTCATCTACCTCCCTGTGCAGCACAGATAGGTACTCATCTGGGGAAACACCCGGAAGAACGAGTCCGGAACCACGATGTTGTGAAAAACGAAAGCGAAACGCTTTCGTTTTCCACGACTCCCTGGTTTCGGTACCTTAACCACGCATGTCTGAACAACGTACATGCATGGTTAAGGTACAGAAGGGAGTCGGTGTGGACGCAGTGAAGGAGGAGGTAAGTTGGGCTGGGACTGGGGCTGTTTTGGGGTGTGGGGATGTGGGTGGGATGGGGGGCTGGGGGTGATTAGGGTTTGGGGCCCGGGTTTAGGTTTTAGGGGTGGGGTGGGGTCTCGGGGTATTTTTAGTTTTTGGGGTGGGGTGGAGGGCTGGGGGTGATTAGAGTTTAGGGGGGCAGGGTTTAGGTTTAAGGGGTGGGGTGGGGGGTTGGGGTGGAAGCATGCAGGGTCTTGCATGCTGATTTGTAATGCCTTTACCAGGAATGCGTTTACAACGGTAAAATCGTTGTAAACGCATTCGTGGTAAAGGCATTAGTGTTTAGAACGAGGTCGTTGTTCTGACCTCGTTGTTGAGCCACGGGTGGTTCAGACACCCGTGGTTCCGACATATAACCACTCATCTGCCTCACTCTGCAGCACAGTCACTCATCTGCCTCACTCTACAGCACAGTCACTCATCTGCCTCCCTCTGCAGAAAAGGCAGTAACTCATCTGCATTACTCTGCGACAGAAACAGTCACTCATCTGCCTAACTCTGCAGCACAGACAGTCGCTTATCTGCCTTACTCTGCAGCAGATACAATCACTCATCTCCATTACTCTGCAGCACAGCCACTCATCTGCCTCACAGTGTAACACAGTGACTCATTTGCCTCACTCTGCAGCTCAGACAGTCACTCATCTGAAGCACAGACAATCTTTCATCTGCCTCACTCTCTGCAGAGTCAGTGAGTATATGCCTCACTCTGCAGCTGGACAGTTACTCATCTGCCTCACTCTGCAGCAGAGTCACTCATCCCCCTCACTCTGCAGCTGAGACAGTCACTCGTCTACCTCACTCTGCAGCACAGTCACTCATCTGCCTCACTCTGCAGCACAGATGGTCACCCCTCTGCCTCACTCTAAAGCAGAGATGGTCACTCATCTGCCTCACTGTGCAGCACAGTCACTCATCTTCCTCACTCTGCAACACAGTCAGTCACTCATCTGCCTCACTCTGCAGATTAGACCATCACTCATCTGCCTCACCCTGCAGCAGTCACTCATCTGCCTCACTCTGCGACAGCCACTCATCCACCTCACTCTGCAGCAGAGACAGTCACTCATCTGCTTCACTTTGCAGTATAGACAGGCACTCATCTGCTTCACTCTGCAGCAGAGACAGTTACTCATCTGCCTCACTCTGCAGCAGAAACAGTCACATGTCTGCCTCACTCTACCTGAGAGACAGATACTCATCTCTATCTCTCTGTAGCACAGATTGTCATTCATCTACCTCACTCTGCAGCAGAGACAGTCACTCATCTGCCTCACTCTGCAGCAGCAGACAGTCACTCATCCACCTCACTCTGCAGCAGACAATTACTCATCTGCCTCACTGTGCAGCAGAGACTGTCATTCGTCTGCCTCACTCTGCCTGAGAGACAGTTACTCATCTGCATCGCTCTGCAGAACAGATAGTCACTCATCTGCCTCTCTCTGCAAATGAGACAGTCACTCATCTGCCTCACTCTGCGGCAGACAGTCACTCATCTGCCTCAATCTGCAGCAGTCACTCTTTTGACTTACTCTGCAGCAGAGACAGTCACTCTTCTGACTCACTCTGCAGCAGAGACAGTCACTCATCTGCTTCACTTTGCAGCACAGTCACTCATCTGCCTCACTCTGCAGCAGAGACAGTCACTCATCTGCTTCACTTTGCTGCATAGTCACTCATCTGCCTCTTTACACCTTCACAGATGGGTTGAGTCATCACTCGCACTGACCATCTGAGTAATGTTTTTAGATATACCTGATGTCCAAAGATAAAAGGCAAAAGGCCTGGGTACCTCGCGGTATCTTTCATTTCTGTGGATCCCGTCTTTTGTGCAGTAAAACTTTCTATGAGAACTCCCTCTTTCTTTCCCTCTGACAGGGGGTTGGGTCCGCCCTGGGGGCTCTGTCCCTCCAGTGTTGGGAGAGGGTGCCGAGGGTGAAGCATGACTGTAGTGTCACGCCAGTGACGAAACTTGGTGCCCGGCACTACCAATACTGTTTGGTGCTGAGGGGTGCTGTTGCTCCTCAGCACCTCGTGGTGATTTTCCCTGCTAAGGGGTTGTTTATTGGTTCAACCCGAGGTCACAGGACCTGGGGAAATAAAAGGCTGGAAGGCCAGGGGCGTGGGCAGAGTGAGCCGCGGTAGACACATGAGAGATACGTGTCTACACGCGGTGCTGTGCAAACGCGTCAGGCAGAGCCGAGCAGGTTAAAATTAATCAACGCGTGTGCCTTATTCATTTCACCGCAAGTAGCGCCGGCCGTCGCCGACACTACAATTTGGCGACGAGGGTCCGGAACCCTCACAACGTGCATTATCCCGCGGCGGCCGCAGCGCATGCGGTGCTCGTGTCGCGGGGGCCCTGTAGCACGAATACGGTTGCCTAGCAACAGCGTCCTCGCCGCAGCCTCTCTCTGTGCAGAGAAGGAGTGTCCAGGCCAGCTGGCAGAGAGCTGACTGCTCACGACGTGATCGAAGAGGAAAAAGTCTGCTCTCTGTGTGCTGGGCATCATGTGACTGCCGGTATTCAACACAGTGGCCACGCCCTTGACAAAAAACGTCCCAAGGCCCCTGGTGCTAATAAACCGAGCTGCTCTAGCCCAGATCACCACAGGGCAGCACATTCTGCCCGTGCCTGCAGAGAGGGACCCACATGATTCAGTGCTGCTTCAACCAGCCAGAAGTTGCTCTCTACAGGTAAAAAAAAAAAGGGGGATACTGTGCTGCCATAAAGATTGCCTGGAGATCCTGCCCCAGGTACACGAAAAGGGTATTGAGCTGCCATAAAGACTGCCCTGCGATACTGCCCCAGGTCCACATTAGTCATACAGCCACGCCCCCCATCATCCATTATGTTTGTCATACCACCCATAGAACTGTTTGTGGAGGAAGGAGCCCCGTCAGGGCAAGCTCCAAAATGGAGAGACTGGGTGACAAGAGTCATGTTGTTTTTTGAGGCAACGAAGGTGGAGGACGATCAGAAGAGTGCAATGATCATTCACTTAGGGGGAAAGGACATTTACAATATATCCACGAACCTTCAAGAAGACGCCCCCAAAACGCATCATACCCTGATAGCTGCTCTGAACAGACACTTTGAACCAATGGCTAACACGGACTATGAGCGTTTCGTTTTTAAACAAGCAAGACAACAACCAGAGGAATCCATTGACTCGTTCCATTTGCGGCTGCGCGGCCTGGCCAGTACCTGTCGATTCACAGATGAAGCAGAAGAAGTACGAGGGCAGGTAATACAGGGGTGCGCGTCAATGAAACTTTGCGAACGAATCCTGGAGGAATCAGGGAGGTCGCTAGCTGACATTCTTATGATGGGACGCACCAAGGAGCTGTCAAAGGCGCGGGCGTCTCACATGGAGGCAGCACTGCAGAGACCCATCAAAGAAGAAGCTTTGAATGTAGTGGCTGCACTCACAACAAAGACAAAGCCGCGCATGCCAAGACAACAGCTGAGACAATGTGGAATGCCCGGCAAGAGGAAAAAAGAGGAAAAAAGTGTGCAGGATGCAGGAAGCTCAATCACTTCGCGACAGTATATCGATCAGGTAGACCATGAACCAGCACAGCAGCAGTAAACATCACAACCGGTAAATCAGAATAAGGGAGTGACATGGATGACGATGAGGCTGAGGAGCATGTCATTCATTCGTTGTTTACCATTGGGAACAGGGCCCAGTCATCAAAAAGACTACCCCGATGCCAGATAACGGTGGACACTCATGACATCCTTGCTGTTGTCGACACAGGGGCATCTATAAATATTCTCGCTGCCAGCGAATATAAGAAAATGAGCCTGCTACTGACACTCACAAATACGAAAGTCAGAGTGTATGCTTATGGACAGAACACCCTGCTGGCATTAAAAGGTATGTTCCATGCAACAGTAGCACATGAGTCTAACACAGTTAGTGTTAAAATATATGTAGCCGAAGACAGACATGGAATGCTATTAGGCTGCCAGACGGCGGAGGACCTGGGGGTTGTCACTTTTGCGCTTGGAATACATCAGGAGGCGGTGGCCGAACTCTTAGCCCAGTATCATGAGGTATTTGAGGGGATTGGTTGCCTCAAGGACAAGGAGGTGAAGCTGCACCTTGATGAGACTGTCCAACCTGTGGCACTCAGGCACCGAAGGATAGCATTCCACCTCAGGCCCCAAGTAGAAAAAGAACTGGAACAACTGGAGAAGGCTGGTATAATTGAGAGGGTGACAGGACCGACTCCGTGGGTATCGCCTATAGTGGTTGCGCGCAAGCCAAAGCAACCAGGACAAGTCCGCATATGTGTGGACATGCCCCTTCCCAACACCGCGATCAAACGGGAGAGACACCCACCATAGATGACATAATAGTGGAGCTTAGTGGGTCATGTTGGTTCTCCAAGCTGGATTTACGCTCAGGATACCACCAGTTGGTTCTATCCAAGGAGTCGAGGTACATGACAACCTTCTCCACCCACGTTGGTTTGAGGAGGTACCGACGTTTGAGTTTTGGAGTATCGAGTGTGGCGGAGGAGTTTCAAAACACCATACAAAAACTTTTGAGGGATCTGCCTGGCACGATTAATGTAAGTGACGATATTTTGATTCACGCCCCCACTGTCGCGGAGCATCACTCTCGGCTCCGCAATGTATTAAGAAGGATTCAAGAATCTGGTCCGACCCTCCATCGCCAGAAGTGTGAATTCTTAGTGGACCACATTCAATTTTTTGGCTATGTCTTTTCCACTGCTGGTGTAGCTCCTGACCCTACAAAAGTAAGAGATGTCAAGGATGCTCCTCCCCCGACCTGTGCGACTGAGGTTCGCAGTTTCTTAGGGATGGTCAACTATTGTGGCTGGTTTATCCAAGATTTGGCGTCGTTAACACAACCGCTTCGAACTCTGACAAAGTCATCAGAGCCTTGGGTGTGGGGTTCGGCTCAGCAGGAAGCTTTTGAGAGTGTCAATAGTGCTATATCAAGTGACACCACGTTAAGGTATGACGAAACTGGGCGCCCAGCACTACCAATACTGTTTGGTGCTGAGGGGTGCTGTTGCTCCTCAGCACCTCGTGTTGATTTCCCCTGCTAAGGGGTTGTTTATTGGTTCAACCCGAGGACACGGGACTCTGGGAAATAAAAGGCTGGAAGGCCGGGGGCGTGGGCAGAGTGAGCCGCAGTAGACACACAAGAGATACGTGTCTACATGCGGTGCTGTGCAAACGCGTCAGGCCGAGCCCAGCAGGTTAAAAGTAATCAACACGTGTGCCTTATTCATTTCACTGCAAGTAGTGCCGGCCGTCGCATGAGAGCTGTGCCACCTCCCCTGCCCTACCATGAGAGCTGTGCCACCTCCCAGCCCCTACCATGAGAGCTGTGTCCCCTCCCCTGCCTTACCATGAAAGCTGTGCCCCTCTGCCTCCTCCCCTCTCTTACCATGAGAGCTGTGCTCCTTCGTCACTCCCTGCCCTACCATGAGGGCTGTGCCCTTTTGTCCTATCATTAGAGCAATGCCACCTCCCCTGCCCTACCACGAGAGCTGTGCCACCTCCCCTGCCCTACCATGAGAGCTGTGCCCCTCCACCCTACCTTAAGAGCTGTGCCCCTTCATCACCCCACCTGCCTTATCATGAGAGCTATGCCACCTCCCCAGCTCTATCATTAGAGCTGGGCCACCTCCCCTGCCCTAGCATGAGAGCTGTGCCCCTTTGCCACCTACCTGGCCCTATCATTGGAGCTGTGCCATCTCCCCTGCCCTACCATGAGAGCTGTGCCACCTCCCCTTCCCTACCATAAGAGCTGTGCCCCTTCGCCACCTCCCCAGCCCTACCATAAGAGCTGTGCTACCTCCCCTGCCCTACCATGAGAGCTGTGCCACCTCCCCAGTCCTATCATGAGAGCTGTGGCAGTATGTTCCTTCCCGGCCGTGACAGCCCATTACTGTGCACTGCTGCTGGCCATTGAGGAGCTGCTTCTGCCTTCTGGCCTCCGCAATCCCACTCTCAGGCCCAGACGTAATGGACAGCTGCATCCTCAAGCACTGCGTGCCCAGTTCTGGGGCTCCTTGAGCAACATGGTGGGCTTCCCCTGCTTGCTCAGCCACCACCATGTGCACGAGCAAGCCGCTGCTTGGCACCAGCTGCAGTCCACGGCTAGGTCCTTTTCCATTGATGGGCTGCTCGGTGGCTCATCTGCAGCATCCTTTGTCAACTCCATTCCACTACTGCCCTCTGGCTGCAGCCTCAATGGGGACAGCAGAGGTATAAGATGTCGGGTAAGAGGGGCTTCAAGGGAAGTGGGGATGCTGAAGCTAAGTGACAAGAGTAGGGGTGGGCAGAACTCCACAGAATCTCACTGATTTTTTATGTAACTCCGCAGAATTCCACGGAGTACAACCCTGCGAGTTCCTCCCACCCCTAGCATAGACACAACAGGTGCAGAATGGACAACAAAAGTGTGAGTTACTCACCACAAACATACAGTAGAAAGGGCACAGGCAGCAGCAGTGCATGTTTCCCTCAAGCGCAGATCATGGACTTTCAGAGATCGCTGGTAGGTTTTAGCCAGATTTGGTACAAATGCCTTCCCTGAATGAATCATGTGTCTCTCTCTCTCTCTACAGTGCCGGGCCTCTCTTTGTATACTGTTCATGTGTCTCTCTATGCAGTGCCGGGCCTCTCTTTGTATAGTGTTCATGTGTCTCTGTACCGTGCCAGGCCTCTCTTTATATAGTGTTCATGTGTCTCTCGCTACAGTGCCGGGCCTCTCTTTGTATAGTGTTCATGTGTCTCTCTCTACAGCGCCGGGCCTCTATTTGTATAGTGTTCATGTGTCTCTCGCTACAGTGCCGGGCCTCTCTTTGTATAGTGTTCATGTGTCTCTGTACAGTGCCAGGCCTCTCTTTGTATAGTGTTCATGTGTCTCTCTCTACAGTGCCGGGCCTCTTTTTGTATAGTGTTCATGTGTCTCTGTACAGTGCCAGGCCTCCCTTTGTATAGTGTTCATGTGTCTCTCTCTCTACAGTGTTAGGCCTCTCTTTGCATAATGTTCATGTGGCTTCCTCTACAGTGCGGGCCTCCCTTTGTATAGTGTTCATGTGGTTCTCTTTAGAGTTCAAGGCCTCTCTTTGCATAGTGTTCATGTGTCTCTGTACCGTGCCAGGCCTCTCTTTATATAGTGTTCATGTGTCTCTCTCTTTACAGTGCAGGGCCTCTCTTTGTATAGTGTTCATGTGTCTCTCTATGCAGTGCCGGGCCTCTCTTTGTATAGTGTTCATGTGGCTCTCTATGCAGTGCCAGGTCTCTCTTTGTATAGGGTTCATGTGTCTCTCTTTACAGTTCCAGGCCTCTCTTTGCATAGTGTTCATGTGTCTCTGTTCAGTGCCAGGCCAAATTTTATATAGTGTTCATGTGTCTTTCTCTGCAGTGCTGGGCCTCTCTTTGTATAGTGTTCATGTGTCTCTCTCTCTCTCTCTCTCTCTCTCTACAGTGCCGGGCCTCTCTTTGTATACTGTTCATGTGTCTCTCTATGCAGTGCTGGGCCTCTCTTTGTATAGTGTTCATGTGTCTCTGTACCGTGCCAGGCCTCTCTTTATATAGTGTTCATGTGTCTCTCGCTACAGTGCCGGGCCTCTCTTTGTATAGTGTTCATGTGTCTCTCTCTACAGCGCTGGGCCTCCATTTGTATAGTGTTCATGTGTCTCTCGCTACAGTGTCGGGCCTCTCTTTGTATAGTGTTCATGTGTCTCTGTACAGTGCCAGGCCTCTCTTTGTACAGTGTTCATGTGTCTCTCTCTACAGTGCCGGGCCTCTTTTTGTATAGTGTTCATGTGTCTCTGTACAGTGCCAGGCCTCCCTTTGTATAGTGTTCATGTGTCTCTCTCTCTACAGTGTTAGGCCTCTCTTTGTATAGTGTTCATGTGTCTGTCACTACAGTGCTGGGCCTCTTTTTGTATAGTGTTCATGTGTCTCTGTACAGTGCCAGGCCTCCCTTTGTATAGTGTTCATGTGTCTCTCTCTCTACAGTGCCTGGCCTCTCTTTGTATAGTGTTCATGTGTCTGTCGCTACAGTGCTGGGCCTCTCTTTGTATAGTGTTCATGTGTCTGTCGCTACAGTGCTGGGCCTCTCTTTGTATAGTGTTTATGTGTCTCTCTCTGCAGTGCCGGGCCTCTCTTTGTATAGTGTTCATGTGTCTCTCTCTGCAGTGCCGGGCCTCTCTTTGTATAGTGCTCATGTGTCTCTCGCTGCACTGCCAGGCCTCTATTTGTATGGTGTTCATGTGTCTCTCTGTCTACAGTGCCGGGCCTCTCTTTGTATAGTGTTCATGCGTCTCTCTATGCAGTGCCAGGTCTCTCTTTGTATAGTGTTCATGTGTCTCTCTTTACAGTTCCAGGCCTCGCTTTGCATAGTGTTCATGTGTCTCTGTTCAGTGCCAGGCCAATTTTTATAAAGTGTTCATGTATCTTTCTCTGCGGAACTGGGCCTCCCTTTGTATAGTGTTCATGTGTCTCTCTCTCTCTACAGTGCCGGGCCTCTCTTTGTATACTGTTCATGTGTCTCTCTATGCAGTGCTGGGCCTCTCTTTGTATAGTGTTCATGTGTCTCTCTTTACAGTTCCGGGCCTCTCTTTGCATAGTGTTCATGTCTCTCTGTACCGTGCCAGGCCTCTCTTTAATTAGTGTTCATGTGTGTCTTGCTACAATGCCGGACCTCTCTTTGTATAGTGCTAATGTGTCTCTCTCTACAGTGTTGAGCCTCTTTTTGTATAGTGTTCATGTGTCTCTCTCTACAGTGCCAGGCCTCTCTTTGCATAGTGTTCATGTGTCCCTGTACAGTGCCGGGCCTCTCTTTGCATAGTTCTAATGTGTCTCTCTCTACAGTGTTAAGCCTCTCTTTGTATAGTGTTCATGTGTCTCTCTCTACAGCGCCGGGCCTCTCTTTGTATAGTGTTCATGTGTCTCTCTACAGTGCCGGGCCTCTCTTTGTATAGTGTTCATGTGTCTCTGTACTGTGCCAGGCCTCTCTTTGTGTTAGTGTCCGTGTGTCTATCTCTCTACAGTGCTGCGCCTCTCTTTGTATAGTGTTCATGTGCCTTTCTCTGCAGTGCCAGGCCTCTCTTTGTATAGTGCTCATGTGTCTCTCGCTACAGCGCCGGGCCTCTCTTTGTATATTGTTTATGTGTCTCTCTCTACAGTGTTAGGCCTCTCTTTGTATATTGTTTATGTGTCTCTCTCTACAGTGTTAAGCCTCTCTTTGTATAGTGTTCATGTGTCTCTCTCTACAGTGCCGGGCCTCTCTTTGTATAGTGTTCATGTGTGTCTCTCTCTGCAGTGCCGGGCCTCTCTTTGCATAGTGTTCATGTGTCTCTGTACAGCGCAGGGCCTCTCTTTGTATAGTGTTCATGTGTCTCTGTACAGTGCCGGGCCTCTCTTTGCATAGTGTTCATGTGTCTCTGTACAGTGCCGGGCCTCTCTTTGTATAGTGTTCATGTGTCTCTCTCTACACTGCCGGGCCACTCTTTGTATAGTGTTCATGTGTCTCTCTCTACAGTGCCGGGCCTCTCTTTCTATAGTGCTCATGTGTCTCTCGCTGCAGTGCCAGGCCTCTATTTGTATGGTGTTCATGTGTCTATCTTTACAGCGCCGGGCCTCTCTTTGTATATTGTTTATGTGTCTCTCTCTACAGTGTTAGGCCTCTCTTTGTATACTGTTCATGTGTCTCTCTCTAGAGTGTCGGGCCTCTCTTTGTATAGTGCTAATGTGTCTCTCTCTGCAGTATTAAGCCTCTCTTTGTATAGTGGTCATGTGTCTCTCTCTACAGTGCCGGGCCTCTCTTTGTATAGTGTTCATGTGTGTCTCTCTCTGCAGTGCCGGGCCTCCCTTTGTATAGTGCTCATGTGTCTCTCGCTGCAGTGCCAGGCCTCTATTTGTATGGTGTTCATGTGTCTATCTCTACAGCACCAGGCCTCTCTTTGTATATTGTTTATGTGTCTCTCTCTACAGTGTTAGGCCTCTCTTTGTATACTGTTCATGTGTCTCTCTCTAGAGTGCCGGGCCTCTCTTTGTATAGTGCTAATGTGTCTCTCTCTGCAGTGTTAAGCCTCTCTTTGTGTAGTGTTCATGTGTCTCTCTCTACAGTGCCGGGCCTCTCTTTGTATAGTGTTCATGTGTGTCTCTCTCTGCAGTGCCGGGCCACTCTTTGCATAGTGTTCATGTGTCTCTGTACAGTGCCGGGCCTCTCTTTGCATAGTGTTCATGTGTCTCTGTACAGTGCCGGGCCTCTCTTTGTATAGTGTTCATGTGTCTCTCTCTACACTGCCGGGCCACTCTTTGTATAGTGTTCATGTGTCTCTGTACAGTGCCGGGCCTCTCTTTGTATAATGTTCATGTGTCTCTCTCTACACTGCCGGGCCACTCTTTGTATAGTGTTCATGTGTCTCTCTCTACAGTGCCAGGCCTCTCTTTGTATAGTATTCATGTGTCTCTCTCTACAGTGTTAGGCCTCTCTTTGTATAGTGTTCATGTGTCTATCTCTACAGTGCCGGGCCTCTCTTTGTATAGTGTTCATGTGTCTCTCTCTACAGCGCCGGGCCTCTCTTGTTATAGTGTTCATGTGTCTCACTCTCTACACTGCCGGGCCACTCTTTGTATAGTGTTCATGTGTCTCTCTCTACACTGCCGGGCCACTCTTTGTATAGTATTCATGTGTCTCTCTCTACAGCGCCGGGCCTCTCTTTGTATAATGTTCATGTGTCTCTCTCTACACTGCCGGGCCACTCTTTGTATAGTGTTCATGTGTCTCTCTCTACACTGCCGGGCCACTCTTTGTATAGTATTCATGTGTCTCTCTCTACAGTGTTAGGCCTCTCTTTGTATAGTGTTCATGTGTCTATCTCTACAGTGCCGGGCCTCTCTTTGTATAGTGTTCATGTGTCTCTCTCTACACTGCCGGGCCACTCTTTGTATAGTGTTCATGTGTCTCTCTCTACACTGCCGGGCCACTCTTTGTATAGTATTCATGTGTCTCTCTCTACAGTGTTAGGCCTCTCTTTGTATAGTGTTCATGTGTCTCTCTCTACACTGCCGGGCCACTCTTTGTATAGTGTTCATGTGTCTATCTCTACAGTGCCGGGCCTCTCTTTGTATAATGTTCATGTGTCTCTCTCTACACTGCCGGGCCACTCTTTGTATAGTGTTCATGTGTCTCTCTCTACAGTGCCAGGCCTCTCTTTGTATAGTATTCATGTGTCTCTCTCTACAGTGTTAGGCCTCTCTTTGTATAGTGTTCATGTGTCTATCTCTACAGTGCCGGGCCTCTCTTTGTATAGTGTTCATGTGTCTCTCTCTACAGCGCCGGGCCTCTCTTGTTATAGTGTTCATGTGTCTCACTCTCTACACTGCCGGGCCACTCTTTGTATAGTGTTCATGTGTCTCTCTCTACACTGCCGGGCCACTCTTTGTATAGTATTCATGTGTCTCTCTCTCTACAGCGCCGGGCCTCTCTTTGTATAATGTTCATGTGTCTCTCTCTACACTGCCGGGCCACTCTTTGTATAGTATTCATGTGTCTCTCTCTACAGTGTTAGGCCTCTCTTTGTTTAGTGTTCATGTGTCTATCTCTACAGTGCCGGGCCTCTCTTTGTATAGTGTTCATGTGTCTATCTCTACAGTGCCGGGCCTCTCTTTGTATAGTGTTCATGTGTCTCTCTCTACAGCGCCGGGCCTCTCTTGTTATAGTGTTCATGTGTCTCACTCTCTACAGTGCCGGGCCTCTCTTTCTATAATGTTCATGTCTCTCTCCTTGGAGTGCAAGGCTTCTCTTTGTATCGTGTTCGTGTGTCCCTCTCTACAGCGCCAGGCCTCTCTCTGATCTCTGCCTACGAATGTGTCTCTGCACAGTACCAGATCTCTTATAGTGTTCATGCCTCTCTTGCTCTCTCTCGCTGTCTGTCTGTCTCTCTCTCTCTATATATATATATAGATACATTTCCAGGCCTCCCTTTTTATAGTGTTCTAGTGTTCACCTGTCTGTCTGTGCTCTGTCAGGACTCTCTGTGCTCCATGCCCAGCTCATACCGTGCCCATATGTGTCTCTGTCCACTGCTCACGTGCCTCTCTGTACAGTGCAGGTGCTTTCGCTGCACTCTGTCCCCGGGTCTCTCCGTACAGTGCCAGACTTCCTTGTGCACAGCGCTCATGTTTCTCACTGTGCACAGTGCCAGGACTCTCTGTGAACAGTGCCAGGACTCTCTGTGTACAGTGCCCACGTGTCTATGTGTACAGTGCCAGGTCACTCTGTGTACAGTGCCAGACCTCTCTGTGCACGGTGCTCATGTTTCTCATTGAGCACAGTGCCAGGACTCTCTGTTTACAGTGCCCACGTGTCTCTGTGTACAGTGCCAGGACTCTCTGTGTACAGTGTCCACGTGTCTCTGTGTACAGTGCCAGGACTCTCTGTGCACAGCGCGCACGTTTCTCTGTGTACAGTGCCAAGAGTCTCTGTGTACAGTGCCAGGACTCTTTGTGCACAGTGCCCACATGTCTATGTGTACAGTGCCAGGACTCTCTGTGTACAGTGCCAGGACTCTTTGTGCACAGTGCCCACATGTCTATGTGTACAGTGCCAGGACTCTCTGTGTACAGTGCCAAGGCTCTCTGTGTACAGTGCCAGGACTATCTGTGCACAATGCGCACGTTTCTCTGTGTACAGTGCCAAGCGGCTCCGTGTACAGTGCTAGGACTCAGTGTACAGTGTCCACGTGTCTCTGTGTACAGTGCTAGGACTCTGTGAACAGTGTCCACGTGTCTGTGTACAGTGCCAGGACTCTCTGTGTACAGTGTCCACGTGTCTCTGTGTACAGTGCCAGGACTCTCTGTGTAAGTGTTCACGTGTCTCTGTGTACAGTGCCAGGTCTCTCTGTGTACAGTGCCCACGTGTCTCTGTGTACACTGCTAAGATTCTGTTTGCAGTGTCCACGTGCCCCTGTGTACAGTGCCAGGACTCTCTGTGTACAGTGTTCACGTGTCTCTGTGTACAGTGCCAGGTCTCTCTGTGTACTGTGCCCACATGTCTCTGTGTACAGTGCCAGGACTCAGTGTACAGTGTCCTCGTGTCTCCATGTACAGTGCCAGGACCCTCTGTGCACAATGAGCACGTTTCTCTGTGTTTAGTGCCAGGACTCTCTGTGCACAGTGTCCACATCCTTATGTGTAAAGTGCTAGGACTCAGTGTACAGTGTCCACGTGTCTCTGTGTTCAGTGCCAGGACTCTCTGTGCACAATGCGCACGTTTCTCTGTGCACAGTGCCAAGAGTCTCTGTGTACAATGCCAGGACTCTCTGTGTATTGTGCCAGGACTCTTTGTGCACAGTGCCCACATGTCTATGTGTACAGTGCCAGGGCTCTCTGTGTACAGTGCCAAGGCTCTCTGTGTACAGTGCCAGGAGTATCTGTGCACAATGCGCACGTTTCTCTGTGTACAGTGCCAAGCGGCTCCGTGTACAGTGCTAGGACTCAGTGTACAGTGTCCACGTGTCTCTGTGTACAGTGGCAGGACTGTCTGTGTACAGTGTTCACGTGTCTCTGTGTACAGTGCCAGGTCTCTCTGTGTACAGTGCCCACGTGTCTCTGGTGGTCATTCTGACCCTGGCGGTCTTTGACCGCCAGGGCGGAGGACCGCGGGAGCACCGCCGACAGGCCGGCGGTGCTCCAATGGGGATTCCGACCGCGGCGGTAAAGCCGCGGTTGGACCGGCACCACTGGCGGGGTCCCGCCAGTGTACCGCCGCCCCATTGAATCCTCCGCGGCGGCGCAGCTTGCTGCACCGCCGCGGGGATTCCGACCCCCCCTACCGCCATCCAGATCCCGGCGGTCGGACCGCCGGGATCCGGATGGCGGTAGGGGGGGTCGCGGGGCCCCTGGGGGCCCCTGCAGTGCCCATGCCACTGGCATGGGCATTGCAGGGGCCCCCGTAAGAGGGCCCCTACAAGTATTTCACTGTCTGCTGTGCAGACAGTGAAATACGCGACGGGTGCAACTGCACCCGTCGCACAGCTTCCACTCCGCCGGCTCGATTCCGAGCCGGCTTCATCGTGGAAGCCTCTTTCCCGCTGGGCTGGCGGGCGGTCTGAAGGCGACCGCCCGCCAGCCCAGCGGGAAAGTCAGAATTACCGCCGCGGTCTTTCGACCGCGGAACGGTAATCTGACGGCGGGACTTTGGCGGGCGGCCTCCGCCGCCCGCCAAGGTCAGAATGAGGGCCTCTGTGTACACTGCTAAGATTCTGTGTACAGTGTCCACGTGCTCCTGTGTACAATGCCAGTCGTCTCTGTGCACAGTGCCAGGCCTCTCTCAGTACTGCCCAGGCTATCCTGGGCCCTGTCACCTGACCTTTCACCTCCATGAATGCCCAGACTCACGGGCATGGCCTGCAGTCCCAGCCGTGGCAGAAGGTCCCCGTCCTGCAGACACTGAGTGCCAGGACAGACTGGGCAGTGCCCGATGCATGCAGATGCAGTTGGGCATTAATATTCTCATCGTTCCTGCCAGTAATGGACTCTTTTAATATTCTGAATCAAAGAAACATTAACTCAAGCCATTCCATGCCTGCACCCCTTCTCGGTCTCTCCTCCCCTTCCTCTGACCTCTCTCTCTGTCTGCTGCTCTCTCTCTCTCTCTCTACCCCCCACCCCTTTCTCTGTCGAGCTCTCTCTCTCTTCCTCTCCCCCAGTCTCTCTCTCTCTCTCTCTCTCTCTCTCTTTATCCCTCCCTCTCTCTCTCTCTGTCTCGCCACTCATGTGTCTGTCTCTATTTATCTCTACCCCTCTCTCTCCTATCTCTCTTTCTATCTCTCTTTTCTCTCTCTCTTTCTCTTTCTTTCCCCCTCTCTCTCTGCCCTCTCTCTCTCCTCTCTCTTCTCTCTCTCTCTCTACTCTATCTCTTTCTCTTTCCTCTCTGTGTCTCTCTGTCACTCGTTTTTTGTCTGTCTTCCTCCATCTACCTCTGTCTATCTCTCTCTCTCTCTGTCTGCTGCTCTCTCTCTACTGCTCTCTCTCTCTCTCTGGAGCTCTCTGTCCCTTTCTCTCCCCCTCTCTCTCTTTCTCTCTCTCTGTTCTCTCTCTCTCTCTCTCTCTCTCTCTCTCTGCTGCTCTCTCTCTCTCTCTCTCTGGAGCTCTCTCTCCCTTTCTCTCCCTCTCTCTCTCGCTCTTTCTCTCTCTCTGTCTGCTGCTCTCTCTCTCTCTCTCTCTCTGGAGCTCTCTCTCCCTTTCTCTCGCTCTCTCTCCCTTTCTCTCTCTCTCTCTCTCTTTCTCTCTCTCTCTCTCTGCTGCTCTCTCTCCCTTTATCTCCCTGTCTCTCTCCCTCTCTTTCTCTGTCGATCTCTCTCTCTCTTCCTCTCTCTTCCTCTCCCCAGTCTCTCTCTCTCTCTCGCTCTCTTTATCTCTCTCTCTCTTTCTCTCTCTCTCTATCTATCTCTGTCTTCTGCTCTCTGTCTCTGCTGCTCTCTCTCTCTCTTTCTCTCTCTCTCTCTGTCTGCTGCTCTCTCCCTTTATCTCCCTGTCTCTCTCCCCTTTCTCTGTCGATCTCTCTCTCTCTCTCCCTCTCCCCAGTCTCTCTCTCTCTCGCTCTCTTTATCTCTCTCTCTCTCTCTATCTATCTCTGTCTTCTGCTCTCTGTCTCTGCTGCTCTCTCTCTCTCTCTCCCTCTCTCTGTCTGCTGCTCTCTCTGCCTTTATCTCCCTGTCTCTCTCCCCATCTTTCTCTGTCGATCTCTCTCTCTCTTCCTCTCCCCAGTCTCTCTCTCTCTCTTTATCTCTCTCTTTATCTCTCACTCTCTCTCTTTCTCTCTCTTTTGCTATCTCTCTCTCTATTTCGCTCTCTCTTTCCCTTCTCTTTGTCTGTCGATTTCTCTTTCTCTCTACCTCTGTCTCTCTCTTTCTCTCTCTCTACCTCTCTGTCTGTCTCTCTGTGTCTCTGTCTCTCTCTCATCTCTCTCTCTCTACTCTGTCTATCTCTCACCTCTCTCTAGCGCTGTCTCTGTCTCTCTTTTCTCTCTCTCTCCTCTCTCTCTCTCTCCATCTCTCGATCCTCTCTCTCTGTCTGTGTGTGTGTGTGTCTCTTTCTCTCTCTCTCTCTATCTTCCTCTCCTCCCTGTAATGTGGGGTCCCACGCTTTGTCTCAGCCTGCCAATCTTCCTCCCCCCCGTCCCTGTCCATTAATAAGTGTATTCTTCCCTCCATCCGGCTCTCTTCATCTCCCCCCCCCACCCCACCCCGGCTGACTCACCGGGAGGGCGGTGTTCATGAAGAGATGCCATTCACAGGGGGTCCGGGGAGGCCGCACATCATTAGTAGATGTTGAACTCTGAACTGTGTGATGGTTCCTGCTCTCTGCTTGTGATGGGGAGAGAGGGTGGGGGGCCGGAGAGCACCCCCCGCCCCCCAGAGAACCACCTCGCTTCTATTCCCATGCATGCATTAACACCCCGGACTTCAAAATACAGCCGGCTCCTTTAAAGAGTCTCTCTCTCCCTCCCTCTCTCTCTCCCGTCTCTCTCTCTCTCTCCCTCTGTCTCTCTCTCTCCCTCCCTTTCCTGCCTCTCTCTCCCTCCCTCTCTCTCTCTCCGTCTCTCTCTCTCTGTCCCTCTCTCTCTCCCGTCTCTCTCTCTCTCTCCCTCTCTCTCTCTCTCTCTCTCTTCTCTCTCTCTCTGTCTCTCCCTCCCTCTCTCTCTCTCTCTTCTCTCTCTCTCTGTCTCTCCCTCTCTCTCTCTCTCTCTTCTCTCTCTCTCTGTCTCTCTCTCTCTCTCCCTCTCCTGTCTCCCTCTCTCCCTCCCTTTCCTGCCTCCCTCTCCCTCCCTCTCTCTCTCTCCGTCTCTCTCTCTCCCTCCCTCTCTCTCCCTCTCCTGTCTCTCTCCCTCCCTCTCTCTCTCTCCCTCTCCTGCCTCTCTCTCCCTCTCTCTCTCTCTCTCTCTCTCTCCCTCCCTCTCTCTCTCTCCGTCTCTCTCTCCTGTCTCTCTCTCTCTCCCCCCTCTCTCTCCTGTCTCTCTCTCGTCTCTCCCCTGTCTCTCTCCCTCCCTCTCTCTCCGTCCCTCTCTCTCTCTCTCTCTCTCTTCTCTCTCTCTCTGTCTCTCCCTCCCTCTCTCTCTCTCTCTCTCTTCTCTCTCTCTCTCTCTCTCCCTCTCTCTCTCTCTCTCTCTTCTCTCTCTCTCTGTCTCTCCCTCCCTCTCTCTCTCTCTCTCTCTTCTCTCTCTCTCTGTCTCTCCCTCTCTCTCTCTCTCTCTCTCTCTTCTCTCTCTCTCTGTCTCTCTCTCTCTCTCCCTCTCCTGTCTCCCTCTCTCCCTCCCTTTCCTGCCTCCCTCTCCCTCCCTCTCTCTCTCTCCGTCTCTCTCTCTCCCTCCCTCTCTCTCCCTCTCCTGTCTCTCTCCCTCCCTCTCTCTCTCTCCCTCTCCTGCCTCTCTCTCCCTCTCTCTCTCTCTCTCTCTCTCTCCCTCCCTCTCTCTCTCTCCGTCTCTCTCTCCTGTCTCTCTCTCTCTCCCCCCTCTCTCTCCTGTCTCTCTCTCGTCTCTCCCCTGTCTCTCTCCCTCCCTCTCTCTCCGTCCCTCTCTCTCCCTCTCTCTCTGTCTCTCTCTTTCTCTCTCTCTCCTGTCTCCCTCTCTCTCCTTCCCTCTCTCGTCTCTCTCCCTCTCTCTCTCGTCTCTCTCTCATGTCTCTCTTTCTCCCTCCCTCTCTCTCCCTCTCTCTCTCGTTTCTCTCTCTCCTGTCTCTCTCCCTCCCTCTCTCTCTCTCTCTCTCCTGTCTCTCTCTCTCTCCTGTCTCTCTCGTCTCTCTCGTCTCTCTCTCCTGTCTCTCTCTCTCTCCCTCTCTCTCTCTCGTCTCTCTCTCTTCTGTCTCTCTCTCGTCTCTCGCTAACTCTTTATTTCCCTCTCTATCTCTTTCTTTTTCTCTCTCTCTCTCTTTCTCTCTCACTCTCTTTATCGCTCCCTCTCTCTATCTTGCACTCACTTGTTTCTTTCTTTCCATCACTATCTCACTCTCTTTGTCTCTCACTCTCTTTCTATCTCTCTCTCCCTCTCTCTCTCTCTCTCTGTCTCTCCCCCATCGCTCTCTGTCCCTCTGTTTTTCTTTGTCTCTCTCCCAATCTATTGCTTTGTCTCTCTCACTCTCTTTCTCCATCTCACTCTGCCTCTTTCCAGTCTTTCCTTTTTTCTCATCCACTCCCTCTCAGTGCATCTCTCTACCTCTTTTTCTCATTCTTCCAATTTTCCCTCTCAGTCCCATTCTCCCTTTCCCTCTCTCTTTCTCTGTCTTCTGTCTCGCTCTCTCTTGCTGTCTCACTTTCCCTTGTTATTTTTTTCTTTCTTACCCTGTCTCTCTCTTCTCTCTGCCGTCACTTTTTTCTTTCTCTCTCATACTTTCTTTTTCCAGCTTCTCTCGAGCTTTATCTCCCTTTAACTCTTTCCCTCTCCATCTCTCTCCTGTCTTTCTCTCATGCTCTCTCACACCCTGTATCGTTTCCCCACTCCTTTGTCTTCCCTCATAGTCTCTCTCACTTTAAACTTTTACTCACTCCCTCTGACAGTCTATCACTCTCTCTTCTAGGTGTTTTATACTAGTCGTTGGTCTGCAGGTGTCTGTGGATTCTGAGTGTCTGCTAGTCATCATTGGTCTACAGGTGTCTGTAGATTCCAGGGTGTCTGCTAATCATCATTGGTCTTCAGTTGTCTGTAGATTCTATGTGTGTGCTAGTCGCCAATGGTTTTCAGGTGTCTATAGATTTCAGGTGTCTGCTAGTCACCATTGGTCTTCAGGTGTCTGTAGATTCTATGTGTGTGCTAGTCGCCAGTGGCTTTCAGGTGTCTGTAGATTTCAGGTGTCTGCTAGTCACCATTGGTCTTCAGGTGTCTGTAGATTCTGTGTGTGTGCTAGTCGCCATTGGTCTTCAGGTGTCTGTAGATTCTATGTGTCTGCTAGTCACCATTGGTCTTCAGGTGTCTGTAGATTCTATGTGTGTGCTAGTCACCATTGGTCTTCAGGTGTCTATAGATTTCAGGTGTCTGCTAGTCACCATTGGTCTTCAGGTGTCTGTAGATTCTATGTGTGTGCTAGTCACCATTGGTCTTCAGGTGTCTATAGATTTCAGGTGTCTGCTAGTCACCATTGGTCTTCAGGTGTCTGTAGATTCTATGTGTGTGCTGGTCGCCAATGGTTTTCAGGTGTCTATAGATTTCAGGGGTCTGCTAGTCACCATTGGTCTTCAGGTGTCTGTAGATTCTATGTGTGTGCTAGTTGCCATTGGTCTTCAGGTGTCTGTAGATTCTATGTGTGTGCTAGTCACTCTTGGTCTTCAGGTGTCTGTAGATTCCATGTGTGTGCTAGTCGCCAATGGTTTTCAGGTGTCTATAGATTTCAGGTGTCTGCTAGTCACCATTGGTCTTCAGGTGTCTGTAGATTCCATGTGTGTGCTAGTCGCCAACTGTTTTCAGGTGTCTATAGATTTCAGGGGTCTGCTAGTCACCATTGGTCTTCAGGTGTCTGTAGATTCTATGTGTGTGCTAGTTGCCATTGGTCTTCAGGTGTCTGTAGATTCTATGTGTGTGCTAGTCACCATTGGTCTTCAGGTGTCTGTAAATTCTTTGTGTGTGCTAGTTACCATTAGTTTTCAGGTGTCTGTAGATTCTATATGTCTGCTGGTCGCCAATGGTTTTCAGGTGTCTGTAGATTTCAGGTGTCTGCTAGTCACTATTGGTCTTCAGGTGTCTGTAGACTATGAGGGTCATTCTGACCCTGGCGGCCGGTGGCCGCCAGGGCCACCGACCACGGGAGCACCGCCGACAGGCTGGCGGTGCTCCAATGAGCATTCTGACCGCGGCGGTTCAGCCGCGGTCAGAAGCGGAAAGTCAGCGGTCTCCCGCTGACTTTCCGCTGCTCATTGGAATCCTCCATGGCTGCGGAGCGCGCTCCGCAGCCATGAGGATTCTGACCCCCCCTACCGCCATCCAGTTCATGGCGGGAAAGCCGCCATGAACAGGATGGCGGTAGGGGGGGTCGCGGGGCCCCTGGGGGCCCCTGCCATGCCCATGCCAATGGCATGGGCACGGCAGGGGCCCCCGTAAGAGGGCCCCAAAATGTATTTCACTGTCTGCCTTGCAGACAGTGAAATACGCGACGGGTGCAGTAGCACCCGTCGCACCTTCCCACTCCGCCGGCTCGATTACGAGCCGGCATCCTCGTGGGAAGGTCGTTTTCCCCTGGGCTGGCGGGCGGTTTAACTGGAACCGCCCGCCAGCCCAGGGGAAAACTCGTAATACCCGCCGCGGTCTTTTGACCGCGGCGCGGTAATTTGGAGGGCGGGATCCTGGCGGGCGGCCTCCGCCGCCCGCCAGGGTCATAATGAGGCCCTATGTGTATCTTCTAGTCACCATTGCTCTCTCAGGAAAGCAAGGTGGAACAGCTGAGGCTTACTGCTGGACGGTGATGTGGGTTTGAAAACTCAGATACAAATAAGACAAGGAGATGTGCAAGAACTTGAATTTCTAGGGTGGTAACGTTATAAAAACTAGAAGATTTTTTTCAGGGTCGGATGGATTACTAGTGTTCAGCTTCTGCCTAGGGTTTGGGCTTTGTTACTAGGAGGTGATTAAAGGAATTCAATCTTTTATGGGAGATGCTGGCATTGTGTCTACTAATGGAGTCTGGGAAACTGAGCCTCCTTAAAAGTAAAGACGAGACTGAGGAAGGGGAATGATAGGTACTGGCACTTCACTGTTCCTGGAATGGCTTCGGTTATCTACCATTTGCAATATTGACTGCAAAGCTGCCAGACCTACAAGTATCCTTCTGCGTTACTCTTCACATGAACCTGTTCTGGTTGATGACTTTCGTTGCCATGATGTTTTGAGCTGGTGTGCCCCCAGAACATTGAAGCAACAATACAGATGGGACAGAATATAGAAGATAAAATGTTGACAAGTAAATAAGTGCTTCTAGATTTTCTATTCCTAACTACACATATTTGTACCTATGCTGTGTGTATATCTTCAAGGTACCCTACAGGTGGAGCTTTCAAGGAACATAGAGGTGGAGTTTTCATGGTGCACAGAGGTGGAATCAGCACTAGTAAATCTACGCTTCTCTATATGCACTTACCTTTCGATCGATATTGTGTCCCTCGTATTCTGTCCTTGATAATAGTGCGCAATTATATTGTTGACAATCTTTCGAGCTGTACGGCATCTCTGTCATTGTGTGAATTGTTAACCCAGTTGCCTTAAAAAGACCTTGGACTAGACCTCTAAGCTGATAAAAAACTCTGTATTTCTGTTTTAGAACAATGCCTCGTCATTAAAACACTCCTCAGTGCCAACCACACATTAATGTCCAATCCTCTTCTTTTTATGTTTGGCCTAGAGACTTTGATTGCCACCATGGGGAAATTATTGCATCAATTATACAAGAAATGGGCCAGATGCCTGGAAATTATAAGAATCTTCACAGTGCATGTAATACAGTGTTAGCAATCATGTACGATAGCCCGGAATGTGTCAACAGTTTTAATCAAATACAAATGTTGTTTTACAGTTGTTAAAGCTTCTTGTATCACTGATTATATTTGCTAGTTTTCATGTAGGACTGGAAACCACAGGGCTAAGGGGTGTACCTGGGCATGTTTCCTGGCAGTGCACCCTCATTTCAAACTTCTGCCTCTCGAACCAGGCTGCCCACAGCTGAAGAGGTGGGTCCAATTAGAAAAAAAACAGTCCTGGGGTGCTTGTGTTCCTGTTCAGAGAGGCACTGGCTTGGCAGTTCGACTGGAGTTTTCAGTGAGGTGCAGCTTGGTTCCTGTGCCCACTGTGCCACCAGAACGAGGCTGCCCACAGCTGAAGAGGTGGGTCCAACTAGACAAAAACCAGTCCTAGGGTACTTGTGTTGCGGTTCAGAGAGGCCCTGGCTTGGCAGTTCGGATAAAGTTTTCAGTGAGGTGCAGCTTGGTTCCTGTGCCCACTCTGCCACCCGAACCAGGCTGCCCACAGCTGAAGAGGTGGGTCCAACTAGACAAAAACCAGTCCTTGGGTGCTTGTGTTCCGGTTCAGAGAGGCCCTGGCTTGGCAGTTCGGCTGGAGTTTTCCTATTGGAGGAGGGCAGAGGCTGGTTTGCTTATGGCTGGATCTGTCTGAGTTGGCATGGTGGGCAAAAAACGAAGGGCTGAAATGCTATCCTGTACATTTGCAGGTTGTTTAGACTATTGCAGGCATTTTTCCTGTCAAATTTTACGTGTTTGGAATTTTAAAAGTAAACAGCTACAATCTTAAGCAACGTTCGCCCTCTCTCACCATTTTAGCAATAAACTTCATTATCAAGATGAGCTCTGCAGTAATTTATAATGAAATCCTTACCCTCTCACTGAATTAACAAGAGCAGTATGCCCATGGGTTAAGAAAGACGTCCTTGGAACTACAGATGTCTGAGGGCCCTTCTGTGTATGGAAGGGCAACACACAGAACAGAGGCTTCTCTGTGTCCAGGTCCTTCACACCTAAGGATGCTGTGCGCATGCGTGGGGCTGTCCGCACATGCGCCAGGGTGCGGTGTGTACGCAGTCCGGGGCCCGCCTAAATTATCACCCCGTGTCTCTTTTACAAATAGAATGTTTTTATTGTATGTATGGCTTTTCTTTGTTGGTTCCATGTTCCTCACATGTTTGAACAACATTTCTTATAGCTGCAGGCACCTGACTGGTCGTTTTACGCGGAATCGCGTGGCTGTGCAAACAGCATCTCATTGATGATGTCGTGTTTGTGAAAAATACTTTTTTTGTTTCGTTCAACAGACTTGCAATGTTTTTCAAATAAAACTGTGCCAGATGATAGGTACCTTTAATTGAACTAATCAATAAATCGTCAATCAGCTCAGTTCATCCATAGAACCACAATATTTACCAAACTCTGGAGATTCTCACAATGATTCACTCTCTGTCTTCACCAATCCCTGGGCTTTGGTGCGTATTGTTTATACAAACAGCCCTCACCTGTCTCAACCTGCCCCTCACCTGTTAAAGCATAGACAACATATCATTACAGCGCTAGAAACGCCCCATGGTGGAGACCATCCTGTTTTGTCCCCACCTCCCCCTGCCCCTCCTCTCACTACCTCTCTGTGTCCGGGGCATGTAGGTGGACAGCCCTGAACTATCTCTTAGACTTATTAAGGGGAGGTATTGGTTATGGAGAAAGGTGTCTGATCCCACAGTCCTCAGGTGAGTGTGTGTGGAATTTGCAGGGTGTGGTAGGGACTTATGTGGCTCTGATAACTCCTCGCAGGCAAACCCGCTCCAGCTCCTTATGTTCCTCTGTGTCCACACAGGCCCAGAAGTGGCTAGTGGCAATATTCAAGGTAACTGAAATGAATAATTAAAGGAAAGCCCTGTTTCTATTTAAGTCCATGACAAGTTTTTATTACGAAAGTCACACTGGCCCAATCTGGGAACCACACCGAAACCCACCAACCAGGCACGCAACCTGGGGTTCATCCTGGACTCATCGCTGTCAATGACCCTGCAAGTCAACGCTGTCTCCTCCTGCTTCAACACCCTCCACATGCTTCGGAAGGTCTACAAATGGATCCCCATCAGAACCAGAAGGACGGTCACCCAAGCCCTCGTAAGCAGCAGACTGGACTACGGCAACGCCCTATACGCAGGAACCACAGGCAAGCTCCAGAAAAGACTGCAACGCATACAGAATGCCTCCGCACGTCTCATCCTGGACATCCTCCACCACAGCCACATCACAGCCCACCTGAGAGACCTGCACTGGCTCCCTGTCAACAAGAGAATCACGTTCAAGCTCCTCAACCACGCCCACAAAGCGCTGCACAACACTGGATCAGAATACCTCAACACACAACTCTCCTTTTGCACCCTGACCCGCCAGCTTTGCTTCGCTGACCTTGCCCTCGCCACCGTCCCACGCGTCCACAGAACGACTCCCGGTGGCAGATCGTTCTCCAACCTTCCTATCCAACTGCGACAGACACAGCACCTACTAACCTTCAGGAGACACCTTAAGACTGGCTGTTCGAGCAGTAGCAGCAAAAAAATGCACAGATAAATTACCTTCAAATACTGCAACACTTGAAAGTCTTGATTTATACTATACAACCTAAATCTCAATAGATTATCTTCCTCATACATATATTCCCTTTCTATGTAATCATGTATCTATATATTATATAGTTATCTATATATTTATTATTGTAAAAGAGGAAAAAACACTTTCTCCAGTGCACTACTCTGCCTCACCCTAGACATCTCTCAGTCGATCGTCTGTCTCCAGTCTCTGACTCATCCCAAACCTCATTCTACTACTGTGATCTGCACAATAACCCTTCTTAGACTCTTCTCTCCTCTATCCCTCCTGGCTCACCCCAAAACTCAGTTTACTAATATGATCTCCCAAACAACCTGTGACGGGTCGACCCCGTCTCGGTCGATCCCGCCATACCTCTGGGGCACCAGTGCAGTCGTGGTTCCTGACCCGGATGCAGACCGGTCAGGAACCTATCCGCATCCACTTCCAGGTGACGTGGGGCCTCATAAAACCCTTCTCGCCGTAGCCCGGGAGAGGAGGAGAGAGAGAGAAGCGGCGGACGAGACGAGGGACACAGCAGTGCCGAAAAGGACGGCGGCAGTATCCGGAGAGGTGGCGGCAGCACCAGGACCAGCAGCGGCAGCCAAGGAGGCAGAGACAGCACCAGACGCGGGACCAATGGCTACCCCAGGAGGAGCGGCTGAATAATGTGGCCGTACCGTCTGGGTTCGGTCGAGTGCAGAGGACGCCGACACTAGGACGTGGTGTCCAACCACAGTGGTGTCTCCACCACAGCAACCATCGCCGGGCCAGGAGGCAGCACAACCCGGGATCCAGCCACGCTCTGGGAAGAGCGTGGCCTCGGCAGGTATGTGGGACTAGGGGTTAATCTAACATCCCCACGAGACGAGCGGGAGAGAGGACAGGCAGCCACCTAACGGGTTCTGAGAACCTGGGGGGGAGGAAGGAATTAATTAGTTTTGGTTTGTTTTATTGTGAGGTTTTTTTGTGACATTATATTCAGCCTTCATTAGTGCACATTAGAGAACCAAAAGTTGTACTTTCCGCACCACAGTGTCCTAATATACGGGGCTTCTATGGAGCTGAACTAACATAGAAAAAGAAGACAAAGAATGCTCACAGTTGTAGTAAATAGCACTAGCCGAACCCAAAGAGTTAAATAAAAGAGGGAAAAGAAAGGGAAACAAGATGGCCTCTGAAAAATAGAGACGAGACCAGACGATAGCAAAAGAGGACAGACCAATAGAGAGAGAGAGAGAAGCCAAAGAGCAGAGATATATATATATATATATAGAGAGAGAGAAACCAAAGAGCAGAGAAAGGGAAATAAAGAAGAGATAGAACAGGGAAAACAGAATAGAGAAAAATAACAAGAAGAAAACTTAGCAGACCACTCATTGTTCTCATCGTTATCTGTCTCTGCTTCCTTCCCACATGTGCCTCCTGAGAGCCCATCTGGAAGAAAGAAGAAGAAGACGATGAACACCCTGTGAACCCAGAGGCAGAACTACGGAAAACATAACTACGACCGACATTCCACTTAATAAAGACATCGTGTGCACAATATACCACTGGCTACGAGTCGTCATTACGGTATCCCCTGTCACACAACCCTACTAAATTCTTTCCTCATGCATCTCTCCTTTGACTCACTGCAAACCATTTTACTACTATGATCTCCCTAACTACAGACTGTTCCCTCCTCCATCTCTCCTTTTACTCATCCCAAACCTCATTCTACTCCTATGATCTCCCAAGTAACACTTTCTCGTTTCTTCCCTCCTCTACCCCTCCATTATCCTATTCCATCCAAGTAACAGACTCGCATGCCGTCTGCTCAAATTAACTCATAACTCCCTACGCTAATGCTAATACTATACTCATATTTCCATATGCTAAACCACCACTAATCCTCTTGGGTTTCCGGAGTAGCGCGCTACTCGCTGAAAAGTGCTTTGATGCCTCATCAAGGGTAATAAGCGCTATATATAACTACAATTACCAGTAAAAATAGCCTTCTCACATGGGAGTTGGCAACTTCTTGTGTTTACTTATGTCAAGTAAAGAGGACTTGCTGGCTCCCATCAGATGTGTTAATGGAAGGCTCTGCAAAGATAGGTGGATCGCACTGGCTATTCTTTCCTAGAGTTTCTGAAAAGGTTATGTTTTTATTCTTTTGGACATCAGATTGTCACAGCTGCAGGAGTCCATAGCTATCCACCTGTGCGGCCTTGCAACGTGCCTATCAGGTGTCACCTACAGGTAGCTGCTGAAAGATCTATTGTGTACACTGCAGTCTAGTGCTTTGAGTCAGCCCATTGCATGTCACTGGTTGGCTTTCGTGTCAATCTTGCGTGCTTCTTATTTGATGGCTTTCCTTCCTTTCCTTATGTTTGTTCTCCAGGAGCACAGCCTCAGTAGCATCCTTTTCATGGTATATGTGTCCTTGCACTACTTACATTCAAAGAACTAATTTACCTATTTGCTTTAAGGATCCATGTGAGTCCTTTTTGTCTTGCTCTACACCTCTCATGTGTGCAGCCCCCCTGAACTCCCCTTGTTACTCCTCCCCCAGCTCTTTTGTTGCCTCCCCCATGACTTCCATTCCCAGTTGTTTTTATACAAACATGACTCCTCCATTGTTCCCCACTTGTCCCTTATAACAGCAGCAGGTTAACGCGTTGATTTGCCCCTACCTGCACAGCCGTTGCTCCCCGACCATCCTCACCTTGTTTTTTTTATTCATTTTTTCTCTACTTTTGAAGGGGGTCCACAAATTGCAGTTTGCTTGCTCATCCTCTCCGTGCTCTAAATGCACTTTCATGCACTTTTTATATTTTTTTAATTTGCCTTCCCACGATGGATGTCTGTTATAAATGGGGTTTCTGGTTGGCTAAGGTATGCACCTCACTCAGGCATAACCCACCAGTCTAGTCAGGGAGAGTCAGTTACACACCAAAGATAACCTGTGCTCACCTACTGGTAGCTTGGCACAGAGCAGTCAGGCTTATCCACAGAGGTCCTCTGTAAAGCGTTTGCGCAACACACACACACCAGCGACACAATAAATACACACAAAAGAGACTCCACACAGGGTTATATCAAAAATATGTCTGTGTATTGTAAATATATAGATTAGATCAGAAACGTCATAGATCATTATTTTTTGTGCAGGCATAACTCTTATGGCAATGGAACTTAGGGCCTCATTAGGAGTTCGACAGACAAACTTCCAACGGGGAGGTTGCCGCCACACTGACTCCTCCCTGCCGGACCCATTAGGAGATTCCTGCTGGGCTGGAGGGCTGAAAGTGAGGTTTCCACCATCCAGCCTAGAGGGAAACAGGTGGCAGCATTGTCTCCACCTCATAACTGAATCAGCGGCAATGCTGCCGCTGCAGGCTGCACCAGCATCTTCGCAAAGTTCACTGTCTACACAGCAGACAGTGAACACTACGATGGTGCTGGGCAAGGGTGGCCCCCTGTCACCCCTGTTCTCCACCGGGTTTTTCATGGTAGTGATACTGCCATGAAAAGGCTGGCGGAGAACGAGGTCATAATCCTCAAGGCAGTGTTGCATGTAGCACTCCCCTGGTAGATTATGATCTCTGCCACCGCCAGGCCATCGGAATCATGGATCCCCGCGGTGCTGGTGGAACCCTGTTGGTCTGACCACCAGGGTCTTTATGTGGCAGTTGGATCGCCACAGCAGCGGTGGTCCTGACTGCCACCGCGGGGCTGGCAGTCGTCAGACCGCCAGCCTCATAATGAGTCCCTTAGTATTCTAATAATGCAAGGGGCAAACCAGCATACAACATTCCTTTACGCCATGGCAAGGTAACAGTTGTAAGAACATGTAGCATCACGTGAGGGATAGGACTGTAATGGCATATATCTTAAATAACATGCATATGAGACAATTACTGACATAGGGCAGGGTGTCCTGTTCGTGCAGGTGTCAAGACGATATGTATAATAGCCCGAAGTGCAGTAGTTTGGGTAAGAGGGCACACACCTCAAGGACCCATCACTAGAATAGGTTCATAAATCACCAGGTGTCATCATGAATACACAAATGACCATAGGCATTGCAGTACCTGCATATAAATTGTAGATATTGCAGGAGTATTATGCAAGTAGTCCTACATATAGCAGAGTGAATACTTGTTGTAGGGAGTTCATAGAGCTCTGGGGCACCTAGACTCCTATTAGCTGCTATAGGTGGTTCGTGGTGCCTACTGAAACCATTGACATTCATGAGAAGACAAGGAAGTATGGCGTGGGAGCACCCTCGCCCCTCTTAGGGTAAATATGCTAAATGTTTTTTGCTCGAGTCTTCAAGCTTTCAGGTGGCCTCATGCCACCCTAAGAGGCCTCCTACAGATTATCCCCTAAGCCAGTGCATCAAATGCCCCACAAGGTATGTGCTTAAGCGGGGAGGGACACAAAGTACCATCAACACATGAGGACCTCACTTGGTCCCTCTGCCCTCGGCCGCACAGGCTGCTGACAACTACACCATACCTCCAGTTGAATCTTACTAAGCTATCCTCTGCGTGGGGAAGAGCTCGGCAATCAGATACTGGTGATCAGCCCTTCGTAACAAAGACAGCAGGTGGGTATGAGGTCAGTAATGGGCTGTGCTCACTCCACTGGGGCAGCCTCGGCGGCCCGCAACCAACATGTGTCTCCTAAGGCAGGGGTGGTCTTTCTCTGAACCAGCTCATCTAGTGGTTTCTGTGATTGAGCGGGGTGAGCCCGTATGGCTACCAGCACGGCCTCCTCAGCCTGTTTGGCTTTGTGCTCCTCTCAACGCACCTCCCCTGGCGGGAGGGGCCGGGCCGAAGAAGCTTTCAGTAGGGAAGCAAGGTGTGTTGGTAATCCGCGGCTGCAGCACATTTCTCCTGCAAGACTCCCCTGGTTCCCTCAGGTGACAGAGTTAAAAAGGGAAACCTGCACCACTCCACTTGCTGGTACCAGGACAGGTGCCCTCCACACACTGCTGCTGTTCAAGTGAACAGCAGCAGAAAGTGTTCAGTTAAAAAAAAAAAGAAATTAACAAGTGCTCACTATGTGCTATGAGCACCCATGAAGTACAATTATGAAGCGCTCGTGATGTGCTCGTAGCCCTAGCAAAGTGAGGTTTTAAGGTGCTCACCCGCACTAATGAAGGAAATTGAAGGGGTCAGCCTCAGAGCCCCACAGCAGTCTGGCTAGTGCAGGGGCTCCGATGGGGCAAAGGTCAGTTAGTAAGCCCCTGGAGAACACTTGCAGTTGGGGACAAGGCAGGCAGACCCTTACATTAGGGCAATAATGGGGAGTCCCACAGGGTCTGGTGATCCACAGTCAAGGAGCAGCTGGCAGCAGGGCAGGAAACAGAAAAGCAATCAAGTGGGTGCTTTATGCCACCCAACCAGTAGCAAGTACCAGGGCAGCAAAAGAAGATCAGTCCTGATGAGGCCCTGTGCAGCTCAGCATTCCTTCTAGCAGAGGTCCAGTCTCAGTTCCCAGAAGTGCTTTTAAAAATCATGGGGTCAGCGCCCCTGTACTTATACTCAAAAATGTCTTTGTTGAGGTGGTAAATTCACTGGGACCTTTTCAAGTGTTATATGACCCGTTTCAACCCAGCCCTGCTTCCAGACATCAGTAGGGGGTAATCAGCCCATTGTGTGAGGGCAGGACACAGCCTTTTGACACATGAGGTGTGAACGACCCTCCCTCTCCCCAGCCCAGGATGACTATTAGTATAGTCTAGTATTAGTATAGCCTCCTCTGTCACACAGAGCCCCTCCTGTGTTGTGGCTGTCTGGAAAGAGTTCACCAAGTGGAGCTGTCACTCTTCCCTAGACGTGGATTGGAGTCAGGCTGCAATACACTAGAGTTCTAAGCAGAGAGAAATGCCCACTTTCTTAAGGTGGAATTTCTAGAATAGCAATGTAAAATCCAGCTACACCAATGAGCAGGATTTCTCACTACCATTCCAAGCATACCAAACATGCCCACACTACTCCTTATACTGTAGATGATCAGAAATTACCACTTAGACATACATAAGGGAATTCCCAATGCTAACCTATGAGAGGAGCAGCCCTCACAGTAGTGAAAAACAAAACAGGCTGTTTGTCACTACTAGGACATGTAAAACATATAGGTATGTGTCCTACCATTTACAAACACAGCACCCTGCCCATAAGGTTATGTAGGGCCTACCTTAGGGGTGACTTAGGTGCAGTAAAAACGGAGTTTAGGCCTTGACAATTAGTTTGAATTGCCAAGTCAACGTGGCAGTGAACTGCACACAGAGGCTCTGCAGTGGCAGGCCTGAGACAAGTTTGAAAGGCTACTTCTGTGGGTGCCAAAATCAGGGCTTCAGGCTCACTAGTAAAATGTAATTTACAGGCCCTAGGCATATGGTATACTGCTTTACAAGGGACTTATAGGGAAATTAAATATGCCTAACAGGTTTAAGCCAATTACACCAAGTTTTAGGGGCGAGGGCACATGCACTTTGCCACTGATTTGAAGTAGTAAATTGCCCAGAGTGCTAAAGCCTACAAAAGAGCATCAGAAAAATAGGAGGAGAAAGGCAAAACCTTGGGGATAACCCTGCAGAAAGGGCCATTTCCAACAGTGTCCACTATCTTTGAACAGAAACGAAAAAGAAAAAATTTACACCACAGCATTATGACACATACTTGCATATGCATGATCATGCATGCATGCATATATATCTTCACCCCGGGGCCTCGATAGCACCATGACCCATACTTGCACATCTGTGAGGACGCTCCCACGCAGATACATCATCACATTTGGCCTAGCTTTTTTGGCTTCATTTTTTTTGCATATATATCCCAAAAAACATTTTGAGTACTTTTTGTCAATGCTGCTTAACATTTGCAGCAAAACACTGTCAAAGACAAAAGGTCAGCTAACACCTTTAAAAGGCAAGTCCTTTTGACTTTGCCAATATTTGCTTAGTTAAGCAATGCCCATCATTTTAGCCAAAGTGCTTTGGTGAGAACACATGGGAGACAAATAGTGCTGGGTGCTCAGGGGAGTAGCCAGATGGATATGGAGATGGGGTAAACCTGCCCTACACCCCAATAATCTGTCCAGGACATTTTTACATAATTCCATTCTCACCACCACCAACACACTCCAGCAATGCTTGTTACAACCCTGTTGACACTCCATCAATTAAATACCAACCTGAGGCTAGCGTTGTTGAATAGTGAAGACTAGGACCATTCTTCTGAGAACACTTATATTCGAACACTGCAGAGACTGCATGGTTTGCAGTTGTCTCCCCTGTGTACGTCTTCCCCCAGAATTCTGTGTTGTTCCCTTCTGCTTCCCCCAATGGACTCCAAGTGGTGCTCGCCCCAGTGTTCTTCTTCCGTTGCTTGCTCGCCGATGTGCTTCTTCCCTGCCAGCTCCACGTTGTTTTCTTGCCCTTTGCCTCTCTTCTCTACCCTGTACCCTCTGTGTTGCTTCCCCCACCCCCTCCTGTCTTTTCTGTCACCTGTTGCTTCTCTTCTGCACCTCTCACGCTCCGAGTTGCTTCTGTCCTCCTGGCTACCCTTTTACTTCCCCTACCAATGCCATTCCTCTCTGTCTCTCATTGCTTTTCCTCTCCATCTCCCACGTTGATTCCCCCCACGTGGGTGTGTGGACAAAACTTTGAATAAAAAATATCATGACACCAAAACATTGTGTCAGAATATCAGAATGTTAAAAATATTGTGGATAGGAATGTCAAAGGTAATAATATCATTTTAAGTGTTGTTTTTCATATAGTTAAAAATATTGTTTTAGAAAATATTGTAAAGAATATAATTTGTAAGTGTTATTTTATTTGTATCTTATTGTAACGTTGGATTTTAGGTGTTTAGTGTTTTATTTTTATTTTGTGTGTTTAGCAATTTTGAAAAACATTAAATTAATTTCAGTTGTGATAATGTGTAAAATGAATTTGTACATTTTTTTTAGTTGTGAGATTTTGGGTTTTTAGGAAATAAAGGTGGTGAGAGTTTTCAAAAAGTGAATACTTTATTTAAACGGAATGTTTATTTTTTTTATGATATTTAACTTACATTGTAAAATTAAGAAATCATTTTTTTACTTAATTTGTATTAAGCGTATTTATTAATTAATTTGAATGTATTCCAAAATGTAATTATTTTGTAAAACATTTGTATTTTATTGTAAAAATTAAAATAAGTATGTTAGTTAATATACATTTTTCATAAAATTCCAATTTGTTAAAAATAAATGGTGTAATTTAAAAAAAAACTTTTATTAAATATTTTAAATTACCAAATGTATTGTTGATACATTACTTTGGAAAATTGTAAATTTATTTTTATGATTCTTTTAAATGTAGAAAATTGCACTGCCATTAATATGTTGTTTTGGATATGTAATTTATTTAAAATTTTGTTTTTATATAACAATATTCAAAAGTATATACAATCGTATTATGAAAGTACAATAAATATGTATTATTTATGCAAAATGAATTCCTATTTAATTGGCTATTAAGTTGATATAGGTTAATTTATTTAAATTTTAATAAAAAATAATAAAGACAATTTTAATCGTTATATTATTGGAATAAGGTTTGTTGTTGGGCGCATATACTCTAATATGTATTAATTTCAATGGAATATAATTTTTAGTTATCAGATAATTATAAAATGTGTTTTACATGTAGATAGATAGATAGATAGATCGATAGGCAGACAGATAAATAGATAGATAGATATACAATGATTTTTTACTTTGGATTATGCATTTATTTTTTATGTGATGTTTCAAAATGTAGGAATAGGAATAATTATTAAAAATACATTTTAAATAATAATTAACATTATTTTATATATGCATTTTTAATTATAAATATATATAGGTTTTTAGTTTGGGTTATTGTGTCTTCCAAGTACTTTTCATTTTATTCTGTAGAGAAAATATAATGTGTGACTATGGCATATTGATTGTGTATACAAACTCTTTATTGTCCAACACTTTCCCAAAAATGGTTTAAATGGGAGTTGAAATAGTAAATCTTGGCCCTTTAGTGTCCAACGCCTTCCCCAAATTGGTTTAAATTCTAGAGAGCAAAGTGTATGTTGCCTTTTTAGTGTCCAGCACCTTCCCCAAATTGGTTTAGATGGAGTGAAAATAGTAAATGTTGCCCCTTTAGTGTCCAACTTCTTCCCCAGAATGGTTTAGATTGAAGTGGGATTAGTAAATGTTGCTCCTTTAGTGTCCAACATATTCTCTAAAATGGTTTAGATTGGAGTTGGATAGTAAACAAAGCCTCCTTAGAGTTCAATACCTTTTCCTAAAAAGGTTCACATTGGAGTGGGAACAGTAAAGAGGGTCCTTCAGTGTCCAACACCTTCCCCAAAATGCTTTAGATTGGAGTTGGAATAGTAAATATTGTCCCTTTTGTGTCCACCACCTTACCCAAAATGGTTTATATTGGAGTGGGAATTGCAAATGGCACCCCTTTATTGTCCAACACCTTACCCAAGATGATTTAGACTTGAGTGGGAATAATAAATGTCACCCCTTTGTGTCTTAGGGCCTCATTACGAGTTTGCCGGTCATGGGACGTGCAAACTCGCAGTGGCGGTTGGACTGCTGTGGCTGTGGAAGTCTGACCGCCAAATTACAATTTTTGGCGGGCGAACTTGCCTGACGACCGCCGTCCCCGCCAGGATCATAGATCCTGATGGGGTGATGGCGGTCGGGCTTGTAATCAGCCATGGTGGCGCTGAACTCAGCACTGTCTGGCTAATTACAACACCACTTTCCACCAGCCTTTTCTTGGAGGGGACCCTGCCATGAAAAGACTGGCGAAAAGCCAGAGCCAGCGAGTGCTGGGGGCCCCCCCCACCCAGCACGTGGGTCTACTTTGGAGACAGTGTTCATTCGAAGGGTGCTAACACTGTTTCTGCCGGGTAGTCCAGCAAGAATGCATATTGCAATGTTCCCACCGGACAGCCCAGCTGAAACATTGTAATACCCTTAGTGGGACATCGCCATCCTGGCGAACTCCTCATGAGTTTGGAGGTACCGTGGTGGGACCTCCAAGCTCATAATGAGGCACTAAGGGCCTGAGTACGAGGCTGGCAGTCTGAAGACCACCAGCCTCGTGGTGGCGGTCAGATCGCCGCGGTTGTGCCACATTACGAGGTTGGTGGGCAGACCCGCCAACCTACCGCCGATCCCACCAGGATCTCAAGCCTGACGGTGATGCAAGTTGTAGTCATCCAGGGCAGCACTGAACTCAGCGCCACCCTGCTGATTACAACTTTGTTCTCTGCCAGCCTTTTCATGGTGGTACCACTGCTGTGAAAAGGCTGGCAAAGAACAGGAGCAGGGGGCCACAAGGGACCCCTGCACTGCCCAATGCTTATGGCATTGGGCAGTGCAGGGGTCCCCCTGCCCAGCACCATCAAAATGCACACTGTCTGCTGTGCTGACATACGCATTTCAAGGGTGCTAGTGCTAGCCCCGTGGGAAAGTCATAATGGGGCTGGAGGGGAGGTCGCCAGCGCAGTGATGACCACGCCATCGGGAGTTTGGAAGATGGGTGTTTCCATCCGCCAAACTCCTAATCAGCCCCTAAGTGTCCAACACTTTCTCCAAAACGGGTTGCATGATGAGAATATTTAATTTAACCCCCTTAATGTCAAATTTCTTTGTTAAAATGTATTTCTATATAGTTGGAGTAGTTTATGTAATTTCGTTAGCATTGCTGTTATTTAGAAAGATAATTAACATAGTAGTTGGTTGCATATTTGTAACAACTAACATTATTATTTACATATTTATATAAAATAAAGTTATTTAACACATTTTTCAATTTTTCTTTATTTTTTCTAATTTTATTTAGTTAATATTTTTACATTCTGCAGCATATTTAGTTCTAGTTATGAAAACATATATATATTGATAAATATCAAAAACGTTCATACATTTCAATGATTAAATAAACAATGTAAATAATATTTAAATAGCATTGTATGTTTTACATTTTTCAGTTTCTTTTCTATTGTTTAACATTTTAAACATGAATTCAGTTGTTTCACGCGCATTTTTTTAAAACAATTTTTACAGTATACATTAAATAACTATATTTTTACACTATTATTTCATTTATATTTTATAATGTTTTACATATTTTAGTATTTCTTGCAAGTTTTACATGATGAATATTTTTTTACAATTTTTTGAACTATTTTTAAACATTTGTATCTTATATTTGTATTCACTTGTATGAGGGACATAGGGCCTTGTTACGAATGTGGAGGTCCAAGGACCGCTACACTTGCATTGACAGATGGACTGACCCACTCCGGTCAGTCTGACCACCCAATTACAACCCTGGCGGGAAGACCCACCATGGGACCACCGTCGCCCCACTACCCCTAGGGTACATGGTTCTCGAGGTGGTGATGGAGGTCTGAGTTGTCCTCAGCCAGGGCGGCGCTGATCTCAGCGCCACCTGGCTGATTACAACTCCCCTCGCTGCCAGTCTTTCCATGGCGGTTTCACAGGCATGGAAAGGCTGGCGGTGAGGGTGTGCTAGGGGGCCCTCTGCCCAGCATATCGGAATGCGCAATGTGCGCTTTGCAGTGCTCATTCTGGGGGTGCTGGTCGGCCCCCTCTGTGCTACAAGATAGCACTTGGCTCCTTTAAGAAAGCCAAGTGCTTTCTCGTAGCACTGTTCCTGACAGTCTGACCAGCAGGAACAGTCTATTTCAATGTTCCCACCGGTCAGACTGGCGGGAACATTGTTATAGGATGGGAAGGAGCCACCGCCATAGGGGTGGCATCCTTCCTACGTTGGGACCACACAACTTGTAATGAGGCCGTTAGTCCTTCATTTAGCGACCATATTTGTACCACTATCTTCTACTTTGTAGTCTAATTTCCAGGATCCAGGTAGCTGGAAAGCGTGGCAGGAAGATGCAGCGCCCTCTGACGTTCCGCGTGTTGCCGTTCCCACTGATTTTACAGCTCCTGTCGATAAAAATCAGCATGAGTAGTTTAGATGGAACTAAATTCTGCCACTCTCGGAACTCTGCGGAATGTTGACGAGTTTTTAGGTAACTTTTCAGAATTCGGTGGAGTAAAACTTGACGAGTTCCGCCCACCCGTTGTGGTTACACACACCTACAGGGAGATGCCTACGGGTCCAAGGGACCCCCAGTCTCACCCTCTGGAGGTCTGCCCTCGGGGGGACAGTGACAGTACATCACCTCTTTGTGGCACACTGTCAGTGCACCTCCTTAAGTCCTTCTTTCCCTCTGTGCCCATATCTGTAATAGGGTGTGGGCACAGAGGCAAAGTTACCTCATTAAAATACCCCATTTGCATGGGGTTACGTGCCCATGCAAATGAGGGAATATCCTCTCAAGCTAGAGTCGGGGCTACATGTGAACCAGCGCTATCAGTATTACCGAAGGGGGTGCACAAGCATCTGAAACCACTTCTGTAGCATAGTGAGTCTGTGGATATTCACATACTTTTGACATCCAATTCACACCCTCTTTAGAGATTTACTCCAATCTCAGAAGGAGTACATCTGTTTCCCGGGTGGGAAAAGGGAAGAAATGCCACCAAAATTAATTAGGGTGTGAGGTTTGGTTTTTCTTCAAGTGGAAAAACATTTTTGATGCCGCAAGAACAAAATTCACATCTGAGTTGATTAAGGATTTACATGTGCTTACATTTAAACAAGGTATTACTCCAGCAAAGATGAAGTGCTGCAGCTTCCCAACAGTACTCCTGGAAACTTTGGAGCATTCCAAAATGTGGGAATGTGGAAGAAACATAAGTGCACCTACAAAGTTGCAGATGTATTTTTTGGGGTGAAGTGAGCCCAAAGGCATTAACTGATATGGATGATTTTATGGCAATATGTTTATTTAATGCACTGATGGAGTTCAAGACAAGAAAAACTAAATTTGTCTGCATGTTGCTACACATGCTAAACTACTTTGAATTATGTTTGAAAGTGACTTAGATGAAGCTTACACTGGAGGGCATAAAGGGCCCGATTCTAACTTTGGAGGACGGTGTTAAACCGTCCCAAAAGTGGCGGATATACCACCTACCGTATTACGAGTCCATTATATCCTATGGAACTCGTAATACGGTAGGTGGTATATCCGCCACTTTTGGGACGGTTTAACACCGTCCTCCAAAGTTAGAATCAGGCCCAAAGTGTTAAAACTGATTAGAAGTTCTCAAATTATAATGTTTATTTTCACAGTGCTAGTTCCACTTTTATCCCTCATATCTGTCAGGGTTGAGGGTAGGGCAATGGTGTGCCCATGTATTATAAGAAATAAAATACCCTAGACTATAAAGATAGTGAAAGCCACCTCAAAATTTCCTAATTTTATAAAGGAAGTCAGAATTATTCATCTGTATTGGCACTGGACTCCTCCATAGCCTGAAATATCCTTCTGATGTGTAATAGGGGGTACTTTTATCTCATATGTTGTTAATCTGGAATTTTTATGTTGCTTTTTTGATACAATGTGGGCCTTACCCGTGCCCCAGCCAAACCAGAAATAGGACACACTTACCAAGGTGCCCCCAACCACCCCCTCAATTAGCAGAGCATAGCCACGCCCCTGTCCTCTTAATTAGGAGAGGGAGACCCCCAGCCGTGGGGGCGGCACGTGCCCTGGTACCCAAGATGGCCGACGCGCCCATTGGCTGCCCAGAGAGCAGCCTGGCGAACAAGGCGGGCGGGTGCGCTCACGATCAATCATTAATGGATGTACATATGTATTATGAATGATGACTTGTGTTTTCTCGGGCCGCGCGATGCCTGCGTCGCCAGAATGAATTCATTTGATCTTTTAATCTATTCCGAGTCTATTAATTTCCATTTCAGATTTTTTTTAAGCTTCGTTAGCTGTGGTGCCTCCAGGAGGCAATGAGCTCCAAGGATGGCTGGGAGGGTATCGGACTCCACCGCCCGCCTGGCAGTGGAGGGGTATGGCTGTATAAATGCCTGGCAGGTGCCTGGCAGAGGCTGTCGCAGCCTAGAGCCAGCGTATCTGTGCCAGGGTAGTGCCCTGACAGTGCCTGGCAGAGGCTGTCACAGCCTAGAGCAAGCCTGTCTGTGCCAGGGTGGGGTCCTGGCAGTGGCTGGGCAGAGGCTGTCACAGCTGTCTGTGCCAGGATGGGGGTCTGACAGTCCCTGGTAGGTGCCTGGCAGAGGCTGGGCAGAGGCCTCACAGCCCACAGCTAGCCTGTCCGCGCCACGGTGGGGTTCTGACAGTGCCTGGTAGGTGCCTGGCCGAAGCTGGGCAGAGGCTGTCACAGCCTAGAGCCAGCGGATCTGTGCCAGGGTAGTGCCCTGGCAGTGCCTGGCAGAGGCTGTCACAGCCTTGAGTCAGCTTGTCTGTGCCTGGGTGGGGGTCTGGTAGGTGCCTGGCAGAGGCTGGGCAGAGGCCGTCACAGCCCACAGCTAGCCTGTCTGTGCCACGGTGGGGTTCTGGCAGTGCCTGGTAGGTGCCTGGCAGAGGCTGGACAGCAGCCTTCACAGCCCACAGTTTGCCTGTCCGCGCCACAGTGTTGTTCTGGCAGTGCCTGGCAGGGGTCTCTAGCACCTGAGCAGAGGTTTGGTGGTTTACCGCTCACCTGTTAAAGCCAGGGCCGGTTTCTGGCACTGTCTGACAAGTATGTGCTTGCACTGCAGCTGAAACGTTCATAGCACAAAGAAGGCAACGCAGCACCGGAGCAGGGCTCTGGCAACGTCTGGGCAATGCCCCTCATGAAGTGCCAGTCCAGAGGCCTTCCCCGCCCACAGCTAGCCTGGCAGAGCCTGGCTTGCCTCTGGTGGTGCTTTGGAGACATCTGACAGGGTCTGTCCAGAGGCCTTCCTAGTCCACAGAGGGCCTGAGGTGTCAGCACAAAGTCTGGCTGTACTAAGCAGACACCTGGCAGCGCCTGGCAGCTTCCTGGTGACACCTGACAGCAGCCTCCCAGGCATACAACATGCTGGTAGCCACCTGGCCGCATTTGTGCAAACATATTCCTGACCAACAGCTGGTCCTACAGTGGTTAGACAGGAATGAGAGGAGAGGGGTGTCTTTCTTGCTGACATTTATGGCCTGGTTTAGATATTGGCTAACGAATGAGTAACTCCGCCACAAAGGTGACAGATATCCCCTCCGCTGAAACACAAATCACATTCTTTCCTATGGGATCTAGCAGACGATGGCACACGCTGTGACGGAGTAACTCGTCCGCCAATATCCAAGTCAGGCCCTCAATGCGTTGCCATGTAGTGTTCTTTAAAGAGGTGAGTCTCAAGTCTTTCCTAAGTTGCCGCCGCGTGGGTGCGTAAATGAAAAAGGCCTTCGCTCTCTTGCCTCTTTTTTTACACTTCTTAAGGCACAGTCTGAGGGTGCACTGGCTCCGGGTGAGCCACGAACCACCAGATGTGGTGCTCTTGTCTGCAGGATAACCGGCAGTGCTGTTCCTGGCAGCTTTGTATATGACGCAGCTGGAGCTAAAGATGGTGCGGCCCGGCGAGGGCAGCCAGTGGAGTTCCATCAGAATGGGGGGGGGCGATGTGATTATATTTACTCAGGCCCTGGAAGAGATGTTATATAGCATGTAGGATGCTCCTAATGGCTGCCAGTGTGACATCTGGAAGGCTGTGGTTTAGCATTACCACCATCCACAAGTGAGAGCACCAGGGTTTGAACAGTGGTTCTGAAGTCGCTTTCCTGAAAGAAATGGTTTATCTTTCTTTAGACAACAGAACTGGTACCAGGCTGTCTTTTTTCTTGGACACCAAAGATAAATCCAAATGACTTGGGTTTGGGTGAAAGTTTGGGTACAAAGCTGTCAAAGTTTATGTCATTGAGTCCGATTTGTGTTGTATTTTGTGTATTGTTCTTGGACAATAAGAGGAATTCTATCTTGGTTGGGTTGAGGTTCAGGTAGGCCTGGGCATCCAGGTTGGGTTGATGTGTAAGCAATTTGAGGCATTGGATGGGAAGCAGAGGAGGCTTTCGAGTAGAGTTGTGTATCATCATAGCACTGGTGATTCTTGATGCCGTTATCTGTGGGTAGAATGCCAAGCAGTTCGATGAATAGGATGCAGATGACAGGAGACGGGATGTGTCCCTGGGGGCCTTCCCAGGTGACCGGGATCTTCTGTGACCTGGAGTTGCCCACGTGAACAAACTTGTGTCGTTTGAAAACGTAGGAGTAAAAGAAGTGAAGAATACGGATGGTAAATTCCATTCAAGACTTCAGGCTGCATATGAGGGTGGGATGGCCGACTGAGAGGTCAACCAATTTCAGGAAGCAGGGACAATCTTCATCTGTGGTCAAGAAGGAATTGGCTATGATCTGCAAAGTAGCAGTTTCTGTGCTGCACAGTGATCTGATGCCAGACTGGTAGTCGTGCAGGACATGGTCAGCTCTGAGGTGGTCTTTGAGTTGAACCTAGACTGCTTTTTCAGTAATCTTGCTGAAGAATGGTAAGTGAGAGATGGGCCAGTAGTTGGCAAGATCATTAGGATCTAGTGTAAGTATCTTTAGGAGAGAGAGGATCTGGCCTCTCTAGAGAGCTACTAGGAAGGCAATCCATGTTTGATGAAGTCAGTAAATGATGTCAGATGTCCTTAGTTAAGAGCTGGTGCATTTGGTTGCGACATCCTATAATTCCAGTGGCCCGGCATCTGAAACAAGATGTATGGTAGCAGTGTGGACACCACTGGAGGTGGCTGAATTCCTTTTTTAGGCCCCATCTTCCAGACAGCACACGCTGCCTAGTTTTGCAACAAGACCTATTGTCGGCTTACAGTTCGCTTAGACCTCACCAGTTGCTTACCATCGATCGGCTTCATTAGCACTCTCATTTGCTTGCTTCTTATTTGTTAGCTTGGGTCGGTTTCGCTTCCAGTTCATGTGTTTTTTCCTCCTCTGAAGAATGGGGCATCACCTTTTCTCCTTCCACTGCTCACTTTTCAGGTACTATGTATCATATTTTTAAAAAGTGGTGCTGCATACAGTGCAGTGCCACTTTTCTTGCGCCCCTTAGTGCCCCCCCTAACGCCACCATGTGTGCGCTGTTTTTAAAATACGGTGCACCATGGAGGTAGTTAGGGGACTAGCATCATAATTTTTTACGCTAGTCCGGAGCTTTGTATGATTAGTGTAAAAAATGTTGACGCTAATCCTGCAAAGTCCTTTGAGGCCCATTGTAATCAATGGTGTTCTTCCTTCTAATGCCTGCTCTGAGCAGGTATTAAAAGTGCCAAAAAAATTGATGCAAATAAATCTCTTAGACTTCTTTGTGCCATTCTTTCGCACTCCGCCCCCCACCCCCTACAGGGGAACGCCCCCTTTGCATACATTATTCCTGGCACAGGCATAATTTAGCGCAAGGGGTTACAAAATGGCGCAATTGTAAAGATGGCGCAGGGATTTTGGCCTCTTTGGGCCACATTAGCGTAAAAAAAATGACTCTAATGTGGCACAAGGAGGCACTAGGGGTTTTTAAATATGCCCCTATGTTTTTTATTTTGGTTAGGCACTCAATGAGAGTGTATGTGTTTTCCAGCTGTCTCCCTCATGTACTTCTCTCCCTACTACACCACAGTCAGTTCTTCTCTCTCACACCTGTGTGCTTTTCCGACACCCCCTTCCGTGATATGCTCACACTTGTGCTTTGCCCCCTATGTTGCTTTCTCGCCTGTGTTCTCTCTCCCACCTGCTCCATATTGCTCACTCGTTCTCCTGTCGCTTTTTACGCCCTTGGCATGCTCCACAAGGCTCTCTCTGTTGCCCATTTGCTTTTCATGTAGCTTTAACGGACCTGCGCCCTTCATGCTTCTTCTTACCACTGCATTGATTCTGACCCATTTTGCTTCTGCCTTCCCAGCCTCCCATGTTCCTTCCCGGCCACCCTGTTTAAAAATGCATTCATACATTTTCTTATTTTTATTTACCAATCCAGCTAGAATCAGTAAATAAAAAAGAAAAAAAAGCCTGTGTCACAGGCTTTTTTAATTATTCCTCTTTAGCTCTGCTGCACAGTACCTGGGATGCTCAATTGCATCTCTAAAAACATTGGCCAACCAATAGCTCCCAAAGGTGAGACCTACTGGCTTTGTTGATGCTTGGTTTGAATCTTGCAGAGCTAACTCCCTGCATGCCAGGTTCATTGATTTTGTTTTGTTGTTCACAAACAAACTCACGTTTGTGGAGTTAGTTTGGAAAATACAAAAGATAAATGCTGAGCCGGAGCAACAAACATGACAGCTGCTCATCATTCAGCTGGGTTGAAAATGTATCTTCTGCACAGCGCTTGCTCTGAAGGTAGCGAGAGCCCCGCCAAGCAGGATGGGTGCCACAATCAAATGGGCACCAGGGGCTATAGCTGCCGCTGACCTGGTGGGATCTAATCAGGGTTGTAAATGTTCTTCCCAAACTATGGTTTAACCAGCAATGATTCATCAAGTGGGAATAATCTATGAGACCACCCCTTATCCTATGATGGTCACATGTCTAAAGCAACGTTCGTGCCACAACATAACCTAAGAAGGCTCAGTGCACTGAGCATGTCCCCAGCATTCTTCCTACTATGGTATACATGTGATCCCATTGATGCCTCCTCTTTTCACAGTTTACCCCAGATTTGCACCCTAAATGTTCATGAAGGTTTTGTTGCAGCAGCAGTGCTCAGTGACTGACACAGAATGTCACTCTTTATCTACATGGGCAGTTCTCTAAAGAGCTGATATTCACCCAGAGGCATCTAGGCGCTCTAGATTATATTCAGAGGTTGAGAGGTTATTGTAATCAATCAGTCACCCAGTAGAATACCTCAGGGAACTTCAGAGGCTCCTGCACAGAAAAGATGCCCGTCCAAGATCCTAACCCTGCATACAAGGCCCTACGCAACTGCGGACCGGCCTACTTGAACCACCACCAGAACTTCCATCCGAAAGTCTCTAAAGACCTGGCTATTGAGTGAACCAACTGGCTCCTGCCAGTGCCTGGATACCCTCATGGATGACAAGAAGCGCTCTACAAATCTACTGGTTGATTGATTGAGGTTTCAGAACAGAGACATGAAGGGTAAATAGAGGGGTGACAGAACTGAATCCGGGGTGCTGGAGATGAGACACTGTGGCTCACGAAGTCCTGTGTCTGACAGCAGTCATCCAGACACCAGGACCACCTAGTCAATAAAGTAGCATGTGGTCATCAATGCAATCAAAAGCCGCAGAGATGTCTTGATGCAGCAGGTCTCCTCAAAGTCACATCACCAGTCAGTGGTACCAAGGACATCCACAGAATCTACAGAGCCCAAGTCCAATACAGATTTCTGATCACTTGGAGAAAATCCCACCAGCCTCCATCACAAGATCTGGCTTATGCACACCGATGGTGCCTTCTTTGTGCCAGGAGACAAGGCTGTGAAGGTCCGGGCTCCCTTGTCCTCTCTTCCCCAGCTCGGGGCAGCACCAGCAAGACCCATGGCCTCCTTTATCTGTGTAGTAGCGTGAGCCATGTTACGGTCCAGCTCCTGGTCTTTTATCATCAAACTTTCTGGGCCTCGATGTTGCAGAGTTTCACGAGTGTAACCTCAGTTCTCCAGGGGATGAAGGAAGAGATGGCCAAAGCGATGAACCACTTTCCCTTGAATCCTTCTTCCTTTGAAGTTGGGATTACAGATTGGATTAGCTGGCACCGCAGGGTGTGCCAGCTGCTCCTGTCGGCTCACATGGGCTGTTATCGCAGGAGAAAAGCCTGAGGTCCTTCAAGAGAAGCAGATTATCAAGGATCTTCAAGGCCCCAGGTCTTCTGTCTTTACAGAGCATCAGGCTGTTTGGATGTGGATAGCAATGCAGTGGCTCAAGCTCCTATCAATAGCTGGGGGCTGGGGTGGTGGGTGGGGGGGTCCAGAGCTCTGGCATAGATTCAGCATAAGGGGCTGTTAGAGGAACACAGGTGGCTGTGGGTAGAGAAGCACACATTGTCATCAGGGTGGTCCCTCTATCCACACATGCTGAGCAGCATTCATCTGGTTTCCCAGAGGCAATCCTTGGTGCTTGAGGCAAGCACGGAAGGATGTCAGCAGCCCAAGGTGTGAAGTAGTTGGAGCACTGGGCAACACTTTGGTGATAATATCTGCACAAGGGTCCTGGATTCATGGTAGATGAGGGGCAGGTGCACTCGCCTACATGGACAACACTTTGGTGATAATATCTGCACAAGGTTCCTGGGTTCATGGTAGATGAGGGGCAGGTGCACTCGCCTACATGGACAACACTTTGGTGATAATATCTGCACAAGGTTCCTGGATTCATGGTAGATGAGGGGCAGGTGCACTCACCTACATGGACAACTTCATGAGTTTCCTATAGTTGTGCGCTTTGGAGTGAAGAAGGAACAGGCAGCAGGAATGTTGACAACATCATTCTGGCCATGACTGGGTGACTCTACTCTGCGGGTTTATGTCGATTCACCTGGTCTGGGACCCTACCCTCCTATGGTGCTATAGTGAAGCCCAGGGGTTGCCCGTGCCAACTGTAATTTGATGGGCAGCCAGCAGATGGAGCAGGCAGGATCCTGGCAGCAGGATCTCTTTGGACAGAGAGTTTTACTGGTGCAGCAAGGCGTCGACCTCTTCGCAGTACTAGTACCTAGACTCCTCACTGGTGGTCGCATCACGTCTCAGGGCTCCTCTTTGATGTTAAGTTTCTTGTTCCTTCCAGAGATTTCCCATTGGTCCTGGAGGATCTTCAGCTTCTGACTTTCAATGTTCACAAGAAGCTGCTCTGCCTGTTTCCCCTCCCCCTCCTCCCTGTAGCAGGACCTTTATTACAGGATTGGACTATCTGACAGATTTGCTTCTGGTATGGCCTCAGGGCAGGGCAGGAAAGACTCCATGGTTCCCCTAGCAGAAGGATTGCCTTTACTTTGCCATCTCCTTGGACTACCCTGTGGCAGGTGCCCTCTTCCTGCATCTACCCATGGAAGGACTGCTAGGGGAACAGGAGAAGAAGGCACACATTTGGCAGGCCGCCCTTGACTCCTGCAAGGAAGAGGCACCTTGGAGTCTCTAAATAAATACACACTTCTTTAATGTGTTTTACTTCTATTCCTACGATCCTGGAATCATTCATATATTCATGTTTTGTCCTTCTGAAAAGTATATCCTGCATTCATCCATTCGTCTTCACATTGCCCTTATCAAAAGTGAAACCTGCATTCATCCATTTATTCGGTTCCTCTATTAAAAAGTATTAGTTGGTGAATGATGCTGTTATTCACTGCTTGCATTACCCGATACCTTGCCTGTGGTAGTAAATAGATTTTGAACACGCATGCTGCTTTTAATGCGTTGTTTTGTTTCCGCTGGCTGCATTCTTCAATCAGCCCTCTACTTGGCTTTGTAATCATCCCTCTCCTTACTTCAAGTCAGTCCTCTGGTTGCTTCTGGAGTCGGTCAGCCCCTGGTTGCTTCTGCAGTCAGTCCCCTGCTTGCATCTACAGTCAGTGCCTCTGGATGCTTCTGCTGCAGTCAGTCCTTTGGTTATTGCTTCTGCAGTCAGTGCCTCTGGTTACACTGCAGTCAGTCCTCTGGTTGCTTCTGCAGTCAGTCCTCTTGTTGCATCTGCAGTCAGCACCTGTATTTGAATCTGCAGTCACTGCCTGTGGTTGTTTCTTCTGCAGTGAGTACCTGTGCTTGCTTCTGTAGTCAGTGCCTCTGGTTGTTACTTTTGCAGTCCATGCCTCTGGCTGTTGCTTCTGTAGTCAATGCCTCTGGTTGATGCTTTTGCAGTCAGCACCTCTGGTTGCTGCTTTTGCAGTCAGTACCTCTGGTTGTTGCTTCTGCAGTCATTTCGACAGTCAGTGCTTCTGGCTGTTGCTTCTGCAGTCAGTGCCTGTGGCTGTTCCTTCTGCAGTCAGCCCTGTGGTTGTTGCTTCTGTAGTCAGTGCCTGTGGTTGTTGCTTCTGCAGTCAGCCTTGTGATTGATGCTTCTGCAGTCAGCCCTCTGGTTGTTTCTGTATTCAGCCCTCCAATTGCTTCTACTTTCAGTCTTTTTGTTGTTTCTACAGTCAGTCACCTTGTTGCTTCTGCAGTCAGTCCTCTGGTTATTGGTTCTGCAGTCAGCGCTCTGGTTGTTTCTACTCTCAGTCCTCTTAGTGTTTCTGCAGTCAGTCCTCTGATTGCTTCTGCAGTCACCCCTGTGTTTGTTTCTGCAGTCAGTGCCTATGGTTGTTTCTGAGGTCAGTCATCTGGTTATTGATTCTTCAGTCAGTGCCTCTGGTTGCTTCTGCAGTCAGTGCCTCTGGTTGCTTCTTCAGTCAGTCCTCTGGTTATTGCTTCTGCAGTCAGTGCCTCTGGTTGCTTCTGCAGTCAGTACTTGTGCTTGATTCAGCAGTCTGAGCCTCTGTTTGCTACATCTGCATTTAGTGCCTCTGGTTGTTGGTTCTGCAGTCAGGTCCTCTGGTTGTTGCTTCTGCAGTCAGTGCTTCTGGTTATTACTTTGGTGCCTCTGGTTGTTGCTTCAGCAGTCAGTGTCTCTGGTTGTTGGTTCTGCAGTCAGTGCCTTTGGTTGTTGCTTCTGCAGTCAGAGCCTCTTGTTGTTGCTTCTGCAGTCATTGACTGTGATTCTTGCTTCTGCAGTCAGTGCCTCTGGTTGTTGCTTCTGCAGTCAGCCCTGTGGTTGTTGCTTCTTCTGTCAGTGTCTCTGGTTGTTGCTTCTGCAGTCAGTGCCTCTGGTTGTTGCTTCCGCAGTCAGTCCTGTGGTTGTTCCTTCTGCAGTCAGTGTATCTGGTTGTTGCTTCCGAAGTTAGTGTCTATGGTTGTTGCTTCTACAGTCAATGCCTCTGGTTGTTGCTCCTACAGTCAGTCCTCTGGTCTTTGCTTCTACAGTCAGTCCTCTGGTTGCTTCTGCAGTCAGTACCTTTGCTTGCTTGTGCAGTCAGTGCCTGTTGTTGTTGCTTCTGCAAACACTGCCTGTGGTTGTTGCTTCTGCAAACACTGCCTGTGGTTGTTGCTTCTGCAGTCAGTGCCTCTGGTTGTTGCTTCTGCAGTCAATGCCTCTGGTTGTTACTTCTGTAGTCAGTTCAGTCGTTGTTTCTACAGTCAGTCATCTGGTTTCTTCTGCAATCAGTACCTTTGCTTTCTTCTGCACTCAGTGTCTGTGGTTGTTGCTTCTGCATTCAGTGCCTGTGGTTGTTGTGTCTGCAGTCAGTCCTTCTGGTTGTTGCTTCTGCAGTCAGTACCTGTGGTTGTTGCTTCTGTAGTCAACTCTGTGGTGTTGCCTATGCTGTCAGTGCCTCTAGTTGTTGCTTCTGCAGTCAATGCCTCTGCTCTGGTTGTTGTTTCTACAGCCAGTCCTCTGATTGCTTCTGCAGTCAGTACCTGTGTTGCTTCTGCACCCAGTGCCTGTGGTTGTTGCTTCTACAGTCAGTGCCTCTGGTTGCTGCTTCTTCAGTCTGTGCCTCTGGTTGTTGCTTCTGAAGTCAGTACCTGTAGTTGTTGCTTCTGTAGTCAGCCCTGCAGTGTTGCTTATGCTGTCAGTGCCTCTGGTTGTTGCTTCTGCAGTCAGTGCCTCTGGTTGTTGCTTCTACAGCCAGTCCCCTAGTTATTGCTTCTGCAGTCAGTGCCTGTGGTTGTTTCTGCAGTCAGTGCATGTGGTTGTTGCTTCTGCAGTCAGTGCCTCTGGTTGTTGCTTCTGAAAGTCAGTGTCTCTGGTTGTTGCTTCTGTAGTCTAGTCAGCCTTATGATTGTTGCTTCTGCAGTCAGTGCCTCTGATTGTTGCTTCTGTAGTCAGTGCCTCTGGTTGTTGCTTCTACAATCAGTCCTCTGGTAATTGCTTCTGCAGTCAGTCTTTTAGTTGCTTCTGCAACCAGTGCCTGTGGTTGTTGCTTCCTGCAGTCAGCCCTCTGTAGCCAGTCAGTCCTCTAGTTGTTGCCTCTGAAGTCAGTCTTCTAGTTGCCTCTGTAGTTAGGTTTGCAGTTGTTTCCACAGTCAGTGCCTCTGGATGTTGCTTCTACAGTCAGTCCTCTGGTTGTTGCTTCTGTAGTCAGTTCTGTGGTTGTTTCTACAGTCAATTCTCTGGTTGCTTCTACAGTCAGTACATGTGCTTGCATTTGCAGTCAATGCCTGTGGTTGTTGCTACTGCAGTCAGTGCCTGTGGTTGTTTCTTCTGTAGTCAGTCCTCTGGTTGTTGCTTCTGCAGTCAGTGCCTCAGGTTGTTGCTTCTGTAGTCAGTCCTCTGGTTATTGCTTCTGCAGTCAGTCTTTTAGTTGCTTCTGCAGCCAGTGTCTGGGGTTGTTGCTTTTAGCAGTCAGCCCTCTGCAGCCAGTCAGTACTCTGGTTGTTGCCTCTGCAGTCAGTCTTCTAGTTGCCTCTGTAGTCAGTTATGTGGTTGTTTCTACAGTCAGCCCTGTGGTTGTTGCTTCTGTAGTCAGTTCTGTGGTTATTTCTACAGTCAGCCCTGTGGTTGTTACTTCTGTCATCAGTTCTGCGTTTTTTTCTACAGTCAGCCCTGTGGTTGTTGCCTCTGCAGTCAGTCCTCTGGTTGCTACCTCTGCAGTCAGCCCTGCCTGTGGTTGTTGCATCTGTAGTCAGTTCTGTGGTTGCTCCTACAGTCAGCCCTGTTTTTGTTGCTTCTATAGTCAGTTCTGTGGTTGTTTCTGCAGTCAGCCCTGTGGTTGTTGCCTCTGTAGTCAGTTCTGGGGTTGTATCTACAGTCAGTCTTCTAGTTGCCTCTGTAGTCAGTTCTGCTGGTGTTTCTACAGTCAGCCCTGTGGTTGTTGCCACTGTAGTCAGTTTTGCAGTTGTTTCTACAGTCAGCACTGAGATTGTTGCATCTGCAGTCAGTTCTGCGGTTGTTTCTGCAGTCAGTCCTGTGGTTGTTGCCTCTGTAGCCAGTTCTGCGGTTGTATCTGCAGTCAGTCTTCTAGTTGCCTCTGTAGTCAGTTCTGTGGTTGTTTCTACAGTCAGCCCCGTTGTTGTTGCCTCTGCAGTCAGTTCTGCAGTTGTATCTGCAGTCAGTCTTCTAGTTGCCTCTGTAGTCAGTTCTGCGGTTGTATCTACAGTCAGCCCTGTGGTTGTTGCCTCTGTACTCAGTTCTGCGGTTGTTTCTACAGTCAACCCTGTGGTTGTTGCCTCTGTACTCAGTTCTGCGGTTGTTTCTACAGTCAGCCCTGTGGTTGGTGCCTCTGTAGTCAGTTTTGCAGTTGTTTCTACAGTCAGCCTTGTGGTTGGTGCCTCTGTAGTCAGTTCTGCGGTTGTATCTACAGTCAGCCCTGTGGTTGTTGCTTCTGTAGTCAGTTCAGCTGTTGTTTCTACAGTCAGTCCTCTGGTTGTTGCTTCTGCGGTCAGTGTCGTTGGCTGTTGCTTTTGCACTCAGTGCATGTGGTTGTTGCTTTCTTCAGGCAGCCCTCTGTAGCCAGTCAGTCCTCTGGTTGTTGCCTCTTGTTTTCCAAACAAATTTGCTCAAGGTGTGTGCCCTACTCACAGTGTGAGGGGTGAGATACAGGGAGGAGGAAAGAAGGGGAAAGTACCATCAGTCAGCTGGTGCTACAAGGTCACCAGGTTCTGCTGCCACAAGCTGCCAATGTCCCTCCCGGGAGGAAGACAGGAGCTGACAAGGAGTGTGGGCAGAGCATGCCCTCTGGTCAATGGGTACAAGGCAGAACATGCCCTCCGGTCAATGAGGACAAGGCAAGGGATACCCTCTAGTGAATGAATACAAGGCAGCGCATGCCCTCTAGTCAATGAGGACAAGGCAGAGCATGTCCTCCGGTCAATGAGGACAAGACAGAGCATGCCCTCCGGTCAATGAGTACAAGGCAGAGCATGCCCTCTAGTCAATGAGTACAAGGCAGAGCATGTCCTCTGGTCAATGAGGACAAGGCAGAGCATGCAATGAGGACAAGGCAGAGCATGCCCTCCAGTCATTGAGTGCAAGGCAGAACATGTCCTCTAGTCAATGAGGACAAGGTAGAGAATGTCCTCTAGAGCATGTCTTCTAGTCAATGAGGACAAGACGGGGCATGCCCTCTGTTCAATGAGTACAAGACAGAGCATACCCTCCGATCAATGAGGACAAGGCAGAGCAAGTCCTCTTGTCAATGAGTACTAAGCAAAGCAAGTCCTCTGGTAAATGAGTACAAGGCAGAGCATGCAATGAGGAAAAGGCAGAGCATGTCCTGTGCTCAATGAGTATAAGGCAGGGCATGCCCTCCGGTCAATTAGGACAACGCAGAGCATTCCCTTCGGTCAATGAGGACAAGGCAGAGCATTCCCTTCGGTCAATGAGGACAGGGCAGAGCATGTCCTCTAGTCAATGAGTACTAAGCAGAGCATGCCCTCTAATCAATGAGTACAAGCCAAAGCATGCCCTCCGGTCAATGAGTACAGGGCAGAGCATACCCTCCGGTCAATGAGTACAGGGCAGAGCATACCCTCTGGTCAATCAGTACAAGGTGGAGCATGTCCTCTGGTGAATGAGGACCAGGCGGAGCATGCCCTCCGGTCAATGAGTACAAGGCCGAGCATTCCCTCTGGTCAATGAGGACAAGGGAGAGTATGCCCTCTGGTCAATCAGTACAAGGCGGAGCATGTCCTCTGGTGAATGAGGACCAGGCGGAGCATGCCCTCCGGTCAATGAGTACAAGGCAGAGCATGCCCTCTGGTCAAGGAGGATAAGGCAGAGCATGCCCTCTGGGCAATGAGTACAAGGCAGAGCCTGTCCTCTAGTCAATGAGGACAAGGCAGAGCATGTCCTCTAGAGCATGTCCTCTAGTCAATGAGGACAAGACAGAGCATGCCCTCTGTTCAATGAGTACAAGGCAGAGCATGCCCTCTGGTCAAAGAGGACAAGGCAGCGCATGCCCTCTGGTCAAAGAGGACAAGGCAGAGCATGCCCTCCGGTCAATGAGGACAAGGCAGAGCATGCCCTCCGGTCAATGAGGACAAGGCAGAGCATACCCTCTAGTGAATGAATACAAGCAGCGCATGTCCTCTAGTCAATGAGTACTAAGCAGAGCATGTCCTCTAGTCAATGAGTACAAGGCAGAGCATGCCCTCCGGTCAATGAGGACAAGGCAGAGCATTCCCTTCGGTCAATGAGGACAAGGCAGAGCATGCCCTCCGGGCAATGAGTACAAGGCAGAGCCTGTCCTCTAGTCAATGAGGACAAGGCAGAGCATGCCCTCCGGTCAATGAGTACAAGGCAGAGCATACCCTCTAGTGAATGAGTACTAAGCAGAGCATGCCCTCCGGTCAATGAGTACAAGGCAGAGCATGCCCTCTGTTCAGTCAGTACAAGGCAGAGCGAGTCCTCTTGTCAATGAGTACAAGGCAGAGCATGCAATGAGGAAAAGGCAGAGCATGTCCTGTGGTCAATTAGGACAAGGCAGAGCATTCCCTCTAGTGAATGAATACAAGGCAGAGCATGTCCTCCGGTCAATGAGGACAAGGCAGAGCATGCCCTCCGGTCAATGAGGACAAGACAGAGCATGCCCTCTGGTCAATGAGGACCAGGCGGAGCATGTCCTCTGGTCAATGAGGACAAGGCACAGCATGCCCTCTGGTCAATGAGGACCAGTCGGAGCATGTCCTCTGGTCGATGAGGACAATGCAGAGCATGTCCTCCGGTCGATGAGTACAAGGCAGAGCATGTCCTCCGGTCAATGAGGACAAGGCAGAGCATGTCCTCTGGTCAATGAGTACTAAGCAAAGCATGTCCTCTAGTCAATGAGCACAAGGCAGAGCATGCCCTCTGGGCAATGAGTACAAGGCAGAGCCTGTCTTCTAGTCAATGAGGACAAGGCAGAGCATGTCCTCTAGAGCATGTCCTCTAGTCAATGAGGACAAGACAGAGCATGCCCTCTGTTCAATGAGTACAAGGCAGAGCATGCCCTCTGGTCAATGAGGACAAGGCAGAGCATGTCCTCTAGTCAATGATGACAAGGCAGAGCATGTCCTCTGGTCAATGAGGACGAGGCGGAGCATGCCCTCCGGTCAATGAGTACAAGGCAGCGAATGCCGTCCGGTCAATGAGGACAAGGCAGAGCATGCCCTCTGGTCAATCAGTACAAGGCGAAGCATGTCCTCTGGTCAAGGAGGATAAGGCAGAGCATGCCCTCTGGGCAATGAGTACAAGGCAGAGCATGTCCTCTAATCAATGAGGACAAGGCAGAGCATGTCCTCTAGAGCATGTCCTCTAGTCAATGAGGACAAGACAGAGCATGCCCTCTGTTCAATGAGTACAAGGCAGAGCATGCCCTCTGGTCAATGAGGACAAGGCAAGGCATACCCTCTAGTGAATGAATACAAGGCAGAGCATGCCCTCTGGTCAATGAGGACAAGGCAGAGCATGTCCTCCGGTCAATGAGGACAAGGCAGAGCATGTCCTCTGGTCAATGAGGACAAGGCAGAGCATGTCCTCCGATCAATGAGGACAAGGCAGAGCATGCAATGAGGACAAGGCAGAGCATGCCCTCCGGTCAATGAGGACAAGGCAGAGCATGTCCTCTAGAGCATCTCCTCTAGTCAATGAGTACTAAGCAGAGCATGCCCTCTAATCAATGAGTACAAGCCAAAGCATGCCCTCCGGTCAATGAGGACAAGGCAGAGCATGTCCTCCGGTCAATGAGGACAAGGAAGAGCTTATCCTGCGGTCAATGAGGACAAGGCAGAGCATTCCCTCTGGTCAATGAGGACAAGGCAGAGCATGTCCTCTGGTCAATGAGTACTAAGCAAAGCAAGTCCTCTGGTAAATGAGTACAAGGCAGAACATGCCCTCTAGTCAATGAGCACAAGGCAGAGCATGCCCTCTGGTCAATGAGGACAAGGCAAGGGATACCCTCTAGTGAATGAATACAAGGCAGCGCATGCCCTCTGGTCAATGAGGACAAGGCAGAGCATGTCCTCCGGTCAATGAGGACAAGGCAGAGCATGTCCTCCGGTCAATGAGGACAAGGCAGAGCATGCCCTCTGGTCAATGAGGACAAGGCAGAGCATGTCCTCTAGAGCATGTCCTCTAGTCAATGAGGACAAGACAGAGCATGCCCTCTGTTCAATGAGTACAAGGCAGAGCATGCCCTCTGGTCAATGAGGACAAGGCAGAGCATGTCCTCTAGTCAATGAGGACAAGACAGAGCATGCCCTCCGTTCAATGAGTACAAGGCAGAGCATGCCCTCCGGTCAATGAGGACAAGGCAGAGCATGTCCTCCGGTCAATGAGGACAAGGCAGAGCATGCCCTCTGGTCAATGAGGACAAGGCAGAGCATGTCGTATGATCAATGAGTACAAGACAGAGCATGTCCTCCGTTCAATGAGGACAAGGCAGAGCATGCAATGAGGACAAGGCAGAGCATGCCCTCCGGTCAATGAGGACAAGGCAGACAATGTCCTCTGGTCAATGAGTACTAAGCAGGGCATGTCCTCCGGTCAGTAAGTACAAGGCAGAGCATACCCTCTGGTCAGTGAGTACAAGGCAGAGCATGTCATCTGGTCCATGAGTACAAGGCAGAGAGCCTGGGGTGGGAGAGTAGATGCTGAACAACTTTGGACAAGTCGTGTTAGAAAGCTAAAGAGACTATACATGGATTGACTTATATTTTTGTGGTGCAAATAGTAACAGTGCAAAAACAGGTCACTGATGAGATTCTAGATTTCATTATACTAATGTCTGCTGTTGCAGGCTCTCTTCACTGATTCAACAGACTGGTTTCTGGTGTGAAAAGTTGGTTGTGCCCAATAAACCAAATATTACTTTAGGACAGGGTTCTGCAAAGTCGGTCCTGGAGAGCCGGGTCCATGCCACATTTTTAACATATCCACATTTAGAAACAAGATGTTTCAGAAATCTCTAGGAGACTCAAGAGTCACTAATAGGGTTTCCAATTTACAAAATGTGCTCTGTGGCAGGGTCAACCTAAAACATGGCCAGAGAGACCACCCTATTTGTTGCATCCCAGTCCCCTTGTGAGAGGTACCTCTAAAGTAGGGTCACTGGACAACTAACCGGTGATTGTGAACATATTATATTACTCTTCTCTCATCACCTTCCCTATGGCCACCCACCTACCCTTAGACCTGGGGAATTTCACCTCTGTATTTCCATGATTGGTGGATAGGCACTTACCCCTCTCGGGGGGGTTGCCGAGGCAACAGAAGCTCCTTTTCCAGAAGTCTTCAACCCAACAAAGTACATATTATTTGCAATTCTATTTTCATCCTCATTTTATCTTGTTACCTAGGTAACCTATGAGTATTCTTTAGGGATGGCCCCTTCCCGCTCATTGCTAGGACACAATAAACTCATGGCCACCAAAGAGACACACACACTTCTTCCAACCCTCCATTCAAATGTGCCTGTTTTGCAAAGTCAATTTTCTGCAAATAAAGCTGAACTCAAAAGTTGCTACCACTCAAAGTTGCTAACAATATATTACTGCAATTTTTTTCATTACAACCACATAGCAGTTTTACGAGAAATACATGCAATATAATGCAAAGTAAGACTTAAAGAAAGCAAATGCTAATGAAAACAACTTTCATTTTCATCAAAGCACAAACCTCTCCTTTTTACCAACAACAAAAATGGATCCCAACATTAAAGAAATACCATGACGGTCACCCTACAGAGCAGAAGCTATCGCGCAATGGACACACACATTATTATTTTTCAGAGTGTGGCCTTTTGAGACAATTTCATGACTAACTACTCTATCCCAAGGTTATCACCATGGAAAACTTGTTCATGGTTGTTTCGGCCTTTCCAGAAATAAGCACAGTCTTCTTCAGGACATACTTTCTTGAAGGATTTCACAGAGACACCGATATTGTTATTTGGAGCAGCCCTGCCATAGCCTAAATAAGTATGCTTTAGACAGACACACTGTGGCCACCTCCACAAACAGGTTGTGAATGCCCAGGCCCTGTGTGACCCCATCCTCGGTGGTGCACCTGCCAAAACATTGAGGGCCTCTAGTGGAAGTCAGGATGACTTCTTGTGACTCTAGATTCAGACTCCTGGAAACATGGCTCTTCATACAAGCGTACGAGTGAAATAGTGAGCAGTAGGTTATGTTCCTGTTGCTTAGCGCCAAGAAACCGGTTGGTGTACATGCGCTTTATAAATATTTTTAACATAACATCTGGAGGTATCAGCATCTCACGAGTGACCTTCAGAGTTCCGGGAGCTTTGGGGAAGATCACAGGAATGCAGAGGGATGTTTTGAGGGTCTACTGGGGAGACTGCTGCGGGGTCAGGAAGACCTGGCCTGCCTGAGATCTGCCTCTTAGAGACTCCAAGTAGAGGTTGCTGTGTGACCTTTCAGATCCCTGCAGGTGGTAATTCCTGCAGGGGCCTGGACAGCAGGGCTGCAGGGTGAGCCTCCGCCTCCTCCTGCAGTGCTCCTGGGGGGTACAAGCCATCTATTCACTCGCCATGTGCCTGCTGAGGGTCACACCTGCTGGCACAGCCACTGCCTTCAGGGGAAAGGAGGAGACAATGAAGAAATTACAAAGGATGAAACAAAGGCTACGCGCCTCAGATAGCTGCAAAGAGGCTGTGAAAAGGGGTTTCAAACAGGGGCACTAATGAGGCGCTCTTGTCTTCAGAAGGATACACTGGCCAATGGGAATGAGAGAAATTAGAAGCAGAGCCTGGGTGAGAAGGGAAGACTAAAAAGAGAGATTGTGCAATAAAGAGAAGAACCTTGTGGAAGAAGGGGCACTTTTGCGCCAAGGAATGCTTGTGCAAGAAGGGGAGCTTCTGCCAGAAGGAGGTCTTGTGCAGGAAGAGGACTTTATGAACGAAGGGGGGCACGTGCAAGAAGAGGGTCTGTGGGAGGAGGGGAGCTTGTGCGAGAAGGAGCGATTGTGCAAGAAGAGGGCCCTGTGGGAGGAGGGCAGCTTGTGCGAGAAGGAGCGATTGTGCAAGAAGAGGGCTCTGTGGGAGAAGGGGAGCTTGTGTAGGAAGGGAAGCTTGTGTAAGAAGAGGGCCCTGTGGGAGAAGGGGAGCTTGTGCGAGAAGGGAAGCTTGTGTAAGAAGAGGGCTCTGTGGGAGAAGGGGAGCTTGTGAGAGAAGGGGAGCTTGTGCGAAAAGAGGGCTCTGTGGGAGAAGGGGAGCTTGTGTAGGAAGGGAAGCTTGTGTAAGAAGAGGGCTCTGTGGGAGAAGGGGAGCTTGTGAGAGAAGGGGAGCTTGTGCGAAAAGAGGGCTCTGTGGGAGAAGGGGAGCTTGTGTGAGAAGGGAAGCTTGTGTAAGAAGAGGGCCCTGTGGGAGAAGGGGAGCTTGTGTACGAAGGGAAGCTTGTGCGAGAAGAGGGCTCTGTGGGAGTAGGGGAGCTTGTGTGAGAAGGGAAGCTTGTGTAAGAAGAGGGCCCTGTGGGAGAAGGGGAGCTTTTGTACAAAGGGAAGCTTGTGCGAGAAGAGGGCTCTGTGGGAGTAGGGGAGCTTGTGTGAGAAGGGAAGCTTGTGTAAGAAGAGGGCCCTGTGGGAGAAGGGGAGCTTGTGCAACAAAGACAACTAGCCTCTGGAAGAAAGGGAGCTTCTGCCAGAAGGAGGTCTTGTGCAGGAAGAGGACTTTATGAAAGAAGGAGGGCTTGTGCAAGAAAGGGAACTTTTGCAAGAAAAACAAGGAACTTGTGGGAGAAAGGGAGCATGTACCAGAAGGAGTGCTTGTGTAAGAAGAGGGCTCTGTGGGAGAAGGGGAGCTTGTGCGAGAAGGGGGGCATGTGCGAGAAGAGGGCCCTGTGGGAGAAGAGGAGCTTGTGCGAGAAGGGGAGCTTGTGTAAGAAGAGGGCCCTGTGGGAGGAGGGGAGCTTGTGGGAGAAGGGGAGCTTGTGTGAGAAGAGGGATCTGTGGGGGAAGGGGAGCTTGTGCGAGAAGGGGAGTTGTGCAAGAAGAGGGCTCTGTGGGAGAAGGGGAGCTTGTACGAGAAGGGGAACTTTTGTAAGAAGAAGGCTCTGTGGGAGAAAGGGAGCTTGTGCGAAAAGGGGAGCTTGTGTAAGAAGAGGGCACTGAGGGAGAAGGGGAGCTTGTGTGAGAAGGGGAGCTTGTGTAAGAAGAGGGTCCTGTGGGAGAAGGGGAGCTTGTGCTAGAAGGGGGGCATGTGCAAGAAGAGGGCCCTGTGGGAGAAGGGGAGCTTGTGCGAGAAGGGGGGCATGTGCAAGAAGAGGGCCCTGTGGGAGAAGGGGAGCTTGTGTGAGAAGGGGAGCTTGTGCAATAAGAGGGCTCTGTGGGAGAAGGGGAGCTTGTGCGAGAAGGGGAGCTTGTGTAAGAAGAGGGCTCTGTGGGAGAAGGGGAACTTGTGCGAGAAGGGGAGCTTGTGTGAGAAGGGAAGCTTGTGCAAGAAGAGGGCCCTGTGGGAGAAGGGGAGCTTGTGCGAGAAGGAGCGCTTGTGTAAGAAGAGGGCTCTGTGGGAGAAGGGGATCTTGTGCGAGAATGGGAGCTTGTGTAAGAAGAGGGTCCTGTGGGAGAAGGGGAGCTTGTGTAAGAAGAGGGTCCTGTGGGAGAAGGGGAGCTTGTGTGAGAAGGGGGGCATGTGCAAGAAGAGGGCCCTGTGGGAGGAGGGGAGCTTGTGCGAGAAGGGGGACATGTGCAAGAAGTGGGTCCTGTGGGGAAGGGGAGCTTGTGTGAGAAGGGGAGCTTGTGTAAGAAGAGGGCTCTGTGGGAGAAGGGGAGCTTATGCGATAAGGGAAGCTTGTGTAAGAAGAGGGTCCTGTGGGAGAAGGGGAGCTTGTGTAAGAAGAGGGTCCTGTGGGAGAAGGGGAGCTTGTGTGAGAAGGGGGGCATGTGCAAGAAGAGGGCCCTGTGGGAGGAGGGGAGCTTGTGCGAGAAGGGGGACATGTGCAAGAAGAGGGTCCTGTGGGGAAGGGGAGCTTGTGTGAGAAGGGGAGCTTGTGTAAGAAGAGGGCTCTGTGGGAGAAGGGGAGCTTATGCGATAAGGGAAGCTTGTGTAAGAAGAGGGCCCTGTGGGAGAAGAAGAGCTTGTGTGAGAAGGGGAGCTTGTGCGAGAAGGGGGACATGTGTAAGAAGAGAGCTCTGTGGGATAAAGGGAGCTTGTGCGAGAAGAGGAGCTTGTGTAAGAAGAGGGCTCTGTGGGAGAAGGGGAGCTTATGCGATAAGGGAAGCTTGTGTAAGAAGAGGGCCCTGTGGGAGAAGGGGAGCTTGTGTGAGAAAGGGAGCTTGTGCAAGAAGAGGGCTCTGTGGGAGAAGGGGAGCTTCTGCGAGAAGGGGAGCTTGTGTAAGAAGAGGGTCCTGTGGGAGATGGGGAGCTTGTGCGAGAAGGGAAACTTGTGCGAGAAGGTGTGCTTGTGTAAGAAAGATAAGGAACCTGTGAGAGAAGTGAAGCTTGCGTGAGAAGAAGAGCTTGTGTGAGAAGGGGAGCTTGTGTGAGAAGGGGAGCTTGTGCGAGAAGAGGGCTCTGTGGGAGAAGGGGAGCTTGTGTGAGAAGTTGAGCTTGTGCGAGAAGGGAAGCATGTGTAAGAAGAGGGCCCTGTGGGAGAAGGGGAGCTTGTGCTAGAAGGAGCACTTGTGTAAGAAGAGGGTTCTGTGGGTGAAGGGGAGTTTGTGTGAGAAGGGAGGCATGTGCAAGAAGAGGGCCCTGTGGGAGAAGCGGAGCTTGTGGGAGAAGGGGAGCTTGTGTAGGAAGAGGGCTCTGTGGGAGAAGGGGAGCTTGTGCGAGAAGGGGGGCATGTGTAAGAAGAGGGCTCTGTCGGAGAAGGGGAGCTTGTGCGAGAAGGGTAGCTTGTGCGAAGAGGGAAGCTTGTGTAAGAAGAGGGCCCTGTGGAAGAAAGGGAGCTTGCGCGAGAAGAGGGCTCTGTGGGAGAAGGGGAGCTTGTGTGAGAAGGGAAGCTTGTGTAAGAAGAGGGCCCTGTGGGAGAAGGGGAGCTTTTGCGAGAAGGAGCGCTTGTGTAAGAAGAGAGCTCTGTGGGAGAAAGGGAGCTTGTGCGAGAAGAGGGGCTTGTGTAAGAAGAGGGCTCTGTGGGAGAAGGGGAGCTTGTGCGAGAAGGGAAGCTTGTGTAAGAAGAGGGCCCTGTGGGAGAAGGGGAGCTTGTGTGAGAAAGGGAGCTTGTGCAAGAAGAGGGGTCTGTGGGAGAAAGGGAGCTTGTGCGAGAAGGGGAGCTTGTGCGAGAAGGGAAGCATGTGTAAGAAGAGGGCTCTGTGGGAGAAGGGGAGCTTGTGCGAGAAGGATAGCTTGTGCGAAAAGGGAAGCTTGTGTAAGAAGAAGGCCCTGTCGGAGAAAGGGAGCTTTTGCAAGAAGGAGCGCTTGTGTAAGAAGAGGGCTCTGTGGGAGAAGGGGAGCTTTTGCGAGAAGGAGTGCTTGTGTAAGAAGAGGGCTCTGTGGGAGAAGGGGAGCTTGTGCGAGAAGGGGAGCTTGTGCGAGAAGGGAAGCTTGTGGAAGAAGAAGGCCCTGTAGGAGAAGGGGAGCTTGTGCGAGAAGGAGAGCTTGTGCGAGAAGAGGGCTCTGTTGGAGAAGGGGAGCTTGTGCAAGATGGGGACCCTGTGGGAGAAGGGAAAGTTGTGTAAGAAGAGGGCCCTGTGGGGGAAGGGGAGCTTTTGCAAGAAGGGGAGCGTGTGTAAGAAGAGGGCTCTGTGGGAGAAGGGGAGCTTGTGCGAGAAGGGGAGCTTGTGCGAGAAGAGGGCCCTGTGGGAGAAGGGTAGCTTGCGCAAGAAGGGGAGCCTGTGCGAGAAGGGAAGCTTCTGTAAGAAGAGGGCCCTGTGGGGGAAGGGGAGCTTGTGGAAGAAGGGGAGCGTGTGTAAGAAGAGGGCTTTTTGGGAGAAGGGGAGCTTGTGCGAGAAGGGGAGCTTGTTTAAGAAGAGGGCTCTGTAGGAGAAGGGGAGCATGTGCAAGAAGGGGAGCTTGTGTAAGAAGAGGGCTCTGTGGGAGAAGGGGAGCTTGTGCGAGAAGGGGAGCTTGTGTGAGAAGGGGAGCTTGTTTAAGAAGAGGGCTCTGTGGGAGAAAGGGAGCTTGTGCGAGAAGGGGAGCTTGTGTGAGAAGAGGGTCCTGTGGGAGATGGGGAGCTTGTGCGAGAAGGGAAACTTGTGCGAGAAGGTGTGCTTGTGTAAGAAAGATAAGGAACCTGTGAGAGAAGTGAAGCTTGTGTGAGAAGAAGAGCTTGTGTGAGAAGGGGAGCTTGTGCGAGAAGGGGAGCTTGTGTAAGAAGAGGGCTCTGTGGGAGAAGGGGAGCTTGTGTGGGGAGCTTGTGCAAGAAGAGGGCTCTGTGGGAGAAGGGGAGCTTGTGTGAGAAGGGGAGCTTGTGCGGGAAGACAACCCTGTGGAAAAATGGTATTACAGCTATCCACGGCCACAAATAAATGCTACTAATGAGCCTGCAACATGTATTTTGCCACCCACTTAAGTATCCCTTGTAAATACTTCACAGGCCTGCCATTGCAGCTTCTGTGCTGTTCAAACTGTCAATTCAGCATTGCAAAGTAGCCCCTTTGCCAAGCCTACACTTTCCTTTTTAATACATATAATTCATCCCTAAGGTGAGTCATAAGCAGTGCTTGTTTGGTCTCTAATGAATTGTAATTTAAAGTTCTCTTTAATGGTAAAGTAGGATTTTACGTCAGAATTCTGAACATGTCACTCTTGGAAAGTTGGCATTTTCTTGTCCTAACCATTCAATGCCTTCAGCCTGTGTCCTGGGTCACATGACTGGATGTAGCTGGCAGTTCAGCATTGTGCACTCCTCCCAGGCAGCAGCATGGGCTATCCCACCAAGATGGGAGGGGTGGAGCTCACTGGAATAACAAAGGCCCCCAGAGCCTCTACGGTGCCGGGCCCCGACCTCCAGCACAACATTTGCCCTGTGTGAGTCTAGAGAGGAGTGCACTCCATGTGCTTTACAGAGGGGCCCTCCAGTTTTGTTACTCCAAGCTCTGCACATTTCAAAGCAGCCGCCTTAGCACACTCACAAAGAACTTCACATAAGCATTTTGTCACCCCAGAAATCCTGGAACCAGGGCAGGGAGGAAGGAAATTCCTGAACCATCTGTGGGTAGAAAACTCCAGAAGGTCCTTCCAATTCAAAGCTAGCATCAGGTATAAAAATAGGACTCTCACACCCACTCGTCAGTTAACTCCTGGACCTGTGGAGGGCACTCAGAAGGCCTGTCTTGCACTTCATAAGACTGCCCTGCTGTTTGAGAGGCCTGCTTTGTACTTCAGAGGACTGCCCTGCTGCTTGAAGACTGCCTTGCTGCTGAGGCATAGAACTATCAGAGTGACTGAGGGGTAGTTAACATGTCTCCTGTTCTGAGCTACGGGGATACAAAAAGTTCCAATAACTTGAGAACTGCACTTGGATCTTTACTGAAGTGAGTCCTGCCCTCCAAGTAATGACAACTAAGTCCTGTACCCTTGGAAATGGTACTAAAGGTGCCCAAACAGCTCAAATCCAAACCTTGGGACTCAAATAAATTCCATCCAATAAAGTTATCTGAGAACTGACAGGAAGCTTGGAGCTATCTGCTGGTAGATCCACCCAGGTGCAACACCGGTCGGCCTGATTGCGGTAACTCCAGCTACATTCTTCTCCGTAGCAGCAAATCCTGCTCAGCGGCTCCTCTTCGGAGGGCATCCAGACTCAGGGAGGCCTTTTTGGCTACACCCTACTGCTTTATCCCGCTGGAGACGTTCAACTTTAAAAAAGTGACAAAGTCTGAACATAGAAATCTTCATCACCACTTTGCCGAGCAGCTCCCCGACGATGATGCCTCCTCCTTGGACACTGCCAGCTGCCTTTCCCTGCTGAACGTTACCTTCTCAGACATTTTTCTTCAAAATTTCTTTTAAGTCCAAAGGTAAGCCGAGACTCGGCCCAGTCCATGTCACGTATCCTAGCAGCGCTGTATCGCGTCGCCCATTGCTTTAAACTGTGACTGGTCTTGCATGAGCCAATGCCCTGGGTTTGCCGATTTATTCTTTTTGGTGATATTTTTCACTTTAAACTATAAAAATCCATAACTCCAGTTTCACTGATTTGTTTTTTGTTGTGTTCATTCAAAGTTATGTATTACTTTTTCCTCTCTTGTTCTAAATTGGTGTTGAATTTTTCTTGTAACAAGTTCTCACATTATTACTGTTTCAGTGCTGCATAAATACTTCACACAGTGCCTCGATGTTAAGCCTGATTGTTTTTCTGCCAAGTTACCAGAGGGTTAAGCACCGGTTTATTTGGTGACTTTTGTGGTTCACCCTGACTAAGATTGTGGCTGTTGCTTGAGAAGGGTTTTCCCCATCAATCAAAAACTCACTTTCTAGCAAGGAGCTTGGGTGAGAAGGGAAGCTTGTGCAAGAAAGACAAGGAACTTGTGAATGAAGGGGAGTTTGTACCAGAAAGACAAAGGATCTCGGGAATGAAGGGAGCACGTGCAGGAGGAGGAGCCTGTGGAAGAATGGGAGCTGCTGTGAGAAGAGAAACCTTTGTGAGAAGAGGAGGTTGAGTGTGAAAGAAAGCTTATGCAGGAAGAGTTGCCTGTAAAAGAAGAGGTGGTTATGTGAGAAGTGGATTGTTGGGATTAGAGCATAGTCAGGTATCAACTGAATTGCTATATGGTGATTACAAGCTTTATTTAGCTTTGATGTAGTTAAGTACTTAATGTCCCCACATTCAGTAACTTGTGATAAGCTTTTATGTTTCTTTTCAGTTTACAGTCTATGCCTCCTTCAGACCATGAATCTTCTCTCTCTGGGCCTCATTAACAAGGCCTGTGGTGCAGGGAGGTGCCTCGCTGTGCCTCCCTGCACCACCAATGGGAATCACAGGATTGCGCCGTATCTGCAAGATACAGCATATTTCTGTCCTGTCCCCCTGTGTTGGTGCACAAATTGCTGCCTTGCGCCAATGCAGGCACCCTTGCACCATGATGCAAGGGTGCCTGCGTTGTGCGGATGATTATATTTGTGCAGGAAGGGACACCTTCATGCACAAATACAATCACACGAGGTAGTTTCCTCTTCTATGTGCACTGCAGAATAGAGAGATATTTTTCCCCGTTGCGTCACTCTTACGCCACCCCATGAGGTGCGTAGGAATGTGATGCATTCCCAAACTTGTAAATCTAGGCATGCGTCAGATTCCTTAGTGTTCCATGGGTGTTGCATGGGAACACCCACCGCAAAAAGCCCATGGAATGCCATTTTCACGCAGTGCTATGTGTGAAAGGGCTCCATACTTACAAGGCCATGAAAAGCCATGCAAGGTATCTGTGTCTGCTCCACCTGAGAGTAAAACGGGAAATGGTGGAATGGAAGGCCAAGTAGGAAATCCTCACCAAACAGTTCTAGAATGGCTGGAGTGCATGCCTATAGAACACTAATGTGATATACTTGAGAACAAGCATCAGATAATGGGCCGCAGTTTGTGTCCAAGAAATTTAAGTCTTTCCTCAAGAAGGAAGAGATTAATCATTACAAGACTGCTGTTCATAATCCTTGATAAAATGGACTCGCTGAGTGTTTCAATTGTGTGCCGGGTGAAAGTATCCAATAAGCTGTGGGTAGAGGTTTGTGTTGGAGGCATGAAGTGAAGAACATGTTGTGGAGCTACAGGAGCACTCCACACTCAGTCCAGTGGAAACCCCTTTCTTTCTTCTAAAGGAGACAGTGGCATGCACCACTCTGGTTCCTGCTTGGATGAATAAGCTTTGCGAGATGGGATGGATAAATGTGTGTTGGGTGAAGATGTATCAGGATCAGCACAACTAAAACATAAAGATGAATCCGAGAGAGTTTAGAAAAGGAGTTTGGGTGGAAGTGTGCACTGGACGTTGTCATAAAAAAGTGTGATTCCCAAATGCCGTCCCCTAACGCAGTTTGTGAGAATATGGTAGGACTGGATGATGGGAAATGGTGGAATGGGAGGAAGGTTACCAAATGTCATAAATCCAGCCCAGAAATGTGGGGAAAAATTGTTTAAGAGTTCCTGATACGTCAGATGATAGCATGAAAATCAACAGCAAGGTCAACACTCAACCCTGAGTCAAAAGAAGACTTAAGAGGTTGGATGACTGTGCCTGGACATGGAATGGTCCGTAAGCAGTTCCTCTTGTAATTGGTTCATATTGTGAAACCTTCTGTTGCTTTTTATTGTGATTCTTGTTCAGTGTTGAGATGGGGATGTGTTGGGTATTGAGTATGTATTTCATGCTCTTTTGGTTTTGCTAATGCTTGTTGTTCTGTAGTCATGCATGCAAGGCATTCTGGGAGTGTTTGGTGAGGATTATGTACTCCCCCTGCCTGAGGTCGGTTGTACCTGATTAAACCTGTTTATTCAACTCTTTTGGTGTCTGCATCATCCCAAAGGACAGTGCTCTGATGTAAACCTGTTGACACTTGGGCGTAAACCCCAAAGCATGTTCGCCAAGTCTAACCCTGCACAGGGCTTCCCACCACAGCATGATTGTTTTCCTTGTGTTCTTTAGAATCACCATCTACTCTTTTCCAACCAAAAACATACTTCTCCAATAGCCAGCTTTGTACCCAGGCTTCTCCCTCTTGTCTTCACTCACCGTTCACGTTTGTGTTTCAACTATGTACTAATGAGAGGAAAAAATACCAGCTTTATCTGTTTTTTTTTTCATTTTTCTATTGGCCCGGACACTGAAATCCTGGTCATGCCGTCAAGAAGAGTGGCCAGGTGGCAGCCCTACGTGGCCAGTGTGGCTGCTGGTTCGGGGTGGTGGTCCTCCGCTGACCTGGTCCACCTTTCACTGCTCTCCGCCGTGTTCCTCAAACCCCCTGGGGTCTGCTCATCTCTCCTGCCTTCCTCTGCATTCCCAGACAGCTCCCGCCCTTTCTCTGCCTGATGCTTTCGTCACTTCCTGTCACCATATCTCTAAACGTGTTGTATGTTCTGTTCCAGACCCGGTGTTCCCTAACCTGTGAAGAGGCACATGTTTACCCTTCCACCAGTAAGTATTCCCACTCCGCGGGGAGCTTGTGTGGGAAGGGGCGCTTGTGCAAGGGATACTAAGCCCCAGCAGTTATCAAGAACTGACACTGAAACGGGTCCCTAGATCAATGTCCTTAACTTTACAGACAAAATCATTGATCAATGTCTCAGCCACAACTCTAGCAACCAATAAGGTCATCGATGACAGCGATGTGATTCCTGTTTGTGTTTTACTTAATCTTGCACCCCCCAGAGTGTTTGCATTACCCAGGTTGTGTTTCTGTACTTCGCTGTGCAGGACATTACTCTTCTATAGCGCGTGCTCTCAACTGAGCCACGTCCAGGTGTCTGTGTGAGGGGAAGCTGTGGTGGGTGGGTCTTTGCACTGGGCTCGTGCTGAGGCTGAATGCAGCCCGAGTGTCCCACAGTACCCGCCAATGGGGCATAAAGGTCTGCAGAATACATGCTCATCCAATCCTTGGCCTCTCTGGAGAGGTCCAGTTTGCCAGTTGTAAGTGTGCATTGTGTGAAAGTCTGGGAAGGATGTGCACAGCTGTTGAAGTATTGAGGGGGCAAAAGTTAAAAAAAATGCAGTGTGTGTGGAGGGGGCATGATGACCAGCGGCAGCACCTCCCCTATTATCGTTTAGTTTGTTAAAGGGGCGGGGTCGCAGGGGTGACGGTGCACTCCCCTCAGTGCACATGTCTGTTTCAAACACATATGCGCGGTAGGCTTTCTCCAGCCCAGGAACATAGTTGGCGGGCTGGAGAGAACATGCACAGGCTCCCAGTCTGCCTGGGGGTGCCCTGGCTTGGCAGTCCCAGCCAATCCTGATGCTGCTCTGAGGAGCGCCAGGATTAGCCGCAGGGAAGGCTGGGAGCCTCTGCCTGCCTACGGTGACGGGAGAAAGAGGAGCAGCGTGGAGGATCAGGTACGTTTTTTTTTTATACACCCTCTACACCAAGCTGTCTTTGCTGCATTTATCCATTCTACCCCAGGATACGGATCTGCAGTCATGCGTTCTACCCAGCATGCACCTCTCCAGTCACCCCTCTACAGCAGGCTGCACCTGTGCAGTCACCATTCTACCCAAGGATACTGATCTGCAGTCATGCTTTCTACCCAGTAAGCACCTCTGTAGTAAACCCTCTACACCAGGCTGCACCTCTGCGGTCACCATTCCACCCCAGGATATAGAACTGCAGCCATGCGTTCTACCCAGTACGCACCTCTGAAGCCACCCCTCTACAGCAGTCTGTCATCACTGAAGCAACCATTCTACCCCAGGATACAGAACTGCAGCCATGCGTTCTACCCAGTACGCACCTCTGAAGCCACCCCTCTACAGCAGGCTGTCATCACTGAAGCAACCATTCTACCCCAGGATACAGAACTGCAGCCATGCGTTCTACCCAGTACGCACCTCTGAAGCCACCCCTCTACAGCAGTCTGTCATCACTGAAGGCACCATTCTACCCCAGGATACAGAACTGCAGCCATGCGTTCTACCCAGTACGCACCTCTGAAGCCACCCCTCTACAGCAGGCTGTCATCACTGAAGCAACCATTCTACCCCAGGATACAGAACTGCAGCCATGCGTTCTACCCAGTACGCACCTCTGAAGCCACCCCTCTACAGCAGGCTGTCATCACTGAAGCAACCATTCTACCCCAGGATACAGAACTGCAGCCACGCGTTCTACCCAGTACGCACCTCTGAAGTCACCCCTCTACAGCAGGCTGTCATCACTGAAGCAACCATTCTACCCCAGGATACAGAACTGCAGCCATGCGTTCTACCCAGTATGCACCTCTGAAGTCACCCCTCTACAGCAGGCTGTCATCACTGCACTCAGTATTCTACCCAAGGATACAGGTCTGCAATCATGCATTCTATTCAGGATGCACCTCTGCTGACACTAGTGTATCCCAGGATGCACCTCTGAAGACACTAGTGTACCCCAGGAAGCACCTCTGCAGTCACTAATCTATTCCAGAATGCACCTTTATAGACACCTCTGTGCCCCAGGATATGTCTGAGAAGACACTAGTGTACACCAGGACGCACCTCTGAAAACACTAGTGTACCCCAGGATGCACCTCTGCAGACACTAGTGTATCCCAGGATGCTACAGACACTACTCTATCCCAGGATGCACCTCTGCAGACAACAGTGTATCCCAGGATGCTACAGACACTACTCTATCCCAGGATGCACCTCTGCAGACACCACAGGATGCACCTCTGCAGACACTACTGTATCCCAGGATGCCCCTCTGCAGACATTAGTGTATCCCAGGATCCACCCCTGCAGACACTAGTGTATCCCAGGATGCACCTCTGCAGACACTAGTGTATCCTAGGATGCTACAGACACTACTCTATCCCAGGATGCACCTCTGCAGACACCACTGTACCACAGGATGCACCTCTGCAGACACTAATGTACCCCAGAATGCCCCTCTGCAGACATTAGCGTATCCCAGGATCCACCCCTGCAGACACTAGTGTATCCCAGGATGCACCTCTGCAGACACTAGTGTATCATAGGATGCACCTCTGCAGACACTAGTGTATCCCAGGATGCACCTCTGCAGACACTAGTGTATCCCAGTATGCACCTCTGCAGACACTACTGTATCCCAGGATGCACCTCTCCAGACACGAGTCTATCCCAGAATGCACCTCTGCAGACACAAGTGTATCCCGGGATGCACCTCTGCAGACATGAGTGTATCCCAGGATGCACCCCTGCAGACACTACTGTATCCCAGGATGCACCTCTCCAGACACGAGTGTATCCCAGAATGCACCTCTGCAGACACAAGTGTATCCCGGGATGCACCTTTGCAGACATGAGTGTATCCCAGGATGCACCTCTCCAGACACAAGTGTATCCCAGGATGCACCTCTGCAGACACTACTGTATCCCAGGATGCACCTCTGCAGACACTAGTCTATCCCAGGATGCACCTCTGCAGACACTAGTGCATCTCAGGATGCACCTCTCCAGACACGAGTTTATCCCAGAATGCACCTCTGCAGACACGTGTATCCCAGGATGCACCACTGCAGACACGTGTATCCCGGGATGCACCCCTGCAGACATGAGTGTATCCCAGGATGCACCCCTGCAGACACTACTGTATCCTAGAATGCACCTCTGCAGACACTAGTGTATCTCAGGATGCACCTCTGCAGACACGAGTTTATCCCAGAATGCACCTCTGCAGACACGAGTGTATCTCAGGATGCACCTCTGCAGACACTAGTGTATCTCAGGATGCACCTCTGCAGACATGAGTGTATCCCAGGATGCTACAGACACTACTCTATCCCAGGATGCACCTCTGCAGACACCAGTGTATCCCAGGATGCTACAGACACTACTCTATCCCAGGATGCACCTCTGCAGACACCACAGGATGCACCTCTGCAGACACTACTGTATCCCAGGATGCCCCTCTGCAGACATTAGTGTATCCCAGGATCCACCCCTGCAGACACTACTGTATCCTAGAATGCACCTCTGCAGACACTAGTGTATCTCAGGATGCACCTCCGCACTAACGAATGGACTCACAATCTAATATGTGCACCTCGTTGGGGGCGGGCCCCTCTTTGGGGCGGGCACCTCCCACCCCCTCCTCTATCTCTCGCTCATCTCCTGCACCTCCCCTCTCTCAGAGACCGCACTCCGACCCCCCCCCCAGGGCGGCGGGGGCTTCCTAAGGCCGAAGTGTGCTCGTTATGGAGCAGGACTCCGAGGGACCCGGATTACAGAATCAATATTGTGCGCATTACTCTGAGCCGAGCTGAGCTCCTGGAGCCGGAGAGCTCATCCCCGGGCCCCGGGGGCCTCTGGGCGCGTGCCTGCGCGTGCCACGTGGGGGGCGCGCGTGGATAGTTAAGGTGCTCCGTGTCCGGCGCGTGCACATAAGAGTAGTACACAGGCAAGGGTGTGAGCGTGTGGATGGTTCCTCTGCACGTGTGTCCCCCTGTGAGTGCATGTCCAGATGTCTATAAGGGAAAGTGTGCGCGTGAGCGTGTGGATGGATGGTTCCTCTGCACGTGTGCCGGTCGGTGAGTGCATGTCCAGATGTCTGTAAGCAGCACTGTGCGTGTGGGCCTATGGATGGTTCGTGTGCACGTGCATCCGCCTGTGAGTGCATGTCCAGATGTCTGTAAGCAGCACTGTGCGTGTGGGCCTATGGATGGTTCGTGTGCACGTGTCCGCCGGTGAGTGCATGCCCAGATGTCTGTAAGCAGCACTGGGCGTGTGGGCGTGTGGATGGTTCCTCTGCACGTGCATCCGCCGGTGAGTGCATGCCCAGATGTCTGTAAGCAGCACTGTGCGTGTGGGCGTGTGGATGGTTCGTGTGCACGTGTCCGCCTGTGAGTGCATGCCCAGATGTCTGTAAGCAGCACTGTGCGTGTGGGCCTATGGATGGTTCGTGTGCACGTGTCCGCCGGTGAGTGCATGCCCAGATGTCTGTAAGCAGCACTGTGCGTGTGGGCCTATGGATGGTTCGTGTGCACGTGCATCCGCCTGTGAGTGCATGCCCAGATGTCTGTAAGCAGCACTGTGCGCGTGAGCCTATGGATGGTTCCTCTGCACGTGTCCGCCTGTGAGTGCATGCCCAGATGTCTGTAAGCAGCACTGTGAGTGTGGGCCTGTGGATGGTTCCTCTGCACGTGCATCCGCCGGTGAGTGCATGCCCAGATGTCTGTAAGCAGCACTGTGCGTGTGGGCGTGTGGATGGTTCCTCTGCACGTGCATCCGCCGGTGAGTGCATGCCCAGATGTCTGTAAGCAGCACTGTGCGTGTGGGCGTGTGGATGGTTCCTCTGCACGTGCATCCGCCGGTGAGTGCATGCCCAGATGTCTGTAAGCAGCACTGTGCGTGTGGGCATGTGGATGGTTCGTGTGCACGTGTCCGCCGGTGAGTGCATGCCCAGATGTCTGTAAGCAGCACTGTGCGTGTGGGCCTATGGATGGTTCGTGTGCACATGCATCCGCCTGTGAGTGCATGCCCAGATGTCTGTAAGCAGCACTGTGCGTGTGGGCCTGTGGATGGTTCGTGTGCACGTGTCCCCCTGTGAGTGCATGTCCAGATGTCTGTAAGCAGCACTGTGCGTGTGAGCCTGTGGGTGGTTCGTGTGCACGTGTCCGCCGGTGAGTGCATGCCCAGATGTCTGTAAGCAGCACTGTGCGTGTGGGCCTATGGATGGTTCGTGTGCACGTGTCCGCCTGTGAGTGCATGCTCAGATGTCTGTAAGCAGCACTGTGCGCTTGAGCCTATGGATGGTTCCTCTGCACGTGTCCGCCTGTGAGTGCATGCCCAGATGTCTGTAAGCAGCACTGTGCGTGTGAGCCTATGGATGGTTCGTGTGCACGTGTCCCCCTGTGAGTGCATGTCCAGATGTCTATAAGCAGCACTGTGCGTGTGGGCCTATGGATGGTTCGTGTGCACGTGTCCCCCTGTGAGTGCATGTCCAGATGTCTGTAAGTAGCACTGTGCGTGTGAGCCTATGGATGGTTCGTGTGCACGTGTCCCCCTGTGAGTGCATGCCCAGATGTCTATAAGCAGCACTGTGCGTGTGGGCCTATGGATGGTTCGTGTGCACGTGTCCCCCGTTGAGTGCATGTCCAGATGTCTGTAAGCAGCACTGTGCGTGTGAGCCTATGGATGGTTCGTGTGCACGTGTCCCCCTGAGAGTGCATGCCCAGATGTCTGTAAGCAGCACTGTGCGTGTGAGCCTATGGATGGTTCGTGTGCACGTGTCCGCCTTTGAGTGCATGCCCAGATGTCTGTAAGCAGCACTGTGCGTGTGGGCGTGTGGATGGTTCGTGTGCACGTGTCCGCCGGTGAGTGCATGCCCAGATGTCTGTAAGCAGCACTGTGCGTGTGGGCGTGTGGATGGTTCCTCTGCACGTGCATCCGCCGGTGAGTGCATGCCCAGATGTCTGTAAGCAGCACTGTGCATGTGGGCGTGTGGATGGTTCCTCTGCACGTGCATCCGCCGGTGAGTGCATGCCCAGATGTCTGTAAGCAGCACTGTGCGTGTGGGCATGTGGATGGTTCGTGTGCACGTGTCCGCCGGTGAGTGCATGCCCAGATGTCTGTAAGCAGCACTGTGCGTGTGGGCCTATGGATGGTTCGTGTGCACGTGCATCCGCCTGTGAGTGCATGCCCAGATGTCTGTAAGCAGCACTGTGCGTGTGGGCCTGTGGATGGTTTGTGTGCACGTGTCCGCCTGTGAGTGCATGCCCAGATGTCTGTAAGCAGCACTGTGCGTGTGGGCCTATGGATGGTTCGTGTGCACGTGCATCCGCCTGTGAGTGCATGCCCAGATGTCTGTAAGCAGCACTGTGCGTGTGGGCCTGTGGATGGTTCGTGTGCACGTGTCCGCCTGTGAGTGCATGTCCAGATGTCTGTAAGCAGCACTGTGCGTGTGAGCCTATGGATGGTTCGTGTGCACGTGTCCGCCTGTGAGTGCATGCCCAGATGTCTGTAAGCAGCACTGTGCGTGTGGGCGTGTGGATGGTTCGTGTGCACGTGTCCGCCGGTGAGTGCATGCCCAGATGTCTGTAAGCAGCACTGTGCGTGTGGGCGTGTGGATGGTTCCTCTGCACGTGCATCCGCCGGTGAGTGCATGCCCAGATGTCTGTAAGCAGCACTGTGCGTGTGGGCGTGTGGATGGTTCCTCTGCACGTGCATCCGCCGGTGAGTGCATGCCCAGATGTCTGTAAGCAGCACTGTGCGTGTGGGCATGTGGATGGTTCGTGTGCACGTGTCCGCCGGTGAGTGCATGCCCAGATGTCTGTAAGCAGCACTGTGCGTGTGGGCCTATGGATGGTTCGTGTGCACATGCATCCGCCTGTGAGTGCATGCCCAGATGTCTGTAAGCAGCACTGTGCGTGTGGGCCTGTGGATGGTTCGTGTGCACGTGTCCGCCTGTGAGTGCATGCCCAGATGTCTGTAAGCAGCACTGTGCGTGTGGGCATGTGGATGGTTCGTGTGCACGTGTCCGCCTGTGAGTGCATGCCCAGATGTCTGTAAGCACCACTGTGCGTGTGGACCTCTGGATGGTTCGTGTGCACGTGCATCCGCCTGTGAGTGCATGCCCAGATGTCTGTAAGCAGCACTGTGCGTATGGGCCTGTGGATGGTTCGTGTGCACGTGTCCGCCTGTGAGTGCATGCCCAGATGTCTGTAAGCAGCACTGTGCGTGTGGGCATGTGGATGGTTCGTGTGCACGTGTCCGCCTGTGAGTGCATGCCCAGATGTCTGTAAGCAGCACTGTGCGTGTGGGCGTGTGGATGGTTCCTCTGCACGTGCATCCGCCGGTGAGTGCATGCCCAGATGTCTGTAAGCAGCACTGTGCGTGTGGGCATGTGGATGGTTCGTGTGCACGTGTCCGCCGGTGAGTGCATGCCCAGATGTCTGTAAGCAGCACTGTGCGTGTGAGCCTATGGATGGTTCGTGTGCACGTGTCCGCCTGTGAGTGCATGCCCAGATGTCTGTAAGCAGCACTGTGCGTGTGGGCCTGTGGATGGTTCGTGTGCACGTGTCCGCCTGTGAGTGCATGTCCAGATGTCTGTAAGCAGCACTGTGCGTGTGAGCCTATGGATGGTTCGTGTGCACGTGTCCCCCTGTGAGTGCATGTCCAGATGTCTGTAAGCAGCACTGTGCGTGTGGGCGTGTGGATGGTTCCTCTGCACGTGCATCCGCCGGTGAGTGCATGCCCAGATGTCTGTAAGCAGCACTGTGCGTGTGGGCGTGTGGATGGTTCCTCTGCACGTGCATCCGCCGGGGAGTGCATGCCCAGATGTCTGTAAGCAGCACTGTGCGTGTGGGCATGTGGATGGTTCGTGTGCACGTGTCCGCCGGTGAGTGCATGCCCAGATGTCTGTAAGCAGCACTGTGCGTGTGGGCCTATGGATGGTTCGTGTGCACATGCATCCACCTGTGAGTGCATGCCCAGATGTCTCTAAGCAGCACTGTGCGTGTGGGCCTGTGGATGGTTCGTGTGCACGTGTCCCCCTGTGAGTGCATGTCCAGATGTCTGTAAGCAGCACTGTGCGTGTGAGCCTGTGGGTGGTTCGTGTGCACGTGTCCGCCGGTGAGTGCATGCCCAGATGTCTGTAAGCAGCACTGTGCGTGTGGGCCTATGGATGGTTCGTGTGCACGTGTCCGCCTGTGAGTGCATGCTCAGATGTCTGTAAGCAACACTGTGCGCTTGAGCCTATGGATGGTTCCTCTGCACGTGTCCGCCTGTGAGTGCATGCCCAGATGTCTGTAAGCAGCACTGTGCGTGTGAGCCTATGGATGGTTCGTGTGCACGTGTCCCCCTGTGAGTGCATGTCCAGATGTCTATAAGCAGCACTGTGCGTGTGGGCCTATGGATGGTTCGTGTGCACGTGTCCCCCTGTGAGTGCATGTCCAGATGTCTGTAAGTAGCACTGTGCGTGTGAGCCTATGGATGGTTCGTGTGCACGTGTCCCCCTGTGAGTGCATGCCCAGATGTCTATAAGCAGCACTGTGCGTGTGGGCCTATGGATGGTTCGTGTGCACGTGTCCCCCGTTGAGTGCATGTCCAGATGTCTGTAAGCAGCACTGTGCGTGTGAGCCTATGGATGGTTCGTGTGCACGTGTCCCCCTGTGAGTGCATGCCCAGATGTCTGTAAGCAGCACTGTGCGTGTGAGCCTATGGATGGTTCGTGTGCACGTGTCCGCCTTTGAGTGCATGCCCAGATGTCTGTAAGCAGCACTGTGCGTGTGGGCGTGTGGATGGTTCGTGTGCACGTGTCCGCCGGTGAGTGCATGCCCAGATGTCTGTAAGCAGCACTGTGCGTGTGGGCGTGTGGATGGTTCCTCTGCACGTGCATCCGCCGGTGAGTGCATGCCCAGATGTCTGTAAGCAGCACTGTGCGTGTGGGCGTGTGGATGGTTCCTCTGCACGTGCATCCGCCGGTGAGTGCATGCCCAGATGTCTGTAAGCAGCACTGTGCGTGTGGGCATGTGGATGGTTCGTGTGCACGTGTCCGCCGGTGAGTGCATGCCCAGATGTCTGTAAGCAGCACTGTGCGTGTGGGCCTATGGATGGTTCGTGTGCACGTGCCTCCGCCTGTGAGTGCATGCCCAGATGTCTGTAAGCAGCACTGTGCGTGTGGGCCTGTGGATGGTTCGTGTGCACGTGTCCGCCTGTGAGTGCATGCCCAGATGTCTGTAAGCAGCACTGTGCGTGTGGGCATGTGGATGGTTCGTGTGCACGTGTCCGCCTGTGAGTGCATGCCCAGATGTCTGTAAGCAGCACTGTGCGTGTGGGCCTATGGATGGTTCGTGTGCACGTGCATCCGCCTGTGAGTGCATGCCCAGATGTCTGTAAGCAGCACTGTGCGTGTGGGCCTGTGGATGGTTCGTGTGCACGTGTCCGCCTGTGAGTGCATGTCCAGATGTCTGTAAGCAGCACTGTGCGTGTGAGCCTATGGATGGTTCGTGTGCACGTGTCCCCCTGTGAGTGCATGCCCAGATGTCTGTAAGCAGCACTGTGCGTGTGAGCCTATGGATGGTTCGTGTGCACGTGTCCGCCTGTGAGTGCATGCCCAGATGTCTGTAAGCAGCACTGTGCGTGTGGGCGTGTGGATGGTTCGTGTGCACGTGTCCGCCGGTGAGTGCATGCCCAGATGTCTGTAAGCAGCACTGTGCGTGTGGGCGTGTGGATGGTTCCTCTGCACGTGCATCCGCCGGTGAGTGCATGCCCAGATGTCTGTAAGCAGCACTGTGCGTGTGGGCGTGTGGATGGTTCCTCTGCACGTGCATCCGCCGGTGAGTGCATGCCCAGATGTCTGTAAGCAGCACTGTGCGTGTGGGCATGTGGATGGTTCGTGTGCACGTGTCCGCCGGTGAGTGCATGCCCAGATGTCTGTAAGCAGCACTGTGCGTGTGGGCCTATGGATGGTTCGTGTGCACATGCATCCGCCTGTGAGTGCATGCCCAGATGTCTGTAAGCAGCACTGTGCGTGTGGGCCTGTGGATGGTTCGTGTGCACGTGTCCGCCTGTGAGTGCATGCCCAGATGTCTGTAAGCAGCACTGTGCGTGTGGGCATGTGGATGGTTCGTGTGCACGTGTCCGCCTGTGAGTGCATGCCCAGATGTCTGTAAGCAGCACTGTGCGTGTGGGCCTCTGGATGGTTCGTGTGCACGTGCATCCGCCTGTGAGTGCATGCCCAGATGTCTGTAAGCAGCACTGTGCGTGTGGGCCTGTGGATGGTTCGTGTGCACGTGTCCGCCTGTGAGTGCATGCCCAGATGTCTGTAAGCAGCACTGTGCGTGTGGGCATGTGGATGGTTCGTGTGCACGTGTCCGCCTGTGAGTGCATGCCCAGATGTCTGTAAGCAGCACTGTGCGTGTGGGCGTGTGGATGGTTCCTCTGCACGTGCATCCGCCGGTGAGTGCATGCCCAGATGTCTGTAAGCAGCACTGTGCGTGTGGGCATGTGGATGGTTCGTGTGCACGTGTCCGCCGGTGAGTGCATGCCCAGATGTCTGTAAGCAGCACTGTGCGTGTGAGCCTATGGATGGTTCGTGTGCACGTGTCCGCCTGTGAGTGCATGCCCAGATGTCTGTAAGCAGCACTGTGCGTGTGGGCCTGTGGATGGTTCGTGTGCACGTGTCCGCCTGTGAGTGCATGTCCAGATGTCTGTAAGCAGCACTGTGCGTGTGAGCCTATGGATGGTTCGTGTGCACGTGTCCCCCTGTGAGTGCATGTCCAGATGTCTGTAAGCAGCACTGTGCGTGTGGGCATGTGGATGGTTCGTGTGCACGTGTCCGCCGGTGAGTGCATGCCCAGATGTCTGTAAGCAGCACTGTGCGTGTGGGCGTGTGGCTGGTTCCTCTGCACGTGTCCGCCTGTGAGTGCATGCCCAGATGTCTGTAAGCAGCACTGTGCGTGTGAGCCTATGGATGGTTCGTGTGCACGTGTCCCCCTGTGAGTGCATGTCCAGATGTCTGTAAGCAGCACTGTGCGTGTGAGCCTATGGATGGTTCCTGTGCACGTGTCCCCCTGTGAGTGCATGCCCAGATGTCTATAAGCAGCACTGTGCGTGTGGGCCTATGGATGGTTCGTGTGCATGTGTCCCCCGTTGAGTGCATGTCCAGATGTCTGTAAGCAGCACTGTGCGTGTGAGCCTATGGATGGTTCGTGTGCACGTGTCCCCCTGTGAGTGCATGCCCAGATGTCTGTAAGCAGCACTGTGCGTGTGAGCCTGTGGATGGTTCGTGGGCACGTGTCCGCCTGTGAGTGCATGCCCAGATGTCTGTAAGCAGCACTGTGCGTGTGGGCGTGTGGATGGTTCGTGTGCACGTGTCCGCCGGTGAGTGCATGCCCAGATGTCTGTAAGCAGCACTGTGCGTGTGAGCCTATGGATGGTTTGTGTGCACGTGTCCGCCGGTGAGTGCATGCCCAGATGTCTGTAAGCAGCACTGTGCGTGTGGGCGTGTGGATGGTTCCTCTGCACGTGCATCCGCCAGTGAGTGCATGCCCAGATGTCTGTAAGCAGCACTGTGCGTGTGGGCGTGTGGATGGTTCCTCTGCACGTGCATCCGCCGGTGAGTGCATGCCCAGATGTCTGTAAGCAGCACTGTGCGTGTGGGCCTATGGATGGTTCGTGTGCACGTGTCCGCCGGTGAGTGCATGCCCAGATGTCTGTAAGCAGCACTGTGCGTGTGGGCCTATGGATGGTTCGTGTGCACGTGCATCCGCCTGTGAGTGCATGCCCAGATGTCTGTAAGCAGCACTGTGCGTGTGGGCCTGTGGATGGTTCGTGTGCACGTGTCCGCCTGTGAGTGCATGCCCAGATGTCTGTAAGCCGCACTGTGCGTGTGGGCATGTGGATGGTTCGTGTGCACGTGTCCGCCTGTGAGTGCATGTTCAGATGTCTGTAAGCAGCACTGTGCGTGTGGGCCTGTGGATGGTTCGTGTGCACGTGCATCCGCCTGTGAGTGCATGACCTCACGTGTGCTGGAAGGCGCGTGCTTGGAGGTTTACAGACCACGGTGCCCGCACCACACCGGGTGTGCCCCTACAAGCTGGCGCGGGTGCGCTTGGCATCACTTAGGGCGAGGGGCACAGACGCCCAGATTCCCAGAACTGGGCAGCTTGCCAAAGCAAAATGCCTTTTCTGATGTGCAAAGCCCACAATGCAAGTTGGTGACCTGTTGGCCAACTGCAGCTTGGGTGTGTGAACCGGCATGTGCGAGGGGGTGTTTGGGGAGTCTCTTCCGAATACCGATGTGTGAGTTGCCTTCCCAAAACTGTAGGTGACCCCAAGTCAAAGTTGGTTGTAGCTCATTGACTGTGAAGGACCCTTTTCCCACCTGAGAATGTTTGAAAACATATTTTCCAAGAGCTGGCCGCATCCAAGGGACCACTGACTACTCTTAAAAGGTGAAACTTCAACCTTTGGTTTTTGTTGTAAATGCATCCGTTGTCCTTAAAGGGAAACGGGCAGCATTAAATGATGTATTTGACAGCATGATTTTAAAATAATTCGCTCAAAGCTGCAGATTTTCCAGCAGTGACTTCTTTCTTTTTTATTTATTCTTTCCTTTTCTCTCCATATGTCGTTCCTACCTTCTCTTCCTTTCCTCCCTTTTCGTTCTCGTCTCATTTGGTCTTTCCATATTTATTTTTCTCAGTCCACTCGTATTTCAGGAGTCTTTTAAGACGTCTCTCCTTCTTTGTATTTATGTTTACTTTTCTTACCTGCCTTCCATATTTCCTCTGTCCAATTGTCACACTCTTCTTTCTTCCTTTCTTCTTTACTTCCTCCCGTCCTTCCTTTGTCACTTTTCTCATCCCTCTTTTTTGTTTTCCTTCCATTTGTTGATTCTTTATTTTTTCCTTCCATCGCCCTTTCATTTCTTCTTTCAATGATTTCATTTTTTCTGCTTTCCCTTCTTTCTCTCCTCCCATTTTTATTTCTTTGTTTTTCTACCCGCTGTCCCTTTTTCCAAGTTTTATTCCATTTTTCCCTTTTCCATCCTTCACTTCTTCTTTACATTCTCCCTTTGTGCCTAGGTTTCATCCTACTTCAACATTCCTTCCTCCTCGCATTCGTCTTTCTTCCCTCTAGGCTGTTTCATTCACTCCATCTTGGTCTTTCTTTTACATTTAAAAACGTTCTCTTCCATTCTGTCAGCATTTTAATCTTTTTGAACTGGTCCAGCCCTTCCCCATCCCCCCTGTTTTACCTCTGTAATGTATTTTTCCAGTATCTATAGGTCTTCCCTGCCGCCTTGCAATGAGCTGTGAGCCAAGAAGGGCTGTAAAAGAATTGAATCTGCCCCATGGCCCTGGCACCCACCCAAACATGGGCACCCTACGCGTGGGCTCACAGATACACTTGCACAATAACCGTCCTTGGAGTGGGCACCTCCAGGTGTGTGGTGGGCGTAAAGTTGGAAGGTCAAGAGGGGTGAAGGCTGCTAGTTCCAGAAGTGGCAGCTTCTCCTGCAGTACTGAGCTCATGTCACAGCATCCTTAAGGGACAGAGACAGCAGCGCTTAATTTGTAAATAAAATTGCACTGGTGCCCAAAGCTCTCCTTTGAAACACACAACTGCTGCATTTAAATGTGCGAGCACAGAATACTGAGGCTGCGTAATCCTGAAGCCATCTCGGGCCTCTTTAATCCATTTACAGCCACTCCCTGCCTCTTCAGCTAACTCTTGCAGCTTTCTGCTTTCTTCCTTGGTCATGCTTTTCCATCTTCCTCTTCCTCCATCTTTCCCATATGTGTCTTTTGCTCGCAGTGAATGCTTGAGGCGGAAAAATAAGTGCCGACCCTCAAAGATAAGTGCTGGTGCTCCGCACTGGAAACCACCGGCTCAAATTAAGCACTGAGAGGCAGTGATGATACAGAAACAGTTTGAGAAAGATTTTACTCTCCCAACAAACAGTAAAGAAAATCTGCATGGAATGAGAACATGAAACTTGGTGGTAGTTTGTTTTATTTGTTTAATACGGTGTGTAAGAGGGGACTTGTTTTATTTGGTTAGCCCCTTACATCTGGCCATAATACCGCTACACTGGAAACATGCGGTTTGTTAACCTTCACTTAAAAAACCCAGACTTGATGCAACTCTACCAGGGAATTATAGACCAATTGCTCTCCTCCCTATAGCATCTAAAATAACCGAAAAACATGTCAACAGAGAAGTGACAGACTTTCTTGAAGATCACAAGCTTCTTCATCACACTCAAATGGGTTTCAGACCCCAACATAGTACTGAAACTGCCCTCTGGCCATTACAGACGACACACGGCAACGGCTAGATGCAGGCGGATACGCAGCAATCATTCTATTAGACTTAAGCACCGCATTCGATACTGTGGATCACAACATATTGCTTCAAAGAATTTCACATGTAGGAATCAAGGGGGCCGCCTTTAATTGTCTCTCTCCCCTTTTTTGAGAAATAGGACCTTTCAAGTCCTTGATGGTTCTTTCTTCTCCAATATTCTCTTCCTCAGCTGTGGGGTACCACAGGGCTCTTCCCTGAGCCCTACTCTCCTCAAATTTATATGTCCGAATTAGCTAAGATCGAGGAACCCTAAGGTCTATCCTTAGTATCCAATGCTGATGACACCCACTTGGTCTTTTCTTTTTCCACCAATACTAACTCAGAACAGTCTAGTCTATCATCTTGTCTTCAGGATGTCGCCAGGTGGATGGCTGACTGCAAACTCAGACTTAACAACGAGAAAACCGAGGTCATGATGGTAGGGAATTTTTCTCTCCCTAAGTCCCTGGTCCAGCTCCGGAAGGATTAAAAGACCTCCCCCCGCCAAAAACGAATATAAAAAGTCTAGGTTTTTGGTTGGACTCCCGCCTTACGATGGAATGTCATTCCAAAAATCTTTAATTTTCTCGCATTCCCGGCCAAAAGGCTCATTATCCAGGCCCCTATTGTCACACCCAGACTACGGGAATGCTCTCTTCTTGAGCTCCCCTCGTTATGTATTAAAGAGATTGCAGGTGGTATACAAAGCAGCTCCCGCCTACTCATGAACTCCCCTAGACATCTTTCTGCCAAACAAGCTTCAGTTTCACTTCACTGGCTCCCCATTGAACAACGTATTCAAGCCATGCCTACTGTGCACACAGCCCTCCATGTGTACTGTGCACACAGCCCCTCACAATAAGGGTCCGGCTGATCGTATCACTCTACACTCCTCAGAGGTCACTTAGATCATCAACAGCTTCTCTAATCAACATTCCTCAGGTCAAGAAAGCAAGATGGGGAGGCAGATCCTTTGCTTCTAGAGCACCTACTCTCTGGAGCTCACTTCCTCTGGAGCTTCGCCAAGATAACTCAGAACTATCTTTTCGTAGGAAACTGAAGACTTCACTATTTTCAGCATAGGCCCTCATTGAGTTTATTGGTCTCGCTTTAGTGCTGGGAAGCCTCCGGGTAGCCATACGTTCTAGAAATCCAGTAAACTAAACTAAACTATGTAAGAGGTGACTCGTTTTATGTGGCTAGTACCATATGTAGGAGGTGACTTGTTTTATGTGGTTACTGCGGTAAGAGGTGGCTCGTTTTATGTGGTTAGTACTGTATGTAAGAGGTGACTCGTTTTATGCAGTTACTGCTGTATGTAAGAGGTGACTCGTTTTATGCAGTTACTGCTGTATGTAAGAGGTGACTTGTTTTATGTGGTTAGGACTGTATGTAAGAGGTGACTTACAATAAAAAAAGTCTGACAAAGAACTAATAGAACCCAGATTACACTTTACAGTGAATGAAAGAATATGTACTTTGCTTGGATGTAAGTCAGATAAGCTTGCACTTGGAGAACTAGGCCCTGACAGGCATTCTTTTGAGTGGCACAACAGCCTGGGCTCCCCATCACAGGCAGCAAAAAAATCTGGGTATAATCTTTTCTGGTTGCTGCTAGGGGCCTGATTTAGATTTCAGTGGACGGGTTAGTCTTTCACAAAGGTGACGGATATCCCGTCCGCCTAAATATAATACTAGATGACATAGTGGGATTTAGATTTTGGCGAACGGGATATCGTCACTGTTGTGAAGGAGTAACCCCTCCACTGAGTTCTAAATCAGGGGCCTGATTTAGAGTTTGGCAGACGGGTTTACTCTGTCACAAATATGATGGAAATCCCGTCCGCCGTATTATGATTAGGGGTGGGCGAAGAAGTCCGCTCCGCTGGCGGAGTTCACAGAATTTTACCCAGTCCGCACAGAGCACTGAGTTCCAAAAAACTCTGTGACCTGGAACAGAGTTTTTAATCTTATGCAGCTCGTCAGCGTTAAGTTGGCCAGCGAAAAAAGTCAGTATGTTGGCGAGTGCGAGCTAGAATTCTGAATGCGGGGTCACGGCAGGTCGTTACTGCCCATGTTGAGAATGCTGCTGCTCGCGTTGAGGAAGCTGCTGCTAAAGTAGGAAATCTACTTGAGCGCCAGAAAGAAGTTAGCACCCGCTGTTGTGCCACATGATGCCTTTCGTGTGGATTTTACAGTGCGGGAGAAACTCCTGGTGCTGAAATCAGCACGAACAGCATGAGTTACCCACCTCCACCGCTTGCAGAACTCTGCGTGGTGCGGCAGATTTTTCAGCACTTCATGGAGTTTCGCTTGGCAGAACTCTGCGAACTCCGCCCAGGGCTAATTACGATTCCATTATTTCCTACGGAAATTGTAATACAGCGGATGAGATATCCGTCACGTTTCTGACAGAGTAACCCGACCGCCAAATTCTAAATCAAGCCCTAAGACTGGTCCATAATGTCAATGAAGATAGGAGTGGTGCTTCCCTCACACCCTTCACCAAGTACCATCACAAGCTAGCAGTCACACACTACTGACAGCACTCTCACACCCCTCACACAACCAGCAGTCTCACACAGCAGCACTCTTACACCAACGACAGGCTAGCAGTCACACTCCACAGAGAGCACTCACGAAGCAGCACTCCTGCACCGATCACAGGCTAGCAATCACATATTACAGAGAGCACTCTCACACCCCTCACACAACTAGCAATCTGTCACAGCAGCACTCCTCCACCCATCACAGGCTAGCAGTCACACACTACAGGCAGCACACTCATACAACCAGCAGTCTCACACAGCAGCACTCTTATACCCATCTCGGGCTACCAGTCACACACTACCGACATCACTCTCACACCTCTCACACAAACATCAGTCTCACACACCAGCACTCCTCCACCCATCGCAGGTTAGCAGTCAACTACTACCGACAGCACTCTCACACCTTTCAGAGAGCATCAGTTTCACATGGCGGCAGGCCACAAACACAGACCAGCAGTCTCATTTTATCAGAAACACTCTCACACTCCCATAGCCTAGCAGTCATACACTACCAGAAGCAGTGCCAGGCTCTTAGATACTAGCAGTCACACACTACCAGGAGTCACAGATCCCTCACATACTAGCAGGTAAGTCAGTGGAGCCAGCTGACAACTGATAGTGCCATTTCATTGATCTGAGGGTACACAAAGGTCTGTGAGAGAGCAGGAGAGGGTCTGTGAGTGCTGAGGGGTCACAGAAGGGATAGAGAGCAGGGGAGGGTCTGTGAGTGCTAAGGGGTCACAGAAGTGAGAGAGCAGGGGAGGGCCTGTGAGTGTAGAGGGGTCACAGAAGTGAGAGAGCAGGAGAGGGTCTGTGAGTGCTGAGGGGTCACAGAAGTGAGAGAGAGCAGGGAGGGTCTGTGAGTGATGAGGAGTTACAGAAGTGAGAGTGTTGGGGAGGGTCTGTGAGTGCTGGGGGGTCACAGAAGTGAGAGAGAGCAGGAGAGGGTCTGTGAGTGCTGGGGGTCACAGAAGTGAGAGAGAGCAGGAGAGGGTCTGTGAGTGCTGGGGGGTCACCGGCGTGAGAGTGTTGGAGAGGGTCTGTGAGGGCTGAGGGGTCACAGAAGTGAGGGAGAGCAGGAGAGGACCTGTGAGCCCTGATAGGGCACATAATTAGAGAGTGCAGGAGAGGGTCTGTGAATGCTGAGGGGGCACAGAATTGAGAGAGAGAGCAGGAGAGGGTCTGTGAATGCTGAGGGGCACAGAAGTGAGGAAAGCAGGAGAGGGTCTGTGAGTGCTGGGGGGTCACAGAAGTGAGAGAGAGCAGGGGACGGTCTGTGGGTGCTGAGGGGTCACAGAAGTGAGACAGCAGGAGTGGGTCTGTGAGTGATGAGGAGTCACAGAAGTGAGAGAGCAGGAGCGGGTCTCTGAGTGCTGAGGGGTCACAGAAGTGAGGAGAGCAAGAGAGGGTCTGTGAGTGCTGGGGGGTCACAGAAGTGAGAGAGAGTAGCAGAGGGTCCGTGAGTGCTGAGGGGGCACAGAAGTGAGACAGCAGGAGAGGGTCTGTGAGTGATGAGGAATTACAGAAGTGAGAGTGTTGGAGAGGTTCTGTGAGTTCTGAGGGGTCACAGAAGTGAGGGAGAGGGGGAGATGAACTGTGAGCTCTGAGAGGGCACATAATTAGAGAGTGCAGGAGAGGGTCTGTGAGTGCTGAGTGGTCACAGAAGTGAGAGAGCAGGAGAGGGTCTGTGAGTGCTGGGGGGTCACAGAAGTGAGGAGGGCAGGAGAGGGTCTGTGAGTCCTGAGGGGTCACAGAAGTGAGGAGAGCAGGAGAGGGTCTGTGAGTGCTGGGGGGTCACAGAAGTGAGGAGAGCAGGAGAAGGTCTGTGAGTGCTGAGGGAGCATGGAAGTGAGAGAGAGCAGTAGTGGGCTGTGGGTGATACGGGAGTGCTCAGATGTGAGGGAGCAGGAGGGGGTTTGTGAGTTTTAAGGGGGCACAGAAGTGAGTGAAGTAGAGGGTCTGTGAGTGATAAGGGAGTATTCAGATGTGAGGGTGCATCAGGCCTGTGAGTGCTGAGGGGTCACAGACGTGAGAGTGCAGGAGAGGGTCTGTGAGTCCTGAGGGGTCACAGAAGTGAGGAGAGCAGGAGAGGGTCTGTGAGTGCTGAGGGGGCACAGACGTGAGAGTGCAGGAGAGGGTCTGTGAGTCCTGAGGGGTCACAGAAGTGAGGAGAGCAGGAGAGGGTCTGTGAGTGCTGAGGGGGCACAGAAGTGAGTGAAGTAGAGGGTCTGTGAGTGATAAGGGAGTACCCAGAATTGTGAGAGAGCAGGAGATGGTCTGTGAGTGATGAGGGAGTACTGAGATGTGAGGGTGCAGCAGGCCTGTGAGTGCTGAAGGGCACAGAGTCGTGAAAGACAGGAGTGACTGGAAGTGCTGGAGTTGTACAGGACCCACACACCCCTCTCCCCCCAGAAGCTCAGTCCCGGGCTGTAGATGGGACCCACACACCCCTCTTCCCGCCAGAAGCTCATACCCTGGGCTGTAGACAGGAACCATACACCCCTCTTCCCGCCAGAAGCTCAGTCCTGGGCTGTAGATGGGACCCACACACCCCTCTTACCCCCAGAAGCTCAGTCCCGGGCTGTAGACGGGACCCACACACCCCTCTTACCCCCAGAACCTCAGTCCCAGGCTGTAGACAGAACTCACACACCCGCTTCCGCCCAGAAACTCAGTCCCGGGCTGAGGACAGGACCCACACACCCCCTCTTCGCACCAGAAGCTTAGTCCTGGGCTGTAGACGGGACCCACACACCTCTCTTCCTGCCAGAAGCTCAGTCTTGGGCTGTAGACAGGACCCACACACCCCTCTTCCCACCGGAAGCTCAGTCCTGGGCTGTAGACAGGACCCACACACTCCTCTTCCCTCCAGAAGCTCGGTCCCGGGCTGTAGATAGAACCCACACTCCCTATTCCCGCCAGAAGCTCAGTCCCGGGCTGTAGAGAGGACCCACACACCCCCTCTTCCCACGAGAAGCTCAGTTCCGGGCTGTAGACAGGACCCACACACCCCTCTTCACCCAAGAAGCTCAGTCCTGGGCTGTAGACAAGACCCACACACCCCTCTTCCCCCCCAGAAGCTCAGTCCCGGGCTGTAGATAGGACCCACACCCCTCTTTCCCCCAGAAGCTCAGTCCCTTGCTGTAGACAGGACCCACACACCCCTCTTCCCCCAGAAGCTTATACCCTTGGCTGTAGACAGGACCCACACACCCCTCTTCCCCCCAGAAGCTCATACCCTGGGCTGTAGACATGACTCACACACCCCTCTTCTCCCAGAAGCTTAGTCCCGGGCTGTAGACAGGACCCACACACCCCCTCTTCCCACCAGAAGCTCAGTCCCGGGCTGTAGACAGGACCCACACACCCCTCTTCGTTCCAGAAGCTCAGACCCGGGCTTTAGACAGGACCCACACACCCCTCTTCCCCCAAGAAGCTCAGTCCTGGGCTGTAGACAAGACCCACACCCCCTCTTCCCGCCAGAAGCTCAGTCCTGGGCTGTAGACAGGACCCACACACCCTCTTCTCCCCAGAAGCTCAGTCCCGGGATGTAGTCAGGACCCACACACCCCTCTTCCCACCAGAAGCTCAGTCCAGGGCTGTAGATATGACCCACACACCCTCTCTTCCCGCCAGAAGCTCAGTCCCGGGATGTAGACAGGACCCACACACCCCCCTTCGTGCCAGAAGCTCAGTCCTGGGCTGTAGACAGGACCCATACACCCCTCTTCCCCCAAGAAGCTCAGTCCTGGGCTGTAGACAAGACTCACACCCCCTCTTCCCGCCAGAAGCTCAGTCCCGGGCTGTAGACAGGACCCACACACCCTCTTCTCCCCAGAAGCTCAGTCCCGAGATGCAGTCAGGACCTACACCCCTTCTTTCCCCCAGAAGCTCAGTCCCGGGCTGTAGACAGGTCCCACACCCCCTCTTCCCCCCAGAAGCTCAGTCCCGGGCTGTAGACATGGCCCACACACCCATCTTCCCCCCAGATGCTCAGTCCCAGGCTGTAGACAGGACCCACACACCCCTCTTCCCCCCAGAACCTCAGTCCCGGGCTGTAGAAGAACTCACACACCCCGCTTCCGCCCAGAAGCTCAGTCCCAGGCTGAGGACAGGACCCACATACACCCTCTTCTCCCCAGAAGCTCAGTCCCGAGATGTAGTCAGGACTCACACACCCGCTTCCGCCCAGAAACTCAGTCCCGGGCTGAGGACAGGACCCACACACACCCTCTTCGCACCAGAAGCTCAGTCCTGGGCTGTAGACGGGACCCACACACCTCTCTTCCTGCCAGAAGCTCAGTCTTGGGCTGTAGACAGGACCCACACACCCCTCTTCCCACCGGAAGCTCAGTCCTGGGCTGTAGACAGGACCCACACCCCTCTTTCCCCCAGAAGCTCAGTCCCTTGCTGTAGACAGGACCCACACACCCCTCTTCCCCCCAGAAGCTTATACCCTTGGCTGTAGACAGGACCCACACACCCCTCTTCCCCCCAGAAGCTCATACCCTGGGCTGTAGACATGACTCACACACCCCTCTTCTCCCAGAAGCTTAGTCCCGGGCTGTAGACAGGACCCACACACCCCCTCTTCCCACCAGAAGCTCAGTCCCGGGCTGTAGACAGGACCCACACACCCCTCTTCGTTCCAGAAGCTCAGACCCGGGCTTTAGACAGGACCCACACACCCCTCTTCCCCCAAGAAGCTCAGTCCTGGGCTGTAGACAAGACCCACACCCCCTCTTCCCGCCAGAAGCTCAGTCCCGGGCTGTAGACAGGACCCACACATCCTCTTCTCCCCAGAAGCTCAGTCCCGGGATGTAGTCAGGACCCACACACCCCTCTTCCCACCAGAAGCTCAGTCCAGGGCTGTAGATATGACCCACACACCCCCTCTTCCCGCCAGAAGCTCAGTCCCGGGATGTAGACAGGACCCACACACCCCCCTTCGTGCCAGAAGCTCAGTCCTGGGCTGTAGACAGGACCCATACACCCCTCTTCCCCCAAGAAGCTCAGTCCTGGGCTGTAGACAAGACTCACACCCCCTCTTCCCGCCAGAAGCTCAGTCCCGGGCTGTAGACAGGACCCACACACCCTCTTCTCCCCAGAAGCTCAGTCCCGAGATGTAGTCAGGACCCACACCCCTTCTTTCCCCCAGAAGCTCAGTCCCGGGCTGTAGACAGGTCCCACACCCCCTCTTCCCCCCAGAAGCTCAGTCCCGGGCTGTAGACATGGCCCACACACCCATCTTCCCCCCAGATGCTCAGTCCCGGGCTGTAGACAGGACCCACACACCCCTCTTCCCCCCAGAACCTCAGTCCCGGGCTGTAGAAGAACTCACACACCCGCTTCCGCCCAGAAGCTCAGTCCCAGGCTGAGGACAGGACCCACATACACCCTCTTCTCCCCAGAAGCTCAGTCCCGAGATGTAGTCAGGACCCACACCCCTTCTTCCCCCCAGAAGCTCAGTCCCGGGCTGTAGACATGGCCCACACACCCATCTTCCCCCCAGAAGCTCAGTCCCGTGCTGTAGACAGGACCCATCCGCCCCTCTTCCCGCCAGAAGCTCAGACCCGGGCTTTAGAGACACACACACCCTCTTCCCGCAAGAAGCTCAGTCCCGGGCTGTAAACAGGACCCACACACCCCTCTTCCTGCCAGAAGCTCGGTCCCGGGCTGTAGACAGGACCCACACACCCCTCTTCCCCCCAGAAGCTCAGTCTTGGGCTGTAGACAGGACCCACACACACCTCTTCCCCCCCCAGAAGCTCGGTCCCGGGCTGTAGACATGGCCCACACACCCATCTTCCCCCCAGAAGCTCAGTCCCGTGCTGTAGACAGGACCCACCCGCCCCTCTTCCCGCCAGAAGCTCAGACCCGGGCTTTAGAGACACACACACCCTCTTCCCTCAAGAAGCTCAGTCCCGGGCTGTAGACAGGACCCACACACCCCTCTTCCTGCCAGAAGCTCGGTCCCGGGCTGTAGACAGGACCCACACACCCCTCTTCCCCCCAGAAGATCAGTCTTGGGCTGTAGACAGGACCCACACACCCCTCTTCCCCCCCAGAAGCTCGGTCCCGGGCTGTAGATAGAACCTACACCCCCTATTCCCGCCAGAAGCTCAGCCCCAGGTTGCAGATCGGACCCCCCCCCCCCTTCTATCCCCCCCAGAATCTCAGTCCCGGGCTGTAGACAGGACCCACACACCCCTCTTCCCCCAGAACCTCAGTCCCGGGCTGTAGAAGAACTCACACACCCGCTTCCGCCCAGAAGCTCAGTCCCAGGCTGAGGACAGGACCCACATACACCCTCTTCTCCCCAGAAGCTCAGTCCCGATATGTAGTCAGGACCCACACCCCTTCTTCCCCCCAGAAGCTCAGTCCCGGGCTGTAGACATGGCCCACACACCCATCTTCCCCCCAGAAGCTCAGTCCCGTGCTGTAGACAGGACCCATCCGCCCCTCTTCCCGCCAGAAGCTCAGACCGGGGCTTTAGAGACACACACACCCTCTTCCCGCAAGAAGCTCAGTCCCGGGCTGTAAACAGGACCCACACACCCCTCTTCCTGCCAGAAGCTCGGTCCCGGGCTGTAGACAGGACCCACACACCCCTCTTCCCCCCAGAAGCTCAGTCTTGGGCTGTAGACAGGACCCACACACACCTCTTCCCCCCCCAGAAGCTCGGTCCCGGGCTGTAGACATGGCCCACACACCCATCTTCCCCCCAGAAGCTCAGTCCCGTGCTGTAGACAGGACCCACCCGCCCCTCTTCCCGCCAGAAGCTCAGACCCGGGCTTTAGAGACACACACACCCTCTTCCCTCAAGAAGCTCAGTCCCGGGCTGTAGACAGGACCCACACACCCCTCTTCCTGCCAGAAGCTCGGTCCCGGGCTGTAGACAGGACCCACACACCCCTCTTCCCCCCAGAAGATCAGTCTTGGGCTGTAGACAGGACCCACACACCCCTCTTCCCCCCCAGAAGCTCGGTCCCGGGCTGTAGATAGAACCTACACCCCCTATTCCCGCCAGAAGCTCAGCCCCAGGTTGCAGATCGGACCCCCCCCCCCCTTCTATCCCCCCCAGAATCTCAGTCCCGGGCTGTAGACAGGACCCACACACCCTTCTTCCCCACAGAAGCTCAGTCCCAGGCTGTAGACAGAACTCACACACCCCTCTTCCCCCCAGAAGCTCAGTCCCGGGCTGTAGACAGGACCCACACACCCTCTTCCCCCCAGAAGCTCAGTCCCGGGCTGTAGACATGGCCCACACACCCCTCTGCCCCCCAGAAGCTATGCAGCGCGCTGTGCCGGAGGCAGGCGCCCGAGGCGGCGCAGCGCTGCTTGTGATCCTCGGCAGACGGCTGGTAGCCCCGGGCTGAGCACAGGACGCATCCTCCGCTGCTCTTCACGCTCCCAGGCGGGTGAAGCCGGGATCAGAGGCCCCGGGATGTTAATGATAACGCGGGCCGAGCCGGGCACAACACCTTTAGTATCACAAGGTTTGTCTCCGCAGGGTCCCTCGGGCAGTGCCAGATATCCAGCGGGGCGACTGGCAGTGTCAGGGGTCCACTGGGGACCACAGGCAGTGCCAGAGGCCCTGCAGGGCCCCACAGGCAGTGCCAGAAGTGCAACAGGGCCCCACGGGAGGTGCCATAGGCCCAGCAGGACCCCAAGAGCAGGGCCAGAAGTGCAGCAGGGTCCCACGAGCAGTGCCAGATGCCCAGAAGGACCCCACGAGGACTGCAGAAGTGCAGCAGGACCCCACGGGCAGTGCCATAAGTCCCACAGGACCCCAGGAGCAGTGCCAGAGGCCCAGTAGGACCCCACGAGCAGTGCCAGAGGCCCAGCAGGTCCCCACGAGCAGTGCCAGAAGTCCCGCAGGGTCCCACGGGCAGTGGCAGAGGCCCAGCAGGGCCCCACGAGCAGTGTCAGAAGTCCCACAGGGTCCCACGAGCAGTGCCAGAAGTCCCGCAGGGTCCCACGGGCAGTGCCAGAAGTCCCGCAGGACCCCACGGGAGGTGCCAGAGGCCCAGCAGGACCCCACGGGAGGTGCCAGTAGTGCAACAGGACCCCACGAGCAGTGCCAGAGGCCCAGCAGGGCCCCACAGGCAGTGCCAGAGGCCCAGAAGGACACCACGAGCACTTCAGAAGTGCAGCAGGTCCCCACGGGCAGTGCCAGGAGTCCCTCAGGACCCCAGGAGCAGTGCCAGAAGTCCCACAGGACCCCAGGAGCAGTGCCAGAGGCCCAGTAGGACCCCACGAGCAGTGCCAGAGGCCCAGCAGGTCCCCACGAGCAGTGCCAGAAGTCCCACAGGGTCCCACGGGCAGTGCCAGAAGTCCCGCAGGACCCCACGAGCAGTGCCAGAGGCCCAGAAGGACCCCACGAGCAGTGCCAGAAGTCCCACAGGGTCCCACGGGCAGTGCCAGGAGTCCCGCAGGGTCCCACGGGCACTTCACAGGTTGAGAGAGAGAAGGAAACACATTGCATTGATATGTGGAGGTGGGAAGAGGTCCCAGAGGTTCAGCTCTTTACCCAGCGCCTACTAGGATGAACCCTGACCCGAGGTGTTAGAAGACTGGGCAACCAGGACCAGTGAATGTCCAGAAGGCGAGTTAGAAATCCTGCCTGGGGGGACCGTGAGTTGATATCTAAAGACACTGAGAAGACTGAAGTGAAGTTGATACAAGAAAATGAGCCAAATCAGGAGATTAGAGTCAACTCCTGTGTGACCATGGAACAACAATTAGAACAATTGGAAATGAGAATAAAAAAGGAAGAATGAAAAATTCCTTAGTGATGAGAGAGATTACCATACTGGGAGAGTATTGACGTTTGCCAAATCTTTTAATCCTATTAGAGACAATGAGAAGAGATGCGGTGATGACGCTGCAGAGTGAGGGGACAGATGCCAGCGAGGATGCACGTCCTGGCGCGGAATGTGGTATCCTAGAGAAGTCAGGTTCAGCCCCGGTGCCAAAAGATAATGGGGCATGTCTATCAGCCCCCAGCAGCAATTTAGCGCCGCCATAGCGTAATTTTGTTTTACGCTAAGGCAGTGATAACGTATCTTTTCTGCCGCGCCATATTTACAAAGTGGCTCAATGCACGCGTTGCACCACTTTATTACCCCTTGTGCCACGTTATGGCTGCACCAGGCTTAATGCATGCAAAGGGGGCGTTCCGGCGCTAGGCGGCCGCAAAAATGGGGCAGTGAAATGTAAAAGATTTCACTGCACAATTTTTGCCATCATTATTAATGCCCGCTCGGAGCAGACGTTAAAATGACGCTCCCATAGTAACCTACGGGCCTCCCTGCACTTTGCTCCACTAGCGTCAACATTTTTGAGGCAAGTGCAGCAAAGAGCCACAATAGCGTCAAAAATCCTGATGCTATCGGCCTAACGACCGCCATGGTGCGCCGTATTGTAAATACGACGCAACCATGGTGTCATTAGGTGCCGGCAGGGAGGCGCAAGAACAGCCGCGCATCATAGCCGATACCCTCCTTTTTCTGAAATATGGGCCAATGGAGGATGCTGAGGCAAGATGGGAGCCCCAAAACCAGGGAGGCTAAAAATTGAAAAAGAAAAAAGAAAGACGCAGAAGGAGAAAGAGGAAAAGGAAAAGAGGGGACAAAACAAGAATAAGATGGACTGACAAAAGAGTAAAGAACTAGAAAATATAACGGTGGTCAATTTATCTAAAACAAAGTCTCTCAGAACAGGCAGAGGTGTTGACATTGGGAACATCTTTGTATCCAATGAAAACTTTAATTAAGTGCACTCAGAGATGGGTCTCTTCCAAATCATGTGAAAATTAAAGCTGTTGAAGATACATAAACACAAAGAAGCACAAAGACTTAACCTCAATGAATTGAACCAGATTGATGAGAGATACAGCGTGGCGACGTGGACTACACGGGATGCTGAAGGCCTACGTGATGCCTATGAACTAAACGAGGAACATATAACTCTGAATACATATAAATTACCAGAAGAGAATTAAAAGAGATCTGTGCTAAACCCTTAAATGACATGGAGTTAAAACAGATGCTTGTAGTAAACAATAGCTATATTCCCACCTGATAACATTGATGTATTTCACAAATGTAGGATTAAAGAACTACAACACCTCAGGAGAGAAGTCTTTGTTAAGAACAAAAAGAATATGAGTTGGTCCCAATATGAGGTTCTCAAAAACAGGGCAAACGTAGAGAAGTTGTTAGAAAATCCTCAGACAAAGTGAGTAATGCTATATTGCGGGCCAAAAATAGTATTTCAAAGAGTCCATGCATCAGTTAGAAAATCAACAACATTATTGCATCAAAAAACAAAGCAATAAAAACAGTTAAGAAAAAAGATAATTATATTGTAAGGTACAAAGATCGCACCTTGAGGATTTAACAAAAAAATATGTGGGAATGTTAAACGTGTGGAGAGATGATGATATTTGTGACTATGAGCCATACCTTTTCTTAAAAACCGAAAATCCTAAAACAGCTGCCACGTATTTCTTCCCCAAATTACATAGAGATGCGCAGAAGCAACTGGGAAGACCTATAGGCCCTCATTCTGACTTTGGCGGGCGGCGGTAATTCTGAGTTTCCCGCTGGGCTGGCGGGCGACCGCCAGAAGGCCGCCCGCCAGCCCAGCGGGAAACCCCCTTCCATGAGGATGCCGGCTCCGAATGGAGCCGGCGGAGTGGAAGGGGTGCGACGGGTGCAGTTGCACCCGTCACGATTTTCAGTGTCTGCTATGCAGACACTGAAAATCTTGTTGGGGCCCTGTTTAATAAACAGCAACTTTACCTATGTGCCGTGCATTTTTGCTGAAGGACAGCTGGCTGAAACATATAGTGGGAGACCACTTCCTTGCTAGGGCTGGAGCATACGTAAACAGGTGTGCATAAAATGATCTACCAACTATCTATCTATCTATCTATCTCTCCCAGTAGGTAGTTATTGTTAGGACCTAGTTTCCATAGGGAAAGTGTTTTTTCTTTTGCCAATAACTTTGGCACCACCTGAGGAATCCTCACAAAATGTTTAAAAAAAGTTTCCCACTCACTTTAGCTGCTGTCTTAAAGGTTTTGAGGTGATTCATCAAGCAGGGGCCGAGAAATAGGTGGGTTCCCAAAACACATTTTCACCATGCAGTTTCTCATGGAGATTTTAGACGCGACTACAACCTGAACAGCTGCACGGAATTACACCAAATTTGTCAGAAAGCTAACTCTTGGTCTGGTAATAGAAAGTGTGCTTTTTTTTATTTGGTATTAATCAGTTCAGTATTTTTGGACATATTAAATGAAAAACAAATTTGTATAGTTAGGGGCGGGGAAGCTCTGCCGAGCCGACTGTATCTGTGCTGATATTTGGTTGGCAACCAACACTTCAACCAGGAAGTGTTGGCAGCGATTTTCGGAGTCAAACTCAGCCAAGTCCCCCCACCAAAAAAAAAAAAAAAAGGGGCCAGGGTAAAAATACCCTGACCCAAATACCATGGTGCTAAACACCCCCTCCCAGGACACCGCTAGGACAAAAAGCATTTTTTTTTTTGCAGATGATACCGCAGTGGACCCGTGGTTCCAGCAAAATGTAAAAAAAAAAAACAAGCATGGGCCCCTCCCCTTTATTTTTCTAAGAGCCCCCAAGTGGGTCAGGTCCTGTATCCTTCAAAGCACAGGCCACTCTATGCTGCTGAGGTCAGTGTGTACTGCAGGTCATCAGAGGTGAGAATTTGCAGCCCGTAAAAGCAGAGAAGAGTCAGTCACCAGAGGTGATAATCTGCAGGCAGGAACAGCAGAGAAGAGTCAGTCACCGGAGGTGAGAACTTGCAGCCACTAACATCAGAGAAGTGGTACCTCAAGGAGCGCACCTCACCTGACCTGCGTGGTCCTTCAAATCTCACACCAAACCTGACCTGTGCGGTCCTTCAAGGCTCATACATCACCTGACCAGTGTGCTCCTCAAGGCCCACACTCCTCACCTGACCTGCATGGTCCTTCAAGACGCACACATCACCTGACCTGCATGGTCTTTCAAGACGCACACATCACTTGACCTGCCTGGTCCTTCAAGGCGCACACCTCACCTGACCTGCATGGTCCTTCAAGGCGCACATCTCTCCTGACCTGCGTGGTCCTTCAAGGCTCATACACCACACATGATCTGCGAGGTCCTTCAAGGCGCACACATCACCTGACCAGAGCGGTACTTCAAGGCGCACACATCACCTGACCCGCAAGATCCTTCCAGGCGCACACAGCTCACCTGCCCCGTCCCGCTCACCTCGCGTCTGCTGCCCCCCACCCCCCCCCCCCCCCCCCCCCACACCCCGTCACAATCCCTGCATTGATTTTTGGCTTTGCCTCATCCGGCCGCTCCCTCTCGTTAGCTCCGGATCAGGTTTAGGCGCCATAATCTGGGCCTCATCCAGGATCTTAGACACGGATTTACTCGAAGCCTCTCGCGGCTCCCAATAATGCAGCCTGTAATGGGTCACCTGCCCCGGCTCCCCGGGGGCTGGGAGTGCGGGGCTCCGCTCACCTCTCGCCACCCCTGCCCTGGCACCGCTGCCCGCGCCGCACAGGTGCCAGTCCGCCCCCAGGCGCTACAGGAGCACGAACAATCAGTGCCCAATCATTTCATGCACATCAAACATTACTGCCTCTTGGCGCTTTATGAGCAATACAATAACACCATACACATCTCTATTGATTCGAGTCATACAATAAACATAACTGGTACGAATAAAACCGCATCTTCTCTGTCTATGTTCTACAAACATATCGAGATGAAACAGCAGACGCTCCTTTTTTAAATCGTTTTTTTCACAATTGCATCGATTTCTCGTGGTCTTCAAGCGGACCAAATACAGAATAATAAGTGGGTTAGTCAGTTCTTCCGCACAAATCCTGGGCTTTCTCACAAGCTGAGGTGCCAGATGTGCTGAAGGGGCAGAACTTGTACCCCACCTGATGGGGGATTAAAAGCATGACGTGGGGGTTGTGCGGCAAGAAGTGCATTACGATGTTAAACCTTCGGAGTAAAGGCCGTTCCCCAGGTGAGTCGTGGCCTCGAGTCCACACAACGCGCACTCCCAGCGCCCATCCTTGCGCGCCCTGTGATTCCATGCGCAGGAACCCTTCAACACGGTTCATCATGACCAGCAGGGTGGACATTACTGTAAGAACACCCCCAGTCTGAGCGGGGGGAGCCGGGCTCCTCCACCAGATAATAAGGCCTGACACAGACACAGAAACCAATGCCAAGGAGAAGGCAAGGGAAAACTGGAAACCAGACTCAGACCCTGTTTGGGGTGGCCATAGGGAGGGCCATTGGAATTATCCGGCAGGAGAGGGCCAAATTATGCGGCTGGGTTGAGTAAATAATGCAAGAAAATTCAAATTATGTGGCACAATGTGGCACAATTGGTAATGGTATTACTTCATTATTTCATCATTTTTAAATGTGGCAACACCGTCTGGGCATTGGTTGCACCTCATAAGTACCATTTTAATACCCAACTATACAAATACGCATCAGAAATGTGGCCAGTCCAACTTTTCAAAGGGCCTTCCATTGCGCGACAACACGTCACTGCATTTTTAGTAACCTTTGAATGGTTTAAGCCAGAAACACATTTTTTCGTTAGAATCTGCAGATTATGCTGCAGATGATGGATTATGTGGCAAATGCGGCAAATCAGTATTGATGCAAAAATTGCTGCAGCTGCACAATCACATAATTCCAGTGGCACTGGCCATGGAGCTGGCAGGGCTACTGCGCCTCAACCGTGGTGCTCCTGTGGGTTGTCCTACAACGGCTTTGCAAACTGGACCAAGTACAACCCTTTCCGCACTTGACTCAGAGTAGTGGTGGTGCGCACCCGCAGGCTTCAGGGAGGTACTGCGGGGGGAAGAGCTCAGCATTTAACAAACAACCAATAGACACAATTAAATATTGTCCAGCCCAGTGCTTAGCTTTTGTTTTAAAATCATAAGCTACTAATACGCAGAATAATCAGAGGAATCATGCATACGGTTGTGATCTCGTTTGGGATCTTCCTTAAGGCATTACACTCTTCAGTACCCCCCCCCCCTCCACCATCAGAGCCCTCACATATCTCGGAACGACCCACTGAGTAAGCACTGTTGCCGTTCACACAAATCACTGTCAAAGCATAGATGCACCCAACACTTCACTTCTTTGTGTTACTTAGTACAAGTTTTAAGTCCAGCCTGCACACCCCGCCATCTACTCAGCCTCTCACACCACTCACAGCTTGTTTAGTCCCATGGTTACCTGCATTCAGTTGTTGAGGCCTGGCTGGTGTGGGGCAGATGTGTGCAGTGGCCTTGCTCCTGCAGCTCTAGGCTTGTGGGGGCTGTGGCCACAGAACTTTGTGCCTGGATTTCAGCAGCGCCCATAGCAGCCCTCATCTTCCCCAGTGGAGGCCTTCATAGGCCACATGTACACAGGTCCCTGGGGTAGCACACGCGGCATCTGGTACCATTTTTGCTTTGTGATGCCCTTGATATTTGGGGCCTCTGGGCCAATCAGAGCTCCCGCCTTGGCGATGAAGCATTGTGACTTTGAGGGCAGCACCACAAGTCTCTCAGTCGTGGCACACTAATGATCACATCTGATGGTTGATGCCTGCGTAAGGCCTGATGCGGTTCATGTCAAGAACCGTTCACTGTGACCCCTTCCACATGTGTACAGCTCCTTCTTCACTCCCTTGTAGTCTTGTGCTTTCCTCAGTTATTTTCTGTGGCAGGACCAACCTGGTTGTCTCCTCCTGGACAAACTGTCCTCCTTCAGGGCAAGACCCCCTTTCACTCCTTCCCTCTCTGAGAAGTAGGCTTCAAGGTGCTAGGCAGACCCTCGCCTCCTCAATTAGGAAGTGCAGGTTTCAGGTGATCTCTCCAGCAGCCTTTAGAATTCTCTGCTTCCTTTCTTGGTCATGAGGAATGTGGAACTGAAACAAAGTGGATTGGACGAGGTGCCACTTTTATACAACAAGGGATGGGGATCAGGTGTCTGAGGGTTCAGAACCACTTTGGGTTGGTCCTCTTTCGAACGTCATTTCAAGGCTGGTCTTAAGACACTGGCTTTGATTTAAAACTGGGTGGACAGGTTACTCTGTCACCACTGTGAGAGAGTAACCTGTCCACCGAGATGTAATTCAGGCCCACAGCATTTGAGCAAGGTGTTGGATCTCACAGCAGGTAGCAATGATGCTAGCTCCAATCAGGAGTGTACAAAACAAGGACGACACAATGGAGTGTGAGAGCTCTACAGCCGCTGTCATTAAGAAGAACTAATCAAACAACCTTTGGCAACCAAGACCCCTTTGTATTTCTAAAAATAGCACTATCCCCTCCACGACAGTGCCTGGATTTTCACCCCCCAGCCACAGGAATGCAGTCAATGCCCTTCTAATGTCTGGGGGAGCTGTATCCACCCAGCTTGGGTCATGCTAAACCAGGGGGCCAATCATAATCAATCCTACTGGTCCCAGAATGTAGTCTCTCTCCACATACAATGTCCTACTACCATACATATGTCACACACAGCACGTACACACACTCAAGATGCACATGAATGTCAGTGAAAAGGACGAGGGCATTAAAAGTGAGCAGACCTGAACTGACCTAATCACCACCCACAACCTGAGACCAGCCCTGAAGAAGCCACAGCATTGTCCTGATTGAAGTATTCGCTGCTGGATTGTCCTGAGGTGGAGAGGAGGTAAGATGTGCCCACTTGGAAACATAAGTTAGCGTTTCAAAAACAAAGACTCAACTGATAAAAAAATTCATACTATATTGAACCAACCAATAAAGTAACATTATAAACAACTTTAACCAATACAATCAAACAAACAACATAAAGGCAACATTAAAACAACTACATTCTCCAAAAATGACAAATGCTGCAAGGGAAAGAAACACTGCCAAATTTCCACAACAAATGAGTAAAAAAGAAAATATGTATCTCAACAACTACATAATCAAGCAGGTAATACTTATTTTTAAACAAAAAATTAACAGTTTCTAAACTAAAAAATCTAAACTGACAAATTTAACAACTCCCAAACCAACAGACTGCCATAAAGTATCAACGATAACAAGGCATCAAGAACATATTATAAACTAAGTATACATAAGTCATAAATTAGAAACTCACCAAAAACGCGACCAAAAATAAACCTCAAAAACTAACAAAATACAATTTTTCATGAATCTAACTTTTCTCCTCTTTCAACACAAAAGCAACCTGCTCCACGTTAAAATGAGCGCAAAGGAAAAACTGTAAACTGTGCAAAACACCTCAACAAAACATACAAGTAAGTAAATAAAATAAAAATAACTCCATTTTTAAATGTATTATTAACAAACATACAAATCTTAAATTATAATATATATTTATAGTATTAAACTACTTACAGATACGACAAAAGCTGCCAAATTTATCACTTCACAGAAAAGAAAGCAATTATTAAATCACATTGGCTACACCTACAGCCAAGAAAGTGCATCAACAGAAACTATTAACTAGACATATGCTACATATTATTATTCTAATACATCCTATGAAACGGCAACTATAAAAAATGATTTAATTAATATAAAAGAGCAGAACCACCCCTCAAATGTCACAGAAATAGAAGTTAGAGAAAACTTACAAATTATAAGAGAGGCAAGGACTAGCTCACAGCTCCTAGTAGATCCCAAGACATACAAATACCTGACGATTTAACAATTACACATAATGAGGAACCCTTCATTTTACCTGGCAAATGAAATAATGAAAAAAGAACCCTAACCTTCCCCATTGCAAGCAACTGAATGAAACTAACCCGATGTCTAATCTGGATGATGGAGAATGGTGCAAAAAATATGAACAATCTAATCGAGATCCCTCAAAGCAATCCTAAGTATGTAGGTTCCAAAAAAAAAGCATGAAACAGTGTTTTTAAAAAAAGAACCATTCCAGGAAACCTGAAAAAGGAAATCTCAGTGAAAATAATTGGATTTTAATAAATCAAAACTAATTTCCTTTCAAACAAATTGTAAACTCCAAATTCCCATAGAAATCGTTTGTAGACAAAAAACTGTAAAAGAAATGTTAAAGGCTGACCCACACAATACATTACAGTCCCAAATATACACATACATAACTTTAATCATCAAAATATAAGAAACATCACAAAATGTAACATAACAGATTAATATATCAATACATGTTTTTTAAAAAAGTGACACGACAAAGTAGTGCAAAACACTAACAAAAACACTTCTAAATATACCAAAAACAACACTATACTCAAGTTTTAAACATGCATCCTAAATCCCACTTACCCTCAAAACCCTTCAGAAAATCCTTTGAAAAGGACTTACCTGTAAAAAAAATAGTAGCACCTTGGTTCCTGGAAAATAGACCCAAAATAAGACCAATAGACTTCAAAATAGAAGATAGCGGTAAAAAAATTACAGCCAAATGAAACTACAAAAAGACTATCTCCACATAGAAATCAATGGGAAATATAGTAATAATGTTTAATAAATGAAACAAATGGAAAATAATTATCATAAATGTTAAATATATCAAATAATGTTGTAAAAAAATTCTAATAAATTAGTATAAATCACATATTAGTATAAAATATATACAAATATTTACTATATACTAATAAAGAATATGAAGAAATAATGTTAAAAATGTATTTTAAAAAGTTACAGAATGTTTAAAAATTATAATCCATGAAAAAAGCATTTGCAAATGTGCATTATATAAATATGTTTAAAATGTAATTTGCTTTGTTTTTTACATTAAAAAAAAGTTTAACAATTATAATCCATGAAAAAGGCATTTGCAAATGTGCATTATACAAATATGTTTAAAATTTAATTTGCTTTGTTTTTTACATTAAAAAAATAAAACAAATTTTATTTACCTCACCTTATTATTATTTTTTTAATTCTTACTTCAAAAATATATTTATCAAAATGTAAAACTGTACAATAAATTAAAATTGTCAAAAAATTAAATTTTTAAAATGTGTGACATCTTTTTATTATACTAAATTTGGGGAAAATGTTGAACACTCAAAGGGTGACATTTACTATTCACATTCCAATCTAAACCAACTTGGGAAAGGTGTTGGATGTTAAAGGGGTGACATTTACTTTTCCAACTCCAATCTAAACCAACTAGGGGAAGGTGTTGGGCATTAAAGGGGTGACATTTACTATTCCCTCTCCAATCTAAATCAACCTGGGAAAGGTGTTGAAAACTAAACACTTCAATTTGTATAAATCCAGTTCAAAATAAAACTTTTACCTAGAATATTTAAAATGCAAAATGCACAATTAATACTACACATTGTCACACTTTAGTAAACTATAATTTTTAAAGAAAATGTTTTATTAACACACACTAATTTACACTACTAACTTTTAAATTAACATTTTAACTTTAAAAATTAAAATTAATGTTTTAATTAGTAATAACATTTTTAAAAGTTTTAAAACTATTTTCTACCATTCTTAAACATTTAAAATATAGCTACATTTGATTCAAATAACTACGTTTTCAGAAAATTTGTTTTTCAAACATTTAGGGCCTGATTAGGAGTTTGGTGGGCTGTTTGAACCTTCCACTGAACTTCCAACGGGGAGGTTGCAGCCACACTGGCTACCTCCCCGCCGGACCCATTATGAGTTTCCCGCTGGGCTGGCGGGCAGAAACCCGGGTTTCTGCCCGCCAACCCATGAGAAACTTGTGACAGTATTGTCGCCAGCTCGTAATCAAGCCGGCGGCAATGCTGCCACCACAGGGTGCACCAGCACCCTCGCAATGTTCACTGTCTGCACAGCAGACAGTGAATATTGTGAGAGTGCTGGACAGGGCCCCCTGTTGCCCCCTGCACCAGTTCTCTGAAAGCCTTTTCATGGTGGTAAAGCCGCCAGGAAAAGGCTGGTGGAGAACAAGGTCATAATCAGCAGGCGGCGCTAAATGCAGCGCCTCCCTGGCTGATTCCGACTTCCGCGACTGCCAACCTGTCTGGATCATGGATTTTGGTGGTGATGGTGGTACCCTAGTGGTCTAACTTGCATGGTGTTAATGTGGCAGTCGGAGCACCACAGCAGTGGAAGTCCTGACCGCGACCACAAGACTGGTGGTCTCAAGGCCGCCAGTCTCGTAATGAGGCTCATTAATATTTTTGTACATTGTAAAAGTTTTTAAAATATTTTTTTCTTAATATTTGTTTATTTAAAAAACTTGTATACAAATGTAATAATTTAATTAAGAAATCTAATATTATTAATGTAAACATCTAAATATATGCAAATATACTACTTTATAAAAATGTAAAAATAATAAGTAAATGTCTTAAAATATTAACGCGTCATTAGGAGTTTGGCAGATGAAAACATCCATCCGCCATACTCCTGACGAGGAGACCAGCGTGGTGCTGGCGGTCTCCCCACTGGCCCCATTACAACTTTCTCACTGGGCTGAACAGGAGAAACCAAGGTTTGCACCAGTCAGCCCAGTGGGAAAAGTGTGGCAGCATTGTTCTTGGCTCATAATTGAGCCGACAACAATGCTGCCACTCGCAGGGTGCAGCAGCACCCTTGAAATGCGCACTGTCTTCCCAGCAAAAAAGTGCGCATTTCAAAGGTGCTGGGCAGAGGGACCCCTGCACTGCCCATGCCCCAGGCATGGGCAGTGCAGAGGCCCCACTGTGATCCCCTGCACTTGTTCTCCATCAGCCTTTCATGATTGTGAAACCACCATGAAAGGCTGCCGCAGAACGAGGTTGTAATCAGTAGGGCAACACTAAGTTCAGTGCCACCCTGGCTGATTACAACCAGTACTGCCATCAGCCCATCAGGATCCTGGATCAAGGCAGGGATGGCAGTAGGTTGGTGGGTCTGCCCGCAAACCTTGTAATATGGCGGTCGGACTTCCACAGCTGCGGTGGTCTGACCGCCACAGCGAGCCTGTGATCCTGACAGGTCGGTGGCGGTTGGAGTAGTGGTCAGCCTACTGCAGTGCCAAGTTCTGCACCACTGTGCTGATTACGGCTCCACTTTCAGCCGGCCTTTCTGGAAAAGCTGGTGGAAAGCTAGTGCTGGGGGCCACAGGGAGACCCCTGCACTGCCCACTACCATGTTGTAGGCAGTGCAAGGCCCCCTTGCCAGCACCCTCTGAATGCACACTGTCTGCTATGCAGACAGTGCACATTTCGAGGGCGCTTGTGAGCTAAAGGGAGCCGAGGCCAATGCCGCCTGACTGTTTCGACTGGGCTGGCCAATGGGAACATCGTAATATGGCGGGGTGAAGCCGGCGCCTTGACGGCAACCTTCCCCTCTGCCGTAATGGCAGTCTCAGTGGCAATGCAGCCCAGATCGTAATCAGCCCCTATATTTTTACCATAATACAAAAATTGGTACACTGTTCCAAGCACACGGAAGATTCACACAGGCGAACCAAATCATTCAGGAGCAAGAACCCTCATGCATCACAATGGATGCCTGGCATCATCATTGGGAAAGCTCCTCGTCAGGCTGGTACTGCAATGCCTGGCGGGCTCCCCTTGGTTTTTATGGACGCGCGCCGGTGGGTAGGTGTATTAGCCTACTTTGAAGAAACGGAAAATTTTAGTTTCTTGTTCTGGCGAGTGATCCTTTTGAGCTCTATCCTGACCTTGGGGATGGGTGACCTTTTTGAGTTACTAAATAGGACTAAGTAAGTGACTTTGTTCTTTCTACATATTTTTGATTAGAAATTTTGGAGAAGGTTTTTGTCCTGATGAAGCGTCACTGGATCCGGCTGGACCATCTAGACGCGAAGCATTTAGACTTGTGTTAGTGAGGTACCACAAGTGGTGTTATCCTCTCTTTTTTAAGTGAGAATAGGTGAGCATAATTAATCACGTTACTCCTTATTTTTGTTTTTAATCTTGGTTGCCATCACATTTATTACTGATTAAAACCATGAATTATCTCTGTTGACGGTAAACCAATTTTAACGTTCCATTCTCTCCAACATTTGCTCGGGTACCTAAAATTGGGTATCCCATTGACAATTATTCGATTTTTCATAGCTACTATTTGAGCAAAGTGGTTAAGAGCACCCCTTCAGGGGAGCCCGCCAGGCATTGCAGTACCAACCTGACGAGGAGCTTTCCCAATGATGATGCCAGGCATCCATTGTGATGCATGAGGGTTCTTGCTCCTGAATGATTTGGTTCGCCTGTGTGAATCTTCCGTGTGCTTGGAACAGTGTACCCATTTTTGTATTATGGTTCTATTGGGAGGCTGTACACTGGACCAGTAATCTCCCGGTCCCTCTTCCTTTATTTTTCTTCCTATATTTTTACCTTCCACAGTATATTTGAAGTCCCAATATTCTTGACTCAATATTTCTGAACTACGATATGTTTTTTCCAATATTTTCTCCAAACACTGTTGCCACTGGATTGGTCTTGGACTGTGGGAACAAGATATGGATGATGATCTGGAGCCTTCAATTACATTTTTAATTAGTGTTCCATAGTTAGTTAGAGATGACCCCACCTCACCTTAGAAGAGAGCAGTCCTCTCCGCTGGGTTTCCCCTGTGTGGGAAGCTTCATGATGGACATTCTTTTGCTTCTTCTGAACTTCTTCTGAGGCTCACAGAGCGCTTACATAACCTCCTCCCTTTAGCTTTAGAAATCCCAGACACTCTTCCATTGCCTAATTTAGACAGAGTGAGTTTGTTTATGGAACACCTAATTTGGATATTTTGCTTCTATCCATATTGTTTGTTACTTATGTGTATTTTATAATACCTTAATTTAGGGTAATTGAACATCTGAATATTCTGGCTGTATTCATAAATTTTTATACCCTTTCCAATTTCGCAGATTGATGATTTGACTAATAATTGGAAAATAAACCTTTACGGTTGAATACCATTCTCTCTTTTATCATTGTGAAGCCCCGTTGGTTTCACAGTATTTGAAATGTATTTTTGATGTTAGCTCCCTCTCAACCCTTCAGGTCGACAACCAAAGGCCCATACCGCCAGTGGGTGATTCTAACTGATGACTTTACCAAGAGATTGAGGGCCTCATTAAGACTTTGGCGGTGCAACCGCGGGACCGCCAAACTCGCGGAGAGGACGCCACCGCCATGGTGGTGGTGTCCCTCCTGCTCTTTTACAATGTTTCTGCCGCTCTGACCAGCAGGAACATTACAATAGAGTGCACTGCTACGGGAGAGCATTAAAGTTAAGGGAAGGCTGTGTTTATTTTACATTATTATCACCAGACTGCAGACAGCAGGGCCTGATAAGGAGCAGTGCTAGATCAGATCCATGACCCGGGGCACAGAGGTGAAGAACTGAAGCTGTGAGGACTTAAATCTTAACTAAAAGTTCTTCTCAACTTACTATTGGACCACCAGAACAAAATGATGTTTCTCAATGCTTTTAAATCATAGAAAACTATAATGAAAAGTTACCTCATGATTAAGTTAGCTTTTCATTTTAATTTTGTCAAAATTGTTTTCTCAAATTTGTTTGTGTTTCATTTACAAACAGAAGGATGGCTAGTGCCCCTAGTCAAAATATTTTGATCAAACCATAGTATCTGGCTCTGTAGACATTAGGCTTAAAGTCTATGAAGCTGGCCGTGGGGGTGTCTGGTAACAATGCACGACTTGTTTGGCCTTCAGCAGCTCACAATGATTTTCACTGATCAGAAGTAGCTTTGGCTACACAAAGGGATGGAGGTCCAAGCTCTAGAGTATTTGCAAGATTGTGGGCCCCATTAAGAGTGTGGCGGTTCAAGGACTGCCACACTCGCGTTGATAGTTGGACGACTGCACTCCAGGCGGTCCCACGGCCCAGCGCTGGTGGGCGAACCTGGCAGAGGACCGCCGTTCCCGAGGGGAACATTGTTCCCAACTGGGTGACGGGTGTCTTGGTTGTAGCCATCCAGGGCAGCGATGAATTTAGAGCTGACTTGCTGATTACAACTTTGTTTTCTGTCAGCCTTTTCATGCCGGTCTCCCCACCATGAAAAGTCTGTTAGGGAAGATGTGCAGTTGTCCACGGGGCCCTGCACTGCCCATGCCCCCTCTGAGGTGCTCGTCCCCGCCTCCCATTCACAATCTGCTGCACGTTCTGTAGTTTCACAGACATCACCTTGATTCTACATTTTCTTTCTTCTGAAGCCACACAGTGGTTCCTGCTTCAGCCAACGCCTTTGCTTGCCACCCGATGCAGACTGTCCTTAGCGTCCGTCTCACATTCTGTACAATCCCTGCACCAAATCCGCACCTACAGCTTATCTTGTCCGTTTCCTGGGCTTGGCTCGAGATTCTCTTGGGGGCATGAGTACTTGTCTTGATTGGGCAGAAGTTGGGTGCTTCCACAGAAAAAGTGCTTCCCTTCCAAGAGCTGTAATCATTTGTTTATCAGGTTGCGTGAGTCAGAGCTCTTTATCAAGTGCAGCTGTCCTGTTACAACAGAGCCGAACCTTTAGCTCAAATACCCACTGCAGCACTGTGTGTCCCCTAAATAACTACCTAATGATGATGTCTCTTACCTGGCACCAGAGCAGGTGGGAGGAGGCAGGAGGAGCGTGTTGCTGTATTGCAGTCCCAGCCACCCCCATCTCCCATTTCCGTCATCAGCTTCTCAGAATGGTATTTTTCTTATTACTTCCTAGCTTTAAGATTTACGGGCCAGAGACACATTTTGTATGCTGCTTGATCCTAAAAGTTAATCTTAGCTTATTATTATGTTTTTTTTTTTATGACATTACTAATATTGTATGTAATTTATTTCAATGTTAATATTTTTACATATTAAATTAATTTACTTATTTAGTACTGTGATTTTAAGTTAACCTTCCCTAAATCCTACAAATCCCTTGGAGCCCCATAATGCATCCATCCCTGAACTCTTAAAGCCCAATCCTACCACTTAACAATCCCCATGCCTGAACCCCAAAGCCCTCACTGCCACTTAACAATCCCCATGCCTGAACCCCAAAGCCCTCACTGCCACTTAACAATCCCCATGCCTGAACCCCAAAGCCTTCACTGCCACTTAACAATCCCCATGCCTGAACCCCAAAACCCTCACTGCCACTTAACAATCCCCATGCCTGAACCCCAAAGCCTTCACTGCCACTTAACAATCCCCATGCCTGAACCCCAAAGCCCTCACTGCCACTTAACAATCCCCATGCCTGAACCCCAAAGCCCTCACTGCCACTTAACAATCCCCGTGCCTGAACCCCAAAGCCCTCACTGCCACTTAACAATCCCCATGCCTGAACCCCAAAGCCCTCACTGCCACTTAACAATCCCCGTGCCTGAACCCCAAAGCCCTCACTGCCACTTAACAATCCCCATGCCTGAACCCTAAAGCCCTCACTGCCAACCAATGCTCTGCTCCCCTGAGCCCTCAAATGCTCTTAACACCCTTCCCTGAGTCCTTAAAACTCCTTATCGCCTTTAAAGCCACCCTTCCCTAAATCGTAACAACCTTTTGCTAACCTCTATTCAGGGGCCCCTCGCTCAGGGGCCCCTCACTCAGGGGCCCTCCTGCAGAAAGCAGCTGGAGTTTAGGACAAGAAGAACTGGGAATGAAATGATTGAGTCCGCGGATAATCCATCATTTCTGAGGCGACCCTCAGGGTCCCACGGGTGGTCGCTGTATTTCGATTGCCACATATCTGCCACATACCTCCCTTCAGTGACGAATGACCCCCGGGATTCTGGAATGACGTTACCGGGGGATATCAGGGACGCCGCTGTGAAGCCCTTTGTGGAGGCGAGAAACACAGAATATGGGCCTGATTCTAACTTTGGAGGACGGTGTTAAACCGTCCCAAAAGTGGCGGATATACCACCTACCGTATTACGAGTTCCATAGGATATAATGGACTCGTAATACGGTAGGTGGTATATCCGCCACTTTTGGGACGGTTTAACACCGTCCTCCAAAGTTAGAATCAGGCCCTATGTTCTCTCTTTAAAGTATTAATTATTAGGAAAACGTTTTAGGGCATCAACGGACAACCTTGTGCTGTTTATCTACAGAGGAGCGGCGCTGCCATTTGGAGAACTGAGCACCTGTCCACAGGGAAGTCATTTACACAATGTCGGATATCTTGCTGCTACGCTGTAATTCGGTATTGAGTGCATTGAAAACTACATTTCACCAGATTTTGAACTGCTTCCAACATATTCTAAATGCCCCTGCAGGAGTATGTCCGTGAATGACAAAATAAACCAAATATTGATGCATGCCTATTCTCTGTTGTTCCCTCACCCTGTTCTCCCAGCTGGCGAGGTATCATTGCGCCTTCCAGGAAGTGCTTCCGTTAGCTTGCGCTCGAGATTATTCAACATCTGAAAAATAACCTCATCTAAATTGTTTGCCTCATTCAGGAGCATATTTATACCCTCTTTGTCCTGAATTAGCGTAATTTTTTTTTACGCTAATTCAGCGCAAACTTAACTCCATATTTATATTTTGACGCTAGACCTGTCTAGCGTCAAAATATTGGAGTTAAACTCATTTCTTGGAGGCGTGAAACCACCTTGTGTCAACGAGATGCAAGGTAGGCTTTTCTGTCCAAAACATAACTCAAAACCCCATGCGCATTATTTACCCTCTTGTGCAAAAATGGTGCAGGGGGAGAGGCGGGCCTAAATAATGGCGTTAAGCCTGCTTAGGGCCATTATTGAACATACGGGTCAGGGCAGGCGTTAGAGGACCTGTGGACCCATTTGCATGGTCATACACCATGGAAAGAGGCCACAGGTGCCCACCCCAAACCATAGGAACACCCCCACCCACATCAGAGGGACACCAGAGGATGGGGGACCCCATCCCAGGTATGTAGGATAAGTAGAGGTAAGTATTTTTTTAAAAAAAAAATAAGTGCCATTGGGGGCCCTGAAATGGGCATGGCACTCGGTGCAATGGCCATGCCCAGGGGACCCTTGTCCCCTGTGCTGGCCATTGGGGTGGTGGGCATGAGTCCTGTTTTTTATAAGACAGGAGTCATGTGGTATGGATGGTTTTGCATCAGGAAATGACGTTAGGCTGGTTAAAGGCATTTTTTTTGCCTCTAACCAGCCTAGCGTCATTTTTTGGTGTAAAACTCGTTCCTCCAATACCGCCACCCCCACCCGGCTAACGTCATTTTCCCAGCAGTTAGCCCTCCCTTTGTGCCGGCTTGCAGGATTCTATAAATTTGGTGCCCGGCTGGCGCTTTGGAATGACTCAAACCGGCGCTATACTTTTTGACGCAAAACTGTGTTTGTGCAGTTTTGCGTCAAAAAGTATAAATATGGGCCTCAGTTCTTTTTCTTCAGTATGACTTGTACACAGAAAGCAATATTTTTTTATACTAGTTTGCCCCGTTGTCAAAGCCAGTAGGACAGGTTTTAATGTGACAAACAACATTCATGCAAACAATGCATGCAGGCCGCATTTGTGGATACCTTTGTTGGTACATTAACACCGGGCCTATTGGCTTTGCTAATGGTTGTTCCGGGTTCTTTGTAACATATTTTATATACAATGCGTTTTGTTTGTATTCTCTTTCTTCTTGTGACGCTGTTCTATGAACTTTTGCCTGAAATATACCCATATCGATTGGTTGATTTCCTTCCTTTTTCAGAGGTTGTTCCATCTCTCTCCCTCTCTCCCCTGGTTCCCCCCCCCCCTGTTCTCCACTCCGCCTCCCTTCCTCCTGATTCCGATGAGTGGAGGGTCCTGTCCCCGCACGTGGCCCCGGCTCGGCCTCCTTAATACGGAATCATTACAGCGCCACCTTTCAGCCTCGGCGGGCCCTGGCAGGATAATGAGCTCTGCAGGGACTTCCCGCCTCTTCCCGTGCAGGGGATGTGAGAGTCGAGACGCCGACAATGGCTCTTTTCTTAAAGAGTTTTTTTAGCACTTCACAGACTTTACATACAGAGCAAACCTGCTGCTGATGCCGGCCATGTATTCATTAGGAGCAATCACCCCGGACTTCCGCCCTCGCGCCTTCCGAGATACTCACTTCCGGTTAACTCACCTTCCCAACCAGGGCGGGCTGTGGCACCAAGATGTCAGTGGCCCCGATTACCAAATGAGGTGTCCCAGGTTTGCGACTAGGGCAGCATGGAGATGGTAAAGCCAAGCGGCAGTTTTAGGAAAGGCTTGCACGGTCCGAGCGTCACTATTTTTGATGCTCCCGCGACGAAAGCCTCTCAACCATATATTTAAAAGGCCACGCAAAGCCACTTGGTGTGGCTTTTCATGGCCTTATAGATATGGAGTAAGAAAAACCACGGCGATTCACTGTTTCTCTTCCGCTGCACCAGGGAGGCCTTTGATGGCGTTGCGGCGGGTTTTCCCTCACAGCACCCGTGGATTTTCACGCTGCTGCAAATTTACTTAATCACGTAAACCTTAAACATGTAAGATTTACATAATCACGTAAATCACGTAGAAGTGTCCTTTCCTGCACAAAAACAATCCGGCATTCAACACAGACACCCTTGCAGCAGGGTGCAAGGGTGTCTGCATTGCCGCTAGGCAACCAATTGTGCACCAGCACAGGGAGTGAGGGAAGGAATGCACCTTATTTCATAAATACGGTGCATTCCTGCCCTTTCAGATTGTCGTAGGTCACTGCAGCAAGAAGCCTTGCGGCACTGCCATGCGCCAAACCCCACGGAGTACAGGTGCTTCCCAAGTATTGGGAGACTGCATGCATTAGTGCTTGCTACAGGCAATGTTTGTGGATATATCGGGGAAATCAGCAGTAAAAATGTCCTTCCAGACCAAGGCTTCAAACCTCAAAAAAATCACCTCTCGCACTGATCTGTTAGATCAGCCCTTCAGGCACTGCCTGATTGTCCTATAGGCCAGTCCAACCCTGTTACTAACTACAGAGAGGTTTTCAATTCTGGACCCTTATCTGGAGAAAGGTACTGAAAGAATGTTCTAAAATCTTATTATAACCAGCAGCTAGAACACCTGTCACCGCACTGCCAACCCTACACCACTGAACCCCCCTCAACTTGGAAGACACCCTCAAGATCATGAAATCAATTCACTCCGGGGCACCCTCACAACCCTGCCCCCACCACATCTTCAACCCAGCCAGCGCCACCATCTCCCCTGAACTGTGCCGCACAACCAACCGCTCCATCGAGGCCGCCACCTTCCCGGAAGACTGGAAACATGCGAAGATCAACCCTCTATGGAAGAAACCCTCTGCCGACCCGATTGGCCTGAAAAATTACAGACCCATCTCTCTGCTCCCCTTCCCAGCCAAAGTCACCAAAAGAAGCTTAGCTCACTGAATTCATGGAGACCAACCACATCCTGGACCCTCCCAATCCTTATTCAGGAGCAGCCACATTACCGAGACCGCACTCCTCGCAGCCACAGATAACATCCGCACCCTCCTCGACCGCACTAAAACAGAAGTCCTCATCCTCCTGGACCTCTCCTACACCTTTGACACTGTCTCCCACACCACCCTCTGCACCAGACTACATGACGCGGGCATCCACGGCAAGGCCCTTGAGTGGATATGCTCCTACCTCATCGGCCTAACCCAGAGAGTCCGCCTCCCACCCTTCACCTTGAAACCGACAGAGACCACTTGTGGTGTCTACATGGCCACACTCACTAACATCGTCGTAAACCATGGTCTCAACACCGTCTCCTATGCCACCCAGCTGATTCCCTCCCTCACTGATCAACCAACAACGGACAAGAACAACTTTCACAACAGAATGAAGGCAGTTGCCACCTGTATGAAAGACAACTGTCTCAAGCTTAACTCCCACAAGACTGGAGTCCTCGTTAAGGGCTCCTCCACCCTGCCTGGGACGACTCCTTGTGGCCTGCAGCCCTCTGGGCCCCACTCACTCACCGACCACACACACAATCTCTGTATCATCCTTGATTCCTCACTCTAAGTGGCCCGCCAAGTCAATGCTGTCTTATCATCATGCTTCCACATGCTTCGCCTGCTCCAAAAGATCTTCAAACGGATCCCCATCGAGGCAAGAAGAACAGTCACCCAGGCACTTGTCAGCAGCAAACTTGACTACAGCAATACATTCTATGCTGGCATCAACTAGAAACTCCAAACAAGACTCTAGAGAACCCAAAACGCTACGGCCAGACGTATCCTAGACATCACCCACCACAACCACATCACGGCACACCTGAGAGACCTCCACTGGCTACCAGTCAACAAAAGAATCACCTTCAAGATCCTCACTCATGCACACATGGCCCTACACAACATCAGATCTGCCTACGTCAACCACCGCCTCTCCTCCTACACTCCACCAGACAGCTCCACTCCGCCCAGCTGGCCCTCGCCTCCACCTCATGGATCCGCAAGAACTCAGCTGGAGGAAGATCCTTCTCCTACCTCGCAGCGCAGACCTGGAACACGCTGCCTCTGCACCCCAGGCCGTCCTTCTCACTGATCCAGATCAGGAATGCCGTCAAGACTCTTCGACTGATCCATTCGCATCCTCCACACAGCGCCTTGAGACCCGCCGGGTGATACGCTGTGCTATATAAATACCTGATTGATTGCATAGAAGAGCACACAGATGTGCACAGAGGAGCACACAGGAGTGCACAGAAGAGCACACACATGTGCTCAGAAGTGCACATAGATGTGCACATGAGAGTGCACAGAAGAGCACACACTTGTTCACAGAAGAACACACAGGAGTGCACAGAAGAGCACACGTGCACAGAAAAGCACACACATGTGCACTTCCCACACCGCAGTGCACTTCCACAACGGTGCTGATAATCTGTCCGTTTCCTCATCTCTGACTCTGAGAGTAAGAAAGTGGCCCCCTGAGGGGCCCAATGACGCAGCACTTAAAACTCTGCTTGAAGGGGGCGCATTGATGGGCCTCTGGCTCCCAGTGCACAGAATGATGTAACATTAATACCTTCTCTCAAACCCATCCTTGATGAAAGAAGACATTTACCATTCCACACAGCGCTAGCAAAATGGAAGTCACCGGCCAGGGCCTATTCTGGGACTTTTGGGGCCCTGGGCAGGAAGAAAATGTGAGAGGTCCCTCTAATTTCCATAGGATTTGATATCACGGGAAGTGACATCAGAGGAAGTACCATTAATTAACTGTTAATACTCTGGCATTCTTGAAGTGACTTTGCAGAGAGCAACTCTCCTGGTGCACTTTAGCATTAAAACAATAAAAACATGCACAATGGTCCTAAAAACATAAATTAATTTATTTTAAAGCGGTATTAAGTGGAAATATATTATATGAGTCACAGTGGTTGGAAAAGATGAGCTCAGGTTTCTACCAAACCTATACCTTTACTCCAATAATACCATTTTTGTTTCAGGTTAGTACCTTATTATCAAGGCCACTGGAACTCTGCGGCAGAAAACACCAAATTATGCTGATACAGAAATCCTCAAACTGAAAGCGGCTCTCCCGGCACAGAGGAAGAGTCGATACTACAATATTCACTGCACTCGAGAAAACTGGACCCATGATGCTTTGCAGGGCATTACATTTAAAAAAATGTTTGCTCATAACTCAGGCTGTGGTGGTCCTAGGACAATGGGACCACCTTCAAATCATTGACCACAATTTGCTCTTTCTGTATACATCATCTCTGGGTCCCCACACTATGCGAGTGGGGACTCCCAAATAATACCCCTATCACCGTTCATTATCTTTTAAGCTCTCTCATGTCTGGAACTTTTGTTTTACAGCTTGTAGTAGTTTGGATTTTAAGGGTGCTGCTTGTGATACCACTGCTATAGGCCTGTTAGCTCTAATTATGTACAACAGACTATGCTTTCTGGGGGCTAAATATATAGTTACACTGTATTATTTTCTTCTGTTCTTTTTTCCATCTGGTTACACTCTCTAAGGGCTGACACTATGAATACATGACCATGTTTCTTTCAAATGCTGTTTTATTGTGGTGTCCTCTAGGGGCTGTTCTGAGCATTGCAGTCAACATGCTATAATATTTGCAACATGAACACTCGCCCCATAATGCTTTGCAAGGCATTACTTTTACAAAACATTTTGCTCATAACTCAGCCTGTGGTGGTCCTAGGATGATGGGACCACCTTCAAAACTCTCTTTCTGTCTACATCATCTCTGGGTCCCAACACTGGGATGGCGGGGACCACAAAATAATAAGCCCTTCCACCATTCAGTGTCATTTAAGCTTTCTTTTGGCTAGAACGTTTGTTTTACAGATGGGTGAAGTTTTGTTTTAAAGGCTTGGTTTGTAATATCATTGCAGTAGGCCTGCCTGCCTTGAAAATGTCTTCTAGGGGCTACGAATATGGTTATACTGTATAACTTTCTTGTTTTTTTCATGGGTGTAGGAGGCTGGCCTGGCTTGAAGTGGGTACCAATGGTACTTACACCTTATGCCAGGTCCAGTTATCCCTTATTAGTAGAGTGTAGTAGTGTTCTAGCAGCTTAGGCTGATAGAGGTAGCTGTAGCAGAGCAGCAAAGGCTGAACTAGGAGGCATGCAAAGCTCATGCAATACCACTTATATCATATAGGTACAATATCATAAGAAAGACAATACTCATATTTACTAAAAATAAAGGTACTTTATTTTAGTGACAATTTGCCAAAAATATCTCAGTGGATATACTCCCTTAGGAGGTAAGCAACATGCACAAAATATACACAACTAACCAAATCAGGTAAGTAAAACAGTCAGAAAGTAATGCAAACACTGTAAAACACAATAGGATGCAATAGGCCTAGGGGCAACACAAACCATATACTAAGAAAGTGGATTGTGAACCACAAACGGACCCCTAGGCAAGTGTAGTGTGTAGAGGGTCACTGGAAGTGTAAGCAAACACTAAGGGTGTAGAGGAGATCCCACCCCAAGGCCCTGGAAAGTAGGAGTAAAGTACTACAATTTCCCCCAAAACACACTAAAGTAGTGCCAAAAGATTTTGCAAGGACCACAACAGACTGCAAAGCACTGAGAACGTATTCCTGGACCTGAAGACCTGCAAAGGAAGGGGACCATGTCCAAGAGTCGCTAAAGTGTCTAGGAGGGGCAGGAGCCCACTAAACCCCGGATGAAGGTGCAAATTGGCAGCCTCTGCTTGGAAGAAGCTGCAGGTTTTACAACAACGAAAGGAGGTAGGAAGTTCTTCTTCATGCAAAAGATGTCCCACGGCGTGTTGGAGAATGCAGAGTTGTTTCCTTGGCAAAATACCACAAACAAGCCTTGCTACCTGCAAGAGTTGCGGTTGGAGAAAAAGGGTGCTGCCTGGGCCCAGGAAGGGCCAGGATGTTGCCACTTGGGAGAGGAGACAGAGGGGGCCCTCAGCAACGTAGAGAGCCCTCAGACAGGAAGGAAGCAAGATGGCAGAGGCCTGAGACACACTGGAGGGGCTCTGGGCACCCTGGAGTGATCACTCCCCTTTCCTTTGTCCAGTTTCGTGCCAGAGCAGGGACTGGGGGTTCCCTAAACCGGTGTAGACTGGCTTATGCAAGAAGGGCACCATCTGTGCCCTTGAAAGCATTTCCGGATTCTTTGAGAGGCTACCCCTCCCCACCCTTTAACATCTATTTCCAAAGGGAGAGGGTGTAACACCCGCTCTCAGAGGAAATGCTTTGTTCTGCCTTCCTGGGACTGGGCTGCCCAGACCCCAGGAGGGCAGAAAGCTGTCTGAGGGTTGGCAGCAGCTGTAGCTGCAGAGAAAACCCCAGAGAGCTGGTTTGGCAGTACCCGGGGTCCAGAGTGGAGCCCCCAGGATGCATGGAATTGGCACCCCAATACCAGATTTGGAATGGGTGGACAATTCTATGATCTTAGACATGTTACATGTTACATGGCCATATTCGGAGTTACCATTGTGAAGCTACACATAGGTAGTGACCTATATGTAGTGCACACGTGTAATGGTGTCCCGCACTCACAAAGTCTGGGGAAATGGCCCTGAACTCTGTGGGGGCACCTTTGCTAGTGCAAGGGTGTCCTCACACTTAGTAACTTTGCACCTAACCTTCAGCAAGTGAAGGTTATACATATAGGTGACTTGTGGGTTACTTAAGTGCAGTGAAAATGGCTGTGAAATAACGTGTGCGTTATTTAACTCAGGCTGCAATGGCAGTCCTATGTAAAGGTTTGTCTGAGCTCCCTATGGGTGGCACCAGAAATGCTGCAGCCCACACGGATCTCCTGGAACCCCAATACCCTGGGCACCTAGGTACCATATACTAGGGAATTATAAGGGTGTTCCAGTATGCCAATTGAAATTGGTAAATGTAGTCACTAGCCTATAGTGACAAATTTAAAGGCAGAGAGAGCATGAACACTGAGGTTCTGATTAGCAGAGCCTCAGTGACATAGGCACTACACAGGGAACACATTTAGGCCACAAACTATGAGCATGGGGTCCTGGCTAGCAGGATCCCAGTGAGACAGGCAAAAACATACTGACATACATGTCAAATTGGGAATCACATGCCTAGAAAGATGGAACTTTCCTACAATGGGGTTATCCCCTCTAAGGGCTAACAATATGGTTATGTGACCATGTTTCTTACAAATTATATTTTTGTTATGGTGCCCTCTAGGGGCTGTTTTGAGCATTACAGTCTAATACTAGAAGTTTATTTCTGATAAAGGTTTATATGATAATTGTATATGTTTTAATAATCTCTCCTTTTTACTGTTATGACCATGATTCAGGTCAATTTAACATCCTTATTACACTATAATTGTTTGAACACTCTTGATTTGTTTGGGTGACCCTTCTAGATCATTTCCCCTCTGTGGCTGTTGTGTGGCTGTTTTTTGGGGAATGGTGTTAGCCAGCCAGTAACTCTGATGGTGGGGTTGTGAAGGTGGTCCCCTCCCCTAATTCTCACAGCCTTGGTGTAGCACTGCAAGGCTTAGGGGAGGTGACCTCACACCCCTGGATCTCACAGCCATGGTCCAGTACTGAGAGACACAGGAGAGTGGGCCCCCTCATCGGGCCTTGTAGCTATGTAGAAGCACACCTCTCCTTGGCGTCCATGGTGTAGTGCCATCAAGCCCAGGAGAGGGGGCCCGCTACCCTGGGCATCGCAGCCACAACATAGTGCTGCACGGTTAAGGAGAGAGGATCTCATTCTCTGGGCCTCGCAGTGCTGGATCATGCACCTCTTGGACCTCGCAACCATGGTAGCCAAGACAACAATATGAAAAACAGGAAAGAGAAAGCACTGCCCCCCCGACCATCTGAGCTAACAAATAATGACCCCCAGCCCTCCTAAAAAGACACCATGCCTAGTGCAAGGTGCGACGCCAAAACACTCCTCGCACCAAAAAAGAAAATGGATGGGGGAGGGGGGATGGGGCACCGAGGCTCACAACAGTGAGGCAAAGATAAATCAGGGAATCTGTGGCCTGTGGGCTAGAGTGCAGGGCTCCTATTGGCACAGTGAGCGCAGGGCCTTGAGCAGCTGCCCACACTGACCCTGCCTCATGCCAGCCCTTTCGGCAGCTTCTTCTTCCACCTCGGCGGCCATTTTGAATCTGTCTTAAACTGGAAACTCAAGTCCACTCAACCAAATCAGGGCAGTGGTGGACGAGGAAAACATGAGAATTGCCAGTAGCCGCTGCCTCCAAAGGGCACGGATATAGTGGTGTATAGCCCCTGCAGCCCCCACAGTACAGGGGCCCCCGAGCTCCAGAGGGCCGCGACAGCAGTTGCGCAACACACACTGACCGGCACTGTGCACGGGTGGCGGGCCCCTGGCTTGAGAGTTCCTTGTTTTTTCCTTTATATTTACATATAGTGACAGTATAGGTTTCCTTCATCTCAGTATTGTATTCAATTCTCCATGTCCATTCTATTTTTTTAATTTACACTCATGTTTGGCTTGCATCAGCTTGGCAGAGATCCATGGTGCCCCAGATGGCAGATGGCACAATGGTGCAAAATTACTTTAATGGATACTCTGCAATCAAGGGAAGCAGCTATTAAAATGTTCCAATCAGTATTACAAAATGTACCTATCCTGTATTGGAAGGCGAGTGAAGGAATCTAAAGCCTGGCAAACAGCATCACTGGGTACCTGCTAATGCCTGGCACATAGCATCACTGGGTGTAGGAGGCTGGACTGGCTTGTAGTGAGTACCAAGGGGTACTTGCACCTTGCACCAGGCCCAGTTATCCCTTATTAGTGTATAGGGTGTCTAGCAGCTTAGGCTGATAGATAATGGTAGCTTAGCAAAGCAGCTCAGGCTGAACTAGGAGACGTGTGAAGCTACTACAGTACCACTTAGTGTCATATGCACAATATCATAAGAAAACACAATACACAGTTATACTAAAAATAAAGGTACTTTATTTTTATGACAATATGCCAAAGTATCTTAGAGTGTACCCTCAGTGAGAGGATAGGAAATATACACAAGATATATATACACAATAGCAAAAATATGCAGTATAGTCTTAGAAAACAGTGCAAACAATGTATAGTTACAATAGGATGCAATGGGGAAACATAGGGATAGGGGCAACACAAACCATATACTCCAAAAGTGGAATGCGAACCACGAATGGACCCCAAACCTATGTGACCTTGTAGAGGGTCGCTGGGACTATTAGAAAATAGTGAGAGTTAGAAAAATAACCCTCCCCAAGACCCTGAAAAGTGAGTGCAAAGTGCACTAAAGTTCCCCTAAGGACAAAATAGTCGTGTTAGAGGGAAAATGCAAGGAAAACACAAATCAGCAATGCAACAACGATGGATTCCTGACTGAGGGTACCTGTGGAACAAGGGGACCAAGTCCAAAAGTCACAAGCAGCTCGGAGGTGGGCAGATGCCCAAGGAATGCCAGCGGTTGGTGCAAAGAAGCTCTTACTAGGCTGAAGAACTGTGAATACTGCAGGAACGACAAGGGCTAGAGACTTCCCCTTTGGAGGATGGATCCCCCACGCCTTGGAGAGTCGTGCAGAAGTGTTTTCCCGCCGGATGGACGCCAACAAGCCTTGCTACACGCAAATCGTGCGTTTGGCGTTTTTGGACGCTGCTGGGGCCCAGGAGGGACCAGGAGGTCGCAAATTGGACCTGCAGAGAGAGGGGACGTCGAGCAAGACAAGGAGCCCTCACTGAAGCAGGTAGCACCCGGAGAAGTGCCAGAAACAGGCACTACGAGGATGCGTGAAACAGTGCTCGCCGAAGTTGCACAAAGGAGTCCCACGTCGCCGGAGACCAACTTAGAAAGTCGTGCAATGCAGGTTAGAGTGCCGTGGACCCAGGCTTGGCTGTGCACACAGGATTTCCGCCGGAAGTGCACAGGGGCCGGAGAAGCTTGCAAAGTCGCGGTTCCCAGCAATGCAGCCCAGCGAGGTGAGGCAAGGACTTACCTCCACCAAACTTGGGCTGAAGAGTCACTGGACTGTGGGGGTCACTTGGACGGTGTCGCTGGATTCGAGGGACCTCGCTCGTCGTGCTGAGAGGATACCCAAGGGACCGGTAATGCAGCTTTTTGGTGCCTGCGGTTGCAGGGGGAAGATTCCGTCGACCCACGGGAGATTTCTTCGGAGCTTCTGGTGCAGAGAGGAGGCAGACTACCCCCACAGCATGCACAAGCAGGAAAACAGTCGAGAAGGCGGCAGGATCAGCGTTACAGAGTTGCAGTAGTCGTCTTTGCTACTATGTTGCAGGTTTGCAGGCTTCCAGCGCGGTCAGCGGTCGATTCCTTATCAGAAGGTGAAGAGGGAGATGCAGAGGAACTCGGCTGAGCTCGTGCATTCGTTATCTAAAGTTTCCCCAGAGACAGAGACCCTAAATAGCCAGAAAAGAGGGTTTGGCTACCTAGGAGAGAGGAAAGGCTACTAACACCTGAAGGAGCCTATCACAAGGAGTCTCTGACGTCACCTGGTGGCACTGGCCACTCAGAGCAGTCCAGTGTGCCAGCAGCACCTCTGTTTCCAAGATGGCAGAGGTCTGGAGCACACTGGAGGAGCTCTGGACACCTCCCAGGGGAGGTGCAGGTCAGGGGAGTGGTCACTCCCCTTTCCTTTGTCCAGTTTCGCGCCAGAGCAGGGGCTAAGGGGTCCCTGAACCGGTGTAGACTGGCTTATGCAGAATTGGGCACATCTGTGCCCAACAAAGCATTTCCAGAGGCTGGGGGAGGCTACTCCTCCCCTGCCTTCACACCATTTTCCAAAGGGAGAGGGTGTCACACCCTCTCTCAGAGGAAGTTCTTTGTTCTGCCATCCTGGGCCAGGCCTGGCTGGACCCCAGGAGGGCAGCTGCCTGTCTGAGGGGTTGGCAGCAGCAGCTGCAGAGAAACCCCAGGAAGGGCAGTCTGGCAGTACCAGGGTCTGTGCTACAGACCACTGGGATCATGGAATTGTACCAACAATGCCAGGATGGTATAGAGGGGGCAATTCCATGATCATAGACATGTTACATGGCCATATTCGGAGTTACCATGGTGAAGCTACATATAGGTAGTGACCTATATGTAGTGCACGCGTGTAATGGTGTCCCCGCACTCACAAAGTTCAGTGAATTGGCTCTGAACAATGTGGGGGCACCTTGGCTAGTGCCAGGGTGCCCTCACACTAAGTAACTTTGCACCTAACCTTTACCAGGTAAAGGTTAGACATATAGGTGACTTATAAGTTACTTAAGTGCAGTGTAAAATGGCTGTGAAATAACGTGGACGTTATTTCACTCAGGCTGCAGTGGCAGGCCTGTGTAAGAATTGTCAGAGCTCCCTATGGGTGGCAAAAGAAATGCTGCAGCCCATAGGGATCTCCTGGAACCCCAATACCCTGGGTACCTCAGTACCATATACTAGGGAATTATAAGGGTGTTCCAGTAAGCCAATGTAAATTGGTAAAAATGGTCACTAGCCTGTCAGTGACAATTTGGAAAGAAATGAGAGAGCATAACCACTGAGGTTCTGATTAGCAGAGCCTCAGTGAGACAGTTAGTCACTACACAGGTAACACATTCAGGCACACTTATGAGCACTGGGGCCCTGGGTTACCAGGGTCCCAGTGACACATACAACTAAAACAACATATATACAGTGAAAAATGGGGGTAACATGCCAGGCAAGATGGTACTTTCCTACACTGGGTACCTGCTAATGCCTGGCACACAGCATCTCTGGGTACCTGCTAATGCCTGACACACAGCATCTCTGGGTACCCTCTAATGCCTGGCACCCACCATCTCTGGGTAGCTGCTAGTGCCTGGTACACAGCATCTCTGGGTACCTTCTAGTGCCTGGCACACAGCATCTCTGGGTACCCTCCAATGCATGGCACACAGCATTATGGGTACCTGCTAATGCCTGGTACACAGCATCTCTGGGTACCTTCTAATGCCTGGTACACAGCATCTCTGGGTACCTTCTAGTGCCTGGTACACAGCATCTCTGGGTACCTTCTAATGCCTGGCACACAGCAGATCTGGGTACCTTCTAATGTCTGGCACCCACCATCTCTGGGTAGCTGCTAGTGCTTGGTACACAGCATCTCTGGGTACCTTCTAGTGCCTGGCACACAGCATCTCTGGGAACCTTCTAATGTCTGGCACACAGCATCTCTGTGTACCCTCTGATGCCTGGCACATAGCATCTCTGGGTACCCTCTAATGCCTGGCACACAGCATTTATGGGTACCTGCTAATGGCTGGTACACAGCATCTCTGGGTACCTTCTAATGCCTGGCACACAGCATCTCTGGGTACCCTCTAATGCCTGGCACACAGCATCTCTGGGTACCTTCTAATGCCTGGCACACAGCATCTCTGGGTACCTTCTAATGCCTGGCACACAGCATCTCTGGGTACCTTCTAATGCCTGGCACACAGCATATCTGGGTACCTTCTTCCAGGCACTACTCAAGGCCCGCCCTGCAGAGATGTTATTCTTTAGCTTGGATACAAATGGAATCAAATAATTATCTGCCCAGATTATATGGTAAGGAGGACAAAATGATGTATAGGGTGAGGCCCGTTCATGTGTACAACAGCTGCAAACTAACTGAGTCCAAGTGTCCGAGACCCTCAGTTAGAGTCACGTGTGCAAGCTTCTGGAAGACCAGCGTAGATCTTAAAGTGTCCTAACCTCACAAGAAGGGGGCAGATTACAATAGATCGAAGCTGTGTGCAATGTGCCAGTGTACAGGATCCGGTCTGTATCAGATGGAAGGGGGGGGCGGCTCTGGGTCCCGCAGAGAGTGGATTACAATAGATCGAAGCTGTGTGCAATGTGCCAGTGTACAGGGTCCGGTCTGTATCAGATGGAAGGTGGGGGCGGCTCTAGATCCCGCAGAGAGTGGATTACAATAGATCGAAGCTGTGTGCAATGTGCCAGTGTACAGGATCCGGTCTGTATCAGATGGAAGGGGGGGGCGGCTCTAGATCCCGCAGAGAGTGGATTACAATAGATCGAAGCTGTGTGCAATGTGCCAGTGTACAGGGTCCGGTCTGTATCAGATGGAAGGTGGGGGCGGCTCTAGATCCCGCAGAGAGTGGATTACAATAGATCGAAGCTGTGTGCAATGTGCCAGTGTACAGGATCCGGTCTGTATCAGATGGAAGGGGGGGGCGGCTCTAGATCCCGCAGAGAGTGGATTACAATAGATCGAAGCTGTGTGCAATGTGCCAGTGTACAGGGTCCGGTCTGTATCAGATGGAAGGGGGGGGCGGCTCTAGATCCCGCAGAGAGTGGATTACAATAGATCGAAGCTGTGTGCAATGTGCCAGTGTACAGGATCCGGTCTGTATCAGATGGGGGGGGGGGGGGGCGCTTCCACCTCGCGCCTTGGGCTGGGATAAGACACATGTTTTGTGAAGTAAGCTTGGGTCCAATTTATCGGCTCCCCTGTGTGTGAACCAAGGTGTGACGCCAGTAACAACACTGTGTATAGAGAGAATTCCGAATTAACAATACACAAACATTTTGCTTATTTCTTTGAGTTGATTTTGACTCGTCAGGACGTCGCCCTTGAATATGACAACCACAAGGCACCCGATAGAAAACTTGGAACAATGAAATTAACGAATATATCTAACACCCAAAGAGGTGACGTGTGAAGACTGCGGGTCTCCCAAAACATGTCACATGGGAGGGCTCAGCCGGGGCCCTTCGGGATGAGTTCCTATCTGTGTAGGGCGCACACTGTGTCCTTGTTGTTTCATCTGCGCTGTTCGGACATGGTCTGGAACAGACACCAGTATTGAAGGAGTGTGGGTCAGTCTGGGTGGAGGCTCCTTGTAGAGATGTGCAGGAGGGCAGGAGCGGTGCTGATCGGAGTGTGTGATGACGAGGCCAGGTGAGGCTCAGGTGGAGGAATGGAGCGGGGACTGACCTGTGCCTCCTCCCAAGAGCGGCCAATGCTGGACGGAGTCCTGCAAGGGACAGCAGACCTCAGTGCAGCTTCACAACTGGGATGTGCCTGCAGCATCATCCATGACCCTTCGGAGAGGGCAAAGGTCACGCAGCCACAAACACTGGCACACTGTGGATGTGACACCAGGGGTCAAGCAGTGCCGCATGGAGACATCATCCGCACCTCCCTTTCTCTGCAAACTGCAGGCAGATAAGCGCTTCCCACCTTCTCTCTGTAGGCGCTATAACCATCCCTTGATCTGTGACTGCAGACAGTCACAAAGCACTTGTGCAGTGATCGTGACTCAGCAGGGCCTAGTGACTGCCCCCTCACCCTTAGGATGCCATGGGTCACAATCTGCACTATTGTGACCCAACCCCGCTCCCCCTTTCCTGTTCGAGACAGGAGTAAAATCAGTTTGTGGTGCTAGAGTTTGTTATCTAAAGAAGAGTCCTGTGAGATCACAAACACCTACACAATGCCAGTAATGTCAATGTGTTACTCAATTACTCCAACAAACTTCAGGGCAGCACGAAATCAGGGCCAGTGCCCTGATGTTTTGATTAATGAATGCATTCTGGGTGTGGGCTCTTATGTTCTGCATAAACACTGAGATTAATTAGCATTAATTTCTTACACCAATCGCTTTCCAAATTCTTCTCCCCAGACCCTCACTGGTGGGAATGGTCATGGTGTTCCTGTGATGTTCTGCGGAATTGCAGTGTCACCTCAGTAAATAACTGGATTCTATTTATAAATGCGTCATAATCCTGATCAGGTTTGTCAGTAATTACTGTGACGCCCGGGGAGGGGCGACAGCACTTGGTGTGGGGCGCCTCGATGCTTCTCCGGTTTGTCCAGAAGTGAGAAGCAGCCCCTGTGTCTAAACATTAGGGAAAGAGAAGGCATGGCATCTATCGCCATCTAGTGGTGAGGCCAGGGAAGCGGCTTCAGAATGGAGAGTAAAAGCTTCTTTCTACTTAAAAAACAAAGGAGTGTGTGAAATGCGCATCATTTTCTTCTGAATAATTACACAACATTTGGGGGAAATTACACGTAAAACATAAAATTATGCATAACTACATAAAATGCTAACTCTACATTTAGTGCAATACTTTACATAAAATAAGTCCTACCGTACTTTCTGACGAAAGGACGCAGTTTGCACTTAAAAGAAAGCACAAACAACACAGCAGGCAACAGTTGTGCACTTTTTGGCCGCCTGCGGTATTCCCCACACTCGTGGTAAACTTTGACCATGATGGCGTGATAATGCATGATGTGACGTAATGGGGTAATTCCGGAAAAGTTACGTAAGAAGCGTATTGCATAATTTCTGAAATTACACAAATTACATCAGTGAAATTCAACTTTTACCCAGGCCTGTTAAAAATCTATAAATACATGTTGGTGAAAGAGAGCGAGGCTCTAGTAAGCCCGGGGTTGGGCCTCTAAACCAAGATCCCTCTCCACCTAGCTAAGCGCCTAACAGTATCTGACAGTCACGGCCAGACGAGGAGCTGCCGGGGGCGGCCCCTTTGTTACGGCGGAGGAGCGTCACCCACTGCTGAAAGGCAGCAGAAAAAAAATGATAAGAAAAACTATTTTATTATCATTTTATTTTTTGCTTCCTCCTTGGCCATTCTGCAGAGTGTAGGGCGGGGCAGGCCATCCTCGTTGCCACCAGCGGAAGGAGGAGTAGTTTGCACTCTAAGTTATCATGTCGGTTTTGCCAGCCGTTCTAGGCTGGCCAAATTGACATGCGCACTGAGAACTCTCTACCTGGGCTGTGTTGCACAGGCAGGGTGAAGAACCAATGCAGGCTCCTAGTCCCCAACCTAGCGGCGTTTCAGCCCGCTCAGACCAATCCAGGCGCTGCTCTCTTGCTGGGTAACAGAGACGCTCAGAGGCAGCAAGGAACATGGAGGCGGGATGCATCAGGTATGTGTTTTTTTTTTAATTATTCCTCTCCCACCCGTGAACTCCCCGCCTCCCCCCGATCCCACTGAGTGTTATTGCCAGCAGCCGCCAGCTGCATCGACAAATCAGAGACTAGGCACTACAGGAAGGAGAAAACAATAAAACAAGCCCTGTCAGCCTTCAGCTCGAGGATCTGGAGCGGCAAGCTCTCTGACATCAGGACAGCACCAGCCCTCCTACTATTCTGGAAGTAATTGAAAACTCACAGTTTCAAGGAACATTATCTCAGACAACCTGACTTCTCAGCACATCAACTAGCCCTGCCTTCTCCCTCTGCTCCCTCCCGTCCACGTATATTTACCAGGGCTTGCCCCTATAAAGCTCCTAGGCAGCACTACGTCCCGTGCCAGCTAGGTTTGTGCTTTAGAAATTCCAAAACATACATAGCTCACAATTGCGGCAGACGCAGTAACAGGAGTCCCGGCACATATTTGCAATTATTGGCATGCTCGTTCTAAGCGCTGAGGAGCCCTCTAACATTCCACACCTGCCCTAACCTTCATGACCTCTGAGACTAGTGGTTACAAGGGCAGTGCCAGGGTACCAAAGGCAAGGTACCCTGATTGCGGTCCGCAGGTCCATGCTCTGGAATGCTCACGTTGCCCGGGACGCAGTAGCTAGGCAGAGGCATTGGCCTGACTGGACTATCCCAAATCCAGAGGTTGAAGTGGGCGGGATCTGAGGGATATGACGTCCCATAGCCCAGATGAGAACCCGACGAAGCAGAGCTCTATCATATGGTCCAGGTGTGCCCCACGGTGGCCCTGCTCTGGAAGGGCTGGGAGGGCAGGGTCCGGGCATGTTCACTAGACAGGGTTGGACCAGCCAGAGTTTGTTGGGGCTTCTGACTCGACACTGCTGTGGTCCAGGCAGTGATGGAGGTACACTGCCGTAGGGACCGGAGTAAGACAGGTGAGAAGTGAGATGACAGTGATAGTATATCTTTCCCAGCAGCGGCCTGAGGGCCCCGCTCTCCCACCTTTTGTCAGAGATGAAGAGGGTGTGTAGACCGAGGAAAGGTCAGCCTGACAGACACTATTCATGTTCAGAAGAGGCATCCAGGCAACCATACTTATTTAATTTGACACAAACAGTTCCCCTACTCAATGTTAAAAGGCCACCGTCCCAGGATGGTTAATTCTGATGTCTGAGATGCCTCGCTTGAAACAGAAGGGAAAGGGTCTTCTGTGTTGTGAAGCTGAGGCCAGGACAGGAAGCTGAACAAGCCTGACACCTGCCTGAAAGAAATCTAAATGTGTGCATTTGGTTAATCTGCAAACTAAGCTCTGATTGAACGCCGGTGTCAGCTTTAATTGATGGAGTCACGTGAAGAGTCTTCAGTTTGAGGGGTATTGTAAGGTGTCCGGGTGAACTGTGGGGTGCCTGCTTTAAATGAACAGATATAAAAGAAGTTTGCACTAGGTACAATATACATAGTACTCAGCTCTATAGTTTGGAAGCACTTTTTAAAACTTAAACCTAAATCATTTTGTGCACTTTGGGGCTGCCTATACTGTGTGTCATGCAAGTTTAAAAATAAGGATGTGCGTGGTCAGAATGCTTACTGTCACAAGCTCAGACCTCATGGCACTAAAAACTCACAAGTCACTATCAGGGCCGGCTTCCGTGCTGGTTGCGTCTGGTCTCTTGACCGTCTTCTTGGATTCCCTCACTACCACCGTCATCAGTTCCCCTCATCTCTCCACAGCCCCTCTCGCACATACATTTAATTTGTTGTGAAGGCTGGGTTTACTAATCCACTCAGCCACCCACATAAAATACAGGTCTGATCTGTTCTTTGTGTTAGGTGTATTAATTCTCTGTGCTGCTTCATGGCGCATCAACCAAACCCTGATCTCTCTAGCAGGAACATTAATCATAGGAGCTATCTTGACATTTTTATTGCTGCCTGAAAGCTGGACACACAAGGAACTCTGCATCAGGTGTTTTTAAATTGTAAGGTATTCCTAAACACAGTACCACGCCCCCCAGGTCAGTGGCCCCCCTCCCGGTCAGCACCCAGTGTGACTGCACAGGTCACACCCCACTAAAGCCGGCCCTGGTCACTGTTCCTCACTGCACCAACCAGAATTCAGTTCTGTGTCTCTCTGATTACACACAGAGATATCTGCAGTAATCGTATTAACCAACAGAGGTATCACAACATAAACTGCATCTCCCAACGATTAGTTTAACTTGGATGTATTATTAATTTAAGGTGTGTGTTACTTTATACGCAGTTACTTGAAGGTGAAAGATCAACAAAATACAGAATATGTTGTTCTTTTAGCCAGGACTTTGACCTGCCCCCCACGTTCACTGACACCACCCCTAAGGACCCACTTCAACAGCTGCCTAAGTCCCTGTAGGCTGCGCGTTCAAGTCTAGTGAGCTCCCCGGGGTTGCCAGGAAAGGCTGGTGCCCTCCCTACCCCAGGGATGCTAAAACTCTTCATTTAGAGGATGGAGGACAATCTCATGGCTGTGCGCTGGTGCCACCTAGCAGCCAGGTATGGCAGAGCAGACATCCATGGGTTGCACTGGCCACAAACAGACCATGGGCCACTGAACAACTTCAGGGGAACTCAGTGACCTGTGGCCACTGCCACAAGCACGTGACCTTCAGCACCAGGGCGCCAGTCTTCTATTTCAAGCTCCTAGGTGCTTCCAAGGCCAGGAAGAGGAGGGATGGGTAGGGTGACCAGATTTTGAGGAGCAGGAACCATGACAGGTCAGACATAAAAGAAGGACTAAAGACTTTACTCTCACTTTTATATCTGGCCCGTCCCGTTTTTTTTGTTGTGTGTAGCATATATATAGACACCCACACTCACACACACAGACACATGCACACAGGCACAAATTTACAAGACAACATATATATAAAATTAGCTATGGCTTGACCTCCCACCATGGACCCCCAACCTGCCCCCATTCACCTCTCTCTGCTCCCCACTCCGTCTCTCTGCTGGGAGCTGACAGGGGACTGTGTTGTCTGACAGTAACAGATACATTACTTTAATTTTTTCATATGTTATTTATGCTTACCCACATGATCTGACCTTTGTCTCAAAAACCTGGACATTTAAATAATGATCTGACCTTTGTCCCAAAAACTGGGACACTTGTTTAAAATTAAGAGAACCGTCTGGACACCAGGACAGTCCTCTAAAAACCGGGACTATCCGGGATGTCTGGTCACCCTAGGGCTGGGGAAAAGGGAGATCCCACTCCATCGGAGGTGTCACAGAGCCCAGCAATATCCCTGCATAAACATTAATCTGACTCGTACGGACTTTTAATTTCAGCAGGTAGATGACATTGTTTGCTGAGGGTCACTCTGTGGGAGTATATGTCGGGGCTCCTGATTTCAGAAGTGACCATTTCCCATTTAGTTTCACTTTTTTCAGTTTCAATATTAGCTTATAACAAGGGCTCCCACCTTTATGGTATTTGGGGTCATATGTACTAAAGCATTTTCTCATAGACACAGAATGGGTAAAATCCTTTGGTACATCTGGCCCCTAGTTCTTTAAACATTTCCGTCTCTATATATCCATATTTATTTTATGTTTTGAGAATCAATGGATTGTAAAATGGTAGATTTCCACATTTATTTATCTGATAAATACGCACTCATACATTGATGTCTTTTGCGTTATAGCCAATTAAGGAGCCAATTGTAAGAAAATACTACTCTGAGAAGTAAATACTAGCATTATTTACAAATATATGTTAACATGTGCCTGTATTTAGGGACATCTCCTCCCGTTCTTAAATCCCCAGGGTGTCTATGTGCTTAGCAGCTGGTCTGTAATTCACGAAGCACAACAGGGAGAGTCACAAGAAGCACAATTTTCTGTTTTTTTCCGCTTTTAAAAATAAATACAGACACAAAATCGATTGTTTGATGTCTGTATTTCTCTGTAAAAATCAGTAAAAATTAAAAACTAGAAGCCTTATTCATAGCTAATGGTCTCCAGGAACTCTCTGTGTAATATATTCTGTATAATTCACTGAATAGGAACTACCTGACACCGAGGAAGTGCAGTAACATTTCTATTAACATCGTAATCAAGTGCCGGCGGCCCAGGTGAGGACCCGACGAAGCAGAGTTTTATCGCATGGTATGGCTGTGCCCCACGGATGCTCAGGTCGAAAGGGGTGGGAGAGCAGGGTCCAGGCAGCTTCATGGGACAGGGCTAGACAAGCCAGAGCATTGCTTGGTGAGACTTCTGGGTCAGGCCCAGTTGCTGACCAAGTCAGCCAGGGCCATAGCTCGGGAAGTGATGGAGGGACACTGATGAAAGCACTGGACTGAGATGGTTGAGAAGTGGGATGGCAGTGAGAGTATATCTTTCCCAGCAGTGGCCTTAGGGCCCCACCCCACCCCTCGCCTTTTGGCAGACATGAAGAGGGCGTGTCAGGCTGAGCAAAGGTCCGCCTGACAGACACTCTTCTTGTTCAGGAGAGGCAGCAAGGAACTAGACATGCTGTAAAATGTGCAGGTGCCTGAACTGAATGTTGCCAGGCTAAAGATGTGAAAGCCCTGTGGGTGTCACCTTTCAAGACATGCAAAGCTCTGCAAGGTCCTCCCCCTCCTGATGAGGGGGAGTGTCCTGGAGCGCAGCTTAGTCAGTAAGAATAGGGGATGAGTTTTAGATTTTCCTACAAATACGACAAGCAGGGCACATGATGGGGGCTAAAGGGTCAGTGGAAAGGGAAACAAATGCGGATTGGCAGGGCTAATAAGTGAGAGAAAACACAATATTTTGTAAAATAATCAACATTTTTTAAGACTTTCGTAACAGAGAGGGAGATTGTGTGTGTGTTTTTGTCTGATTTTATGTAAAAAATCCTGGTGAAATCTGACTGACATCTCACCATACCCAACTGGAAGCACCTGTACCCAACTATTTACCAGAAAATACATTTATTAGGGGGGGTGTAACACCCCAAACACCCCCCTTGAAGCTACAACCTGGGGAGTGTCAATGATAGCCCCGGACACGGGTGCTTCAGTTTTTAAGCCGTGAAGTGTCTAGAGCCGAATGTCTACCAGTTACACCTCGTCAGAGAATGGTGTGGGGTCAGCAACTCTCACTGAGCCTATCCGACTCTGTGATGAATGAGGGGCTGCGGCCAACTATCATCAGAGGAGGCGGCGGTCCTAACCCTCCAGGACCCTTGGAGGGCGTGTGTTGCAGGCTATATATTATTTGAGAGTTGTCGTCCATTGATGTAGCTTGCAATGGATTTACTTGTTACAGAAATGAGCTTGTGTAACCTTTGTCTCCAGCATCTTTGACTCACCTTGACTTACCTGCCTTTTGATTCAGGACTCTCCAGACGCGATGGCCGTAAGAGATAGATGCAGATAGATGGGCTCCACTAGTTATGTGTCATTCTTCTGGAAATAAACTTACCTTGGACATGCCTTGGTCTTCTGAAGTCTTTGGTGTGAGTGAGTGTGCACGTAGATGGGTGAGTGTTTATGTGTGTGTCCCGCCCACCCTCGCCGCCTGCAGTGACCAGCCACCACTCATCTTTACGCAGAGAGAAAAGGGGAAGCCAGAGAAGGCGCCTGGCTGCACACTATGGGAAGAGGCGCTAGACTCACCCGGAGCAGCCAGGACGCAGAGGAGATGGTAGGAGGGGGCACTTGGCACATGACACTGGGAGGCAGCTGAGGGCGATGACAAATGCAAAGTATGATCATGAGGACCGGTGCGTGAAATGGAAAAATAGAAGTGCAGGTACTCTGTGCCGGAGAGCCTGCTTGTTTCTGAGAAGTGCCGGTACTCTCCAACTAAAAGTATTACGAGCAGGTGCCGGAGAGCCTGCTTGTTTCTGAGAAGTGCCGGTACTCTCCAACTAAAAGTATTACGAGCAGGTACTCTCCCTCTCAAAATAAACTCAGTTCTGGACAGCACCGGCCCATTTAAAGCACTGATGAGGACTATCCCAGATCAGAGAGTACAAGTGTTGAGACTGACATATCGTGACCCCCCCAGATGTGTTAGAAATTGCTGGGTATATGGTTGGTAAGTTCTTTATTTCCCATGGACATCGTTTAGGGTCGCCAGAGGTTGCAGTTGCGACCCCTGGCTTACCCTTTGCAACCCCTGCCACTGCCTTAGTGACCCCTGACCTCACTAGTGGCAAAATCAGTGCGAGGAACACAAGGGCAGCTCCTCCTTATGGATGACATCGGGGCTCCGCGTTTCTTATTTTTTGTCATTTTTTTTTTAAATTACAGTAATAGTGATTAATATTACAATATTGACTATCAGTGTATTAAGATTGGGGCACAATTATCTGGAACGTGACTTTCCCTTGCAGCTGAGGTAAGTAGAACATGCTTCTAAATGTATGTTGTGTGCGTGCTTGCAGGCGAGTGTGTGTGTGTGGGAGTGAGCGTGCGTGTGTGTATGTCTCAATGTGCGTGAATGAAAGTGAAGGTCAAAGGGCGTGTGATGTCATTTCTGGTGCCCCTGGCATTTTAGTAAATTGACGTCCATGGTTACGGCATTGAACCAAAACCTAGAATCACTATGATCCGATCGAGCTCCAGGGCTCCAGCAGCGATGTCACGATACTGCGATCCGAGCAGTTTATCACGACATCAGTTGCTGCATTTCATTCTTAAGTGTTTCCGTGGCTGATCAGCAGCGCTCTTGCGCCCTCTGCTGCCTGGTTTGTGCTCCTGAAATCTCTAAATAAAATAATAAAAAAATGTATTTATAAACATAAATATTTATGAAATTGATTTAGAATACACATCATCAAATACATTAAAAGCATAAAATAATGTTTACAATTTTTAAACAGTTTAATTTGTGAAGAAAATGATGAATAACATGTGCTATTTCGTAAAAAGGGTAAGGTGTTGTGAAGTAAACTCCTCCTGCAGGGGAGTAACCAGTGCTTGAAATGGAAAAATTAAAGTTTACCTGCTTGTTTCCCAGAAGTGCTGGTACTCTCCAGTTAAAAGTATTACGTTTTTCTTGAGATGTGCCGGTACTCTCCCTCTAAAAATAAAAAAGTGCCGGTACTCAGTACCGGACAGTACCGGCCCATTTAAAGCACTGTGTAACAATAGCCCCCCGCAGCCCCCGTGGCATGGGGGACGCTCTAGCTCCAGGGAGCCCCCTCAGCACAGTACACTATGCACCTGTGGCGGGCCCCTGCCTGAGAGTTCCTGATTGGGTGGGAGGGTGCCTTGATCTACTTTGCAGGGGGGCCCCTCAAGTTTCATTACGCGACTGACCACCTCTCTGACTAACCCTTGGACCGCTCATCTTCGCTGCCACAGGAGACAAGTGCTTGAGAGTGTATTTTACTGGAACCAAAACACCAGTTATTTATTATAAGGAGCCCTGAAACTAGACCTGGGTGAAATTTTAGCTATGCTGGAGTGATCCCGGTGATCTAGTATTACTCATTTGACGAGAAATGATCACAAATGATATAATGACACCAATTCGTTTATAGATAAGTAATGTGGCACAAACATCTTGCTGTAGGAGCCCAAGAACATAGACTTAGTGAGTGCGACGCCTGCTGGCTCCTGACTGCCACTGTTCATGTTCTTTTGCATTCAGCACTATTTTCTTACCACAAAATGCAACCTCAGGTCCATTTTGGATGCAAAGGTGCAGAAAATAGCACTAAACGCTGGGCTACACTCCTTGCATAATTCTGTGCATTCTCCCATATTTTGTGTAATTACGGTACATCGAATCGCACCCAGCCCTACCCGAAGTACCCGATTGCATTTGATAGACAGGCAGTACCTACATTATCTTACAGGCAGGCCCACCTCTCTTGATCCATCACTGCAGACGGAGAAAGGATGCAGATCTCTGTACAGACAGCAGGACAGACTCCAGGCCTTTACTCCTGACTCTGAGATGTCCTTTGCCCATAGTGACGCCTCTCTCCAGAGGTTGAACTGAACACCCTTCTCTTTCCTGTCCCAAAGCACAAGGCTGTCACTGCCCTTCACCCACGTCCCACATCACACATATAATTGCACTGTCCTGCCCGCTTCTGTCCCATCACCTACAGCCACTCTTTGTCCTTCAGTGTCCTGGTCCATAACATACTGCCCATCTCTGCCCTGCATCCTCCTGCTCCATCACACACTGCACATCCTCTCAATCAATCAATCAATCAGAGTGTTTGTAAAGCGCACTACTCACGCGTGAGGGTCTCAAGGCCCTGATGGAGGGGGGACTGCTACTGCTCGAACAGCCATGTCTTGAGGTGTCTCCTGAAGGTAAGTATGTCCTGTGTCTGTCGCAGGTGGGTGGGAAGAGTGTTCCACGTCTTGGTGGCGAGGTGGGAGAACGATCTGCCACCGGCAGTCATTATGTGCATGCGTGGGACAGTGGCGAGGGCAATGTCTGCAGAGCGAAGCTGGCGGGTCGGGGTGTAGAAGGAGTCGTCTGTTGTGGTATTCTGGTCCGGTGTTGTGCAGCGCTTAGTGAGTGTGGGTGAGGAGCTTGAACATGATTCTCTTGTTGACGGGGAGCCAGTGCAGGTCTCTCAGGTGAGCTGTGATGTGGTGGGGGATGTCCAGTATGAGGCGTGAGGAGGCGTTCTGGATGCGTTGCAGTCTTTTCTAGAGCTTAGCCGTGGTTCCTGCGTAGAGGGCGTTGCTGTAGTCCAGTCTGCTGCTTACGAGGGCTTGGGTGACCGTCCTTCTGGTTTCAGTGGGGGACTGCCTTCACCGACCCTCACACACCTCTACCTGTCCTGCACCCTGATGCTACATGCTACATCATACACAGACTCTCACTGCCTTCACCTACAATCACACACCTCTTCCTGCCCTGCGCCCTCCTGGTCCATCACAAACAGCCTCTCACTGCCTTCCCCTATTCCTCACACACCTCTCCCTGTCCTGTATCCTCCCACACCATCATTCACTGCCTTCATCTGCCCTCACACACTTCTTCCTGTCCTGCACTCTTCTGCACCATCACACACACCCTCACACTTCCTTCACCTATCCTCACACAGCTCTTGTTGTCCTGCACCTTCCTGCACCATCGCACACAGCCTCTCACTGCCTTGATCCTATCCTCACACACCTTTCCATGACCTGCACTCTCTTGCACCATCCCACACACCCTCTCACTGCCTTCACCTACTCTCACACACTCTCCCTGTTCTGTACCCTCCCACACCATCCCACACAGCCTCTCACTGCCTTCGCCTACCCTCACACACTTCTTCCTGTCCTGCACTCTTCTGCATTATCACAAACATCCTCTCACTACCTTCACCTACCCTCACACACCTATCCCTGTCCTGTACCTTCCTGCACCATCGCACACAGCCTCTCACTTCCTTCTCCTACCCTCACACACCTCTCTCTGTCCTGTACCTTCCAGCACCATCACACACAGCCTCTCTGTGTCTTGCACCCTCCTCCACCATTGCACAGCCTCTTACTGCCTTTACCTATACTCACACAGCCTCTCCCTGTCCTTCATCTCCCCCTCACATCTTTTACTGTCCTGCTCCCTCCTCCACCATCACACACATCCTCTCACTGCCTTCACCTACCCTCACACACTCTCCCTGTTCTGTACCCTCCCACACCATCACACACAGCCTCTCACTGCCTTCGCCTACCCTCACACACTCTCCCTGTTCTGTACCCTCCCCCACCATCACATACAGCCTCTCACTGCCTTCACCTACCCTCACACACTTCTTCCTGTCCTGCACTCCTCTGCATCCTCACACACATTGTCTCACTGCCTTCACATCCCCTCGCACACCTCTGCCTGTCCTACACCTTTCTGCACCATCACACACAGCCTCTCCGTGTCCTGCACCCTCCTGCACCATTGCACAGCTTCTCACTGCCTTCACCTACCCTCACACACTCTCCCTGTCCTGCACCATCGCACACAGCCTCGCACTGCCTTCACCTACCCTCACACACTCTCCCTGTTCTGTACCCTCCCGCACAACACACACAGCCTCTAACTGCCTTCACCTACCCTCACACACCTCTCCCTGTCCTGCATCATCGCACACAGCCTCGCACTGCCTTCACCTACCCTCACACACTCTCCCTGTCCTGCACCATCGCACACAGCCTCGCACTGCCTTCACCTACCCTCACACACTCTCCCTGTTCTGTACCCTCCCGCACAACACACACAGCCTCTAACTGCCTTCACCTACCCTCACACACCTCTCCCTGTCCTGCATCATCGCACACAGCTTCTCACTGCCTTCACCTACCCTCACACACTCTCCCTGTCCTGCACCATCGCACACAGCCTCGCACTGCCTTCACCTACCCTCACACACTCTCCCTGTTCTGTACCCTCCCGCACAACACACACAGCCTCTAACTGCCTTCGCCTACCCTCACACACTCTCCCTGTCCTGCACCATCGCACACAGCCTCGCACTTCCTTCACTTACCCTCACACACCTCTCCGTGTCCTGCGCCCTCCTGCATGATTGCACAGCCTCTCACTTCCTTCACTTACCCTCACACACCTCTCCGTGTCCTGCACCCTCCTGCACCACTGCACAGCCTCTCACTGCCTTTACCTATACTCACACAGCCTCTCCCTGTCCTTCATCTCCCCCTCACATCTTTTACTGTCCTGCTCCCTCCTCCACCATCACACACAGCCTCTCACTGTCTTCACCTACCCTCACACACTCTCCCTGTTCTGTACCCTCCCCCACCATCACATACAGCCTCTCACTGCCTTCACCTATCCTCTTGCCATCCTACATCCTCCTGCACCATCCCATACAGTCCCCCAGTGCCTTCACCTACCCTCACACACCTCTACCTGCGCCCTCCTGCTCCAACACACACAACCTCTCACTGCCTCCACCTACCCTCACACACAGCCTCTCGGTGTCGTGCACCCTCCTCCACCATCGCACAGAGCCTCTCACTGCCTTCACATACTCCCACACACCTCTCCCTGCCCTGAGTCCAGCTGTTCCATCACACACAGCCTCTCACTGCCTCCACTACCCTCACACACAGCCTCTCGGTGTCGTGCACCCTCCTCCACCATCGGACAGAGCCTCTCACTGCCTTCACATACTGTGACACACCTCTCGCTGTCCTGCACCCTCCTGCTCCATCACCCAGCCTCTCGCTGCCTTCACATACTCTCACACACCTCTCCCTGCCCTGAGCCCTCCTGCACCATCACACACAGCCTCTCTACCATCACCTACCCTCTCACACAGCCTCTTCCCGGCCTGCACTGTCACACACAGCCTCCTCCTGGCCTGCACCCTTTCACTCCATTAGACTCAGCTTTCTTTACTGGTTATATAAAGCATGAGCTCCACCCTCCCTGGCTTCAGTGCGCTATACAGCGGTGCCAGGTAGAGAGTCACCCATGCACTGCCCAGTAGCGCACCAGGACGCAGTACTCACAGTACTGCACTGGCCGTGAGTTGCAGCGTGCATCAGTGATGAGGCAGAGACACTCAGATAAAAAGGATCCCCCTTAATCCACCACACGCTAATCATGCAAGCAGTGACGTGACAGCACAACAGTAACAAGGGAGGGCCCTGATGTAAAGGGAACGGACCAAAGACGGGCACGGGGCAGGGCACATGTGGCCAATGTGGAGTCTGTGCGCAGTCGCAGCAGCGTTGGACTGGTGGCCTGGGCAGCACAGGTGGCCTCCGGCACAGCCATGGCGGTCATGGCATAGGTGGAGAGGGCTTTATCGTGCACAGGAAATGCATTGCTATATCCAAAACAATGAGAAAGTCCAGTCGGTCAGCACTGTGGACACAGGCTCAGAGTTGTAAATAAATATGACTCCCAATCCGCATACAGCACACATGGCCATAAACCCACCGCCCAAGGAGCGATGGACAACAGCAGAGGGGCCCATTGCATGCATGAGAGGATATCAGGCCGGCACAAGGAGGATGGAGGGCGGGACTGATGGGGTGTGAAGCCCACGGCCGGCTTTATTGCTGGTGGCGCCCCCCTCTCCATGACCTCCTCCCCAGATTCCGTGACTACCACCTGGCAAAAGTGCCCCTCATTCCTCCATAGCCCCCCTCTCTCACATACATGGCATTTATTTTAAAGCGCTGGTAAAGGCTGGCATAACTAATCCATCCAACTATCCACTTAAAATACAGATCTGTGTTTTGCAGCAGGCACATTAAATCTCTGCGCTATGTTATGTGCAGTCAAAACAGCCACTGGACAAAATTCCATGTCTCTCTCACGGGAACATTGATCATCAGCGTTATCTTGACAATTGTATTGCTGCCTGAAAGCTGGATACGCAAGCAACTCTGCAGCAGGTGCTTTTAAATCGAAAGTTATTGCTTATCACAGTGTTAGCCCCCCCAAAAAGGACGCCAGACTCCAAAAAGGCAAGTTTCTGGTGAGATATTTTGGCAGGTCGAGGTTTACTACACGCTGCCCGTTTTGGCACTGCCCCTTCCCGCCACTTCACTCACTGCCTCTCTCTTCAGTCTGCTCAATTACACACTGCCTCTCCTGCCCCATCACACACTGCTTCTCTCTGCCCTGTCCCTGCCCCTTCGCACACTGCCTCTCCTGCCCCATCACACAGTGCCTCTCTCTGCCCTGTCCCTGCCTCTTCGCACACTGCCTGTCCTGTACGGGTCGCCCCATCACACACAACTTCTCTCTACCCTCTGCTCTAATACACACTGCCTGTCCTGGCACTGCCCCTTCCTGCCCCATCACACAGTGCCTCTCTCTGCCCTGTCCCTGGCCCTTCGCACACTGCCTGTCCTGCACGGGTCCTGCCTGCACCATCACACACAGCCTCTCTCTGCCCTCTGCTCTATTACACACTTTATCTCCCAGTACTGTCCTTCCTGGCCCATCACACACAGCCCCTCTCTGCCCTGTCCTCTCTATTACACACAGCCTCTTACTGCCCGGTACTGCCCTCCTTTGTTACAAACAGCCTCTCTCTGCCCCGTACTGTCCTCCTCTATTGCATATAGCCTCTCTCTAACCCCGTACTGTCCTCTGTTACACACAGCCTCTCTACGCCCCCGCACTGTCCTCTGTTACACACAGCCTCTCTCTGTCCTGTACTTCTGTGACACGCAGCCGCTCTCTGCCCCGTACTGTCCTACTCTGTTACACACAGCCTCTCTCTGCCCCGTACTGTCCTACTCTGTTACACACAGCCTCTCCCTGCCCCGTACTGTCCTACTCTGTTACACACAGCCTCTCTCTGCCCTGTTCTCTCCTCAATTACACACAGCCTGTCTCTGCCCTGTTCTCTCCTCAATTACACAGAGACTCTTTCTGCCGTGTCTTGTCCTCCTCTGTTACACACAGCCTCTCTCTGCCCCGTACTGTCCTACTTTGTAACACACATCCTCTCTCTGCCCTGTACTGTCCTCCTCTGTTACACACAGCCTCTCTCTGCCCCGTACTGTCCTACTCTGTTACACACAGCCTCTCTCTGCCCCGTACTGTCCTACTCTGTAACACACATCCTCTCTCTGCCCCGTACTGTCCTCCTCTGTTACACACCGCCTATCTCTGCCCCGTACTATCCTACTCTGTTACACACAGCCTCTCTCTGCCCCGTACTGTCCTACTCTGTTACACACAGCCTCTCCCTGCCACGTACTGTCCTACTCTGTTACACACATCCTCTCTCTGCCCCGTACTGTCCTACTCTGTAACACACATCCTCTCTCTGCCCCGTACTGTCCTCCTCTGTTACACACAGCCTATCCCTGCCCCGTACTGTCCTACTCTGTTACACACAGCCTATCCCTGCCCCGTGCTGTCCTACTCTGTAACACACATCCTCTCTCTGCCCCGTACTGTCCTCCTCTGTTACACACAGCCTATCCCTGCCCCGTACTGTCCTACTCTGTTACACACAGCCTCTCTCTGCCCTGGTCTCTCCTCAATTACACACAGCCTGTCTCTGCCCTGTTCTCTCCTCAATTACACAGAGCCTCTTTCTGCCGTGTCTTGTCCTCCTCTGTTACACACAGCCTCTCTCTGCCCCGTACTGTCCTACTCTATAACACACATCCTCTCTCTGCCCCGTACTGTCCTCCTCTGTTACACGCAGCCGCTCTCTGCCCCGTACTGTCCTCCTCTGTTACACACAGCCTCTCTCTGCCCGTACTGTCCTACTCTGTAACACACATCCTCTCTCTGCCCCGTACTGTCCTCCTCTGTTACACACAGCCTATCCCTGCCCCATACTGTCCTACTCTGTAACACACATCCTCTCTCTGCCCCGTACTGTCCTCCTCTGTTACACACAGCCTCTCTCTGCCCTGTTCTCTCCTCAATTACACACAGCCTGTCTCTGCCCTGTTCTCTCCTCAATTACACAGAGCCTCTTTCTGCCGTGTCTTGTCCTCCTCTGTTACACACAGCCCCCCTCTACCCTGTCCTGTCCTTCTGTTACACACAGCCTTTCTCTGCCCCTTCCTGTCCTCTGTTACACACAGCCTCTCTCTGTCCTGCCCTGTTCTCTCCTCTGTTACACACAGCCTCTCTCTGCCCCGTACTGTCCTCCTCCATTACACACAGCCTCTCTCTACCCTGTCCTGTCCTCTGTTACACACATCCCCTCTCTGCCATGTCCTTCTGTTACACACAGCCTCTCTCTGCCCCGTCCTGTCCTCTGTTACACATAGCCTCTCTCTGCCCCATACTTTTCTTCTATTCGACACAGCCTCTCTCTGCCCCGTACTGTCCTTCTGTTACACCCAGCCTCTCTCTGCCCTGTTCTCTCCTCTGTTACACACAGCCACTCTCCGCCCCGTACCGTCCTCCTCTGTTACACACAGCCTCTCTCTACCCTGCCTTGTCCTTCTGTTACACACAGCCTCTCTCTGCCCGTACTGTCCACCTTCATTACACATAGCATCTCTCTACCCTGTCCTGTCCTCTGTTACACACATCCTCTCTCTGCCATGTCCTTCTGTTACACACAGCCTCTCTCTGCCCCGTCCTGTCCTCTGTTGCACACAGCCTCTCTCTGCCCCGTACCTTCCTCTGTTACACACAGCCTCTCTCTGCCCTTTCCTTCTCTATTACACACAGCCTCTCTCTGCCCCGTACTGTCCTCTGTTACACACAGCCTCTCTATGCCCTTTCCTTCTCTATTACACAAAGCCTCACTCTGCTCCGTCCTGTCCTTTGTTACACATAGCCTCTCTCAGCCCCATACTGTCCTTCTATTACACACAGCTTCTCTCTGCTCTGTCCGCCTGTAACACACAGCCTCCCTCCGCCCCGTACGTTCCTTATCTGTTACCCGCAGCCTCTCTCTGCCCTGTCCTTCTGTTACACACAGCCTCTCTATCCTGTCCTTCTGTTACACACAGACTCTCTATCCTGTCCTTCTGTTTCACACAGCCTCCCTCTGCCCTGTCCTTCTGTTGCACACAGCCTCTATCTGTCCTGTCCTTCTGTTACACACAGCCTCTCTCTGCCCAGTCCTGTCCTCCTGTTACACACAGCCTCTCTAAGCCCTGTCCTTCTGTTACACACAACCTCTCTGCCCTGTTCTGTCCTCCTGTTACACAAAGCCTCCCCTGCCCTGTCCTTCTGTTACACACAGCCTCTCTCTGCCCTGTCCTGTTACATACAGGCTCTCTCTGCCCTGTCTTGTTACACACAAATCAAATCAAATCAAATCATTAGCATTTATAAAGCGCTACTCACCCGTGCGGGTCTAAAGGCGCTAGGGACAAAGGGCGTGGTTATCGCTGCTCGAACAGCCAGGTCTTTAGGAGTCTCCGGAAAGCAGAGTGGTCCTGGGTGGTCCTGAGGCTGGTGGGGAGGGAGTTCCAGGTCTTGGCCGCCAGGAACACACAGCCTCTCTGTGTCCTGTCCTTCTGTTACACACAGCCTTTCTCTGCCCTGTCCTGTTACACACAGCCTCTTTGCCCTGTCCTGTCCTCCTGTTACACACAGCCTTCCTCTGCCCTGTCCTTCTGTTACACACAGCCTCTCTCTGCCCTGTCCTGTTACACACCGCCTCTTTGCCCTGTCCTGTCCTCTGGTTACACACAGTCTCCCTCTGCCCTGTCCTTCTGTTACACACAGCCTCTCTGCCCTGTTCTGTCCTTCTGTTACACACAACCTCCCTCTGCCCTGTCATACTGTTACACACAGCCTCCCTCTGCCCTGTCCTTCTGTTACACACAGCCTCTTTGCCCTGTCCTGTCTTCCTGTTACACACAGCCTCCCTCTGCCCTTTCCTTCTGTTACACGCAACCTCTCTCTGCCCTGTGCTGTTACACACAGCCTCTCTCTGCCCTGTCCTGTTACACACAGCCTCTCTCTGTCCTGTCCTTCTGTTACACACAGCCTCTCTTTGCCCTGTCCTCCTGTTACACACATCCTCTCGCTGCCCTGTCCTTCTGTTACACACAGCCTCTCTCTGCCCTGCCCTGTTACACACAGCCTCTCTCTGCCCTGTCCTGTCCTTCTGTTGCACACAGCCTCCCTCTGCCCTGTCGTTCTGTTACACACAGCCTCTTTGCCCTGTCTTGTCCTCCTGTTACACACAGCCTCTCTCTGCCCTGTCTTTCTGTTACACACAGCCTCCCTCTGTCCTGTCCTGTTACACACAGCCTCTCTCTGCCCTGTCCTGTTACACACAGCCTCTCTGTGTCCTGTACTTCTGTTACACACAGCCTTTCTCTGCCCTGTCCTGTTACACACAACCGCTCTCTGCCCTGTCCTGTTACACACAGCCTCTCTCTGCCCTGTCCTGTTACACACAGCCTCTCTGTGTCCTGTCCTTCTGTTACACACAGCCTTTCTCTGCCCTGTCCTGTTACACACAGCCTCTTTGCCCTGCCCTGTCCTCTGGTTACACACAGTCTCCCTCTGCCCTGTCCTTCTGTTACACACAGCCTCTCTGCCCTGTTCTGTCCATCTGTTACACACAACCTCCCTCTGCCCTGTCATTCTGTTACACACAGCCTCTCTCTGCCCTGCCCTCCTGTTACAGCCAGCCTCTCTCTGCCCTGTCCTTCTGTTACACACAGCCTCTCTGCCCTGTTCTGTCCTCCTGTTACACACAGCCTCCCTCTGCCCTGTCATTCTGTTACACACAGCCTCTCTCTGCCCTGCCCTGTCCTCCTGTTACACCCAGCCTCTCTCTCCCCTGTCCTTCTGTTACACACAGCCTCTCTGTCCTGTTCTGTCCTCCTGTTACACACAGCCTCCCTCCACCCTGTCCTTTTGTTACACACAGCCTCTCTCTGCCCTGCCCTGTTACACACAGCCTCTTTGCCCTGCCCTGTCCTCCTGTTACACACAGCCTCCCTCTGCCCTGTCCTTCTGTTACACACAGCCTCTCTCTGCCCTGTCCTGCTACACACAGCCTCCCTCTGCCCTGTCTTTCTGTTACACACAGCCTCTCTCTGCCTTGTCCTTCTGTTACACACAGCCTCTCTCTGCCCTGCCCTGTTACACACAGCCTCTCTCTGCCCTGTCCTTCTGTTGCACACAGCCTCCCTCTGCCCTGTCCTTCTGTTACACACAGCCTCTTTGCCCTGTCCTGTCTTCCTGTTACACACAGCCTCCCTCTGCCCTGTCCTTCTGTTACACACAGCCTCTCTCTGCCCTGTGCTGTTACACACAGCCTCTCTCTGCCCTGTCCTGTTACACACAACCTCTCTCTGCCCTGTCCTTCTGTTACACACAGCCTCTCTCTGCCCTGTCCTCCTGTTACACACATCCTCTCGCTGCCCTGTCCTTCTGTTACACACAGCCTCTCTCTGCCCTGTCCTGTCCTTCTGTTGCACACAGCCTCCCTCTGCCCTGTCCTTCTGTTACACACAGCCTCTTTGCCCTGCCCTGTCCTCCTGTTACACACAGCCTCCCTCTGCCCTGTCATGTTACACACAGCCTCTCTCTGCCCTGTACTGTTACACACACCCTCTCTCTGCCCTCTCCTTCAGTAACACCGTCCGGACTCTTCCCCTCTCCCACCGAAGCGCTGTTAAACACCTGGCCTGATGCTCATGCATTGACCCTGGCTCTGAAGGCTGAAAGACCCAACCAGCCCGGAAGCGTCTGGAGCTCGTGTCTCCTGAGCAGGCGCACGAGGCCACTCATCTACCAGATGAAGAGGGCATGGTACAAGCAGCTGATCAATGGCTGCTTTGTTCCAGTGGGGCAGTGTTCTGGGTCGCCTTTGCTCGTTCTTAGGTCCATCACTGCTGAAGGAGCCCTTTGTAATGCCCAGCTCCCAAGGGCCCCGCTGACCCCCTCACCTGCACCTAGGAGGTCTTGTGGCCCGTAGGGCAGGGAGACCAGCCTGTGTCCACTGGGCAGTGATTCAGATCCACGGTCCCAGACATCCTCCATGCTGACCTCTCCATGCTCTGGGGGGGTCACAGCACAGAGAGACATCTCAGGGTCAGGTGCAAACTTGGACTCTGTCCTTCTGTCTCCAGGCAACCGTCTGTCTGGACCACCATAGTGAGTGTGTCGGCCTCTCCTCTACCCTGATCTAGAACAACCGAGAGACGGCCGCCAGCCCCTGGGGCAGTTTTCCTCTCTCTCCTCCCTAACCCCAGGACCCACTACATGGTGCACCCCCGAGACTGATATTGGGGGCAGGATGTCTGTGAAGAGTAGTATCTACAGGCTATCTATTAAGGTGAGAGTAACCTGAGAGCCAGCACAAAGGAGGAAGTCTCCAAAATACTGGACCTAGGGGTTATCAGGCCCTCAAACAGTTCTTGGTCCAGCCCATTGGTGTTGGTCTCCAAGGCTGCTCTTCCAGGTAACACCTGAGAACTTAGGTTCTGCATGGATTACCAAGGGCTCAATGCAATCACCAAGACTGATGCCCACCCCATCCCCCAAGCTGATGAGCTCACAGATCGGTTGGGAGCTGCCAAGTTACTCAGCATTTCTGATTTAACATCTGGGAGCTGACAGATTGTCTTGACTGAGGTGGTAAATGTGAGTTCTGACCTCAGAAGGAAACTTCCAGTTCCGGGTGATGTCCTTTGGGTTGAAGAACACCCTTGCCACCTTCCAGACGTTGCTCAACCAGGTCCTTGCTGGAATGGAGATCTTCAGTCCTGCCTATCCATACAGCATAGCGGTCTTCAGTTCTAGCTGGGAGGACACCCTATGTCACCTCCAGGATGTGCCTCAGGGTATGCAGATGGCATGTCTGGCTATCAAGGCCAATAAGTGCCAGATGGAGCAATGCTCAGAGATCTACTTGGAACACCAAGTAGGAGGAGGCAAGTTACAGCCCCTCCAGGCCAAGGCTGAAACCATTGTGGACTGTGACCTCACTGGATACTACAGGAGATTTGTCAAGGGGCATGGCACTGTTGTTGCTCCCTTGACAGAGCTGACGTCTTAGAAGTCTGGAAGGAGGCGTGCCAGAATGCTTTTGACACCCTAAAGGAGGCCATGTGCTCAGCACCTGTGCTCAAGGCCCCTGATTTATCCAGAGAATTCATTGTGCAAAAAGACGCCTCAGAGCATGGCATAGGGGCCATGCTGTCACAGCCAAACAAAGAGGGCCTGGATCAACTTGCAGCCTTCATCAGTAGGAGGTTACTTTCTAGCGAAAAGAAGTGGAGAGCAATAAAAAGGGAAGCCGTTGCACTGGCCTAGGCAGTAAAGAGGTTGGGACCATACCTGTATGATGCTTTCTTGCAGGTTCAGACAGACCATAGACCCTTTAAGTGGCTAATGCAGATGACGGGCAAAAATCCCAAACTTTTGAGGTTATCCATCTCCCTAACGGGAATGGGCTTTATAGTGGAACACCATCCTGGAACAGACCACACCTATGCAGATCTCTCCAGGTTTTCAGCCTTAGTGATGAGCACTCCCAAGGGGTTGGGTAGTTCTCCCAACTTTCAGCTGGGAGGTACACATGTCAGACCTGACCTCCTTGGCATGGTTTTCCCCCAGACCTTTTGCCATCAGCCCTCCTTTCTTGTTCATGTTTGGTGTCTTTGGAATTGTAATGAGAAATCCTCTCTCATGGTGAAGTTGGATTTTAGATTACAATTTTCAAAATGTCACTTTTAGAAAGTTGATATATTCCTGCTTTAGCCATTAAGTGCCTGCAGCCTGTCTCCCGGTCACATGACTAGGTGTAGCTGACATTTGGGCTTTGTGTATTCCTCCTAGAAAGCAACACACAATAGAGAGCTTAAGTGTGCCTAGATGGGCCGTCACTAGGAGGATGGGAGGGCAGAGCTTGGCACAGCTCTACTTACACTTGAATAGACTGTGGTCTGCCTCCACAGAAAGGACTTCATACTCCCTGTAGTTAGTCTGGAGCCGGGACAGGGAAGGCAGGATGCCTGTGGACTTCAAAGGGAAACCTCTAGAAACTTTTCCCACTTCAAAGGAAGGCCCAGGTATAAATATTGGACCCCAGACTCCAACTCCAGTACATTTCTGGACCTATGAATACTCTGCCAGGAAGAAGGACTGCTGTGCTGCTGAAAGGACTGCCACTTTACTGGACTGCTGCACTGAAGGATTGCTGCCCTTATGTGCTGCCCTGCTGTCTGATGCCTCGTGCCTAGGCGAGAAGCACTGGACCTGCATCTGTTGAACCCAGGACCCCAGCATGGGCCTCCTGACTAGAACCTCAGGGGCAGAAGACTCCAACAACCTTGAACCCAGCACCTGGACTCTCCCATCTGTGAGTCCCACCCTGCGAAGTGGTGCCACCGCAGTCCTGGGCCCTTGGAATTGGGCCTTAAGGTGCATCTCCTCTGTTGCAAGGGTTTTCTCAGCACCAGGACTCTGCATCGACCTCGTAGCTCTGACAGGAACTGCTGCTATGCAAAGCTTCACTGACGCAGGCCCTCCCATAGCAAATCTCTCATTGATAGCAGCCTCAGCAATAATGCAGGTTCTTTCACCGCAGCCTGGCAGCTCTTCTGAAGAGACACATCGCCTCGACTGCGTGATGCCTCCTCGACGCCGGACTTCACATCACAAGCCCTTGTCGATGAGACTCTGGCCGATGGTGCAGGACCTTGCATCGCAACTCCTGGGAACCGACACATCACCTTGCTGTGCGACACATCCTCGACGAAGGACCTCTCAACGGTACTTAACCAGGATTTAAGGTACTCTTGTTCAGCGGGCCTAACTGGATCCCTGTACCCGGCCCACACTCCATCATGGCTGGCCTGAACTAGTGACTTTGGGCGTGATTTAGATCTCGACAGAGAGGAATACTCCATCAGAAATGTGGAGGATATCCCATCTGCCGTATTATGATCGTATTATATACTATGGAGATCTGAATCAGGCCCGATGTGACCAGAGATCCACAGATGGCACTTTGGGCCCTTTGGCGCTATATTCACTGAAATCTTTAAACTTCCATATCTCCGGTTCAACTGACTGGATTTTTGTAGTTTTGGTCTTAATTTATTTTGTAAGGTCAAAATGGCAGTTTAGAACTGCACACACAGGCTGTACACTGGCAGGCCTGAGACATGTTTAAAGGGCTACTTAGGTATGTGGCACAACCAGTGCTGCAGGCCCGCTAGTAGCATTTAATTTACAGGCCCTGGCACATGTAGTTCACTTTGCTAGGGACTTATAAGTATATTAAATATACGAATCGGATATACGCCAATGTTACCATGTTTTGAGCAGAGAGCACAAGCACTTTAGCATTGTTTAGCAGTGATAAAGTGCACAGAGTCCTAAGGCAAGCAATGAAAAGTCAGAAAACAGGAGGTCTGAGGGCAAAAAATGAAGGGGAAACCAAACCAAGGTCTAACAGTGGGCCTTTCATACAAGACAGTCCACGCTTATGATTTGTGACGGCAATATAGTATCATTATTGCCTTTACAAGGTCACAGTTTTGGCCTACTCCTGTCCCGTGCAATAAGTCCACCCGTACATGTGGGGTTCCATTTTTATACGGAGACGGTTGGGAACATTGGATGGTATATCTCATGACATTCACCTGATTTTCTGAAGTTATCTGTAACAGAAAAGGAAAAGGTATTATGAGTTTTTACCAATACTTTGACCTTTGCAGGGCATCCTGGGTAATAGTAATAGAATGTGATGGGAGTCATGCAAGACACATCACTGAGGATTAGCCCCGTGACTCTAGTTCTCAGAAATATCTGGAGTTGGTAGGTTCCCCTGAGTACCAGCTGACCTGCGTCTAAATACTGCAGACATCCCCTTTGGCTTCTCTCCCGTCAGAACCATTCACTGGTGTCTAGAGAGTGCATCCCTGTTACAAACCATGGAAACCCACCCATGTCGAATAATCCCACTCTCAACCTTTGGGAAGGATAAGACTGTGTGAGGAAACCTGTAGGAAATTACCATGTTTTGGGGAAAATGTTGGAAATCTGACAAATGACTTGTTCAGAGCATTATCCCATGGTGAGAGAGGTCTGGCACCCAGTAATAGAAACCCTGGGGTGGGTAGATGTTAAACATACATGGTTTGAAATGTTTCCATACAACCCAGGAGTGCCATCTGTACCCAAAAGCCAGGTACCCCAAAGCAGGCTTTCGCTTTCTGAAATTCCAACGTGAACTTCACCAAGTTTATCTCCTGTGGGCACCCTGAACCCATAGAAAACCCATAAATATATAGAACCTGCATGCCCAGGAGACCCAGAAAAGCAAATCTGGGATCAAACCTTGGCAGGGATGTGTTCGTGTATGAGGGAAACTGGAGGGAAATACCACGTTTTAGGAAAAAATGCTAACAATCTGACAAATGCCGTGTTTGGCATGATCTCACAGCTAGCCAATGAGGGTGGCAGAGGTAAGACACCCAGCTATAGAAACTTTAGGATAGTTAAATGTTAAAAATATATGGTTGCAGTATGTTTACATAGAGCCCAGGGGTGCTGTCGGTGACCAAAGACAGTCACCTTAAACCCGGATTTGGGATGGGTGCATAAGGAAACCAAAGTGGTACATATGCTTGAGAGTGGCACCGTTGGCATGTGTGGGAAAGCTTCAATGCTAGATACAGTCACTTTTGGGGAGCCATTACTTGAGAGGTTTTTAGTTTAGCTGGATATATTCCAGGAGGGGTGAAAATGTCCAAGCATGGCATGTTTTCAGGAAGCAAGTGTGAGAAAGTAGCCTCTTTCTAGCCTTGTTACCCCCACTTTTGGCCTGTTTGTGAGTGTATTTCAGGGTTTTTCACTGTCTCACTGGGATCCTGCTAGCCAGGGCCCAGTGCTCATAGTGAAAACCCTATGTTTTCAGTATGTTTGTTATGTGTCACTGGGACCCTGCTAGTCAGGACCCCAGTGCTCATAAGTTTGTGGCCTATATGTATGTGTTCCCTGTGTGGTGCCTAACTGTCTCACTGAGGCTCTGCTAACCAGAACCTCAGTGGTTATGCTCTCTCATTTCTTTCAAATTGTCACTAACAGACTAGTGACCAATTTTACCAATTTACATTGGCATACTGGAAGACCCTTATAATTCCCTAGTATATGGTACTGAGGTACCCAGGGTATTGGGGTTCCAGGAGATCCCTATGGGCTGCAGCATTTCTTTTGCCACCCATAGGGAGCTCTGACAATTCTTACACAGGCCTGCCAGTGCAGCCTGAGTGAAATAACGTCCACGTTATTTCACAGCCATTTTACACTGCACTTAAGTAACTTATAAGTCACCTATATGTCTAACCTTTACCTGGTAAAGGTTAGGTGCAAAGTTACTTAGTGTGAGGGCACCCTGGCACTAGCCAAGGTGCCCCCACATTGTTCAGGGCAAATTCCCCGGACTTTGTGAGTGCGGGGACACCATTACACGTGTGCACTTCATATAGGTCACTACCTATATGTAGCTTCACAATGGTAACTCCGAATATGGCCATGTAACATGTCTATGATCATGGAATTGCCCCCTCTATGCCATCCTGGCATAGTTGGCACAATCCCATGATCCCAGTGGTCTGTAGCACAGACCCTGGTACTGCCAAACTGCCTATCCCGGGGTTTCACTGCAGCTGCTGCTGCTGCCAACCCCTCAGACAGGCTTCTGCCCTCCTGGGGTCCAGCCAGGCCTGGCCCAGGATGGCAGAACAAAGGACTTCCTCTGAGAGAGGGTGTTACACCCTCTTCCTTTGGAAAATGGTGTGAAGGCAGGGGAGGAGTAGCCTCCCCCAGCCTCTGGAAATGCTTTCATGGGCACACATGGTGCCCATTTCTGCATAAGCCAGTCTACACCGGTTCAGGGACCCCTTAGCCCTGCTCTGGCGCGAAACTGGACAAAGGAAAGGGGAGTGACCACTCCCCTGACCTGCACCTCCCCTGGGAGGTGTCCAGAGCTCCTCCAGTGTGCTCCAGACCTCTGCCATCTTGGAAACAGAGGTGCTGCTGGCACACTGGACTGCTCTGAGTGGCCAGTGCCATCAGGTGACGTCAGAGACTCCTTCTGATAGGCTCCTTCAGGTGTTGCTAGCCTATCCTCTCTTCTAGGTAGCCAAACCCTCTTTTCTGGCTATTTAGGGTCTCTGTCTCTTGGGATTCCTTAGATAACGAATGCAAGAGCTCATCCAAGTTCCTCTGCATCTCTCTCTTCACCTTCTGCCAAGGAATCGACTGCTGACCGCGCTGGAAGCCTGCAAAACTGCAACATAGTAGCAAAGACGACTACTGCAACTCTGTAACGCTGATCCTGCCGCCTTCTCAACTGTTTTCCTGGTGGTGCATGCTGTGGGGGTAGTCTGCCTCCTCTCTGCACTAGAAGCTCCGAAGAAATCTCCTGTGGGTCGACGGAATCGTCCCCCTGCAACCGCAGGCACCAAAGAACTGCATCACCGGTCCCCTGGGTCCCCTCTCAGCACGACGAGCGAGGTCCCTTGAATCCAGCAACTCTGTCCAAGTGACTCCCACAGTCCAGTGACTCTTCAGTCCAAGTTTGGTGGAGGTAAGTCCTTGCCTCCCCACGCCAGACTGCATTGCTGGGAACCGCGACTTTTGCAGCTACTCCGGCCTCCGTGCACTTCCGGCGGAAATCCATTGTGCACAGTCCAGCCTGGGTCCACGGCACTCTAACCTGCATTGCACGACCTCCTAAGTTGTTCTCCGGCGACATGGGGCTCCTTTGTGCGACTTCGGGTGAGCACCATTTCATGCATCCTTGTAGTGCCTGTTTCTGGCACTTTTGCGGGTGCTGCCTGCTGCTGAGAGGGCTCCTTGTCTTGCTCAACTCCCCCTCTGTCCCCTGACGCAACTGGCGACATCCTGGTCCCTCCTGGGCCACAGCAGCATCCAAAAACACTAACCGCACGATTTGCAGCTAGCAAGGATTGTTGGCGGTCTTTCGGCGGTAAAACACTTCTGCACGACTCTCCACGGCGTGTGGGATCCGTCCTCCAAAGGGGAAGTCTCTAGCCCTTGTCGGTCCTGCAGAAACCTATGCTTCTACTGTCCAGTAGCAGCTTCTTTGCACCCACAGCTGGCATTTCCTGGGCATCTGCCCATCTCCGACTTGCTTGTGACTTTTGGACTTGGTCCCCTTGTTCCACAGGTACCCTCGACTGGAAATCCATCGTTGTTGCATTGCTGGTTTGTGTCTTTCCTGCAGAATTCCCCTATCACGACTTCTATGTCCTTTGGGGAACTTTAGAGCACTTTGCACTCACTTTTCAGGGTCTTGGGGTGGGCTATTTTTCTAACCCTTACTATTTTCTAATAGTCCCAGCGACCCTCTACAAGGTCACATAGGTTTGGGGTCCATTTGTGGTTCGCATTCCACTTTTGGAGTATATGGTTTGTGTTGCCCCTATCCCTATGTGTCCTCATTGCATCCTATTGTAACTATACATTGTTTGCACTGTTTTCTAATACTATTACTGCATATTTTGGTATTGTGTACATATATCTTGTGTATATTTGCTATCCTCATACTGAGGGTACTCACTGAGATACTTTTGGCATATTGTCATAAAAATAAAGTACCTTTATTTTTAGTATAACTGTGTATTGTGTTTTCTTATGATATTGTGCATATGACACTTGTGGTACTGTAGGAGCTTCACTCGTCTCCTAGTTCAGCCTAAGCTGCTCTGCTAAGCTACCATTATCTATCAGCCTATGCTGCTAGACACCCTATACACTAATAAGGGATAACTGGGCCTGGTGCAAGGTGCAAGTACCCCTTGGTACTCACTACAAGCCAGTCCAGCCTCCTACAGCAAGTCAATGGGTTGTCCTGAAAACCTTGGGTTCCTCCAGAATTCAGCTAGTTCTATGAAGGCCCTGATACTGGGTGGGAAGTCCGGTTTTAGTTTGTGTCTGGACGCCAATGTCCATGGTAAGATCTTGGAAGGTGTTGATTGAGCGGCTATTAACAGGAACAGAACATAGTGAGTCTTTGTAGGAGGCTGGCCTGGCTTGTAGTGGGTACCAAGGGGTACTTACACCTTGTGCCAGGTCCAGTTATCTCTTATTAGTGTAGAAGAGGTGTTTCTAGCAGCTTAGGCTGGTAGAAGGTAGCTATAGCAGAGCAGCTTAGGCTGAACTAGGAGACATGCAAAGCTCCTACTATACCACTGGTGTCATATGCACAATATCATAAGAAAACACAATACACAGAAGTACTAAAAATAAAGGTACTTTATTTTTATGACAATATGCCAAAAGTATCTCAGTGAGTACCCTCAATATGAGGATAAGATATATACACAAGATATATGTACACAAACCAAAATTATGTGGGTAATAGAAAGAAAAGTAATGCAAGCAGTGTAAAATTACAGTATATTACAATAGGAGCACATAGGTATAGGGGCAACACAAACCATATACTCCAAAAGTGGAATGCGAACCACGAATGGACCCCAAACCTATGTGAGCTTGTAGAGGGTCGCTGGGACTGTAAGAAAACAGTGAGGGTTAGAAAAATAGCCCACTCCAAGACCCTGAAAGGTAGGTGTAAAGTGCATCTACTACCCCCAGAGAGCACAGAAGTTGTGATAGGGGGATTCTTCAGGAATAACAAACACCAGCAATGCAACAACAGTGGATTTCCAGACCTGAGTACCTGTAAGACAAGGGGCCCAAGTCCAATAGTCGCGACAGTGTCGAGAGTGGGCAGGAGCCCAGGAAATGCCAGCTGAGGGTGCAAGGAAGCTGAGCCGGATGGAAGAAGCTTGGAGTTCTGCAAGAAAGAAAAGAGCTAGGGACTTCTCCTTTGGAAGACGGATGTCCCACGTCGCAATGAAGCTTGCAGAGGTGGTCCCACGCAGAAAGACCGCAAACAAGCCTTGCTAACTGCAAGGGTCACGGTAGAGGTCTTTGGGTGCTGCTGTGGCCCAGGAGAGACCAGGATGTCGCCACTTGGAGGAGACAGAGGGGGCGCCCAGCAAGTCACGGAGCCCTCACAGAAGCAGGCAGTACCCGCAGAAGTACCTGAACAGGCACTTGGAAGAAGAGTGAACCGGAGTCCACGCGATGTCACAAAAGGGAGTCCCACAACGCCGGAGGACAACTCAGAAGGTTGTGCACTGCAGGTTAGAGTGTCGGGGACCCAGGCTTGGCTGTGTATGAAGGAAATCCTGGAAGAGTGCACAGGAGCCGGAGCAGCTGCAAATCACGCAATACCCAGCAATGCAGTCTAGCGTGGGGAGGCAAGGACTTACCTGCACCAAACTTAGACTGAAGAGTCACTGGACTGTGGGAGTCACTTGGACAGAGTTGCTGAGTTCCAGGCACCACGCTCGTTGGGCTGAGAGGGGGAAGATTCTGTCAACCCACGGGAGATTTCTTCAGAGCTCCTGGTGCAGAGAGGAGGCAGGGTACCCCCAGAGCATGCACCACCTGGAAACAGTCGAGAAAGCCGGCAAGATGAGGCGATACAAGGTTGCTAGTAGTCGTCTTGCTACTTTGTTGCGGTTTTGCAGGCGTCCTGATCAGTCAGCGGTCGATCCTTTGGTAGAAGGTGAAGAGGGAGATGCAGAGGAACTCTGGTGAGCTCTTGCATTCGTTATCTGAAGAATTCCCTAAAGCAGAGACCTTAAATAGCCAGAAAAGGAGGTTTGGCTACCAAGGAAGGAAGATAGGCTACCAAGAGGGGTAAGAGCCTATCAGGCAGAGCCTCTGACGTCACCTGCTGCCACTGGCCACTCAGAGCAATCCAGTGTGCCACAAACACCTCTGTTTCCAAGATGGCAGAGGTCTGGGACACACTGGAGGAGCTCTGGGCACCTCCCAGGGGAGGTGCAGGTCAGGGAAGTGGTCACTCCCCTTTCCTTTGTCCAGTTTCGCGCCAGAGCAGGGCTGAGGGGTCCCTGAACCGGTGTAGACTGGCTTATGCAGAAATGGGCACCAAATGTGCCCATGAAAGCATTTCCAGAGGCTGGGGGAGGCTACTCCTCCCCTGCCTTCACACCATTTTCCAAAGGGAGAGGGTGTAACACCCTCTCTCAGAGGAAGTCCTTTGTTCTGCCATCCTGGGCCAGGCCTGGCTGGACCCCAGGAGGGCAGATGCCTGTCTGAGGGGTTGGCAGCAGCAGCAGCTGCAGTGAAACCCCGGGAGAGGCAGTTTGGCAGTACCAGGGTCTGTGCTACAGACCACTGGGATCGTGGGATTGTGCCAACTATGCCAAGATGGTATAGAGGGGACAATTCCATGATCATAGACATATTACATGGCCATATTCGGAGTTACCATTGTGAAGCTACATATAGGTAGTGACCTATATGTAGTGCACGCGTGTAATGGTGTCCCCGCACTCACAATGTCCGGGAAATTGGCCCTGAACAATGTGGGGGCACCTTGGCTAGTGCCAGGGTGCCCACACACTAAGTAACTTAGCACCCAACCTTTACCAGGTAAAGGTTAGACATATAGGTGACTTATAAGTTACTTAAGTGCAGTGTAAAATGGCTGTGAAATAACGTGGACGTTATTTCACTCAGGCTGCAGTGGCAGGCCTGTGTAAGAATTGTCAGAGCTCCCTATGGGTGGCAAAAGAAATGCTGCAGCCCATAGGGATCTTCTGGAACCCCAATACCCTGGGTACCTCAGTACCATATACTAGGGAATTATAAGGGTGTTCCAGTAAGCCAATGTAAATTGGTAAAATTGGTCACTAGCCTGTTAGTGACAATTTGGAAAGAAATGAGAGAGCATAACCACTGAGGTTCTGATCAGCAGAGCCTCAGTGAGACAGTTAGTCACTACACAGGTAACACATTCAGGCACACTTATGAGCACTGGGGCCCTGGGTTACCAGGGTCCCAGTGACACATACAACTAAAACAACATATATACAGTGAAAAATGGGGGTAACATGCCAGGCAAGATGGTACTTTCCTACACCAACTTCACACTATTCAACACCACTGAACAACACCCAGCTTCACACCATGCTTCACACTTTCCAGCAGCACCCTGCAGGCCGCCAATATGGAAAGCCCCCACGGTTCAATACTAAGCGCACTCAACATGCTACAGCACACAGATCCACACCACAGCACCCCGGACCCTGTTGTACCTCATTACACTACCATCACCACAATACAAAACATATGCCATGCGGCGTAGGAAAAGAGTAAGAACCCTGAAAGCAGACAATAATACACCTACAGACACGATGGGCAGAACACCACCCTTCACCGTGGGTCTATCAGTCACAGACCCATGAGGCCCTTGAAAACAAGGGAAGTTGTGCCATATACACACCTTGTAGCATAGTCGATGTAACATGGCACAAAGGCAGATTCCTGCCCTCAAGCATGTGAGGCCTCACAATGTACATCTGAACAGAACGAATGAATGAGACACTCGTGCACACACTCATCCATTCATCCACAATAGCATCAAACCACAGGGACACCTCTGTGGTATTCCCGCGTCACACTGACATCTGAACAGAACGAATGAATGGGTGGAAGTCCAAGCTTTGAGACACTCGTCACATAGTCATCCATTCATCCATCACAGCACCGGACCACAGGGAGATCTCTGCGGGATTCCCGCGTCACACTGAGATCTGAACAGAACGAATGAATGGGTGAAAAGCCAAGCTTTGAGACACTTGTCACATCCATCCATCCATCTGACATCTGAACAGAATCAATGAATGGATGAAAGTCCAAGTTTTTTATCCCTCGTGCTCACTCATCCATTCATCCATCACAGCACCGGGCCACAGTCAGACCTCTGCGGCATTCCCGCCTCACCCTGAGATCTCCGGGAACGCCGGGCGCAGAAGGGGATCCCGGAAAGGCTATCGGGGGGAGAGACTCAGACCTGGACTGGCCCAGCCGGGGCAGGAGGTTAACTGCCCACCTGGGCACACGGGGAGTCGTTAACTCGGCCCGGACCCGCCATTAGCCTTCGATTGGGCTCACTTAGCCCCACAGTCCAGGCGCTCGGCGGCGCTAGAGCCGTCTCACAGGGGGTGCGCGGTCCAGCTCTCCAGGCGCCTCCTCGTCCGTCTGTCCGGCCTCGTTTACGGGAGGCTGCTGATGGGTCTGGGGGGCTGGGGATGGACCTACACGGGCCTCACCTGGGCGCACTTGTGAGCCTGGACTGAGGAGGCCATTGTGGGGCTGGGCCCGGGGGCGGTACGGGCGCTGTGAGAGAGAGGTACTGCACCAGCAGGTGCAAACTGTGAAGTGAGGTACAGGTCTACTGGGGCAAACAGTGCTTAGCAGACCATCTTGTGCAGACAGTGCCAAGTGAGCTACAGGCCAACTGGCGCAAACAGTGCCAAGCAGGCCACCTGGTGCCGACAGTGCCAAGTGAGGTATAGGGCAACTGGGGCAAACAGTGCCAAGCAGGCCACCTGGGGCAGAGAGTGCCAAGTGAGTTACAGGTGATCTGGTGCAAACAGTGCCCACCAGGCTATCTGGGACGAACAGTGCCAAGTGAGGTACAGGCCAACTGGTGCAAACGGTGCCCAGCAGTCCACCTGGGACAGGCAGTGCCAAGTGAGGTGCAGGTCAAATGGCACAAATAGTGCCCAGCAGGTCACCTGGTGCAGACAGTGACAAGTGAGGTACAGGTGATCTGGTGCAAACAGTGCCCAGCAGTACACCTGGGACAGAAAGTGCCCAAATGAGGTACAGGCCGACTGGCTACAAGAAAGGTGACCCAGGAGTCAAACGGCCCCCGGTGCACTTTCTTTTTGAGCAGGGGTTTATGTTACTCTTCCAAGTTTTACTGTATGTGCTGTTTTCCTTTGTCCATGCCAGTAGGTATGATTTCAGACATGTGTATAGGTTTTTGTTATGCCAGTGGGCCAGTGTGCTGTGGCATGCTGACTTGTGTGGCACTGGGGCAGCGTGTTTGGTGCTGTGACGCTGAGTTTACTTTAGAAGGTACAGCACACAGCGCTATGTGACACACGGTAGAACGGCCCCGTCCGTGACCCCCTTGCAACCCCACGGGCCACCAACCTACTGCTGATGCGGGTGGGCATCCCCCTGATGCGGCCACCACCACCCTCCTCGCGTGATGTGGGCACCTCCTGCTAGGGCTGTCACTGGTCGCTCTGCCAGTGCTGCTGCTGAAGCTGTCTCTGCCCTCCATCTCAGGCTGTCTCTGCCCTCCATCCGATGATGTCACTGCCCCCCATCTCAGGCTGTCACTGCCCTCCACCTGAGGGTATCACTGCCCTCCACCTGATGCTGTCATCCCCCTCCACCTGATGCTGTCACCGCCCTCTCCTGATGCTGTCACCGCCATCCGCCTGATGCTGTCACCGCCCTCCACCTGATGCTGTCACGCCCTCCACCTGATGCTGTCACCGCCTTCCACCTGATGCTGTCACCGCCCTCCACCCTCCACCTGATGCTGTCACCGCCTTCCACCTGATACTGTCACCGCCCTCCACATGATACTGTCACCGCCCTCCACCTGATGCTGTCATCGCCCTCCATCTGATGCACTCACCGCCCTCCACCTGATGCTGTCACCGCCCTCCACCTGATACTGTCACCGCCCGCCACCTGATGCTGTCACCGCCCTCCACCTGATGCTGTCACCGCCCTCCACCTGATGCTGTCACCGCCCACCACTGATACTGTCACTGCCCTCCATCTCAGGCTGTCACTGCCCTCCACCTGATGCTGTCACCGCCCTCCATCTGATGCTGTCACCGCCCTCCACCTGATGCTGTCACCGCCCTCCACCCGATGCTGTCACCGCCCTCCACCTGATACTGTCACCGCCCTCCACCTGATACTGTCACCACCCTCCATCTGATGCTGTCACCGCCCTCCATCTGATGCTGTCACCGCCCTCCACCTGATGCTGTCACGGCTCTCCATCTCAGGCTGTCATTTCCCTACACCTGATACTGTCACCACCCTCCACCTGATGCTGTCACCGCCCTCCATCTCAGGCTGTCATTTCCCTACACCTGATACTGTCACCCCCTCCACCTGATGCTGTCACTGCCCTCCACCTGATGCTGTCACCGCCCTCCACCTGATGCTGTCACCGCCCTCCATCTCATGCTGTCACCGCCCTCCACCTGATGCTGTCACCGCCCTCCACCTGATGCTGTCACCGCCCTCTCCTGATGCTGTCACCGCCCTCCACCTGATGCTGTCACCGCCCTCCACCTGATGCTGTCACCGCCCTCCACCCTCCACCTGATGCTGTCACCGCCTTCCACCTGATACTGTCACCGCCCTCCACCTGATACTGTCACCACCCTCCATCTGATGCTGTCACTGCCCTCCATCTGATGCTGTCACCACCCTCCACCTGAGGGTATCACTGCCCTCCATCTGATGCTGTCACCGCCCTCCACCTGATACTGTCACCGCCCTCCACCTGATGCTGTCACCGCCCTCCACCTGATGCTGTCACCGCCCTCCATCTGATGCACTCACCGCCCTCCACCTGATGCTGTCACCGCCCTCCACCTGATACTGTCACCGCCCGCCACCTGATGCTGTCACCCCCCTCCACCTGATGCTGTCACCGCCCACCACTGATACTGTCACCGCCCTCCATCTCAGGCTGTCACTGCCCTCCACCTGATGCTGTCACCGCCCTCCATCTGATGCTGTCACCGCCCTCCACCTGATAATGTCACCGCCCTCCACTTGATGCTGTCACCGCCCTCCACCTGATAATGTCACCGCCCTCCACCTGATGCTGTCACCGCCCACCACTGATACTGTCACTGCCCTCCATCTCATGCGGTCACCGCCCTCCACCTGATGCTGTCACCGCCCTCCACCTGATACTGTCACTGCCCTCCATCTCATGCTGTCACCGCCCTCCATCTGATACTGGCACCCCCCTCCACCTGATTCTGTCACCGCCCTCCACCTGATGCTGTCACCGCCCTCCATCTCATGCTGTCACCGCCCTCCATCTCAGGCTGTCATTGCCCTCCACCTGATACTGTCACCCCCTCCACTTGATGCTGTCACGCCCTCCACCTGATGCTGTCACCGCCCTCCACCCGATGCTGTCACCGCCCTCCACCTGATACTGTCACCGCCCTCCACCTGATACTGTCACCACCCTCCATCTGATGCTGTCACTGCCCTCCATCTGATGCTGTCACCGCCCTCCACCTGAGGGTATCACTGCCCTCCACCTGATGCTGTCATCCCCCTCCACCTGATGCTGTCACCGCCCTCCATCTGATGCTGTCACTGCCCTCCACCTGATGCTGTCACCCCCCTCCACCTGATGCTGTCACTGCCCTCCACCTGATGCTGTCACCGCCCTCCACCTGATGCTGTCACCGCCCTCCATCTCATGCTGTCACCGCCCTCCATCTCATGCTGTCACCACCCTCCACCTGATGCTGTCACCGCCCTCCACCTGATCCTGTCACCGCACTCCATCTCAGGCTGTCACTGCCCTCCACCTGATACTGTCACTGCCCCTATTTGATACCGTCCTTATGCTAACACCGCAATACCTTTTAATGATGTCAGTTTTTTCTGATGCTGTCCCTCTCTCCCTCCAGCGCTGTCCCCACTGCTGGTCCGAGGGTTGTCGACCAGTCCCTTCCGTTCCGCCCTATTGACAGGCTGTACCGACTCTCCCTAGCTACTCCGGGCACCCCCGTGAGAAGGGGTCGGGCAGTGATAGGCCGGCCACAGTGAAAATAGCTTCTGAGGCTTGTCACTGTAAGGACATGGTAATATTAATTTTCTACATGTCCTACTTTTAAATACCATGTGGGCTACAAGGCTTATATGGGGTGACTTATAAATATTTAAAAGTGGTTTTTTTTCCTGTTAAAATGGGTCAATTGACAGGTCGGGCTGCAGAAATCAAACTGCAGCAGTCTGGATGCCCTGCCAGCCTGAAGCCACATTTGCACTGCAGTAGATGGCACTGCAGTAGATGGCACAACAGATGCTGCAGTGCGCTACTGGCATTTAACTACCAGGTTCTGATTAACCTTTGTGCCATATACTAAGTAAGATAAATATAGCAATCAGTAATATGACAATTGAACCATATTTAAAGGAGCGCACAGGCACTGTACTACTGAGTTAACAATGATGTGACTCTTACTACCATGGAGTAAGTTGCCTTCTGAAGCTCTGGACCACCTCAAGTTAAACTCACTACTGTGCTTGTGTCCACCTGCTTGTGCCCACCTGCCTGTTCCAGTGCCCACGTACACATGTTAGTGCCACACTTGCCCATGCTCATGCCCACCTGTCCATGCTCATGCCCACCTGCTCGTGCCCACCTGCCTGTGCTTGTGCCCACATACATATGTTAGTGCCACACTTGCCCATGCCCACCCGCCCATACTCATGCCCACCTGCTCATGCCCACCTGCCTGTGCCCACCTGCCTGTGCTTGCACTGTTTGCACTGTTTCTGCTGCTGGAATAAGTACATCCGAGCACTGTAACTTCAAGGAACCACTTGAGCCTGGCATTTGTTAGCACTCGTGAGCTTTTGATGGGAGGCAAAGCTCCACTCTGAGGCTCGCGGGAGAGTGAGCAACTGCGAGCAGGACCACCAGACGTGCGGTGGTCCTGGCATTGATGGAGAGCTGTAGTGAGCCTTGGTGAGCCCTGGTCAGTGGTTGAAGTGGGTGGGATTGGAGGGGCACGCCATGCCCATACTTTTCTGATTCATGAGAACCCATTCCCCTACTTCTTGTAAAAAGACAACCGCCCAGGACCTTTCATTCCTATGTTTTAAATGCTTCACCTGAGACATCATGGAATGAGTCTCCTATGCTGAGAAACCAAAGCCGACCGACAGCTAAACAAACCTTTCTGCCGGGGTGCCTGCTTCCCGTAAAGAAATGCAAATGTGTGCAAGGAGTTAATCTGCAAATGTATAGGGTAATCTGCAAATGTAAAGGATGCTTGGGCACCGTACTGTCTTTAATTGATCGAATTACTCGAAGCTTTGTGATGACAGAGATTTCCTTTTAAGTGGTAGTGCAAATAATTAACAACTGAGATGGGTAGTGCATGCTTTTAATTGAAATCGTATTTACATAGAGTTTACTATCTCTGAGGAGGTGATGAAGGGACAGTTATGTCCAAAATAATGCATCACGTTCAATCTGGGTATTTTTCTAAATCTATATTTTGGAAGCATCATTTGATCTTAAACCTTTTGTGCATTTTGTAGCAGTCTATATGATACTGTGTGAAATGCAAGATTAATATAATGACTTACACATTCACATAGGCTCTGACCTTGTAGCACTAAAAATACATACGTCGCTACTCTCCACTGCACAAACTAAGATTCCGTGGCACTTCGGTAACGCACAGAACTCTGCAGCGCATTAACTAATAGAGGTTTCATAATATACTACAGGGCGTTTCCCACTGAGTAAAACTGTTTTTTATTTATTTCTCATTAAGCTGTGTGCTACTTTATATGTAGCTACTTGACGGTGAAAGTCCCAAAGAACTTACAGAATATTTTGTTTTTAGCTACACCTTTGACCCCGCCCCCACGCTCACTGACCCCGCCCTTTTGCATGCAGCATCACAGTTCCCATACTTTTTTTTAATGCACTTCGACCACTGGCCTTGGTGATGGCCAGATTTGAATAAAGTGCTGGTTTAGCACTGCCGCTTGCAGCGTGTGCAGCGAGATAATCACACAGGTTTATCTGTTGCCAGGAAACAGGAAACCCTTGGAAGCTGAGTTTTCGAGCGTCTGGAGTTGTTGATAACAGGGGCGGCTCCTCTGTTAAGGTGGAGGAGCGTTGCTCCACTGATTTCAGCAGAAGGAGAAGGAAAAATAAAATGATGATAATGAAGCGTTATTATCATTTTATTTTTCAGGTGAGCCGGGGCGGCGAAGGGCTGCAGGGGGCTGGAGGGAGGAGCGGTTCATGCACCAAAAGTGCGCATGTCTATTTGGCCAGCTGAGTAGGGCCTACCAAACAGACATGTGCACTTCTTCTCCTGGCTGTATTGCACAGCCAGGAAGAGAAAGTGCACAGGGTGCCACTCCCTCTGTGAGCACCAAAGCAGACCGCTCACACCAATCTCGGCGCTGCTCTCATGCTGGTAACAGCAGCGACCTGATTGACTAATGGGAGTCTGAGAGCCTGTGCACGAGGACAGACGGAGGAGACGAACCCATCTCCTTAGGAAATAGGTACAAGTTTATTTTCCTTTCATTTATTTATTTTTTTATCTCCTCCCAACCCCATTCAGTGGCAGCCACCAGCCTTCCTCCACTGTGTTGGCTGCCCTGGGGAACCAGGATGGCAGACGTGGGGCAGGGACGGTGTGCTGTGTGCACCTGGCAGTCAAGCTCTGAGTACGAGTGCCTGCAACTCATGCATTCAGGGCCACTGGAATTATGAAGTTGTGCAGCAGCTGCGATTTTCACATAGTTATAGAATAGTCGCATTTGCCACACAATCTATCATCTGCTGCATAATCTACAGATTTTAACAAAATAAATAGTTTCTAGCTCAAACAGTTAAAAAGTTGTTAAAATGTGAAGACACCTGTTTCTGCGCAGTGAAAGGCCCTTTGCAAAGCTGGACCTTTCTGTTGCTTATTGCTATATTTGGGTGGTAAACTGGTCCTAATGAGGTGCAAACAATGTCCAGACAGTTTTACCAAGTTTAAAAATGATGAAATAATGAAGTAATACTATTACAATATGTGCTGCATTATGCCACATAATTTGTATTTTCTTGCTGCATAATTAGTCAACCCTGCCGCATTAATCCAGTGGCCCTTCCTATATTTCAGTACTTGTGCACTCAAAGACTAATTTTGCTAATTTTAACAATTGTGGAGAGTGCCCTCTAAATAAATGTAACGGGTGTCCAGGGTGGAGGCGGTGTCAAAGTATGTCTTGCAGAAAGCAAGTAATTCATATGATAGTTTTAATCTGTTTTATTGAATGAGCTCTCCCTCAGTTGCAAATCTTCTCTAGGAGGTTTATCAAAGTTACCTTGCCCTCTGCTTCTTAACAAGGGAGCTACCAACATTTTATCCTTGCAAGGCCTCAGGGGGACAATGTGTATGTAAGAGAGAAGCACTGAGAGGTGGCAGAAAAATCAAACAGAAGGCAAGGTCAAAAATAAGGATAAGCTGAGGACGTCCATAGGAGATGGACTGGAGAACGCATCAGCAATAGCTGTGTTACTCATAAACCTTCATTGAGTCTACATCTACTCCTCACGAATCTTCATCGAGTCTACATCTACTCACGAATCTTCATTGAGCCTAAATCTACTCCTCACAAACCTTCATCAAGTCTAACTCTACTCCTCATGAACCTTCATCGAGTCTAACTCTACTCCTCATGAACCTTCATCGAGTCTACATCTACTCCTCACGAATCTTCATTGAGTCTACATCTACTCCTTACGAATCTTCATCGAGTCTACATCTACTCACGAATCTTCATCGAGCCTAAATCTACTCCTCACAAACCTTCATCAAGTCTGCATCTACTCCTCACGAAGCTTCATCAAGTCTACATCTACTCCTCACGAATCTTCATCGAGTCTACATCTACTCCTCACGAATCTTCATCGAGTCTACATCTACTCACAAATCTTCATCGAGCCTAAATCTACTCCTCACAAACCTTCATCAAGTCTAACTCTACTCCTCATGAACCTTCATTGGGTCGAACTCTACTCCTCATGAACCTTCATCTAGTCTAAATCTACTCCTCATGAACCTTCATCTAGTCTAAATCTACTCCTCATGAACCTTCATCAAGACTAAATCTACTCCTCATGAACCTTCATCTAGTCTAAATCTACTCCTCATGAACCTTCATCTAGTCTAAATCTACTCCTCATGAACCTTCATCAAGATTAAATCTACTCCTCATGAACCTTCATCAAGACTAAATCTACTCCTCATGAACCTTCATCTAGTCTAAATCTACTCCTCATGAACCTTCATCAAGACTAAATCTACTCCTCATGAACCTTCATTAAGACTAAGGCCCTCGTTATGAACATGGCGGTTTGGCCCACCATGCCGGCAGTGGCCGGCATGGCGGGCCGAACCGCCATATAATGAACAGGGTGACGGCCGCCAGCGGCAGCCGTCACTCACCGCCAAGCTCCCGCCGTCAGGCAGCCTGGTGGCGGGATGAAAGACCATCCGCCAGGGTAGCGGCGCTACCCTGTGGATAATGTTTCATATCCCGCCAGTAAAAGGCTGGTGGAGGGGGTGCCCCGGGGCACCCCTGGGGGCCCCTGCACTTCCCATGCACTTTGCATGGGCAGTGCAGAGGCCCCTGTGCAGTGCCGCCGTCAATGTCCCGGCCGAGCCTTTCTGAGAGCCGGTGGGCGGAAACAATGTTTCTGCCCGCTGGCTCTCAGACAGGTTCATAATCTGGCCGGTGAGGTTCTGGGGTCGCTGGTGGTCAGTGTTTTGACCGCCAGCATGAACACGGTGGTTGTTTCCGCCGTATTCATAATGACCCTCTAAATCTACTCCTCATGAACCTTCATTGGGTCTAACTCTACTCCTCATGAACCTTCATCAAATCTAAATCTACTCCTCATGAACCTTCATCAAGACTAAATCTACTCCTCATGAACCTTCATCAAGACTAAATCTACTCCTTGTGAACCTTCATTGAGTCTAACTCTACTCCTCACAAATCTTCATCGAGTCTAACTCTATCCCTAAAGAACCTTCCGTGAGTGTAACTCTGCTCCTCAAGAACCTTTATCAAGTCTAACTCTACTCCTCATGAACGTTCCTCAAGTCTAACTCCAATCCTCATGAACCTCCGTGAAGTCTAAATCTTCTCCTCATGAACCTTCATTGAGTCTAACTCTACTCCTCTCAAACCTTCATCGAGTCTAACTCTATCCCTCAAGAACCTGTATTGAGTGTAACTCCACTCTTCAAGAACCTTCATCAAGTCTAACTCTATACCTCATGAACCTTCATTGAGTCTAACTCTACTTCTCACGAACTGTCATTGAATGTAACTCTACTCCTCATGCACCTTCATCAAGTCTAGCTCTACTCCTCACAAACCTTCAAGTCTAACTCTATTCCTCATGAATCTTCATCAAGTCTAACTCTACTCCTCATGAACCTTCAAGTCTAACTCTATTCGTCATGATCCTTCATCAAGTCTAACTCTACTCCTCATGAACCTTCATCAAGTCTAAATCTACTCCTCACAAACTTTAATAGAGTCTAACTCTACTTCTCAAGAGCCTTCATTGAGTCTAACTCTATCCCTCAAGAACCTTTATTGTGTGTGACTCTACTCCTCAAGAACCTTCATCAAGTCTAACTCTACTCCTCATGAACCTTTAGTCTAACTCTACTCCTCATGAATCTTCATAAAGTCTAACTCTACTCCTCATGAACTTTCATTGAGTCTAAATCTACTCCTCACGAAACTTCATCGAGTCTAACTCTACTCCTCACAAACAATCAAGTGTAACTCTAGTCCTCATGAACATACATCTAGTCTGACTCTACTCCTTACGAACCTTCATTGAGTCTAGCTCTACTCCTCACAAACCTTTATCGACTGTAACTCTACTCCTCATGAACCTTCAAGTCTAACTCTATTCCGCATGAACCTTCATCAAGACTAACTCTACTCCTCATGAACCTTTAAGTCTAACTCTATTCCTCATGATCCTCCATCGAGTCTAAATCTACTCCTCATGAACCTTCATCAAGTCTAACTCTACTCCTCACTAGCCTTCATCGAGTCTAAATCTATTCCTCACAAACCTTCATCGAGTCTAAATCTATTCCTCACAAACCTTCATTGAGTATAAATCTATTCCGCATGAACCTTCATCAAGACTAACTCTACTCCACATGAACCTTTAAGTCTAACTCTACTCCTCATGAATCTTCATAAAGTCTAACTCTACTCCTCATGAACTTTCATTGAGTCTAAATCTACTCCTCACGAAACTTCATCGAGTCTAACTCTACTCCTCATAAACCTTCATCAAGTGTAACTCTAGTCCTCATGAACATACATCGAGTCTGACTCTACTCCTTACGAACCTTCATTGAGTCTAACTCTACTCCTCACAAACCTTCATCGACTGTAACTCTACTCCTCATGAACCTTCAAGTCTAACTCTAGTCCTCATGAACCTTCATCAAGTCTAACTCTACTCTTCATGAACCTTCAAGTCTAACCCTATTCCTCATGATCCTTCATCGAGTCTAAATCTACTCCTCATGAACCTTCATCAAGTCTAACTCTACTCCTCACTAGCCTTCATCGAGTCTAAATCTATTCCTCACAAATCTTCATTGAGTATAAATCTATTCCGCATGTGAACCTTCATCAAGACTAAATCTACTCCTCACGAATCTTTATCAAGTGTAACTGTACTCCTCACGAACCTTCATCAAGTCTAAATCTACTCCTCATGAATTCTCATTGGGTCTAAATCCAGTCCTAACAAACCTTCATCAAGTCTCTTGTCACGAACCTTCATTGAGTCTAGATCTACTCATCACGAACCTTCATTTAGTCTAAACCTAGCAAACTCAATAAGGACTTAGTGGTGAAGCGCTCAAAGCAAAACAAGATACACGTTTCCCCACCCCCTGGGTCTCTCAATGCAAGGGGATACATCTGACCATCATCACCTGTGTCCAAACACACATGGAATATGTAACACCCTGGATCTTTCACCAGGTTCTCAAAAGGAGAATAAGAACCAGCTTTGTCTTTGTCCTCTTGTGTGCTTCATACTAGTTGCCCCTACCACCCCCGCCTTCATCCCTGGGCTCATTACACACACCCTGACACCCAGACAATGGGAAAAAGGGAGTCTCTTCATTTTTCCCTCCAGTGGGTGTCCCACCCAGCTCACAGGAATGCAGCAATACACAAACCTGTCTTGGGGGCATGGGGGGGATTCCACCTCTCGTGTATTTTTTCCAGGCAGGCGTGGGCTTCCTAAAATGGAACCCAAGGTCCTCCACGCAATGTACCATTGCAGGCACACTCACTCAGTGTACATTCTTAGCACACTTTCTGTTCAGCACTAATACCTCTATGCATTGTACCCTTAAATGAACCCATGCATCCAGCACACACACTTGTCTGTGCGCACTGTTTAGCACTGAAGTTTTTCTATATTTAGCCACAGTGTACTCTTCATAAGCTCTCATTCTGAAAACTAAAATTGAGTATGCCAACCTAATGAGAGAGAGGAAGACAGATTACTACAGAGTAAATTGGGACATAATGTGAACAGTGTTAGCTTCAAAGGACACAAAGAAATTCTAGGAACTGGTGAAGGAAGATGCAAACAAAAATAGGGATTCATTGAGTTTTAATATTCCAGAAGAACATTGGATTGACTTTTTATTGGAATTGTGTACGGCAATAAAACGAGATAGCCAGCGGGAGTGGATCAGACCTGATGAAAATCTTGGATACCGCACTACTTTGACTGCAAAACTATAATGGATACAAACATTACCAGGGTGGGGGTCCCAAGCAAGGTCCCCAGGATGTTAATCAAAACCAATCCTGACTGGTGGCTCAAGTTCTTCCACTGTGCTTTTATCATATTTTTGAACAAGGGGAATTTTCTAGAGAGTTGGAAAGGTGAACAATTAAACCAATCTTTAAAAAATGATTCTATTGACCCCCAAATATTAGTTTAGTAAAGACTCTTTCTTCCAAAGATAAGTGGTCATCACATCTTGTGTTTGGCCTTGTCCTTCTAGATGTGACTCGGGTAGGTTTACAAAGGAAACTGCAAGTGATTTACAACTACTGTTCGGTAACTGGTCTAATATTAAACAAAGATGAAACAAATATATTGGTTGTGGGGATGCAACTAAAACCTACAGGTGGCCTATGGGGGTGCCTGCAGAAGAAACACCATCATTCAAGTATCTTGGTATGGTGTTCAACAAGAAATCACACTGCAAAATCCATTTAAATCTTTCAAACCTAGAGCTTGTACATTTGTGGGAAGATTAAAGGAAATTAAGATTAAGAGGGATTATGGTAGAACAACGTTAGCTCTTGTGATCATGGCACATAAGGGTATGTTTCTTCTTCAAAAGCTACATGGCACAAACATCATAACCTTTCTTCAAGACACAGCTGGAATAAAGTGGAGGACGATAGTCCTGAACATCTCTTAGGCCTTCCGTAGAACAATACAGCAGCAAACATAACTTTACACTTTTGGCATAAACTGCAGCTGTGATCAACGACATAAGCGTGTATGCTGTGTAAGGAAGAAATCTTTCATAGGGAATTGTGTTGGGCAAGAGATACAAGGTCTCAGCTAAATGAATTGCCCCTTTTGCTTAATTTATAATATTTTAGATGCAATGTTCCTATAAAATGTACTAGGAAGGTTCTAAGGAACAACTCTGCCATTGAGCTTATGGTTGGGGATCTGAGCTGACTCAGCTCAGAGATTTCAAAACTCCTAGATGGAAAGTACATACTTCTCATATCTCCCAGAACTTCCACATCCAGAATGGTGAAGAGAACTCATACAATATTGGATGGGGTTAAACCCAGGATTTGACTTTCAGCCATGGGTGGTGCCTGATGAATTGTGAACTTAATTGTGATTGTGGACTAAACATGGAAACTTTTAGTGTCCTCATTTTAATGTACTGTTTGTATTTTATTTGAATTGGGTTGCAGTTGATAAGGCCCATCTTAATTAAATATGGTGTAAAGAGGAGACTGGAAGCAATTCAATTTTTATATAACATGCAATTTTTAGTTGTAGCTTGCACAGTAGGATCCCAGCAGCAATAAGCAGCTTGAAAAAGAGGTGGGTAAAGAAAGGTCAATCCTTGTGTAGTAGTTCTAATGCTGGTTTTAACTTACTACCCTTGTGGTTGTAACTGTGAGGTCTGTTTGTGCTGATAACATTAACATGTAGAAGATCAAATATGTTATTTCATCAGCAGTTTTTATGTTTTTGTCATATTGGCTGTAAGATTTTTTAGGATATGGTCTAAATAAACTTAGATTTTACGGCTGCTTCTAATCTGGATGCCATCTTGGCATGGAAAAGATACACCAGGCGCTCCCTGTTTTGGCTTCCATCTTGGAAGCATAGAATGCTATATAATCTGCATTCGATATTAAATATGTGAAATCAATATTCAAGATGCAAACATTCTGAATGACTGAATGTGAGGAGTCATAAATATATTAAATGTCTAAGTCCATCTACCTCAACTGGCCTCCATGACAAATCCTCTCCTCCTCTGACCACAAGGAATGCATAACGTGTTTATGTCCCTGAAAAGCAGCCTTTCCGGAAGGAAAGCTCTAACACTTTACTTGTCTGGCGTGCAGCATAAGTCCTGTTATCAAAGTCGATAGGAAGTGGGGATTGGGTAATTTTTTTAAATAGTCCTTTAGCAATGCAAACAGGCAGGGCCTTACTGCTTGTGAAAAACCCCTGTGAAAGCATGTAAACAAGGTTGGTTTACTGTGAAAACCTCCTGCTAACGTCTATAGGCATTGGCTTATGAATTATAAAAACCTCACATGCAGTGATTTATTGTAAAAACTTGTAGTCACAGCCAATAGGCTTGTTAATTATGAAAACCCTTTAGTCAACGGCAAAAGCCAGGCAATAGGCATAGTTATATTATTAAAGGGGTTCTGAGAGTGGGTGCATGAGTGTCTGAGTGGGTCTGTGAGTCAGTATATGAGTCTCTGAGTGGGTCTGTAAGTGGGTGTGAGTGTCTGAGTGAGTGTCAGAGTGCATCTGTGTGTGTCTGTGTGGGTGTGCCAGTAGCTGCGTGAGTGACTCAGCCACAAGTAATCTCACCTGCCTTTTTATCCAACAAGAGTCCACAGTTTTGGAGAAAATATCTACCCAAGTGGAGTTCTTTCTGCCTCCTTGAGTAAATGTACAGTATGAATACTACACTACAGCTGTGGAGCACCAGTGGCATTTAGGCAACATGATTGTTCCTTGTGTGTCTTTCTCTATAATATTTTGACAAGATGTATCCTCCTATAGAGAGGCCAACATGACTACAAAGAAGTAAATCTCCACCAAACCAGGGTCCTTTATCTTATCTATATGAGGCAAGTTCTTCTTTGTTTTGTGGAGATGTTCTCATATTCCTCGGCATCAAGAACGCGCCATCAAAATCAGTGGCAAATGCCCCTGGGAGGTGGTGGTCCCTTGGGTGAGGGGGGCCGCGTGCCTACCCACACACACTTATGCGGTCATTATGAACACGGTAGGAATCACCGCCGACCGCTGTGGCAGCGGTGAACGGAATCCCGCTGTTGGCGGTGAATGGAAACCCGCCATATAATGAACAAAAATCACAACCCCCCCAAAAATCACCAGACCCCCACTCCCCACCATGACCCTGTTGGCAGGAATCCCGGACCTCCCCCCCGTCACCGCCAAGCACACCCACATCCTGCCTTCCAAATAATGATGCACAAATCACCTTGGTGGACAGTGGAGGCCGAACGACCATTGGCGGCTCCAACCGCCACGGGCGGCAAGTGGACTAAACAGCAAGAAGTGCACACACTGGATAAGCGTGTAACCCACACACCTGACATACATCCATAACCCCATAAAACACCCCCAGACATACCCCACAATCCTTTGCAACGAAACCAGGCCAAGAAGAGGGAGAGCACCAGAGGCAGACATCGAACACCAGCGTACAGAAGACGCACACCGACCCACAGAAGAGCACCCTCACCGCGTTCCCAGCCCCGACACCATTCACCACACTCACCACACTCACCATGTCACCCCCCAAACATCCACGCTTCACCGAAAGGGAGTTAAGGACCATGGGGGACGTGATCCTGAAGGTGGAGCCACAAATATTCGGGGTCAAGGAGCAGCACACAACCATCGCAAGGAAGATGGAGTTATGGCAGACCATTGTGAACAGGGTCAATGCAGTGGGACACCATTGACACACCAGGGACGACATCCGGAAGAGATGGAACGACCTGTTGGGGAAGGTCAGGGGCATGGCATCAAGGCACCACATCGCAGTGCAGAAGACTGGGGGAGGACCGCCACCAACACCACCAGAATACACAGACTGGGAGGAAAAGGTACTGGCCATCCTGCACCCTGAGGGACTCACTGGACTCACTGGAGGAATAGACTTGGGTAAGTCATCAACATATACCCCATATACACCATACCTGTAATGCATGCACCACCCCACCCCACCCCACCCACACCCACCAGGACCAACACCCCACCCAGGCATCAGCCACTAAATCCACCCCGCATGACCACAAAACCACTAACAGGCCCACATCCCTCCCTCTGAGCACAGTCACCTACCCCTGCAAGTACCCACAATGGAACAACACCCCCCCACTACAATGCAACCCTACAGTCGAAACTAAATGCAGTGTCAACCTCACAAAGGCACCCTGTAATGCCACTGAAAGTAACCCCAGCACAAATTATCCCAGTCCTGTTCACCTCAAACGTTCATGTAGCTGTAACAGACATGTCTATGTCTCCCAACAGGCACCACCACCCATGCAACCCTAACAGATGGGACAAGAAGTGCCAGTGCCCCCCAGGGAGACAGAGGCACCTCACAGGACACTGGTGAAGGATCCCTGGACCCTGATGAGCAGGCAGGCCCCTCACACAGTCCTGGACTCTCACGATGCAGCAGCCCCACCCAGGAAACGACTGTCACCCCTACCACCCAGTCAAGACCAGCAGCCAAGGACAAGCCTCCCACACCAGTGTATCCAGGCCACATACTGGTGAAACACAGGTACAAAGGCCACAGTCTCCCACTCCCAACATGCAGGAAGGCGAGGGCCCCAGTACAAGTGGAACTGCCAGACCTGTGCAGGGGACACAGGCACAGGAGGCTAGGGCAAGTGCAAGGGTGGCAGTGGGCCAGGGGGGAGACCACAAGATGGATGCAGCAGCCCAGGACGTGATATCAGAGGTATTGGGGGCCTACCAACATACCCATGACAGGTTGGCACAGATTGTGTCCAGCCTGGAGCACAGTCAGAGGATGCAGCAGGAACACCACCAACAGGCTATGGGCAGTGGAAACAGCACAACACCACAATGGCCACCATAGCAGGAGCACTGCTGCAGCTAGTCCAAAATCAGTCTGACATCCAAACAGGACAAGAGGCCCCCACTACAGCACCAGACACCCACCATGAGAATCCACAATCAGCAAAAACATCCCAGGAACAACCCTCACAGGAAACCCAAGGGCCTACCATGTCATCCCCTGAAGATCAACAGCAGACGCCCAAACGGACCCTCAGGCCAAGATATGGCACTGGAACACCAGCAAAGAACAAGGCCCCCTTCAAAAAGTAACTCAGCAACAATCTGCACAGCAACCATCCCACTCAATCAGCCACCACACATTGCTAAGAGGCAAAATGAATGAACATAAGAAAAGATGGACCCATCATTAGTACTAACAAGGCTGCCACCATGTGGTTCTTGAAGACACCCACCCTTACGACTTTCCATCACAGTAAATAGCACTATTCACTCACTTCAACCAATAAAACACATATCACACCTGTAACACTGTCCTCTGTGTTAAATTGTGAACAAAGTGAAGTATGGATGCAACTGGCTGATAACAACTTTATTGTCAAATCTGTGCATGAAGTGAGTCATGTGTGCCTAAATGTTGGGAATTAAGTAAATGCAGAAAAATTCAATCTGTACCATGCAGAAGTGGACCATGTTTCACCTATCATTACCAACCCCCCCTATATGACTGAGCATACTGCCAGTATGTGTCACAAACCCCAATGTCAGGGCCAGGTCCCACACAGTTACTGGAAGTAGAGTTGCATCAGTTTGGTCCTGGAATTGACATCTTCCCCTTCCTCATCATCACCACCACTGTCCTCCCCTCTCTGAGGTAGCTGGTCAGGACCTACAGTACCCTCCACCTCCAAGAGGGGATAGAATGTCTCACTGCCACGTTGTGCAGCATGCAGCAGGCCACCACTATTCTACACACCTTTTCAGGCCCATAGGCCAGGGAACCCCCAGAGATATGTAGACAACGCAATCTAGCCTTCAGGAGACCTAGAGTTCACTCTATCACCCTCCTAGTACGTCCATGGGCCTCATTGTAATTCCTCTCTGCATCCGTCCTGGAATTCCTCACTGATGTCAGGAGCCAACGCAAGTTTGGATAGCCAGAATCACCTAGAAAAAGGTGCAATACAGAGTCGTCATTGTTATGCCCCTTAGTGATACAGCCTGGCTGTCTGCTATGTGTCAGTTAGTGACAGGCACACTTACCTATGATCCACCCTCTATCCTCTTGGAGTTGTTCCATCCTCTGTGGCACACTACTGTTCCTCAGCACAAAGGAATCATGGACTGAACTGGGGAACCTGGCATTCACATGTGAGATGTACTGGTCTGCAGTACATACAATTGGATATTCATGGAGTGAAAGTTCTTTCTGTTTCTGTACACCTGTTCACTCATGCTTGGGGGGATGATCAGTATGTGGGTGCCATCGATGGCACCTGTAACATGGGGTATGTTGGCAAAGGCATAGAATTCTGACTTGAAGGCAGGGAGGTCAGTACTTTGGGGAAAACTCACATAGGACTGCAGGTGTCGTACAAATGTATTCAGAAATCTTGTCAGTACCATGCTGAACATTGGCTGTGAAAATCCAGCTCCCATGCCCACTGTCACTTGAAATGATCCTGTGGCGAGAAAATGGAGTGCAGAGAGCACCTGCACTTCAGTAGGGATGGCATGCTGATTACGATTTCCCGGAGTTAGTGCAGGATCCAGTAAAGCACGAAGTTCCTGAATTGTTGTGCGTGTGAGTCTGTAATTGATTATGATCTGACACTCCACCATGGTGCTCATATCCAGAAGTGGTCTGTACACAAATGGTGCCCTTCCTCGCCACAAGGGTCGGTACCTACGAGGGGTTTCAAAAAGGTGTGATGAAGACATATACATAGGCACACATTTCATTTGTGCACTGCATAGTTCATTGTAGTGACTCAACAATAACTGCTTCCTGACACATCTACATCTACACCACAATGAGGGAACAGAGTATTTCATGTGTGGTATATTACAGAATGGACACATGCTTAGGGGCTTCATGTGGCTAGTAGGGCCTGCATTGTGCAAAGTTTTATTTATAGATGCGTAGTTACTGCCAAAATGTCTGCCCACTGTAATCAAGGCCTTTCGTTGTGGAATTGACCTCATACCACTAGCGGTTGACATCATAGCGTAAGGCGGTGTTTACCGCCGTTTGCGCCGTCATTGGTTAACATAGATGTCAATGGGGAATCCCGGCGTATCATGATCGCCACTGGCAGTGACGGTGCACACCGCCTCGGAATGTACGCGATTTCGCCATCGATTATTCACTTGACTCCCTGATCTCATGTGGACAGGTACTCGACTGTGTGTACTGCTGTGGCCTGCCCCTGGCAATGGATGTGGCTTGTGTTGCAGGGAAAGGGCCCTGGCCTTTACCCAAGAGGAACTGGAGAGGCTAGTGGACGGGGTCCTGCCCCTGTATGCAAAACTGTACGGACGGCCAGAGGTACAGGTAAGTCTGGGTTTGGGGGGCACTGTTTGGGTGTAGTGGATGGTGTTGAATGGACATATGTGTGCACCTCTGAGCCTGCGTGGGCTGTGGTGCATGGCATGCTGAGTGCGTATGTCCTGTAAGTCTGAGAGTACTGTCTGTCCCATAGTGGACAATTAGCCAGCTGTACCTATCTTGCAAGTGGCTGACCTCTGTGTTCCATATCTGTGTCACCCTTTTAGGTCAGCGCCCACCAGAAGAGGGCACTTTGGCATGCCATCGCCAAGGAGGTGCGGACCCTGAGGGTCTACAACCGGCAGAGCACCCACTGCAGAAAGAGGTGGGAGGACCTGCAGCGTTGGGCGCGTAAGATCTGTGAAGCCCAGCTGGGGAAGTCCTCCCAATGTGGAAGGGGTGCCCGTCAGCACTGACCCCCCTCATGTGAAATATCCTGGTGGTGGCATACCCAGACCTGGACGGGCGCTTGAAGGCTGCACAGCAGTCACAAGTGGGTGAGTACTCATTTCATAATCTTCAGTCTCAGAGGCAGGGACTCTGACTGGTGTCCATCTACTTTATGGTCCCCAAAGGGTGTAGGGGTGTCTTTGTCAGGTCTCCCACACATCAGCTCATTAGGCAGTCCAGGGGATGGGTGTAGAGCAGTATTCTGGTCAGTAGTCAGGGGCATGGCCATGGACATAGTGAATGGTGCTGCCTGTTGGGTGTGTCTTCTGGGTGGGTGCATGTCTGGCCATTATGTACCTCCATTCAGCTATTTACATTTGTCCCTCCTGTTTTGCCTCCCCATCCCTGTTCTCTTGTGTTGGTTTGGTACAGCAGCAACATCTGGGGAGGGAGCTGAGGCACCGACAAGTGGGGAAGCAGCGGCCCACAGATCCTCAGAGGCAGAGACATCCGACGCCCAGGGGACCAGTGGGTGGGTAGGCGAGGGGAGTTCCACAGGGGAGGCAACTACCACAGGAGGCAGTAACTCCGAGACCTCCTCCAATGGGGGCTCCCCGGCGGTGGCGGACCCTAGTGGCCACACCACTACAGTGACATCTTCCGCCACCCCCTATTCCATCACCGCCCTCCCTTCTGCTCCCCACTGAGTTGCCCGTGCCCGCTCACCCAGAAAGGTGGGCATTTCCTTCGCCCCAGGCACCTCCTCCCCTGCCCCAGTCAGCCCTGCTGCCCTCACAGGGTAGGCTATTGACCTCCTGAGAACCATCTCTGTAGGGCAGACAACCATTGTCATGGTGCCGTGTCTGGCCTACAGAGATCTTTTCAGGCTCTGGCCTCCTCTTGGACGGCAGCCAGTTTCCCTGGCCATTCCGTCCCCCCTCCATCCTCCTCTACCCCTTCCAGCACCCCACTCCCTTCACCCGTCCAAGGCACACATTCAGACACGCAGTCAAGCACATCAACACACAAGAAGCACACTTTTAAACACAAGCACCACACCTCCCACCACAAGCATTCACACAGCCAACAGACACATGCACCCACAACAACATCCACTTCCCCCAGTGTGCCCACCTCTTCCGCCTCCCTGTCTGTCCCCTCTACATCCACACCCTCATGCACTGCACCTTTAGTCACTGTTGCTGCTCCTCTTACTGCACTCACCACAATAGCAGACATCCATACATGCACCCCATGCACCACATCTGCACTCACCACAACTTCTGTAGTTGACACATGCAGCACACTCACCAGACTTGCAGACACCCACACAACATATATCCACACTAGCTGCCTGTCCACTCCCACTGTGTCCACCCCCCTCCTCCAAAAACACACAAACGTACCAAGACACCCACCCATCACACATCCATCACACCACAGCATACTGTCCAGTCACCTGCACCCACTATACGCACCCCTACACCACATACATCCACTGCCTCTGCCCCCACTCCTACACCCTCATCCAGGACCACCCCAATTGCTCCGAAGAAACTTTTCCTCTCCCGTGCTGACTTCTTCCAACCCACGGGCCCCCCGTCTTGTCCCCAAGCGTGCTCACCTCGTGCCCTTTCCACTCCTTCCACTTCACAGCCAACCCCTGTCCGCCCTTCTTGTTCCCGTGCCCCTTCCTCAGAGAAAAAAATGCCCGGGCTGAGCCTAGTCCATCTGGCTCCACCCGCTCAAAACAACCCCCCCTTCAAAGGACAAGCCCACCCCCCCACCATCCAAACGAATGTCCTAGGCCCACCCCGTCGCAAATCCCCACCACCCCCTGTCCCCGTTCCGTGAGGTGCCTGGATGCCCCTTTGTTGCCCCATTAGGTGGAGTACCGTGCACTTGTGGGAGTCAGGTTGGGTCCGTTGTGGCCCATGGCAATTGAAACCATACAGACTGGCCATTGGCCCTGTTTGGACAATTTGGCTCTGTGAGCTTTCATTAAAGATTTCTGTGTGGCCTGTGTTTTGGCGGCACACTGTTGAACCCTGGTCTTTCATTTCATTGTTTATGGGTGTAGGGCATTTGTATGTACTATGGTCAGGTTGGATTTGCCTTGTGTTGTGTAAGTACCTCTTGCTGTGGGGTGTATGACTTGTGCTGCTGTGAAGGGTTGGGGGGTGTGCAGGGTGGGTGGAGTGGGTGGGATATGTAACTGTGCCCTTTCTTCTCTTGTTCAGTAGGTTGCGGTACTTACTGTCGTCGTCCTCGTCGGTGGTCTCAGTCATGGAGGTATATGGCAAGGAGTAGGGCTGGCATGATCTGCAGCTCTCTATCCATGTCTACTTCGGCGCGTTGTGTGGCCCTCTGGTGAGTGTTTCCTTATATTTGGTTCATTTCCGCCTGGCTTTGTGTGGTGGTTGTTCCCGCCCCGGAACTGGCGGCGGACTGGTGGTTCATTATTTGATGGGCGGGTTGGGCCTTTCCGTCGGCCTGTGGACGGACTCTGCAGTTGTCGTCGGCACTCCTCTCCTGGCGATGGGTGGTTTTTGGGATGCCTGTCTTTCGTTTGGTTCCTTATTTGGCAGTCCGGCCCGCTCCTCTGTTGGCGGTTTTTACTGCCACCGCCGGCGGCGTGGAATGGACCACTGTGTTCATAATGAGGGCCTTAGTTTCCACAGCCCCGGGGGGGTGGCGGTTTCTGGGGCTTTGAAAAGACCAAGGGGGGGGCCTGTGTGCCTCCCTTCTCCCCCTCTCTCCCAAAGCCCCTGGTACCTGACCCACCTGGGGGAAAAGAAAGGAAAAGTACAGAAGACTGTGCTTTTTTACAAAAACCTCAGAAAAATGTGCTGATCCATCCATGGATGCCCTGAGGACCACAACCTCCTCGGGGCAGAATTTGTAACTCCACACAGGGGCTGTCCGCCCTCCTCCTGCAGCCCCAGGGACTGCCACCTCCAAGGGGCATCTCTTTCTATCTAATGCGGGTGCTGCACGGCCCACCTGCAGCCTCAGGGACTGCCACCTCCCTGGTACTTTAAACAATTGTAACAGGGGGACTGCTTGTCCCTCACCCGCAGCCCCAGGGACCACCACCTCCCCGGGGCTAATGACAATGTAAATGCGTGGGCGCGCCCGGCCACTCTGCAGCCCCGGAGACCATGTCATCCCTGGGGCAATACTCTTTGGAGAGGGGCTGCAGAGCCCCCTTTGAGGAGCCACTGATGGATCTGGGGACCTCAACCCCGAGGGCCGGCTCTTGCTATGTCCCAGGGTGGGTCCCTGGTCGTGGAGGGCTTTGTAGGCGTGGGTGAGGAGCTTGAAGTGGCATCTCTCTTGGACTGGGAGCCAGTGGAGGTCTTTCAGGTACTGGGAGATGTGGGCCCTCTTGGGCAGGTTGAAAATCAGCCTGGCAGCTGCATTTTATATAGATTGGAGCCTCTGCATGCATTTGGTGGTGGTGCCATTGTGAAGGCGGCTGGTGATGAGGGCCTGAGTGACGGTCTTTCTTATGTAGATGGGGAGCCACTTGAAAATTTTAAGGAGTATGCGTAGCGTGAGGAAGCAGGCTGAGGCAACAGAGTTGCCTGGCATCTCATGGAGGGCTCACAGTCTAGGATGATGTCAAAGTTGCAGGCATGATCTTTGGTCATGGGGATAGGACTGAGCTCTAACGGCCACCAGGAGTCGATCCAGAGGGTGGTGTTTTTGCTGAAGATTGGAACTTTCGTTGTGTCTGTGTTCAGCTTTAAGCTGTTGTCCTTCATTCATGCTGCAACGTACATGCATCTGTGGAAATTTGTCTTGGTAGTGTTGGGGTCGGCGGAGAGTGATAGGTCAAGCTGAGTGTCGTCAGCGTAAGAGATGATGGTGATGACGTGCATTCTAACTATGTTGTTGAGTGGTGTCACGTAGATGTTGAAGAGTGTGGGGATGAGGGACAAGCCTTGGGCAATGCCGCAGATGTTATAGTTAACTAAAAGGTATAGTTAATGCAGTAGTTTCTGTGTTTTTTTACTTTAAAATGTTATGTTTAAACTACATTTTTACCTAACTATAACGTCACTTTAACATTTGTTTTTTTTTCAGTGAAATATATATTAGATAGATAGATCGATAGATAGATAGATAGATAGATAGATAGATAGATAGATAGATAGATAGATAGATAGATAGATAGATGGATAGCATTTTTTGCTTCTCCATGTGTGCAAGAAGAATGCCGGCTCCTGTTGGAGGCAGGGAGTTGGCTTGGCTGGCTGGGGCACTGGGCTCCCCCAGTAGCCCCCAACAAACAGACACTGAGGGGGTCATTCCGACCCCGGCGGTCAAGGACCACCGGGGCCGGGGATGCGGGAGCACCGCCAACAGGCTGGCGGTGCTCCGTCGAGCATTCTGACCGCGGCGGTTCAGCCGCGGTCAGAAACGGAAAGTCGGCGGTCTCCCGCCGACTTTCCGCTGCTCGGGAGAATCCTCCATGGCGGCGGAGCGTGTTCCGCCGCCATGGGGATTCTGACACCCCCTACCGCCATCCTGTTCCTGGCGGGTCTCCCGCCAGGAACAGGATGGCGGTAGGGAGTGCCGCGGGGCCCCTGGGGGCCCCTGCAGTGCCCATGCCAATGACATGGGCACTGCAGGGGCCCCCGTAAGAGGGCCCCACTTAGTATTTCAGTGTCTGCTTTGCAGACACTGAAATACGCGACGGGTGCAACTGCACCCGTCGCACCTTCCCACTCCGCCGGCTCAATTCTGAGCTGGCGTCCTAGTGGGAAGGTTGATTTGCCCTGGGCAAATCCCAAAATACCCTCAGCGGTCTTGCGACCGCGGAGCGGTATTTTGGAGGGGGAACATTGGCGGGCGGCCTCCTCCGCCCGCCAATGTTAGAATGACCCCCTGAGTGTCCACTATTGTCTGACCGGTCCCGGGGAATGGGGTCTCAGGGACCGAAATTGGCCTGGAGTGGGGAGTTGCATGCCCCCCCTCCCCTTTAAATAATTGATCAGGACCCTAGAGATGTAGTCCCCGGGAGAGAAATCGAACCGGGGAGGGGGTGATGTGTACCCCCCCGATGTAAAAAGGTACAAGGCCCCAGGGATGCAGTTGTTGGAGTCAAATTGGCCTGGGGAAGGGGGTCATGTGTCCTCCTCTCCCTCAATTTTGATAACCGGGCCCAAGAGTTAGGGTCCCTGGAGCAGAAGTAGGCCTGAGTAAGTGGACTGTATGCCCCCTTCCCATTTAGAATGTTGCTAGGCCCCAGGAGATGGGGTTCCCAAGGCCAGAATCAGCTTTGGGAGGGGGTTGTGTGCCCCCTCCCAATTTAAAAAGGTACAAGTCCCCAGGGGATGGGGTCTCTGGGGCCAAATAAGACTAGGGAGGGGGGGCACATGTCCCCTTTGCCCTCATTTTTGATGGCCGGTGTAGGAGGCTGGCCTGGCTTGTAGTGGGTACCAAGGGGTACTTACACCTTGCACCAGGTCCAGGTATCCCTTATTAGTGTAGAGGGGTGTCTAGCAGCTTAGGCTGATAGAAAATGTAGCTTAGCAGAGCAGCTTAGGCTGAACTATGAGGCGTGTAAAGCTCCTACTATACCACTGGTGTCATATGCACAATATCATAAGAAAACACAATACACAGATATACTAAAAATAAAGGTACTTTATTTTTATGACAATATGCCAAAAGTATCTCAGTGAGTACCCTCAGTATGAGGATAGCAAATATACACAAGATATATGTACACAATACCAAAAATATGCAGTAATAGCAATAGAAAGCAATGCAAGCAATGTACAGTCACAATAGATTGCAATGAGGGCACATAGGGATAGGGGCAACACAAACCATACACTCCAGAAGGGGTATGCGAACCACAAATGGACCCCAAACCTATGTGACCTTGTAGAGTGTCGCTGGGACTGTAAGAAAACAGTGAGGGTTAGAAAAATAGCCCACCCCAAGACCCTGAAAAGTGGGTGCAAAGTGCACCTAAGTTCCCCAGAGAGCACATAAGTCGTGATAGGGGAATTCTGCAAGGAAGGCCAACACCAGCAATGCAACAACGATGGATTTCCTGACGAGAGTACCTGTGGAACAAGGGGACCAAGTCCAAGAGTCACGATCAAGTCGGGAGTGGGCAGATGCCCAGGAAATGCCAGCTGTGGGTGCAAAGAAGCTGCCCCTGGATGGTAGAAGCTGTGGATTCTGCAAGAACGACGAGAGTTAGAAACTTCCCCTTTGGAGGATGGATGTCCCACGTCGTGAAGAAGCTTGCAGAGGTGTTTCCGTGCAGAAAGACCGCAAACAAACCTTGCTAGCTGCAAGGGACACGGTTAGGGTTTTTGGATGCTGCTATGGCCCAGGAGGGACCAGGATGTCGCCAATTGCGTGAGGAGACAGAGGGGGCATCCAGCAAGACAAAGAGCCCACTCAGCAGCACGCAGCACCCACAGAAGTGCCAGAACAGGCACTACAAAGTGGAGTGAACTGGAGCTCACCCGAAGTCACAAAGAAAGGTCCCACGACGCCGGAGGACAACTCAGGAGGTTGTGCACTGCAGGTTAGAGTGTGGGGGACACAGGCTTGGCTGTGCACAAAGGAAATCCTGGAAGAGTGCACAGGAGCCGGAGCAGCTGCAAATCACGCGGTACCCAGCAACGCAGTCTAGCGTGGGGAGGCAAGGACTTACCTCCACCAAACTTGGACTGAAGGGTCACTGGGCTGTGGGAGTCACTTGGACAGAGTTGCTGAGTTCAAGTGACCTCGCTCGTCGTGCTGAGAGGAGACCCTGAGGACCGGTGATGCAGTTCTTTGGTGCCTGCGGTTGCAGGGGGAAGATTCCGTCGACCCACGGGAGATTTCTTCAGAGCTTCTAGTGCAGAGAGGAGGCAGACTACCCCCACAGCATGCACCACCAGGAAAACAGTCGAGAAGGCGGCCGGATCAGGGTTACAAGGTCGCAGTAGTCGTATTTGCTACTTTGTTGCAGTTTTGCAGGCTTCCAGAGCAGTCAGCGGTCGATTCCTTGGCAGAAGGTGAAGAGAGAGATGCAGAGGAACTCTGATGAGCTCTTGCATTCGTTATCTAAAGAATTCCCCAAAGCAGAGACCCTAAATAGCCAGAAAAGGAGGTTTGGCTACCTAGGAGAGAGGATAGGCTACCAACACCTGAAGGAGCCTATCAGAAGGAGTCTCTGACGTCACCTCCTGGCACTGGCCACTCAGAGCAGTCCAGTGTGCCAGCAGCACCTCTGTTTCCAAGATGGCAGAGGTCTGGAGCACACTGGAGGAGCTCTGGGCACCTCCCAGGGGAGGTGCAGGTCAGGGGAGTGGTCACTCCCCTTTCCTTTGTCCAGTTTCGTGCCAGAGCAGGGCTGGGGATCCCTTAACCGGTGTAGACTGTCTTATGCAGAAATAGGCACCATCTGTGCCCATGAAAGCATTTCCAGAGGCTGGGGGAGGCTACTCCTCCCCAGCCCTAACAACCTTTTCCAAAGGGAGAGGGTGTAACACCCTCTCTCTGAGGAAGTCCTTTGTTCTGCCTTCCTGACCCAAGCCTGGCTGGACCCCAGGAGGGCAGAAACCTGTCTGAGGGGATGGCACCAGCAGCAGCTGCAGTGAAACCCCGGGAAAGGTAGTTTGGCAGTACCCGGGTCTGTGCTAGAGACTCGAGGGATCATGGAATTGTCTCCCCAATGGCATTGGGGTGACAATTCCATGATCTTAGACATGTTACATGGCCATGTTCGGAGTTACCATTGTGACACTATACATATGTCGTGACATATGTATAGTGCACGCGTGTAATGGTGTCCCCGCACTCACAAAGTCCGGGGAATTTGCCCTGAACAATGTGGGGGCACCTTGGCTAGTGCCAGGGTGCCCACACACTAAGTAACTTAGCACCCAACCTTTACCAGGTAAAGGTTAGACATATAGGTGACTTCTAAGTTACTTAAGTGCAGTGGTAAATGGCTGTGAAATAACGTGGACGTTATTTCACTCAGGCTGCAATGGCAGGCCTGTGTAAGAATTGTCAGAGCTCCCTATGGGTGGGAAAAGAAATGATGCAGCCCCTAGGGATCTCCTGGAACCCCAATACCCTGGGTACCTCAGTACCATATACTAGGGAATTATAAGGGTGTTCCAGTATGCCAATGTAAATTGGTGAAATTGGTCACTAGCCTGTTAGTGACAATTTGGAAAGAAATGAGAGAGCATAACCACTGAGGTTCTGGATAGCAGAGCCTCAGTGAGACAGTTAGTCATAACACAGGTAACACATACAGGGCACACTTATGAGCACTGGGGCCCTGGCTGGCAGGGTCCCAGTGACACATACAACTAAAATAACATATATACAGTGAAATATGGGGGTAACATGCCAGGCAAGATGGTACTTTCCTACACAACCCCCCCCCCCCCTAAACGAAGGACAATTAGACTAGCCATGACCTGATGAGTCTTCATTGTCTAAGTGGAAATATCTGGAGAGTCCATCTGCATTGGAGTGGGTACTCCCAGGTCTATGTTCCACTGTATAGTCCATTCCCTGTAGGGATATGGACCACCTCAACAATTTAGGATTTTCACCTTTCATTTGTTTTAGCCAAAGTAGAGGTTTGTGGTCTGTCTGAACAATGAAGTGAGTGGCAAACAGGTATGGCCTCAACTTCTTCAGTGCCCAGACCACAGCAAAGGCCTCCCTCTCTATGGCAGACCAATGCTTTTCTCTAGGGGTCAACCTCCTGCTGATAAAAGCAACAGGTTGATCCTGGCCCTCAGAATTAAGTTGTGATAAGACTGCCCCTACCCCTAATTCAGATGCATCAGTTTGGACAATGATTTTTTTGGAGTAACAGGGGCTTTTCAGGACAGGTGCAGAGCACATGGCCTGCTTCAGCTCCTTAAAAGCTTTCTGACAGTTTGCTGTCCATAATACCTTTTTAGGCATTTTCTTAGATGTGAGGTCATTAAGAGGGGCTGCAATGGAGCCATAGTTCTTTATGAACCTCCTGTATTACCCAGTGTGGCCTAAGAAGGCTCTCACCTGAGTCTGAGTTGTAGGGGGAACCCAATCTATAATAGTTTGGATTTTCCCCTGAAGTGGTGCAATCTGTTCTCCACCTACAAGGTGTCCCAGATAAACCACTTTACCCTGCCCTACCTGGCACTTTGAAGCCTTGATAGTGAGGCCTGCCTTTTGCAGGGCCTCCAAAACTTTCCATAGGTGGACCAGGTGATCATCCCAGCTGGAGCTAAGACAGCTATATCATCTAGATATGCTGCACTAAAAGCCTCCAGCCCTTGCAGGACTGTATTCACCAACCTCTGAAAAGTGGCAGGTGCATTTTTCAAACCAAAGGGCATTACTGTGAATTGGTAGTGCCCTCCAATGGTGGAAAATGCAGCTTTTGCTTTTGCATCCTCTGATAACTTGATCTGCCAATACCCTGCAGTCAAATCAAAGGTGCTCAGATACTTGGCAGATGCCAGTGTATCTATTAGCTCATCTGCCCTGGGTATAGGGTGAGCATCAGTTTTGGTTACCTGCTTGAGACCTCTGTAGTCAACACAAAGGGGGTCATTCTGACCTCGGCGGTAAAAGCCGCTTACCGCCGGTCAGAAGGCCGCCACAATACCGCCACGGCCGCGGTCAGCCGCCACGGACATTCTGACCCACAACTGCAAAACCTCCGAAAATCCGCCCTCCACTGCAGTCCGCCACATCAGCGGCCAGCGGTAAACTGGAGAAGACCAAACCTCCACCGCCACGCCAACAGAAATACGCCCATCCCATTATGACCGGCAAATCGACGCGGCGGTCATTCAACCGCGGTATTCCATTGGCGGTACACTCCGCCGCGGTCAAAATACACACACCTTTACAAACCCCTACCACATTGGACAATTTGAAAGGCACACACCTGAAACACATACACACACCACTCCCACACATCCAATACCATATAAAACACACACCCACATCACCCACAAACCCCTACCAACAAAAACCAGAGACGAAGGAGAGAGAGACACATCAGAGAATAGATAGCCAGACACACAGAGGCACACCGCAACATCACACACACCACATAGAAGCACAAAGCACCACACACCAACACACACATCATCACATACACCACCCCACACCTCATACACACCACCCCATGGCACCACAAAGGCACCCACGCTTTTCGGACCAAGAACTCCGGGTCATGGTGGAGGAGATCATAAGAGTGGAACCCCAGCTCTTTGGCTCACAGGTCCAGCACACCACCATAGCAAGGAAGGCGGAGCTCTGGCAGCGGATCGTGGACAGGGTCAACGCGGTGGGACAGCATCCCAGAAATCGAGAGGACATCCGCAAACGATGGAACGACCTACGGGGGAAGGTGCGCTCGATGGTCTCGCGACACAACATCGCAGTGCAGAAGACTGGCGGGGGACCCCCACCCACTCCACCCGAATTCACAACATGGGAGCAAGAGGTACTCAACATCCTGCATCCTGATGGCCTCGCTGGAGTACACGGAGGAATGGACTCTGGTAAGTACAAGGCCAACCACTTCACCCCCCCCCCCCCCCAGCATGCTAAACCCCACCCTCACCCCAACACCCCAGCACACATCCTCCCTGAGAATGTCTCCCCAGCACAACCCACCCAACACCAACCCCTGCATGCCACCCCCAAACTATGGACACCCATCACCTAAGCATGACCACTGCACATACCCATCACCCCCCCCCACAAAACACCCTCACAACACCTCCCCCAAGGGAATGCCAGCACTGGGGGACAAGGGCACCCATAAAACGCAAGCTAATGCACACACAGAAACAATAACCATACCCTCTTACCCCATGCAGGACCCGAACGACAACACACCGGTCAGGAGGGACCAGAAATGTCCATCCCACCCCCGGAACAGGCCACTAGTGATGACAGCAGCTCTGTCGACCTGGAACCTGACGACCAGCCCGGACCATCGGGGACCTCTGGGCAGTCGGTTCCCCTCACCCAGACACAGGCCACTGCAGACCCAACCCCCTCTGGGAACAACAGCACAGCTCCCACCCAGCGGGCCCATGCCTCTGTCTCTAGGACAGGTCAAGCAGCGGTGTGTCTACCACTACAGGGCCCCCAGGGTAACCCACCAACCCAACAACAACAGGGACCTGGGGGCAGTGGGAGTGGGCACACCGTCCAGGGGACAGAGGCCCAGGGAAACAGGGCAACTCGGAGGGCTGCTGTGCGACAGGGGGGGGAGGAGAGGCCCAGGGAACCCACTCTCCAAGAGGCCCTCACCACCATCATGGCTGCCTACCACCACTCACAAGAGACGATGGCGACGGTACTGGCCAGGTTCCAGGAGATCCAGGCACAGCAGGAGCAACGCTACATGGGGTTCAGCGACCAACTCAGCAACATCTCAACCGCTATGGGGAGCATAGTCCAGGCCCTGAACCGCATAGAGGACACGTTTCGGGACCATGTGGCATCACCCAGGGCCCCTGTCACTAGCCAGGAACAGGAACAGCCTACCACCTCCGCCGGCGCTAGTGGACAGGAGGCCCCACCACAACGACAGCCCACCAGAACCCCACCTCCTGCTGAACAACAACCGCCCCGCAAAAGGAGCCTGAGATAAAAAAAAACGACAGAGTAGGATGTGAAGTCCCCCGCCAGCATCACATACCCCCTGAAGTCCTCCCACTGTCCCACACTGCCACCCTGTCAAACCTTGAACTGCCCCTGCTCCATCCTGCCACAGGCATATGGACAATGCACCTGTGAGACTGAGAACTGGACTCCGCCATGGACATTACTCCACCCCCACCCATCACTGTTTCACTATCATGTACCAATATCTATGCACTAATAATAAATCACACATTGCACTAAAATCAATCAGGACTCAGCCTGTCTTATTTACAAATGTATGACACATTAAATATCAATTACGTATTGTGAACATTGTGAATTACACATACCGATGTAACTTAGCATTAGTCCATGGGCCAACCAAGCCGAGGTCACGCAGTGGCTCATACAGCACAGAAAAGGGAAGGGAAAATCAAACATCATGTTCATAGGTCTGGGGGGAAACCGACAAAGTTGAGATGCAGGAGGCTTTCAGGAAATGTAAAATGGCATGGGTGATTATTACCTGTGTGCTACTGGAAATACTGTTCTATTACTCTGTCCCTGTTGTCTGTGTCGTCCTCTGAGTCTTCCTCCTCTTCACTCTCCGCAGGCTCCACAGCTACTTCAACACCACCATCTGTACCATCCTCCTGCAGGAAAGGAACCTGACGTCGCAATGCCAGATTGTGAAGCATACAGCAGGCCACGATGATGTGGCACACCTTCTTTGGTGAGTACATCAGGGATCCCCCAGTCATATGCAGGCACCTAAACCTGGCCTTCAGGAGGCCAAAGGTCCTTTCGATGATCCTCCTAGTTCGCCCATGGGCCTCATTGTACCGTTCCTCTGCCCTGGTCCGGGGATTCCTTACTGGGGTCAGTAGCCAAGGCAGGTTGGGGTAACCAGAGTCACCTATTAGCCACACACGTTGTCTCTGTAGCTGCTCCATCACATAGGGGATGCTGCTATTTCGCATCACATACGCGTCATGCACTGACCCTGGGAACTTGGCATTTACATGGGAGATGTACTGGTCAGCCAAACAGACCACCTGGACATTCATCGAATGATAACTTTTTCTGTTTCGGTACACCTGCTCATCGTCTTTTGGGGGTACCAAAGCCACATGGGTCCCATCAATGGCACCAATGATGTTGGGGATATGTCCAAGGGCATAGAAATCACCCTTCACTGTAGGCAAGTCACCCTCCTCTGGGAAAATGATGTAGCTCCGCATGAGTTTCATCAGGGCAGACAACACTCTACTCAAAATCTTTGAAAACATAGGCTGAGACATTCCAGATGACATGGCCACTGTGGTCTGGAATGACCCACTTGCCAAAAAATGGAGGACTGACAAAACCTGCACCAGAGGGGGAATCCCTGTGGGTTGGCGAATGGGGGACATCAGGGCTGGCTCCAGCTGGGCACACAGTTCATGGATAGTGGCACGGTCAAGTCTGTATCGAAGTATTATATGGCGTTCTTCCATTGTCGACAGGTCCACCAGCGGTCGGTACACGCGAGGATTCCTCCTTCTCATCCCAAGTCCCAGCGGACGGTGCCTAGGAAGGACAACATGGAGCACAGAGTCAGCCAAACCACAGGTACGTACAGACAGCTTGCACAGTTAAAGAATGGCAATGGGTTGAAAGGCGTGTATGTGTGGCAATGCAAGGCCTAGGCCTGTGTGTCGCAGTCAAAATTAAGCCATGTAGGCCCTTGAAATGGCGGCTGCCTGACCTGTGAAGTGGGACAATGGGATGTGAGGTCAATGTGCTGGCGGGGCACACCGTGGCGGTAGGCGGTCGAAGACCGCGGCGCAAAGCCGCATTGGTTAACATTGAAGCCTATGGGTTTCAGGAGCCAATGACGAAGTGCGCCGGCGGTCGCGGTACGCACCGCCGCGGTACGCACCGCCGCGGGCGTGACCGCCATTTTCTATCTGCTTAATCACTCGAGACCTGATCATCCACAGGAGAGGACCTATACTGCAAGTGCTGCTGTGACCTCGGTCTGGAAGATACAATGGCTGCTGCGACTGGGGAAAGGGCCCCTGCCTTCACGTCTGAAGAGTTGGAGAAGCTCGTGGATGGGGTCCTCCCCCAGTATGCGCTACTCTACGGTCCTCCAGACCAACAAGTGAGTACACCGGGTGCACATGGAATGGGCTATGCCTGTGTGGATTGGGGTGGATGTAAGTTGGTGGGGTGGGGGGCGAATGAGGAGTGCAACGCCCGACAGATGAGAGCATGTGCCATATGGCAAAGTTGGTGGGGGGGGCCAATCACATCTAACATGCAGGTCATTGATGATTTCCTCCTTTCCACCCTGTACATGTCAAATAGGTCAGCGCCCATCAGAAGATCGAGATTTGGCGTGCCATCGCCAAGGAAGTCCGGAACTTGGGGGTCCACAACAGACGGGACACCCACTGCCGCAAGAGGTGGGAGGACATCCGCCGCGGAACAAGGAAGACCGCAGAAACACTGCTGGGGATGGCCTCCCAACCTAGGAGGGGTGCCAGTCGCACCATGACCCCCCTGATGTCCCGGATCCTGGCGGTGGCCTACCCAGAATTGGATGGGCGCTTTAAGACATCACAGCAGACACAAGGGGGTGAGTATCAGCACATTCTCCTATCTTTCTGCGCAGTGGAGGCGTCTGGGTGGGGGAGGAGGGCTGTGGGTGACATTAGGCCAGGGCGCTTTCTGTAGTGTAGTCCTCTCCCTTAGGCATGGCCCTGTGCCCCCGGCCCCCACCTCGGTAGGGTGACAAGTACAGCCATTGAAGGTCCAGCATCTCCCATGTGCACGTTTGACGTCTCTTGGCCTGTTGTCCTAGTCAGTAGTACTGAGTAGTGTACCCCGAATGCGCGGCTTAGTGCATTAGGCTCCTGTGTCTGTCCTCTCCGCCAACGGTGTTGACATTGCATGCACTCAACCTGGTCTTCTTTTTTCTCCCCCCACCCTTTCTCTTCATCTTCTTGTGCATGTGTGCATTAGCATCATCAGGCGGAGGAGATTTGGCATCGGAGCACGAGGGTGCTGCAGGACACAAGGCCCCGGTGGGCCCAGGAACAGACACCGAGGGCACCAGTGATCCGGAGGGCGAGGGGAGCACCACGACGGGGACCGCTGGTGAGAGCAGCGAAAGCGACACGTCCTCGGATGGGAGCTCCCTAGCGGTGGAGGCAAAAATCCGTGCCCCCCGCCTCTACAGGTACAGCCGCCACCCAGCGCACCAGCCCCGCCCTCCCAGCAGCCCCTCAGTCTTTGCTCCGTGCCCGTTCGCCCAGGAAGGCGCGCGTCTCCTTCGCCCCAGGCACCTCAGCCCCTGCCCCTGTTGCCCCTGCTGCCCTCAGTGCGGAGCTCATTGACCTGGTAAGGACGCTCATTGTTGGGCAGACAACCCTTTTGAATGCCATCCAGGGTGTGCAAAGGGAGGTGCAACAGAGCAATGCGTACCTGGAGGGCATTCATTCGGGTCAGGCTGCCCATCAACGAGCGTTCACTGCTCTGGCCTCAGCACTGACGGCAGCCATTGTCCCTGTTTCCAGCCTCCCTCTTCTTACTGCCTCCAGCCTTTCTCTGTCTCCTGTTCCTCAGCCTATCCCATCCACACCATCAGACCAGCCTGCACACACCTCAACACCTAAGAGCAGCTCATCCAAACACAAGCACCACAGATCCCACAAACACTCACCCAAGCAACACCCAGATGCAGACATGCCAACAGCCACTGCCACCCCTGTGTCCCCCTCCTCCTCGTCTCCCTCCTCCCTCCCTGTGACGTCTACACTCACACCTGCATGCACCCCAACATCAGCCAGTGCTTCCATCACCACCTCACCCTCCAGTACAGTCCACACTCGTGCAGTCACCACCCCCACTGCCATTTACACGTCCCCTGTGTCCTCTCCCACTGTGTCTGTCACCCCCTCTTCCAAGACACACAAACGCAGGCAGCCACCCACCCAACAGCCATCCACCTCACGACAGCCTACAGCACCAGCACCTTCACCCAATGACAGCACAACCACCTCCTCTACCTCCACTTCCATCTCCACTTCTCCTACCCTTTACCTTGGCCCTAAGACACTTTTCATGGCTAACCTTGACCTCTTTCCCCCCGATGAGCTCCCCCATCCATCTTCAAAGAGTCCCAAGAGCACCGCTGCCACCACCAGCCCAGCTTCGGGTGTCACTGTTGTGCATGGGTTCTGGAGCCCACCCTTTGCCAGCAGTGACACATCGATTAGCAGCAAGGACACGTCCAGCCCCCCCCCCCCCGGCAAGAGGACCCGCAAAAACAAGGGCCGCCGTGCGAGGACCGACAGGGCTGCCCCCAAGGAGCAATGTGCGGCCACTTCACCACACACACCATCTAGGGGAGGCAAGGGCCCGAGAGCCCCATCAAAGGAGCGGAAGGGCAGCAGGAGCGCGGAGAAGGTGGACCCCACATGCCACATCCCAGCTGGGAAGGAGGACACTAAGGAGGCCAGGAGTCCGTCCCCGAAGGGTCCAGAAACGTCACGGTCCGAGGGCGACTGAGCAGGGAGTCCAGGCCAGGTCTGGCTCCCTTGACCTGCTGGATGAGCACCGCTGAACAGGGCCCGCGGGGCAGAAGAGCACCGCTGAACAGGGCCCGCCGTGGAGAAGAGCACCGCTGAACAGGGCCCGCGGTGAAGAAGAGCACCGCTGAACAGGGCCCGCCGTGGAGAAGAGCACCGCTGAACAGGGCCCGCCGTGGAGAAGAGCACCGCTGAACAGGGCCCGCCGTGGAGAAGAGCACCGCTGAACAGGGCCCGCCGTGAAGATAGGCACCGCTGAACAGGGCCCGCGGGGCAGAAGAGCACCGCTGAACAGGGCCCGCCGTGGAGAAAGGCACCGCTGAACAGGGCCCGCGGTGAAGAAGAGCACCGCTGAACAGGGCCCGCCGTGGAGAAGAGCACCGCTGAACAGGGCCCGCGGTGAAGAGGAGCACCGCTGAACAGGGCCCACCGTGGAGAAGAGCACCGCTGAACAGGGCCCGCCGTGAAGATAGGCACCGCTGCACAGGGCCCGCCGTGAAGATAGGCACCGCTGAACAGGGCCCGCCGTGGAGAAGAGCACCGCTGAACAGGGCCCGCCGTGGAGAAGAGCACCGCTGAACAGGGCCCGCCGTGGAGAAGAGCACCGCTGAACAGGGCCCGCGGTGCAGAAGAGCACCGCTGAACAGGGCCCCGCCGTGAAGATAGGCACCGCTGAACAGGGCCCGCCGTGGAGAAGAGCACCGCTGAACAGGGCCTGCCGTGGAGAAGAGCACCGCTGAACAGGGCCCGCGGTGCAGAAGAGCACCGCTGAACAGGGCCCACCGTGGAGAAGAGCACCGCTGTACAGGGCCCGCCGTGGAGAAGAGCACCGCTGAACAGGGCCCGCCGTGGAGAAGAGCACCGCTGAACAGGGCCCGCCGTGCAGAAGAGCACCGCTGAACAGGGCCCGCCGTGGAGAAGAGCACCGCTGAACAGGGCCCGCCGTGCAGAAGAGCACCGCTGAACAGGGCCCGCCGTGAAGATAGGCACCGCTGAACAGGGCCCGCGGGGCAGAAGAGCACCGCTGAACAGGGCCCGCCGTGGAGAAAGGCACCGCTGAACAGGTCCCGCGGTGCAGAAGAGCACCACTGAACAGGGCCCCGCCATCTCAAGCACTGCTCCGCTGGGCCCTTCATCTCAAGCACCGCTCCGCTGGGCACCGCCGTCTCAAGCACCGCTCCGCTGGGCCCTTCCTCTCAAGCACCGCTCTGCTGGGCCCTTCCTGTCAAGCACCGCTCCGCTGGGCACCGCCGTCTCAATCACTGTTTATGGTTCACTGTGCCCACCATGCCTCCTCCTTGACCAGTGGAGACTGTCATCCACCTGATGGACTGTGGCTTTGCACTCCCCAGGATGGTACAGTGGGCAGCCCACCCACTGTAGAGACATTGAGAGACTGTGGCTTTGCACTCCCCAGGATGGTACTGTGGGCAGCCCACCCACTGTAGTGACATTGAAGGACTGTGGCTTTGCACTCCCCAGGATGGTACAGTGGGCAGCCCACCCACTGTAGAGACATTGAGAGACTGTGGCTTTGCACTCCCCAGGATGGTACAGTGGGCAGCCCACCCACTGTAGAGACATTGAGAGACTGTGGCTTTGCACTCCCCAGGATGGTACAGTGGGCAGCCCACCCACTGTAGAGACATTGAGAGACTGTGGCTTTGCACTCCCCAGGATGGTACAGTGGGCAGCCCACCCACTGTAGAGACATTGAGAGACTGTGGCTTTGCACTCCCCAGGATGGTACAGTGGGCATGGTGGCTCCTCGTGGATCTGGCGTCGTGGACTCATGTGGCTGTGGTGCCCCCCCCTTCCCTTCCCCCTGAGGTGCCTGTAGTTTTTACATCTGATGCCCCTGCAGTGTTCTCTCCAAAGGACTCAGGTCTCCTGTGTGGGCTTTGCCCTTGTTTCTCAAAACTTTGGCCCACGGACATGATGAATTCGTAGGATGTGCAGGACTTGTTACTTCAGTTATACACTGATGTGTATGTCATTAGTTTTCTTGTGAATATCTTTCATGGTTGTACGATAATTTTCAGGAGCTTTTTGGTACATAAATATTTATTCCAAATTTGATTATGTCCTAGCATTTTTCTGGGGTGTTTGGGTGGTGTCACTGTGACTTGTTGCTCTGCATTGGTGTGTACATAGTTGGGGGGGGGGGGGGGTCGCATATGTGTGTGCCCGTAACCTTTCGTCCTCCCCCCTCCTGTGTGTCGTAGGTGCAGTACTCACCGTTGTCGTCTGCGCCGGACTTCGTACTCGTGGTAGATGAGAAGGTAGACGAGAGCAGGTAGGATGTTTAATTCGGGTTCCATGCTGTCCTCCTTCCTCCTGGAGTGCGTAGTGGTGAGCGTTTTCCCGTCCGTAGTCTGTTTCCGCCGTGTTTTTATCGGCGGTGCTCCCGCCCCGGAAAAGGTGGCGGATTGGTGAGTTGTGATAGTGTGGGCGGTACATTGTCTGCCGCCTGGCTGTTGGCGGTGACCGCCCGCTGTTTGTTTGTACCGCCGTGGCGGTCGGAGTGTTAAAGTGGCTGTCTGTGTTGGCGGTTCCCGCCAGGGTCAGAATCCCATATTTTTTACCGCCAGCCTGTTGGCGGGTTGGCCGCCGCTTTAACACCGACCGCCAGGGTTAGAATCACCCCCAAAATCTCTTTTCCCTTTTCCCATCTTTGGAATGAGGTTTTGCTACAAGTACCACAGGAGAGGCCCATGGACTTTCAGAGTGCTCAACCATTCCCAGTTCAAGCATTTTCTGAACCTCTTGTTTTATGCAGTCCCTGACATGGTCAGGCTGCCTATAGATCTTACTTTTGACAGGCAACCTGTCTCCAGTATCTATAGTGTGCTCACACCAAGAAGTGGTGCCTGGCACAGTAGAAAAGAGTTCAGAAAACTGACCCAGGAGATTTATGCAGTAGTCTTTCTGCTCAGCAGTAAGACAATCTGCCAAAACTACACCTCCCACTAGAGCATCTTGTTCTGTGGAAGAGAAGAGATCAGGGAGAGGGTCACTCTCTTCTTCCTGTCCTTCATCTGTTGCCATGAGCAGGGTGAGATCAGCCCTGTCATAGTAGGGTTTCAGGCGATTGACATGGAGCACCCTAAGAGGACTCCTGGCAGTGCCTAAGTCAACTAAGTAGGTGACTTCACCCTTTTTTTCAACAATAATGTGGGGTCCACTCCATTTGTGTTGGAGTGCTCTTGGGGCCACAGGTTCCAAGACCCACACTTTCTGCCCTGGTTGGTACTGAATCAGAACAGCCTTCTGGTCATGCCATTGCTTTTGGAGCTCTTGGCTGGCCTGAAGGTTTTTACTGGCCTTTTTCATGTACTCAGCCATCCTAGATCTTAGGCCAAGTACATAGTCCACTATGTCTTGCTTAGGAGCTTTTAAAGGTTGTTCCCAACCCTCCTTCACAAGTGTTAGAGGACCTCTTACAGGGTGTCCAAATAGGAGTTCAAAGGGGCTGAAGCCCACTCCTTTTTGGGGTACCTCCCTGTAAGCAAAAAGGAGGCAAGGTAACATGACATCCCATCTCCTCCGGAGTTTTTCAGGGAGTCCCATTATCATTCCATTGAGAGTTTTATTAAACCTCTCAACCAGTCCATTTGTTTGTGGATGATAGGGTGTGGTGAACTTGTATGTCACACCACATTCCTTCCACATGGCCTTTAAGTAAGCAGACATGAAATTGCTTCCCCTGTCTGATACCACCTCTTTTGGGAAGCCCACCCTGGAAAAGATTCCCAGGAGGGCCTTTGCCACTGCAGGAGCTGTAGTGGTCCTTAGAGGAATAGCTTCATGATATCTGGTGGCATGGTCCACTACCACCAATATAAACCTATTGCCTGAAGCAGTAGGAGGGACAAGGGGGCCAACTATGTCAATCCCTACCCTTTCAAAGGGAACCCCAACCACAGGTAGTGGAATAAGGGGAGCCTTTGGGGTGCCACCTGTTTTGCCACTGGCTTGACAGGTTTCACAGGACTTACAAAATTCCTTTGTGTCCTCTGACATTCTAGGCCAATGAAACAAGGGGACAAGCCTGTCCCAAGTTTTCATTTGCCCTAAATGTCCAGCCAAGGGAATGTTGTGGGCTAGAGTTAGGAGGAACTCTCTGTATTGCTGAGGAATCACCAATCTCCTGGCAGCTCCAGGTTTTGGATCCCTTGCTTCAGTGTACAAGAGGTTGTCCTCCCAGTAAACTCTGTGAGAGTCACTGACATCCCCATTTTGCTGTTTGACAGCTTGCTGCCTTAGACCCTCTAGTGTGGGACAGGTATGCTGTGCCACACTCAGCTCCTCCCTGTCAGGCCCCCCTTCACCCAAAAGCTCAGCAGTGTCTGCTTCCAGCTCCTCTGGTGTAGGTTCTGCACAGGGTGGAAATTCTTCTTCCTCAGAAGTTGAATATACTGTAGAGGGAGGGATAGTAGGAAGTGCTTTACTTCTACTAACCCTAGCTTTAGGGAGCACGTGGTCCATTCTTCCAGGATCCAAGTCACCCTGTCCTTTTTGCTTTTTGGCCTGAGCCCTAGTCAAAGCAAAAATATGCCCTGGAATGCCCAGCATTGCTGCATGAGCCTCCAACTCCACTTCTGCCCAAGCTGATGTCTCTAAATCGTTCCCTAGTAGACAGTCTACAGGTAAATCTGAGGCAACCACAACTTTCTTTGGACCAGTAACCCCCCCCCGCCAGTTGAGATTCACAACAGCCATGGGGTGGCTAAGAGTGTTGTTATGAGCATCAGTCACTTGGTACTGGTGACCAAGTAGGTGTTGTTCAGGGTGGACCAGTTTCTCTATTACCATTGTAACATTGGCACCTGTGTCCCTGTAGGCCTGAACCTCAACACCATTTATTAGGGGAAGTTGCTTGTACTTATCCATATTAAGGGGACAAGCAACCAAGGTGGCCAAATCAATGGCCCCCTCAGAGACTAACACAGCCTCTGTGGTCTCCCTAACAAGACCAACCCCAACTAAGTTACCAAAAGTGAGCCCAGCTACTCCCTTGGATTGGCTATTAGTAGGTTTGCTCCCACCACCACTGCTATTACTAGGGGCACTAGGTGTAGCAGTAGGGGTTGTAGTGGTAGGAGGCTTGGTGCTTTTCTTTGGACAACTGGGATCAGTTGTCCAATGGCCTTTTATTTTACATAAATAGCACCATGGTTTCTTTACTTGATTTTGATTTGAAGAGGATTTGGGCCCACCACCCCCACCAGAGTGTTTTTGTGGGCCTGGTGAAGAATCATTTTTAGATTTGTCCCCACCCTTGTCAGAAGACTTGCCATCCTTCTTCTTGCCATCCTTGTCACCCCCTGTATGAACTTTTCTGTTCACCCTTGTTCTGACCCATTTGTCCGCCTTCTTTCCCAATTCTTGGGGAGAGGTCAGATCAGAGTCTACTAGGTACTGGTGCAACAAATCAGACACACAATTATTAAGAATATGCTCTCTCAGGATTAAGTTATACAGGCTTTCATAGTCAGAAACTTTACTGCCATGTAACCACCCCTCCAAGGCCTTCACTGAATGGTCAACAAAGTCTACCCAGTCTTGTGAAGAGTCCTTTTTGGTTTCTCTGAACTTGATCCTGTACTGTTCAGTGGTTAAGCCATAACCATCTAGGAGTGCATTCTTCAGAACTGTAAAATCATTGGCTTCACTTTCTCTAACAGTAAGGAGCCTATCCCTACCCTTTCCACTGAAAGATAGCCATAGGATAGCAGCCCACTGCCTTTGAGGGACCCCCTGTACATTACAGGCCCTCTCAAGTGCAGCAAACCACTTGTTAATGTCATCCCCCTCCTTGTGAGGGGGAACTATCTTGTGCAGATTCCTAGAATCATGCTCTTTTACAGGAATACTATCTGTAATACTGCTGCTGCCACCATGGGGTCCAAACCCCAACCTCTGTCTTTCTTTTTCTAAGTCAAATGCTTGTCTATCTAAATCCAGCTGTTGCTTCTTGAGCTTCAGCCTGGATTCTCCCACTCTCAATCTATTGAGTTCCCTTTCTAACATTCTGTCTTCAGGGAGGGTGGGTTGGGCATGCTTTGACACAGAAGAATGGTGAGAATGAACAGAGGGAGACCTGTCCCTAACAGATGGCACTCTAACAACCTGGCCTAAAGGAGTAATCTCTATACTATGATGAGAACTCACATCAGTACCAACCCTGCTAGGTGGCCTGCTAAGGGGCAGGTTGGGAAGGTCCCCTTCTAACCATTTCCTGGGGGTGCCCCCGAGTCAGAGTGTGAACCATCAGCCAATATCTCACCAGAGGTGCCAACTAAGGTCTTATCCTGTTCAATGAGCATATTAACTAACAGTTCTCTTGAGGGATTCTTCCCTACCCCTAAACCTCTTTCAATGCAGAGACTCCTTGCTCCTTTCCAGCTAAGGTGATCATATGCAACTCTGGTCACATCCACAGTTTGACCTGTACCAGACATGATAGAAAAGGTTTAAGGGACAGAAAAAGAAAGAAAAAGTTTCACAACTTTTTAAAGAACAGAAAAAAAAACTTTTTTAACTTTTTGAAAGTTTTAGAGGTACTTTTCAGCACTTAGCAAAAGAGTAAGAGAAGAAAAACAAAACTTTTTGGTGAGGTGTACATACACTGAACTTGTTTTGTATATTTTTCTCTTATGAAAAGTGGTAAGTAGTTGCAAGTACTTATCCCACTACTGCACAACCAATGTAGGAGGCTGGCCTGGCTTGTAGTGGGTACCAAGGGGTACTTACACCTTGCACCAGGTCCAGGTATCCCTTATTAGTGTAGAAGGGTGTCTAGCAGCTTAGGCTGATAGAAAAGGTAGCTTAGCAGAGCAGCTTAGGCTGAACTAGGAGGCGTGTAAAGCGCCTACTATACCACTGGTGTCATATGCACAATATCATAAGAAAACACAATACACAGATATACTAAAAATAAAGGTACTTTATTTTTATGACAATATGCCAAAAGTATCTCAGTGAGTACCCTCAGTATGAGGATAGCAAATATAAACAAGATATATGTACACAATACCAAAAATATGCAGTAATAGCAATAGAAAGCAATGCAAGCAATGTACAGTCACAATAGATTGCAATGAGGGCACATAGGGATAGGGGCAACACAAACCATATACTCTAGAAGTGGAATGCGAACCACGAATGGACCCCAAACCTATGTGACCTTGTAGAGGGTCGCTGGGACTGTAAGAAAACAGTGAGGTTTAGAAAAAAAGCCCACCCCAAGACCCTGAAAAGTGGGTGCAAAGTGCACCTAAGTTCCCCAAAGAGCACAGAAGTCGTGATAGGGGAATTCTGCAAGGAAGACCAACACCAGCAATGCAACAACAATGGATTTCCGGACGAGAGTACCTGTGGAACAAGGGGACCAAGTCGAAAAGTCACGATCAAGTCGGGAGTGGGCAGATGCCCAGGAAATGCCAGCTGTGGGTGCAAAGAAGCTGCCACCGGATGGTAGAAGCTGTAGATTCTGCAAGAACGAAGAGGACTAGGAACTTCCCCTTTGGAGGATAGATGTCCCACATTGTGAAGAAGCTTGCAGAGGTGTTTCCGTGCAGAAAGACCGCCAACAAGCCTTGCTAGCTGCAAGGGTTGCGGTTAGCGTTTTTGGATGCTGCTGTGGCCCAGGAGGGACCAGGATGTCGCCAATTGCGTGAGGAGACAGAGGGGGCGCCCAGCAAGACAAAGAGCCCACTCAGAAGCAAGCAGCACCCGCAGAAGTGCCGGAACAGGCACTATGAAGAAGAGTGAACTGAAGCTCACCCGAAGTCACAAAGGAAGGTCCCACGACGCCAGAGGACAACTCAGGAGGTCGTGCACTGCAGGTTAGAGTGTCGGGGACCCAGGCTTGGCTGTGCACAAAGGAAATCCTGGAAGAGTGCACAGGAGCCGGAGCAGCTGCAAATCACGCGGTACCCAGCAATGCAGTCTAGCGTGGGGAGGCAAGGACTTACCTCCACCAAACTTGGACTGAAGAGTCACTGGACTGTGGGAGTCACTTGGACAGAGTTGCTGAGTTCCAGGGACCACGCTTGTCATGCTGAGAGGGGACCCAGAGGACCGGTGATGCAGTCTTTTGGTGCCTGCGGGTGCAGGGGAAAGATTCCGTCGACCCACGGGAGATTTCTTCGGAGCTTCTAGTGCAGAGAGGAGGCAGACTACCCCCACAGCATGCACCACCAGGAAAACAGTCGAGAAGGCGGCCGGATCAGCGTTACAAAGTCGCAGTAGTCGTCTTTGCTACTTTGTTGCAGTTTTGCAGGCTTCCAGAGCAATCAGCGGTCGATTCCTTGGCAGAAGGTGAAGAGAGAGATGCAGAGGAATTCTGATGAGTTCTTGCATTCGTTATCTAAAGAATTCCCCAAAGCAGAGACCCTAAATAGCCAGAAAAGGAGGTTTGGCTACTTAGGAAGGAGGATAGGCTAGCAACACAGGTAAGAGCCTATCAGAAGGAGTCTCTGACGTCACCTGCTGGCCCTGGCCATTCAGAGCAGTCTAGTGTGCCAGCAGCACCTCTGTTTCCAAGATGGCAGAGGTCTGGAGCACACTGGAGGAGCTCTGGGCACCTCCCAGGGGAGGTGCAGGTCAGGGGAGTGGTCACTCCCCTTTCCTTTGTCCAGTTTCGTGCCAGAGCAGGGCTGGGGGATCCCTGAACCGGTGTAGACTGGCTTATGCAGAGATGGGCACCATCTGTGCCCATCAAAGCATTTCCAGAGGCTGGGGGAGGCTACTCCTCCCCAGCCCTGACACCTTTTTCCAAAGGGAGAGGGTGTAACACCCTCTCTCTGAGGAAGTCCTTTGTTCTGCCTTCCTGGGCCAAGCCTGGCTGGACCCCAGGAGGGCAGAAACCTGTCTGAGTGGTTGGCAGCAGCAGCAGCTGCAGTGAAACCCCGGGAAAGGTAGTTTGGCAGTACGGGTCTGTGCTAGAGACTCAGGGGATCATGGAATTGTCTCCCCAATGCCAGAATGGCATTGGGGTGACAATTCCATGATCTTAGACATGTTACATGGCCATGTTCGGAGTTACCATTGTGACGCTATACATAGGTCGTGACATATGTAGAGTGCACGCGTGTAATGGTGTCCCCGCACTCACAAAGTCCGGGGAATTTGCCCTGAACAATGTGGGGGCACCTTGGCTAGTGCCAGGGTGCCCACACATTAAGTAACTTAGCACCCAACCTTTACCAGGTAAAGGTTAGACATATAGGTGACTTATAAGTTACTTAAGTGCAGTGGTAAATGGCTGTGAAATAACGTGGACGTTATTTCACTCAGGCTGCAGTGGCGGGCCTGTGTAAGAATTGTCAGAGCTCCCTATGGGTGGCAAAAGAAATGCTGCAGCCCATAGGGATCTCCTGGAACCCCAATACCCTGGGTACCTCAGTACCATATACTAGGGAATTATAAGGGTGTTCCAGTATGCCAATGTAAATTGGTGAAATTGGTCACTAGCCTGTTAGTGACAATTTGGACGCAAAAGAGAGAGCATAACCACTGAGGTTCTGGTTAGCAGAGCCTCAGTGTGCAGTTAGGCATCACACAGGAAACACATACATGTAGGCCACAAACTTATGAGCACTGGGGTCCTGGCTAGCAGGGTCCCAGTGACACATAAACATACTGAAAACATAGGGTTTTCACTATGAGCACTGGGCCCTGGCTGGCAGGATCCCAGTGAGACAGTGAAAACACCCTGACATATACTCACAAACAGGCCAAAAGTGGGGGTAACAAGGCTAGAAAGAGGCTACTTTCTCACAGTGGGTCACTGACACATCCACTGGTCTCAACAGGTGGAGACACTGCACCCCTCAAGGTGTCACTGGGACCTACTCCACCCAATGAGTCGCTTAAACATGTTACATTTAATGGGCTCCATAATTCCTGGCCTGATAAGTCAATCACTGGGAGCTGATACGTACTCAGCTTCAGTAAGATCCATGCTGCCCTTCTGGGTCTGTCAGTCACTGGGAGCGGTCCTTTGTAATCAGCTCTATGAGGCCCCTTACTGCCCAGCTAGGTGTGTCAGACCCTGCAAGTTGACCATGTAATCAGCTCCATGAACCCCATACTGCCCCTCTGCATCTGTCAGTTACTGGGAGGTGCCCATGTAACCAGATCCATGAGCCCTACTGCCCAGCTGGGTGTGTCAGTCACTGGGATCGGCCATGTAATCAGCTCCATGAAGCCCCATACTGCCCAGCTGGGTGTGTCAGTCACTGGGAGTGGGCCATGTAATCAGCTCCATGAGCCCCATACTGCCCAGCTGGGTATGTCAGACCCTGGAAGTTGACCCTGTAATCAGCTCCATGAACCCCATACTGCCCAGCTGGGTGTGTCAGTCACTGGGAGTGGGCCATGTAATCAACTCCATGAGCCCCATACTGCCCAGCTGGGTATGTCAGACCCTGGAAGTTGACCCTGTAATCAGCTCCATGAACCCCATACTGCCCAGCTGGGTCTGTTAGTCACTGGAAGTTGACCATGTAATCAGCTCCATGAACCCCATACTGCCCCTCTGCATCTGTCAGTTACTGGGAGGTGTCCATGTAACCAGATCCATGAGCCCTATGCTGCCCAGCTGGGTGTGTCAGTCACTGGGAGCGGCCATGTAATCAGCTCCATGAAGCCCCATACTGCCCATCTGGGTGTGTCAGTCACTGGGAGCGGGCCATGTAATCAGCTCCGTGAGCCCCATACTGCCCAGCTGGGTGTGTTAGTCACTAGGAGCTGGCCATGTAATCATTTCCATGCGTCCCATGCTGCCGCTGGGTGTGTCAGTCACTGCGATCTGGCCAGGTAAGTGTGAGAAAGTAGCCTCTTTCTAGCCTTGTTACCCACACTTTTGGCCTGTTTGTGAGTGTATGTCAGGGTGTTTTCTCTGTATCACTGGGATCCTGCTAGCCAGGGCCCAGTGCTCATAGTGAAAACCCTATGTTGTTAGTATGTTTGTTATGTGTCACTGGGACCCTGCTAGCCAGGACCCCAGTGCTCATAGGTTTGTGGCCTGTATGTGTTCCCTGTGTGATGCCTAACTGTCTCACTGAGGCTCTGCTAACCAGAACATCAGTGGTTATGCTCTCTCTGCTTTCCAAATTTGTCACTAACAGGCTAGTGACCAATTTCACCAATTCACATTGGCATACTGGATGGTCTCTGTGCGCTGCATCCTGGTCGCATATTACGCTCTTGTTCACTAGGAATTAGCGCCCTTGAGCAGGGTGTCAGGAGCATCACCCCTTCCAGTCTATTATATTATTTTGCAAACCTTCCCCAGCTCATCCTACATTCCTTCTTCTGGCATTTCCTGGGCTCCTGCCCACTCTCGACACTGTCGCGACTATTGGACTTGGTCCCCTTGTCTTACAGGTACTCTCATCTGGAAATCCACTGTTGTTGCATTGCTGGTGTTTGTTCTTCCAGCAGAATCCCCCTATCACGACTTCTGTGCTCTCTGGGGGTTGTAGGTGCACTTTACACCTACTTTTCAGGGTCTTGGGGTGGGCTATTTTTGTAACCCTCACTGTTTTCTTACAGTCCCAGTGACCCTCTAGAAGCTCACATAGGTTTGGGGTCCATTCGTGGTTCGCATTCCACTTTTGGAGTACATGGTTTGTGTTGTCCCTATACCTATGTGTTCCTATTGCAATCTATTGTAATTCTACACTGTTTGCATTACTTTTCTTGCTATTACTTACCTAATTTTGGTTTGTGTACATATATCTTGTGTATATAACTTATCCTCATACTGAGGGTACTCACTGAGATACTTTTGGCATATTGTCATAAAAATAAAGTACCTATATTTTTAGTAACTATGTGTATAGTGTTTTCTTATGATATTGTGCATATGACACCAGTGGTATAGTAGGAGCTTTACATGTCTCCTAGTTCAGCCTAAGCTGCTTTGCTATAGCTACCTTCTATCAGTCCAAGCTGCTAGAAACACCTCTTCTACACTAATAAGTGATAACTGGACCTGGCACAAGGTGTAAGTACCTCTGGTACCCACTACAAGCCACGCCAGCCTCCTACAGTAATCAGCTCCATGAGTCCCATACTACCCAGTTGGGTTTGTTAGTCACTGCGACCTGGGCATGTAATCAGCTCCATGAGCCCGTACTGCCCAGCTGGGTGTGTCAGTTACTGGGAGCTGGCTATGTAATCAGTCAGTGGAACCAGCCCCACCCACTGGGCACCATGAGGCTCCATTCTGCCCCTCTCGTGTATTACTGGGACAGAAATCATTTACATGGCTCCAGGAGGCCCAATACTTCCTGTGTGGGTGCACTGGGAGCTGGCCGGGTCCCATACTGCGCCTCTCATTGTGCAACGGGGACCTGGTCCTTTCAGATGGCTCCAGGAGATCTCACACTGCCCCTGTCCTTGAATGATTAGGACCTGGTCCTTTCAGATAGCTCCAGGAGGTCCCATACTGCCCCTCTCCTTGAATGATTAGGACTTTGTCCCTTCAGATGGCTCCAGGAGGCCCCATACTGCCCCTCTCCTTGAATGATTAGGACTTGGTCCCTTCAGATGGCTCCATGAGGCCCCATACTGCCCCGCTCCTTGAATGATTAGGACCTGGTCTTTTCAGATGGCTCCAGGAGGTCCCATACTGCCCCTCTCCTTGAATGTTTAGGACCTGGTCCTTTCAGATGGCTCCAGGAGGCCCCATACTGCCCCTCTCCTTGAACGATTAGGACCTGGTCTTTTCAGATGTCTCCAGGAGGTCCCATACTGCCCCGCTCCTTGAATGTTTAGGACCTGGTCCTTTCAGATGGCTCCAGGAGGCCCCATACTGCCCCTCTCCTTGAATGATTAGGACTTGGTCCCTTCAGATGGCTCCATGAGGCCCCATACTGCCCCTCTCCTTGAACGATTAGGGCTTGGTCCGTTCAGGTGGCTCTAGGAGGCCCCATACTGCCCCTCGCCTTGAATGATTAGGACCTGGTTCCTTCAGATGGCTCCAGGAGGCCCCATACTGCTCCTCTCCTTAAACGATTAAGACTTGGTCCCTTCAGATGGCTCCAGGAGGCCCCATACTGCCCCTCTGGGTGTGTCAATGACTGGGAGCTGGTCCAGGCCCCATACTGCCCTTCACATTGTGCCACGGGGACCAGTCCTTTCAGGGGGCTCCCGGAGACCCCATATTGCCCCTCTCATTGTGCCACGGGGACCAGTCCTTTCAGGGGGCTCCCGGAGACCCCATACTGCCCCTCTCATTGTGCCACGGGGACCAGTCCTTTCAGGGGGCTCCCGGAGACCCCATATTGCCCCTCTCATTGTGCCACGGGGACCAGTCCTTTCAGGGGGCTCCCGGAGACCCCATACTGCCCCTCTCATTGTGGGGCTCCCGGAGGCCCCATACTGCCCCTCTCATTGTGCCACGGGGGCCAGTCCTTTCAGGAGGCTCCCGGAGACCCCATACTGCCCCTCTCATTGTGCCACGGGGACCAGTCCTTTCAGGAGGCTCCCGGAGACCCCATACTGCCCCTCTCATTGTGCCACGGGGACCAGTCCTTTCAGGAGGCTCCCGGAGACCCCACACTGCCCCTCTCATTGTGCCACGGGGACCAGTCCTTTCAGGAGGCTCCCGGAGACCCCACACTGCCCCTCTCATTGTGCCACGGGGACCAGTCCTTTCAGGAGGCTCCCGGAGACCCCACACTGCCCCTCTCATTGTGCCACGTGGACCAGTCCTTTCAGGAGGCTCCCGGAGACCCCATATTGCCCCTCTCATTGTGCCACGGGGACCAGTCCTTTCAGGGGGCTCCCGGAGACCCCATACTGCCCCTCTCATTGTGCCACGGGGACCAGTCCTTTCAGGAGGCTCCCGGAGACCCCACACTGTCTCTCTCATTGTGCCACGGGGACCAGTCCTTTCAGGGGGCTCCCGGAGACTCCATACTGCCCCTCTCATTGTGCCACGGGGACCAGTCCTTTCAGGGGGCTCCCGGAGACCCCATATTGCCCCTCTCATTGTGCCACGGGGACCAGTCCTTTCAGGGGGCTCCCGCAGACCCCACACTGTCTCTCTCATTGTGCCACGGGGACCAGTCCTTTCAGGGGGCTCCCGGAGACCCCACACTGCCCCTCTCATTGTGCCACGGGGACCAGTCCTTTCAGTGGGCTCCCGGAGACCCCATATTGCCCCTCTCATTGTGCCACGGGGACCAGTCCTTTCAGGAGGCTCCCGGAGACCCCACACTGTCTCTCTCATTGTGCCACGGGGACCAGTCCTTTTCAGGGGGCTCCCGGAGGCCCCATACTGCCCCTCTCATTGTGCCACGGGGACCAGTCCTTTTCAGGGGGCTCCCGGAGGCCCCATACTGCCCCTCTCATTGTGCCACGGGGACCAGTCCTTTTCAGGGGGCTCCCGGAGACCCCATACTGCCCCTCTCATTGTGCCACGGGGACCAGTCCTTTCAGGGGGCTCCCGGAGACTCCATACTGCCCCTCTCATTGTGCCACGGGGACCAGTCCTTTTCAGGGGGCTCCCGGAGGCCTACCATTCAATGGGTGAGGACCCCCACAGCCTGTCCGTCTATCTCATTAGGAGCCGCCCCTGATGGAGTCTGTGTTATCTAGATTTATGGCCGGCCGGCCCCGCGCTGGACCCATGATAGGGCAGTCACATGCTGGGCCTGTGACTCTCGCCACCCATTAGCCTCGGCTTGGAGACAGAGCCCCAGTGTCTCAGCGCACAGAAGCCCTTTCACGCCTCACGTGGCCTCCTGCCACGCAAGAGGCGCCCCAGGGGCCCCGTAAGCCGGGGCCCGCTACCCTGTATGAAGTCTGACAAGAGTTTCACACATGCTGGTAAGGCGGAAGCCTGGGGTGGAAGTCATCACTTGACTGGGGGGGGCAGTGTTATGGAGCTCCTGTAGTTGGCACATGCCATGGAAGGAGGAGTGTGGGCCGGACAGAGTGGAAATGAGCGAGAGACGGGCGGCACGAACACAACCAAAACAAACCAGTGCAAGTAAACAAAGACAAGCATTGCCAAAGCCAAGAGGTGTCACCGTTTTCACGTAATAGCCTTGCCAATGCTTTGTGACGAAGTAGGATAACCACCTGGCAAGGAGGCAAATTCTAGACAGAACAGTAAAAGAATAAGGACAAAGGGTCAAAGTTCAGGACAAAAGGTACATCTTACGGACACATCCAAGGAGAGACCATTCCCCAGTCCTTCCCCAGTGTATGGATGGACTGTCCTCTCCCCAGCAGTGTTTGTTCACTATGGTCTCTGTGTGATGGCCTCTGTGCGCTGCATCCTGCTCGCATATTACGCTCTTGTTCACTAGGAATTACCGCCTTTGAGCACGGTGTCAGGAGCATCACCCCTTCCAGTCTATTATATTATTTTGCAACCTTCCCCAGCTCATCCTTGGTCCTTCTTCAGACACCTCAACACGCCCCACGTCTGATGTGGGCCATTTTTTAGTATCATTCCCCTCACGAGTATTCAAAAGTAAGGATCTGCTCCCGTCCCTGCGATTCATCAGCACAGCAGCCACAACTGCCTTTGTTCTTTGTTTGTGACTTATATGGGCACTAGCGAACCCGCATATTGGGATCCTTCTTACGAGGATTAAACATTCAACGTTGCAAACAAGTACTGTAGCATTTGAAGTTGCTACAAACGGATATTGTGTGTTCCACTGGGTACAGCTTTCTTGCCTCTGTGGTCAGATGAAGGAGAGTTGTTGGAAGGTGAAAGCGCATTCATGTACGTATTGCACAGCATCATTTTGACAGGTGTAACCTTCGCTTTGTTCATATAATATCTGTAAAATGAAACATATTGTATATTGTAAGACATTCAGGCGGTCATTCTGACCCTGGCGGTTGAAAACCGCCAGGGCAGAGTGCTGCGAAAGCACCGCCAACAGGCTGGCGGTGCTTCTGGGGCAATTCTGACCGCGGCGGTAAGGCCGCGGTCAGAAAAGGGAAACCGGCGGTTTCCCGCTGCCCCAGGGAATCCTCCACGGCGGCGCTGCTTGCAGCGCCGCCATGGGGATTCCGACCCCCTTCCCGCCATCCTGTTTCTGGCGGTTTTCACCGCCAGAAATAGGATGGCGGGAACGGATGTCGTGGGGCCCCTGGGGGCCCCTGCAGTGTCCATGCCACTGGCATGGGCAATGCAGGGGCCCCCAAACAGGGCCCCATTGAGATAGCAGACACTGAAAATCGCGACGGGTGCAACTGCACCCGTCGCACACCAGCAACTCCGCCGGCTCCATTCAGAGCCGGCTTCCTCGTTGCTGGTGCTTTCCCGCTGGGCGGGCGGGCGGCCTTTTGGCGGTCGCCCGCCAGCCCAGCGGGAAAGTCAGAATGACCGCCGCAGTCTTTTGACCGCGGTACGGTCTTCTGGCGCTTCCCGCCAGGCCGGCGGCTTCCGCCGCCGGCGGGGGTCAGAATGACCCCCTCACTCACTTAATGTATTATTTATAGATACAAACTCGATTGGTGAGTTTTAAACACAGGTCACTGTTTTATGTAAAGTATTAGCTCGGAAAGAAAATGGACTACAATGTACATATTAATGCACCCAGAGACCTTATGTACTTTTTGTACTTACAAACTGTTTGATGAGTTTTTATATAAATAATTGTTCTCAGCTATGTTTTATTATTTTAATGTATGAACCTATATGCATGATTTCATGGCTTCTATTCGAGCCGAATAAAGCTTTTTTGAAAGTTTAAAGATTTTAGTAAAATGCAGATTATAGGGTCATTATGACTACTGCCAAAGTCACGGCGGCAGTCGGACCGCCGTGTTCATGGCAGTCCGACTGCCACATTATGACAGTGGCAGAGCCGCCACAGTCCAACCACCGACACCACCAGGCTGCCGCCAGTCTGCAGCCTGGCTGTACCAGCGGTTGTAATCCGCCAGGGCGGTGCTGCAAGCAGCGCTGCCCGGGGGATTACGAGTCCCCATCCATCAGCCGGTCCATGGCGGTAAACACTGCCATGGAAAGGCTGGCTGAATTGGGGACTCTGGGCCCCTACACTGTCCATGCACTTGACATGGGCAGTGCAGGGGCCCACATGCACAGCCCCATCACGCATTCCACTGCCCGAATTAGTAGCAGTGGAATGCGTAACGGGTGCTGCTACACCAGTTGCACTGCCACATTACATTAGGAGCCGGCTGCAATGTGAAGGCCCTGTTCCCCGCTGGGCCAGCGGGGAAACCATAATAGGGCCAGCAGGGTTTAGGCCACACAGGCGGCCTGATGGCAGTATGACATTGGCAGGTGGCCAATGTCAAGGGCCTATTTCTCTTGCAAACATTTTTTTATAACTATCCATTAAAAGCACACACTCCACAGCTCAGCTTGGAAAACCCTTCCAATACTTCTCAAAAAGAAAATCTTTTGGTCTTCAGGAACCTTCAAGTGACTCCATCAATTAACTTCTATACCAGCTGCAGAGAAGTCCATAGATTTACAGATTAACCAATTGCACACATTTGCATTTCTCTGGGGAAGCAGACACTCTATCAAGAAGGCCAGCTTCTTGTTTATCTGTCTGCCCCCTCCCTCAGAAACGCAGCCCAGGAGACTCCCTGCCGTACACTTCACCTGGGGAATCTCAATAAGCTGAATTACGGACAAATACCGTCTGTTAAGACATCGGTCACGGAGAACGGGCATTAGGGCCTTCATTATGACTTTGCCAGTCCGAGGACACAAGGGTGGTCATTGGAAAAGTGGGTGGGAGTGGAGGGAGAGAGAGTGGTTGTGAGGTGAGTCTTGGTAGGTGCCTTGGGTGCAGGTGCATGGGTGGAAGCCATGTGAGTGCTGGGTGTCTGTTGGGTGGGAGAGTCCAGGGGTTTAGGTGTCTTGGGAGGAGGGGAGAAGGGGAGAAGGAGCTGCAGGAAGATGACAGGGTGGATGTGTGAGTGCCTCTTGGGGTGGTGCCTGCAGGTCAGATGGATGTGCTGCAGGTGGGGGTGTCTGTAGTAGTGGTAAGTGCGCATGTGGTGAATGGGGTGGATGTATGCAGGTCTAAAACTGTGGCGACGGTGGGCATGAGGGGAATTGTAGATGGATCTGGGAGTGTTGATGTGGTGAAAGCAGGTGTGGGTGGTGTAGTGTCTGTGAGGGAGGAGCTGGGTGGGAAGTCTGTGTAGGGTGTTGTGTCTGCATGTGTTTGTTGTCTGTGGGCATGCCAGTGGTGGGACTCGTGGTGCCTGTGTTTGTCTTTGCGAACCATGTCTGTTGAGGTGGATGAAGGCTGGTCTGATTGTGTGCTCTGTATGGGTGTAGGATTGGGCACAGGTAGCTGGAGGGGGAGGGATGATGAAGGGACACTGGCTGCCATCAAGAGGATCTCTGCAGGCCAGTCAGGGCACCATGAATGCCCTCCAGGAAGGCATTGGTCTGCTGCATCTGTGATGCCAGACCGTGGGTGGCATTCACAATGGATGACAGTCCCACAGAGATGACCTCAAGAGGTCAATAGCCTCCTCATTGAGGGCAGCAGGGCTGACTGGGGCAGGGGCAGAGGTGCCTGCAGTGAAGGAGACACCCACCCTCCAGAGTGAGCGGCCACGGTTAACTGGATGGGGAGCTACAGGGAGGGCATGCTAGTAAGGAGGGTGGCGGACAAGGATGGTGCTGGGCTTGTCCCAGATGGGTCCGCCACCGCCAGGGAGCATCCATCGGAGGAGGAATCCGAAGAGGATGTTGTAGATCCATTCTCCCCCGTGGCACTCCCCTCACCCTCCGTCCCACTGGTCCCCACAGCTCCGCTGGTATCAGCCTCCTGGGTCCCGTGGGCTGCTGCTTCCCCACTCGCTGGTGCCCCTTCTCCTGCACCTGATGATGCTGATGCACACAAAGTCAGAGGTAGGGAGGGAGGGTGAGAGAGGAAGAAAGGGTGCAATGGTTCAATACCTACACATCATTCACACAGACTGACAACCAAAAAATCTGCTGGTATGCCATGCCTCTGCATCCCTTTACATTGAAATGCTCAACTTTGGGAAATCAGAGGGGAAACAGAAGCTATGCACTCTAATCCAACTACTGTGGGAACATTGGCACATTTGACTACATGAAGAGTCATACAATACACAGTAGCACAGTACTTGGTACACACCCATTGTCGTTTACATAGACCTACCCTGTACTCCTTACTCTACCGATTCCTGCATGGCAAGGTAGCATGCCAACAACCCCATCAACAATGTGGCCAGTAACATGTTGTCCCCTGCAGCCATCTACACCTACAGTCTGAGGCAGCTGATTGAGATCACACTAATTACCTCTGTCATAGTGGCAGACTATTAGTGATGGCAATGCCCTGACACCTCAGGTATACTGATGCTGATGAAAGGAGCTGGCCACCCAAAAGTTGACAGCTGTCAGGAGACAATATCCAAAAAGTAAGTTCCTACCCTCATGAGTCACCATCTGCATGGTTCTGGCACACATCACCGATACAATTCCTGCAGGGTGGCTCATACCCATAGATGATGTGCAACTGCCAATGATCTACACAACATCTACTCACTAGTAGGCTACCCAAACCCATGTATGCCTACCATTAACGAGGTGTGAGTGTTTACTTACTCCCTTGTGGATGCTGTGCTGCCCTCAAGTGCCCATCCAACTCAGGGTAGGCCACTGCCAAAATCACTTAAAGTTACATGCTGCATAATAGACGGCCTAACCAAATACGTGTGTTACAAAGCTACATGTATAGTGTTAGGTGCCATGTGAACTGTTGACCTCAACGTGTGACTTTTCCTCTCTCTTATTTCTAGATACCGTGCAATGGGGAGAATGAGACATGCAGCAGTGTACTGGCCCCTAGTTGACCTTGCTACCCTGGAAGAGAGACACATTATTCAGACCTATCATCTGAACTGTCAGATCATCATGGAACTGTGTACCCAGCTGGAGCCGGATCTCTTGCCAGTCATCCGTAATTCCTATGCCATCCCTCCCACAGTACAGGTCTTATCTGTGCTACACTTCCTTGCCTCAGGCTCATTTCAGGTGACAGTGGGCTTGGCAGCAGTGATGTCACAGCCTATGTTCAGTATAGTGTTGAACGATGTACTGTGTGCTTTACTGAAACACCTGGACAGCTACATCAGGGTCCCCCAACGTGGAGATTAGGCCACTGTTAAATCTGACTTCTATGCTATGGCACATGTCCCTCATGTGATGGGGGCCATTTATGGCACCCACATTGCTTTGGTTCCTTCCAGGGTGAATTAACAAGTGTAGAGGAGCAGGAAAAGCTTTCACACCATCAATGTCCAGGTAGTGTGTCTCGCTGAGCAGTACATCTCACAAGTGACCCCCAAGTTTCCAGGATCTGTGCATGACTCCTACATCCTGAGGAACAGCAATGTGGCGAACCATGATGGCACAACTACAGAGAGAGAGGGCCTGGCTCGTTGGTATGTATGCAATAGTATGTGTGCAACTGTAATGACACCTCTCTTCATATCCTACCCTGTGTCTCTACCGGTATTGTGACAGGTCCAACCTTTGTGCACACAGGTGACTCTGGCTATCCTAACCTTCCGTGGCTGCTGACACCAGTGAGATATCCAACAACAGATGGTGAAAAACGTTTCAGTGAGGCCCACAGCTGGACAAAGCGTGTCATCAAGAGGACCTTTGGCCTGCTAAAGGCCAGATTTCGGTGTCTACACATCTCAGGAGGTGCCCTGCTCTACAGACCACTGAAGGTCTGCCAAATCATAGTTGCCTGCTGCATGCTACACAATCTGGCTCTGGGACATCACATACCATTACTGGATGTTGAGGAGGTGGCAGATGGACCTGTGGCTGATGATGGTGACATAGACACTGATGAGGAGGCAGATGATGAGGATGTAGCTGACTCTAGGACAGAGTTGATCCAAAAATACTTCCTATGATCTACAGGTATGTGTCAAGTGTCTTGTATGTGAACGGTACTAATGTCTGCCTTGTGACAAAGCTCATCCTGGTGTGTGCCAACAGTGGAGGTGTTAAGTGCACCTATCACTCTGTGTGTGTTTGTGGCAATAACATATTGCCCAGAGGGGGAGGTGTCACTGTTCATATGTCCGTGTTATGTATACTGTGCTGTTGGCTGCCATCACATCTGCAAGGGAAGTGCCATGTTGTATGGTCCCAGTAATACAGTGTAAACTGCGAAAGGACTGGCAACCAAGGTTGTGCCAACAGTGAGGTTGGTGGTGGTGGACTGACTAGATGTCCCAGATGGGCCAGGTAAGTCATCAATGTCTAGACATCCAGAGCTATAGTCCTAACTGCGGAGGACCTTCATCCTGGGGAGGGTTGTCTGTCTCTAGCATCCTCTATAGGGTAGCAGTCAGGGGCAGGGGTACCTGTGGATGGAGAGGGTGAGAGTTACGTTGTGGAGGTGTACTTGTTCGTATCATTGTCTGATGCATACAGTGGTGGCTTGACTTGCTGATGGCAATGACAGATGCAGCACTGCAGACATTGTTAGTGGATGATGGATTGTGGAACTGGTTCCATGTTCCATGGAGGGTTGTGGATTGTGGATAGCATAGCTGTCATTGCCATGTAATGGTGTGCAGTTGAAGCTTCCAGGTATTGTAGCTGGTGTGATGGTTTTAGGTGCAGGTGTTCCACTGTGAAGTGGGACTGGCAGCTTTTTATGTGTGGGGAGTCATGCATTGTGAGAGTTGTAGTGCTTGCCATTGTGAGTGCTATCCGTGCAATAGGGGTGGACTGTGTGGGGATGGTGGCAGTGGGTTGGTGTGGCATACAGGGGAGGGGCATTGGGTGATGGGGGAAGTGTGAGGTGGCTTGATGTAGGGAGTGATAGGGTGGTGTGGAAGCATGCTGCACAGGAGTCATTGGTGGCAGGAGAGTGTTAGTGACTTACCGGACTCCAGTCCTCCTAAAAATCCAGTCAGGCCCTCAAGATGCAGGATGTCCAAGACCTTCTCCTCCCACAATGTGAACTCTGGGAGAGGAGGTGGGGCCCACCGCCAGTCTTGTTGATGGCAATGTGGTGTTATCATGCCATGGAACGTATCTTTCCCAGTAGGTCGTTCCACCTCTTCCTGATATCCTCCCTTGTGCGTGGATGGTTGCCCACTGAATTGACCCTGTTGACGATCCTCCGCAATAACTCCATTTTCCTGGCTATGGATGTTTGCTTAACCAGTACTCCGAATAGTTGTGGCACTACCCTGACGATATCATCAACCATGACCCTCAACTCTTCGCTTGTGAATCGTGGGGCGTTTGAGGGTTCACTGTGGTAGTGAAGTGGATTGTGGGGGGGAGTGTTGTGCACAAGGGTGGTGTATTTGATGCTTTGTGGGGTGTGTGGGGTGGTTCGTTGGTGTGGTGGTGGGTTGTGGTGTTTGTGTGCAGTTGTGCTGTGTGTGACGTCTGAGTGTGCCAATGGTGTATATGTGATATATATTGGGTATAGCAGTATCTCCGGGACTGTGTGAATCGTTCCTTTTGCATAGGATTGTGGGATGTGTGGGGGGGTGTTTTATAGCGGTGTGTGTGGGTGTGTCTGGTGTGTGTGTATGTGTCTCAGGTGTGAGGTCTTCGTACTGTCCAATGTGGCATTGGGTTCTTTTGGAGATGTATTTCTGAGCACGGGGGTCGCACCGCCAATGGTTTACCGCCGTGGAAGGACCGTTGTGCTGATATGTGGGTCATGATATAGAGGGCGGAATGTTGTCGGCGTGTCGGTGCTGGTGGTGGGACCGCCTCTCTGTCGCCCTCAGCCAGCCTGGAGGTGTCTGATTTTTGGCTGTTTTGGGGCGATCTTCTGTCTGTGACTCCTAATACAGCGGTCATGAGACCACCAACACTGGAGGTCTTTTGGCGGCTGCCACTATGGCGGTCTTCTGAAAAGACCGCCAAAGTCGTAATGACAGCCTAGGTCTAATTTACAAAAAGGCCGTTAAAATAACGGGTTGGTGGTCACCCTATGCCGAAGCAGTGCAATATTGACAAAAAGCTAAATTGCCAATACTGAGCACCATAAAAAAGGCATTAAAGCTACGGTGATTTGGCAATAACTGGTGGCCACACACCATTCGGTAGGTGCATGCATGTGTGATGACGTAAGTACACGCATACATTATGCACGAGCACTCCTACAGATTTACAGGGGCACCATTTTCATGTGTTTTTATTTACAGATCTAAGATGGCGGATGTTACTTCGATTAGTCAATACAAAAATATCTGTGTGAATACATATTTTAACATGCTGAGCAGCCCAGCATGCCGGGCAATGAAGAAGTGTGTGGGGAGGGGTCGACAGGTCTGAGAAAGAAATGTGAAGTGGGTAAAGGGGCAAGGAAGACACTGGAAGCTGGGGGAGAAAAAAAGAAAAAAGGAACGCCTGAGAATGGTAGGAAGGAGCTTGGAGAAGGGAGGAGTGTGGATGTTGGTAGGGAGGAGGCAGCACACATGAGAGTTAGAAAACACAGGCTCTCTCATGGAGTGCTGAAAGAAAAAAGTAGTTCCCTAAATGTGAGAAGTGGAGGGATACATGTGAGACAATCTGAAGGAGGCCATGCTCCACAGGTGGAACAAGTACAAGAAGAGAAAGAGAAGTCATCAAATAAGAAGCAAGCAAATGAGAATGATGACAAAGCCAGCCAATGGTATGGAATGGGCGGACCCTAAGCCCACTGTTTTTTTTAGTATGGTCAACAATAGGTCTTTCACAACCAGCTATCTGAAAGTTGCCTCGGATTGGCGGTGGGTGGTGAACTCCGCTCCGCTGGCAGAGTTCGCAAAGCTTTGCTCACTCCGTACTCTGCTTGGAGTGCGGAGTTCAGCAAAAATTCTGCCCACTGCTATGTGGCGGTGTTTACCTCCCACCCCTAAATTATTATTGTAAGGGAAATTCTACTCTGCATTTAAAAATGGTTGCTGCGTCAACGTAAACCTGCACAAGACCTGTGCAAGGGGCGGAGGTGGTGGGTATCTCTGTCTCCAGCTTCGTAGCACACATTTGGGGTTATATTATTGCTATACCTCATGCTCTGCCTTTCCCTAGACGGTGTGTAATGTAATCCAGCCTCCCAGAATCTCCTCACTTAAGCCCATATCTCATCTTGTGGTAGAGTTGTATTGTCAAGTCTAAGGAAACCTTTGTGTTTGAGTTTCAGGGGAACAGGAAGGTTATTAACTGATTATTAATACAGCACTCTGAGAGAGTCCCTGTGCAGCCGTGCTGAATGTGCTCAAAAAGACATGTGAGAGACTTTAGGAAGTATGATGTGTTAAGTGGAATGTGGGATTTCTTTGTAAGTGTATGAGATAATGTTATCTCATTTCAGACTTTGAGAAAATGGGAGTCTTGGGCATGTTAACTCTGGATCACTGCTTGCATGGTCTACTGCAGAGATGGCACCTTGAAAAAGGAAACTGTGCAGCTCTAGGTTTAATCCGGGCCTGTGCTCACTGTAGCTATTGTGTGAAAAGTCACACTGATGCCCCCAGGATTACTAACAGCTGTATTTTACCTGGCTAATCCTAGCTGCGCCTTCACCACTGTTATCTTTCCCCTACAGCTGTTTCAGGATGCTCTCCTCAATCAATAGTCTTCCAACCCAGCGGTATGCTACGAGACTGTCTGGACCTGCTTGGGAGTGAACGGGAAGGTGCACCCACAGTTTCATGAGTGGGTACCCAAGGGTAGGTCGCTCCCCCTGCCGCTGCAGCTCCTCCAGCTCCTCCAGCCCCGGTTCCTGAGACCGCCCAGCTACCTTGCAGTAAGTACCCCCCACCTCCCAGCCCCTCGCCCTGCCCCGCGCTACTCACCCTCTCTCCTGCTTCTTTTCTTCTTCTCTGTTCTTCCTCTTCGCTCTTCTTCTGTAATCTTCTTCTGTACTCTTCTTTCCCTCCTGCTCCCCGTCTTCTCTCTTCATCTGTGTGCTTCTCACCCTCTCCTCTGCACCGCGACCCGCGTGTGCCTCTTCTTCTCTGTCCCTCTTCTTGGCTCCTTCCTCTGCTGCTCGTCGCCCCTCTTCTTCTTCACCTTCATCTGTATTCTTCTGTCTTCTGCGCTCCTCTTCTTCTTTATCTTCTTCTGTGGTCTTCTGTCTTCTGTTCTTCAGCTTCTGTACCTTCTTCTGTGGTCTTCTGTCTTCTGTTCCTCGTCTTCTGTCTTCTGTCTTCTGTTCTTCGTCTTCTGTCTTCTGTTCTTCGTCTTCTGTCTTCTGTTCTTCTCTTCTTCGTCTTCTGTCTTCTGTTCTTCCCGCGCCTGCCCTCCTGCTCCTGTCCCGTCTCTCTCCCTCACTCGCCTCCCCCTCTGTATCACCCCTATCTACCCCTATCGCTATCTGCCTCCCTCACTCCTCCTATCTACCAATCTCTCTATCTCTCTATCTATCTCCCTCACTCACCACCTCCTCCTATCTACCTATTTCTCTATCTTTCCCCCCACTCGCCACCCCCTCTGTTACCACCCTATCTTCCTATCCTTTCACTCTACCTCTCACCCTCACCCACCTCTACAACCCCCCCTCCCCTATCTTCCCAACCTTACTCCTATCTCTCTCACTAAACTCCTAAACTTCCTAAAACTCACCCCCCACCACCCTTAAACCCCCCTCCCCCAGCTCTTCTCCCCTCTACCTGTCCCCCCTCCCTTCCGCTTTCCCGCCGCCACCTCCTGCACGCCCCCGCCCCCCAGCTCCCATTTGCCTCCAGCTGACCCCCCCCTCCTCCCTCTTATGGCAAGCCTGTCTGCGCCCGTCCGCGCCTGGCCCGCGCCCAGTGCCACGACCCCTGGTCCTCAGCTCTCCCACACCCCTCTGCTCCGCTACGACCCCACCACCCTCCGTGCCCTCAACCCAGGGCGCTCCAACACCTGCTTCCAAGCTAATCCTAAACGCACCCATGGACCTTTCGCCTGCCACTCCTGCAAACGTATCTTCCACCACGCAACTACCACGACCACCAGCCCACACGCCATCAACCACCTCAAGTGCATCCTGGTCAACGCTTGTTCTGTCCACAAGCACGCCGTTGAACTCTGGGACCTCCTGGACTCCACAGCACCGGACGTCGCCTTCATCACGGAGACCTGGATGAACGCCTCTTCGGCCCCAGACATGGCCACTGCCATCCCCGAAGTCTACAAGATTTCCAGGAAAGACCACACCAACCAAGTAGGAGGAGGAATCGCCATCGTCTTCAAAGACTCCATCAGCGTCACCACCTCCACCGAAGACACCCCCCTCGTTGCTGAACACCTGCATTTCCAGATTCCCACCGACCTCAGGACCACCCTCAGAGGATCCCTCATCTACCGTCCCCCCGGACCGCGCGCCCCTTTCAGCGACTCCATCACCGACTTCGTCTCCCCGCACGCCCTCGCCTCGCTGGACTATATCCTCCTAGGCGACCTCAACTTCCATCTGGAACAGAACAACGACCCCAACACCACCGCCCTGCTCGACAACCTCACCAACCTCAGCCTCAAGCAACTGGTGAACACCGCCACCCACATCGCCGGACACACGCTTGACCCCATCTTCTCCGCCAGCAAACACGTCTCCTTCAGCCACGCCTCCGCTCTACACTGGACCGACCACAGCTGTGTCCACTTCACATTCCGATGCGAGACCCGCAACCTCCGCACTCAACCCATCCCTCGTCGACAGTGGAACAAAATCCCCGAAGAACAGTTCTTTTCCGCGCTGACCGTCAACCAACCTACCCTCACCACCGACCCCAACAACGCAACCCTCAGCCTCACGAACTGGATCTCCAACTGCGCAGACAACCTTGCTCCCCTCAGACGCACACATCAACAGGCCATCACCAAAAAACCTCTCTGGTTCTCTGACACCCTTAAGGAATCGAAGAAAACCTGTCGCGCCCTCGAGAAAGCCTGGCGCAAGGACCACACCGCTGACAACATGACCGCCCTCAAAAATGCAACCCGCGAACACCACCACCTGATCTGCGCAGCCAAAAGGAATTTCTTCACAGACAGACTGGACAAAAACAGCCCCAACAGCAGAGAACTCTTCAGCATCGTTAAAGAGTTCTCCAACCCCAACGCCAATGCCATCACGCCCTCACAAGACCTGTGCAACTCCCTCGCCACCTTCTTCCATCGCAAGATCACCGACCTCCACGACAGCTTCGGACACCAGACCCAACCAAGCATCACCGAACCCACACCCCCGGCCATCACCCTCAACGCCTGGACCCACATCAACGCTGAAGAAACCAAAACCACCATGAACTCCATCCACTCCGGCGCCCCCTCGGACCCCTGCCCTCACTTCATCTTCAATAAAGCCGACGACATCATCACCCCGCACCTCCAGACCATCATCAACTCCTCTTTTTCCTCTGCTACCTTCCCCGAAAGCTGGAAACACGCCGAAGTCAACGCCCTACTAAAGAAACCTACGGCTGACCCAAGCGACCTGAAAAACTTCCGCCCCATCTCGCTCCTCCCCTTCCCTGCCAAGGTAATGGAGAAGACTGTCAACAAACAGCTCACCAACTTCCTGGAAGACAACAACCTTCTCGACCCTTCACAATCCGGATTCCGAACCAACCACAGCACTGAAACCGCCCTCATCTCAGTCACAGACGACATCAGAACCCAGATGGACAACGGTGAAACAGTCGCCCTCATCCTCCTCGACCTCTCAGCTGCCTTCGACACCGTCTGTCCCCGCACCCTAATAACCCGCCTCCGCTCCACCGGGATCCAAGGCCAGGCCCTGGACTGGATCGCCTCCTTCCTCTCCAACCGCTCTCAAAGAGTCTACCTCCCACCTTTTCGCTCAGACCCCACCGAGATCATCTGCAGCATACCTCAAGGCTCCTCGCTCAGCCCGACACTCTTCAATGTCTACATGAGCCCCCTCGCCGACATCGTACGCAAGCACAACATCATCATCACCTCCTATGCCGACGACACTCAACTTATACTTTCCCTCACCAAGGACCCCGCCAACGCCAAGACCAACCTACAAGATGGCATGAAGGACGACACAGATTGGATGAGGCTCAGCCGTCTAAAACTGAACTCTGACAAAACGGAAGTCCTCATCCTCGGCAACACCCCGACCGCATGGGACGACTCCTGGTGGCCCACGGCCCTGGGCACTGCACCGACCCCCTCAGACCACGCCCGCAACCTCGGCTTCATCTTGGACCCTCTTCTCACCATGACCAAACAAGTCAACGCTGTGTCCTCCGCCTGCTTCCTCACCCTCTGCATGCTCCGCAAGATCTTGCGCTGGATCCCCGCCGACACCAGAAAGACCGTGACCCACGCCCTCGTCACGAGCCACCTGGACTACGGCAACACCCTCTATGCTGGGACCACCGCTAAACTCCAAAAACGCCTGCAACGTATTCAAAACCCCTCCGCCCGCCTCATCCTCGACGTACCCCGCAACAGCCACATCTCCGCACACCTGAGACACCTGCATTGGCTCCCAGTCAGCAAAAGGATCACCTTCCGACTTCTCACCCACGCACACAAAGCCCTCCACGACAAGGGACCTGAATACCTCAACCGTCGCCTCAGCTTCTACGCCCCCACCCGTCTCCTCCGTTCCACCGGCCTGGCGCTCGCTGCCGTCCCTCGCATCCGCCACTCCACGGCGGGTGGGAGGTCCTTCTCCTACCTGGCAGCCAAGACCTGGAACACGCTCCCCACCAGCCTCAGGACCACCCAGGACCACTCCGCATTCCGGAGACTCCTCAAGACCTGGCTTTTCGAGCAGCAGTAACCCCTCTTCCCCCTAGCGCCTTGAGACCCGCACGGGTGAGTAGCGCGCTTTATAAATGTTAATGATTTGATTTGATTTGATTCAAAAATATAATTAACAAGGACTGTCACAACTGATGGCGGTGTTAATTGGAAGGACACAATGAGCGTGTATGGCGGACTGGAATTCCGCCGCTCGCAGAATTCTGGGAAATCTAGCTGAGTTTTTAGGTAACTCTGCTGAATTCTGCAGAGTAGAACTGCGCACGTTTTGCCCACCCCTACTTGGGGTGCAAGACCTATAAAAAGCAGAAGAACAAGTAAAAATGGTGAAAGTGAGATTTGTAGAGAATGAGAAAGATGATACAGAGATTGGAGACAAGCAGTGTGCCATCGTAAGTACACAGTGGTTATGGCCTACACCTTTGGCCCTCTTGAACAATCTGTTCCACCTTCACAAAGATAGTCAAAGATAAGTTTTCAAATGAATGCCAAGCAAAGATGGAAAGGTATAAGAATACTTCACAGTCCAGGAGGTGTCGTCAGTGGGGTACTCAAAGGAACGTGTCCACTTCTGAGGAAATGATGCTGCAAGCCATAAAAGAGAGTAGGATATCACTAGAGAGACACATGGAGGAAATCCATGTTAATTTGTCACTGCTACAACATGATTTCCACAAGACAACTGAAAGGGTTGCAGAAGCAGAAAGTGATATATTGACAGTGGAAGACAGGACGCAGACCATACATGCTTCACTCGCTTATAGGAGTTATCCAGTCGCTTGGAAGATAGAACTGAAGAATTTAAGGAGAAAACCCAGAGAAACACTATCTCCATAGTGGGCCTGCCAGAGGGGGTGGAAGGCATGGTGATGGAACAATCCTTAACAACCTGGCTAAAATCATGGATCCTGCAAGACAAATTCTCATAATGCTCTGGGGTAGAGTGAGCAAAACAAGCCCTGTCATCCAGGTGTTCCCCATCACCTTCCGCTGAGGCACATCATTACCCTCCTTCTTAATTATGTGCACAGAAAACTCTCCAAGTGCCGGGGACACTGTTATGTTTCAGAGTCTGAAAATGTTGCTGTTCCCTGATTACACGCTCTTTTTTTCAGTGACAGCGGCATTCTGTTTTTTGGCAGGAAAATGAAAACTCAGAGCCCTCTAGTTGGACTGTTCTGATTCTTTCCCGCCAACTCCAGGACAGCTTTCAGGGCAAGACTTTCTCTTCTGAATTGCCGAAGGCCGCTTGGGATTGGGTCCAGGAGAGAAAAACACTGAAAGGCGCAACTGATTAACCCTGGTCCTGTCCCATGTGACAGTGGGCTTCCACAACCCAAGAGAAACAGGTCACATCATCAGAGGGAAAGCAAGAAATATACTATCCAACATAGCTGTAGTGAGGAGGTGAACAACTCTGCAGAACATGATCTGGGAGAGGAAAATGTTCTCGGGCGACCAATGAAAGCTCTGATGATTGATGACATAGCTCTGCACATGAGGTGTAAACACTTCACCTTGCAGACATTGGCTCCTCCATAGATGCCATTTCACATGGTTCAGAATCTAAAGAGCCTTGTTGTCACACCTTTACTGGCCTCCAATGTGGGCAAGCGGTAAAAGGGGCGAGCTTAGGTCTTGGTACACTTGTGGATTGAACATCATGGATGGAGGGGATCATGATATTTGTTTTCTTTGGCCACACCTCTACGAACATCTTCTTTTGGCCTTAATTATTCATTATTTTTGTGGGCAACAGATGCTTTATGGGAGGAAGTATAGGGCGTGGGGAGTTGAGGGCATTGGTGGGTTTCATGAAATGTTATGTTTTAGTTTGGTGGTTCACATAGTTTCACATCACTGTGGGCTGGATTATGGTTGACATGATAGCTCCATGACATTATTTCAGACTATTTGGAGAGCGGAAGATAAAAGGCAGCCTGGGAATTGCATCATGGGGCTTCCATGTAAACCATTTGTGGCTAGGTGCAATAATGTGACCCTCGCACCAGCCCCTCTGATAAGACAGTCATGCCAAAGATGGGCCTCCCTGATGGTATGATGTACTACATAATCCTTGGGAAACACCCAGGCCTCAAAAAATCATACAAATGTTACCAAACCTGGAGGTCTAGTGACTTGAATAAACTATTCGACCTAACTATAATACACTTGACCCGTAAACTGTGCTCACATTGTGTGATACAAAAGGATGATGGACAGAGTGCTAAACAATGCAAACACTCCCCCCCAGTCACAGATCTGGTTTTAATCCATTGTTCCTTTGCTCACCATGCCACCCCAGTTTGGACCCAGCCATATGCAAATCAGTCTTGACCCTGTTCCTCATGGGAACAGTCCAGCCCGAACTGCCAGGCCAGCTTCTCCCTGGACTGGAAACAAGCATCCTGGGACCAGTTTCAGGGTATCACCCTTCATCAGCCAGGCTAGTTTGAATCCAGTGGCACAGTGAGCAGTCCAGCCCCAAGGGCTATCAGTTTTTCATTTCACACTCGTGTATACCGGCACGATTATTAAAACCCTATAACTTTGCAGTGAGAGAAAGAAGAGTGAACACTGATCTACCGGATACAACGATTTATTTACTAATAACTTTGGTGCAGTTTTATGAATCTGCACACAGGGTTAAAAGAAACAGACCAAACAGGCATCGGTGACAACAAAGAAAGGCCCAGCTCTGTCGGAAGATGCCTGGGCCCTCCCACCCCCATCTCAGTTCTGTTTCAGAGGTAGACAAACCTGGAATCTGCAGAGTTCAAGGACATTTGGTTCACTCAGAACCGCCTCGAATCCAGAGCCACAGATGAAAGTGGGACAACGGTCAGGCGCCTCGAGGCGCTATTGATCCAGTGAACGTGAGGTTAGGTGAGGTCAGAAGGCTGGGCTGCTGCAGGGGTTGCTGGCCACAATGAGGGCAGTGTACTGAGCCTCTTCTGCTAAACTTAGCACGCGCCTGAAAGTTCTCAAGTGCCAGGACAGTGTCCGGGTTCGTGCCTCTGTCCCAGAAGGTACCTTATGTAAGTTTCCTGTCCCTTTTACATGTCAGTCAGTGTCAGTCAGTCATAATTTCTTTTATTTGTCTTAAACCTTAAAAGAATAAAAACAATAAAATGTACAAAGTTCATTATACAATCCTGTAGATAAACAGTTGATTATACAAAGTTCATTTAAAAAGAAAATTCCCTTTTACATAATACATTCACATACAAAATTCATAATTCATTCTAATTCTTATTGACCAACTCTACTTACATGATTCATTAAATTATTTCACCCTTCAACCAATGACATTTCCTACCAATTCTTTAAAAGACTGCGTGCCAATCAAATTATCCCACATACAATTCTAATGGGACTCAGATCCTTACAATGACATAAAGTGCAATTTACAATTGAAAGTGCTCTACATTTTACTTCACACCTCTTTAATACATAGCAAATTTTCCATGTTACCATCAACCAATATCATTTTTAAAATAATCTATTTGAGCCATTTCAAACTATTTATTCGCCTTTACTCCCTACATTTTACCCGGCACTATAAGTTCAGTTAAAACCCCTCTTAATCCTATTAGAAATTGGCCTAGCGCACAAGTTACATTCACAAATCTCAAGTCTATTAGTAGCCTAAGCGCTTGATCCCGATTAATAAACTTTAAATTTAATTTAAATTAAAAACTTCTTACACACCTCTAAAAACCAATAGCAGTCCAAAAGTAGGTGTTGCGTGCTAAATTTCTGTTGTAAGCCACATGTACAGAAGCCCTGGGTATCCTTGAGAAATGTTTTTGCTTTAGGGTCCCTATAGCCTGGGTTCAGCCCAATTATGAACTTTAACACTGAGACCCTTAGTCTTGGGTTAGGTAGAGCTTCTATATAGGGGAAACTTTCCGGGTTCCTCCACCCCCCTGAGTTGAGATTTTACACTCTAAATACTTCAGATCTATTTCTCTTGCCCTTTCCTTCACTATTGTTTATAAGTTTTGTTTCAGAATCTGTGCACCGCGCCACTGATTACTGGGTAAGCCTAAGAGAACGCAGATCTTCTCTAACCGTCCTCTCACTTGTAACGCCCAATACAATTCACTTGTTGATATTTCTTTTTTACACAATCTCGCGATCTTACAAATCCCCTCGTCTCTTATGCTTAACCAAAACTTCAGCGCTGCTTGCAGTCCCTGGTAAATCCATGCCGTCATTTAACATTCTGCTCTTATAGCTTGTAACATACTTGAGGGAGGTAACGATAGCATACGCTTTACGCAAAAGCTTTCTTCTATCTCCCAATTTAATTTCCCTGAGAGTGTTAGAACTTCCACCCCATATTGAAACGGGGGACGTACCATGGCATTAAAAGCAGAAATAGCCAGCTGGAGGAAAGGGCCCCCATATTTGCTACTAAATTGTTTCAATCCCCAGACCGATAATAAAGTTTTATTTTTTAGGGCTTCAATATGATCTTTCCATCTCAAATCTGAGTCAAACCACATGCCTAGATATTTATCTTTTTTTCCTTCTGTAGTTTTTCACCTCCTAACAGGTAAACAAAATCACTCTTCACTTTCCCTATAGACATTATTTTGTTTTTTCCAAATTTACTGCCATTTATTTCCTTTGGCAATAAGAGTGGAACACCTCTGATTTCCTTTGTGGGCTTAACTCCGTCATATCCTTTATCACTAAATCGTCAGCATATAATAGGCAGGAAACATGTACGCCATTCAGTTTTGGGCTTAGGCCTTTAACCTCCTGCAGCAACTCAGGCAAGTCTGACAGAATTAATGTAAATAATATTGGTGCCAACACACAACCTTGGCGCAAACCATACTTTATGGGGATCTTTTTTGACAGTGAACCACTCGTGTGTAAAATTACTTGGGCCCAATTTTGTGAATGCAGACCCTGAAGAAGATATAACAAATCCAAATCGATCCCTAACTGTCTTAGCATGTCCCATAGCAATTTCCTATCTACCAAATCAAATGCGGCGCGAAAGTCCACAAAACAGGCTTACTCGCATTTGCATTGATTTTTTTGCTGAAGACTACAAACTAAAGCAGTGGGTGATTTTCGAGTGTCCTTCCTTAAATCCTCCTTGTTCTACTGGTATCAAATCTTTTTCCTCTGCCCATTCTTTAATTAACCCCAGCAATATCTTTGTGAATACCTTTTCACCTACGTCTAATAAGCTAATCAGCTGATAGTTTTTCTGTTGTGTTGGATCCTCCTTTTTATGGATTTGTCTTATCATGTCACCCTTCCAATTCTCTGGAAAACCTCCGTAATCAACAATTTTACAAAACTTATCATGAAAAAATGTAGTCCACCAATCAATTTTTTTTATTATTATAGCTGGGAGATTGTCTGGGCCGGCCGCTTTAGTTAGTTTAGGTGCGATAGTTTCTTTTATTTTTTGTGGGCTAAAGCTAATCTCATGTTCTCACCCATCTTCCTGGTGACACCATATCCTTCCTCAGCATCGATACCATCATATACAGTAGACAGATATTTATACCAATCATCTTCTCGAACCAAACACTGCATGGTTTCTGTTACTTTCTCCTCCCTTACTAATTTCCAGAAGCCCCTAATATTCCGTGTTCTTATCACTTCAATCATTGTGTCCCAATTTTTGCTAATATATTCCCGTTTCTTTCGTCTTATGGTTGTTTTATAACTCTGTTTTGCCTGTCAGAGCTGCGCTTCTGTGTCAATAGAGGGTTCTTTCCTAAATTCCCTTTCTAATCTTCGCATCTTTTGCTTTCTGCACCTACATTCCCAATTAAACCATACTTTACTATTATTACTCTTATATGGTTCTCCCTTCATCTTTCCCACTTGCGTTTTTTTTTTATTTAGTTTTTAGGCAGTCCACCATTAGCGCAAGGCCCCTATTATAACCTTTAAACATATCTCTTGGATCTTCCTCCATTGAAAGATTTGGATAATATACTATCAATTCATTGAGCGCTTCTAAACTACTTTCTGTAAGGCGGGTCGTTATCCTACGAAGGTTCTCAACAATGCCTTTTCTCTCTGATTTTTATCAGTTGACCGTATTGTTAATCGGAGTGGCCAATGATCACTGCCCTCTATATGCTCAACTTCAAAGTCCTGCACTTCTCCAAAGGACCAAGTATTTACAAAAGCATAATCAATGGGGCATATCTGGTTGCCTATTCAAAAAGTCTGTTTTGCTGGGCGATCCTTCTTCATACGTCCATTTAGACAGAACATACCTAGGGATCCTAAGGTTCTTACTAAGGACAAATCACGTGCAGAACATTCTACATTTGGGAAGATGCTATTTGGAATTTGTGCAACAACCAGTAGCTCCTTATACAGTTTGTCAATACTATTGGGATCGAGTTTGTGATTAAAATCTCCCAACATTATAGTCAAGTATCCTGATTTACCAATACTTAATAATTCCAGATCTTCCTCAAACAGACCCCGCTGAATGTCATAATCATACATATTCGCCGATTGTATATATGTACATTAATTATTACTAGCTGTTTAGCACCTCCAATTGTATTGTAGAGATCTACCTGGCCTGCCAAAGCCAACGACATTTAGGGGGTCATTACGACCCTGGCGGTCGGTGGTAAAGGGGCGGTAAGACCACAAACAGGCCGGCGGAAAAAAAATGGAATTATGACCGCGGAGGTGTCATCTGCCACTTCACCATTACGACCGCCATGGCGGTGAAGACTGCTGGGCTGGAGATTGCGGTCTCCAGCCGCGCTGTCGTCACTAGACCGCCAACGGTATCAGGACCCTGCATACCACCACGGATCTCGGGTGGTTGGGAACCGCCATGAGATCCATGGCGGTAGGCACTATCAGTGCCAGGGAATTCCTTCCCTGGCACTGATAGGGGTCTCCCCCACCCCGCTACCCACCACAAATCCTCCCCCCACACCACCACCCTAGCCACCCCCCAAAGGTGGCACAACCCCCCTCCCTACCCCAACCCCGACCATGCACATATACACACCCCTACATGCACACATACACCCCGACAACACATACCTGCACACATACGAACAGACATGCACACCATCCGACCCGCACACATTTCCCATACACACAGCACCCCCCGCACGCATACACTCACTCACTCACCCCCTCTACACTCTCACACGCACACCCCCATGCACGCACACAGCACACAACGCCCCCCCACCCCCTTCCCTAACGGACAATCAACTTACCTTGTCCGTTGATCCTTCGGGAGGGGACGGGATCCATGGGGGCAGCTCCGCCACCAGAACACCGTCACCAGAACACCGCCACACCGCATCATGGGATGCGATTCAGTGGGCGGTTTTCTGTTGACGTGGCGGTGGAGGTTGAGCAACCTCCACTTTCCCGCCGTCCACCAGTATGGCTGCTGGCGGCTTTCTGTACGAAAAAGGACGGCGGCCTGCCAGCGGTCATAATACGCGGCACGGAAGACCGCCACCACTGGCGGTCCATGGCGGTACCTCGGCGGTCTTGTGAAAAGACCGCCGAGGTCGTAATGACCCCCTTAGTTTTTATTTCTATTAACCTATTTGCTGTTCTTGTTGAAGCTAAGGTTATTAGGCCCCCTGATGGGCGACCTAACCCTTGCCGTGTTGCTCCCCTGAAGAGTCTCATGAAACCATCTACTGGATCAGTTTCATCGCACAACCAAGTTTCCTGGAAACACATTATATCACACTTTTCAAACTCTCCTTTAAATAAGTCTTGTTTTAAACATTTTTATAACCTCCCAAATTCCAGGAAGAAATCAAATGGCTGTGCGACGGGCTTAACTCCTAGTCCACAACACTCAATTCACCCCTCCTATAATTATCACGGGGGTCTACAAGGGGCTCAAAACAATTTCTCCACAGTGGATCGTTATTTTCAGCAACTACAGTTACACTTAGACTGCCATTATTTCCATCCATGCACCTTCTTCGCTTGTCATTATATAAAAAATTACACTGCACTTGATTAGGGAACAAACCTGCATGACACGTAAGGACACTTCCATCTTGAGTCTCACCCCCTAACTCACTTTGCTGTACTAATCTTATACTCTCCTTCCCTAGCTCCGTCTCTGCTTGCAGTACCAGACGTCTAATGCATTCAGAGCAGAAGAGTGCTTCACTCACCTCTTCCCTTTCCGAGCTTAGTATAAATCCTATTTGCTTTATATCTTCTGACTTAATTTCACATAGACTTGGACACCAGGCCATAACTTCTAGAAGGTGGGTACGATTCAAAGGTTTTAACTTTTTGCGCCTTTTACTCCCAATCTCTGTTCCCCAGGGTTCCAGATAGATCCACCTGCATTTACTTCCGCTAATGCTCTCCCACTCCCTCTTTTCCTCAGGATTTTTAGGTGAAAACGAAGTCCCGCTCTTTACTGGGTGAAAAAATGGGTTGGCTAATTCCCTACTTCTTACTAATCTCACTATATTATTCTCTCCCTCTAAACCACTACTTTCCTCTATTTCTTCTATTTCTTCCATTACTTCCATCTCCACTGCCTTTCTATGGGTAACTTTCTTTCTTTTTCCTCGCTGGCTAGCTTCTCTGTAGGGTGCGCTAGGTGCGCTAGGTGCGCTAGGTGCTAGGGCTACTAATTCCCACCCTTGGCCTCGGTCTGTTCTTGGGGTGTTGTCCTTTTACATGTGAAGTCGTATTTTATGAGCTACAGCTCTGAGCTGACCTTGACTATTAAATGAGATACTTGTTTCAAACTATATTTGACTTTCTAACCGACTGCCAGGTCCTCTCGTTGGCCTTGACTCCTCGCACCCCTTGTTTCTCCCGGAGAGTCGAGTGTACAGGTGGGAACGGCAGTACCCCAAGCCCCAGGGCACTGCCCGTCAATGATGTACCCAACAGGAATACTTCCAAGTAACCAGTGTCTGCCTCAGGACCCCAGATACACACCTCGCATCAGAGGTGGTCCTTACTGATGAAGTGCAGATGTGCACCTCGTTGTGCACTTGCAGGGGCGGTGACGCGGTGACAGACACCCCTGGAGGGTAGAGGGGCACGCGCAGCAACAGATCCAGTGATCAAGGGATAGTGAGTGTTTCACTCCATCCATCAAGAGACAATGGGAAGTGAGAGTGATAGTGAGTTATATTCCACCCATCAAGAGACAAAGGGAAGTGAGAGTGATAGGGAGAGTTATACTCCACCCATCAAGAGACAATGGGAAGTGAGAGTCTCTTCTCAAGGAATAGTGAGAGTTAAACTCCACCCATCAAGAGACAACTTGAAGTGAGAGTAATGGTGAGAGTTATACTCCACCCATCAAGAGACAATGGGAAGTGAGAGTGATAGTGAGAGTTATACTCCACCCATCAAGAGACAATGGGAAGTGAGAGTGAGAGTGAGAGTTATACTCCACCCATCAAGAGACAATGGGAAGTGAGAGTCTCTTCTCAAAGAATAGTGAGAGCTAAACTCCACCCATCAAGAGACAACTTGAAGTGAGAGTAATGGTGAGAGTTATACTCCACCCATCAAGAGACAATGGCAAGTGAGAGTGATAGTGAGAGTTATACTCCACCCATCAAGAGACAATGGGAAGTGAGAGTGATAGTGAGTTATACTCCACCCATCAAGAGACAAAGGGAAGTGAGAGTGAGAGTGAGAGTTATACTCCACCCATCAAGAGACAATGGGAAGTGAGAGTGAGAGTGAGAGTTATACTCCACCCATCAAGAGACAATGGGAAGTGAGAGTGATAGTGAGTTATACTCCACCCATCAAGAGACAAAGGGAAGTGAGAGTGATAGGGAGAGTTATACTCCACCCATCAAGAGACAATGGGAAGTGAGAGTCTCTTCTCAAAGAATAGTGAGAGTTAAACTCCACCCATCAAGAGACAACTTGAAGTGAGAGTAATGGTGAGAGTTATACTCCACCCATCAAGAGACAATGGGAAGTGAGAGTGAGAGTGAGAGTTATACTCCACCCATCAAGAGACAATGGGAAGTGAGAGTGAGAGTGAGAGTTATACTCCACCCATCAAGAGACAATGGGAAGTGAGAGTGATAGTGAGTTATACTCCACCCATCAAGAGACAAAGGGAAGTGAGAGTGATAGGGAGAGTTATACTCCACCCATCAAGAGACAATGGGAAGTGAGAGTCTCTTCTCAAAGAATAGTGAGAGTTAAACTCCACCCATCAAGAGACAACTTGAAGTGAGAGTAATGGTGAGAGTTATACTCCACCCATCAAGAGACAATGGCAAGTGAGAGTGATAGTGAGAGTTATACTCCACCCATCAAGAGACAATGGCAAGTGAGAGTGATAGTGAGAGTTATACTCCACCCATCAAGAGACAATGGGAAGTGAAAGTGATAGTGGGAGTTATACTCCACCCATCAAGAGACAATGGGAAGTGAGAGTGACAGTGAGAGTTATACTCTTCCCTTGAAGAGACAATGGGAAGTGAGAGTAATAGTGAGAGTTATACTCCACCCATCAAGAGACAATGGGAAGTGAGAGTCTCTTCTCAAGGAATAGTGAGAGTTAAACTCCACCCATCAAGAGACAACTTGAAGTGAGAGTAATGGTGAGAGTTATACTCCACCCATCAAGAGACAATGGGAAGTGAGAGTGATAGTGAGAGTTATACTCCACCCATCAAGAGACAATGGGAAGTGAGAGTGAGAGTGAGAGTTATACTCCACCCATCAAGAGACAATGGGAAGTGAAAGTGATAGTGGGAGTTATACTCCACCCATCAAGAGACAATGGGAAGTGAGAGTGACAGTGAGAGTTATACTCTTCCCTTGAAGAGACAATGGGAAGTGAGAGTAATAGTGAGAGTTATACTCCACCCATCAAGAGACAATGGGAAGTGAGCGTCTCTTCTCAAAGAATAGTGAGAGTTAAACTCCACCCATCAAGAGACAACTTGAAGTGAGAGTAATGGTGAGAGTTATACTCCACCCATCAAGAGACAATGGCAAGTGAGAGTGATAGTGAGAGTTAAACTCCACCCATCAAGAGACAACTTGAAGTGAGAGTAATGGTGAGAGTTATACTCCACCCATCAAGAGACAATGGCAAGTGAGAGTGATAGTGGGAGTTATACTCCACCCATCAAGAGACAATGGGAAGTGAGAGTGACAGTGAGAGTTATACTCCACCCATCAAGAGACAATGGCAAGTGAGAGTGATAGTGGGAGTTATACTCCACCCATCAAGAGACAATGGGAAGTGAGAGTGACAGTGAGAGTTATACTCTACCCTTGAAGAGACAATGGGAAGTGACAGTAATGGTGAGAGTTATACTCCACCCATCAAGAGTCAATGGGAAGTGAAAGTGATAGTGGGAGTTATACTCCACCCATCAAGAGACAACGGAAAGTGAGAGTCACGGTTCAAGGACTAGTGAGAGTTGTTTCTCCCATCAGCAGAAAGTGTGAGGTGTTCTGTACTCCTCACGAGGAGGTGGGAAGTGTGTTTAATCCTCCAGTAGGAAGGAGAATGCAAGGGTCACTGCTCAAGAGACAGGGTGACTCCACCTGCCCAGAGACAGCTGGTACTAAGCCCACCTCTTTCTACAGAAAGTGGACTTTCCACCCCACATCATCTGCCTTTCCCCGGAGCTCAAACTGAGAGTGAAGCTCCACCCAGACCTCTCAGGGCGCGGGAACTCTCAGCCCTACCCCCCAGAGAGCTGGAAGTCCACCCTACGGCTGCATCTTCCACAGCAGAGCCACATGACTCTGGAGATGGTCAACACGGGGCATCGAGCTGGGCATCCTCCGGGCACTGGGCAGTGTTCACAACACGGAGCCCATGTGCTCTGGAAAAACAAGCACACAAACCGCCTTTGTTTTCAGGGCATGGAATCTATTCACTTAAGATATTGTTCACATATCACTCTGCACATCCCACCCTGTCTCAGGGAGCAAGAGCCTGGTGCACAACTTACCCTGTCTCAGAGGCCATAAGTCCTAGTGCATATCTCACCATGTCTCAGGGAGCAAGAGGCCTGGTGCACCACTCACCCTGTCTCAGAGGCCATAAGTCCTAGTGCACATCTCACCATGTCCCAGGGAGCATAAGGCCTGGTGCATATCTCACCCAGCTTAGGAGTTCACAAGTCCAAGTGCACATCCCACCCTGTCTCAGAGGTCACAAGTCCTAGTGCACATCTCACCATGTCTCAGGAAGCATAAGGCCTGGTGCACATCTCAGCCTCCTTCAGAGTTCACAACTCTAAGTGCACATCCCACTCTGTCTCAGAGGTCACAAGTACTACTGCACATCTCACCCTTTCTGAGGGAGCATACGGCCTGGTGCACATCTCACCCTGCTTCAGCGTTCACAAGTCTAAGTGCAAATCCCACCCTGCCTCAGAGGTCACACGTCCTAGTGCACATCTCACCCTGCTTCAGCGTTCACAAGTCTAAGTGCACATCCCACCCTGTCTAAGAGGTCACAAGTCCTAGTACACATCTCACCCTGTCTCAGAGGCCACAAGTCCTAGCGCACATCCCACCCTGTCTCAGGAAGCATAAGGTCTGGCGCACCTCTCATCCTGCTTCAGAGTTCACAAGCCTAAGTGCACATCCCAGCCTGCCTCAGAAGTCACAAGTCCTAGTTCACATCTCACCCTACTTCAGAGTTCACAACTCTAAGTGCACATCCCACTTTGTCTCAGAGGTCACAAGTCCTACTTCACATCTCTCCCTGTCTGAGGGAGCATACGGCCCGGTGCACATCTCACCCTGCTTCAACGTTCACAAGTCTAAGTGCACATCCCACCCTGTCTCAGAGGTCACAAGTCCTAGTGCACACCTCACCCTGCTTTGGAGTTCACAAGTCTAAGTGCACATCCCACCCTGTCTCAGAGGGCACAAGTCCTAGTGCACATCTCACCCTGCTTCAGAGTTCAGAAGTCTAAGTGCACATTCCACCATGTCTCAGAAGTCACAAGTCCTACTACACATTTCACCATTTCTCAGGAAGCATAAGGCCTGGTGCACATCTCACCCTGCTTCAGAGGTTACAAGTCTAAGGGCACATCTCACCCTGCCTCAGAGGTCACTAGTCCTAGTGCACATCTCACCATGCCTCAGAGGGCAGAAGTCCTAGTGCACATCCCATCCTGTCTCAGAGGCCACAAGTCCTAGTGCACATCTCACCATGTCTCAGATGTCACAAGTCCTAGTGCACATCCCACCATGTCTCACAGGTCACTAGTCCTAGTGCACATCTCACCATGCCTCAGAGGGCAGAAGTCCTAGTGCACATCCCATCCTGTCTCAGAGGTCACAAGTTTTAGGGCACTCCTCGCCACATCTAAGACGTCACAAGTCCTAGTGCACACCCCACCATGTCTCAGAGGTCACAAGTCCTAATGCACATCTCACCATGTCTCAGGGAGCATAAGGCCTGATGAACATTTTACCCTGCATCTGAGTTCTTAACTCTAAGTGCACATTCCACCCTGCCTCAGAGGTCACAAGTCCTAGTGCACATCTCACCATGTTTCAGGGAGCATAAGGCCTGGTTCACAGCTCACCCATCTTCAGAGTTCACAAGCCTAAGTGCACATCCCAGCCTGCCTCAGAAGTCACAAGTCCTAGTGCACATCTCACCCTACTTCAGAGTTCACAACTCTAAGTGCACATCCCACTCTGTCTCAGAAGTCATAAGTCCTACTGCACATCTCACTCTGTCTGAGGGAGCATACGGCCCAGTGCACATCTCACCCTGCTTCAGCGTTCACAAGTCTAAGTGCACATCCCACCCTGTCTCAGAGGTCACAAGTCCTAGTGCACACCTCACTCTGCTTCGGAGTTCACAAGTCTAAGTGCACATCCCACCCTGTCTCAGAGGGCACAAGTCCTAGTGCACATCTCACCCTGCTTCAGAGTTCAGAAGTCTAAGTGCACATTCCACCATGTCTCAGAAGTCACAAGTCCTACTACACATTTCACAATTTCTCAGGAAGCATAAGGCCTGGTGCACATCTCACCCTGCTTCAGAGGTTACAAGTCTAAGGGCACATCTCACCCTGCCTCAGAGGTCACTAGTCCTAGTGCACATCTCACCATGCCTCAGAGGGCAGAAGTCCTAGTGCACATCCCATCCTGTCTCAGAGGCCACAAGTCCTAGTGCACATCTCACCATGTCTCAGATGTCACAAGTCCTAGTGCACATCCCACCACGTCTCACAGGTCACTAGTCCTAGTGCACATATCACCATGCCTCAGAGGGCAGAAGTCCTAGTGCACATCCCATCCTGTCTTAGAGGTCACAAGTTTTAGGGCACTCCTCGCCACATCTAAGACGTCACAAGTCCCAGTGTACACCCCACCATGTGTCAGAGGTCACAAGTCCTAATGCACATCTCACCATGTCTCAGGGAGCATAAGGCCTGATAAACATTTTACCCTGCATCGGAGTTCTTAACTCTAAGTGCACATTCCACCCTGCCTCAGAGGTCACAAGTCCTAGTGCACATCTCACCATGTATCAGGGAGCATAAGGCCTGGTTCACAGCTCACCCATCTTCAGAGTTCACAAGCCTAAGTGCACATCCCAGCCTGCCTCAGAAGTCACAAGTCCTAGTGCCGTCTCACCCTACTTCAGAGTTCACAACTCTAAGTGCACATCCCACTCTGTCTCAGAGGTCATAAGTCCTACTGCACATCTCACCCTGTCTGAGGAAGCATACGGCCCAGTGCACATCTCACCCTGCTTCAGCAGTCACAAGTCTAAGTGCACATCCCACCCTGTCTAAGAGGTCACACGTCCTAGTACACATCTCACCCTGTCTCAGAGGCCACAAGTCCTAGCGCACATCCTACCCTGTCTCAGGAAGCATAAGGTCTGGCGCACCTCTCATCCTGCTTCAGAGAGCACAAGTCTTAGTGCACATCACATCCTGTTTCAGAGGTCACAAGTCCTTGTGCACATCTCACCATGTCTCAGAGGGCAGAAATCCTTGTGCACATCTCACCCTGCTTCAGAGTTCACTAGTCTAAGTGCACACCCGACCACGTCTCAGAGGGCACAAGACCTAGTGCACATCTCACCCTGCTTCAGAGTTCAGAAGTCTAAGTGCACATCCCACCCTGTCTCAGAGGTCACAAGTACTAGTGCACATCTGACCATGTCTCTGGGAGCATAAGGCCTGGTGCACATCGCACCCTGCTTCAGAGAGCATAAGGCCTGGTGCACAACTCACCCTGCTTCAGAGTTCACACGTCTAAGTGCACATCCCACCCTGTCTCAGAGGTCACAAGTCCTAGTGCACACCTCACCCTGCTTCGGAGTTCACAAGTCTAAGTGCACATCCCACCCTGTCTCAGAGGGCACAAGTCCTAGTGCACATCTCACCCTGCTTCAGAGTTCAGAAGTCTAAGTGCACATTCCACCATGTCTCAGAGGTCACAAGTCATAGCACACATCTCACCATTTCTTAGGGAGCATAAGGCCTGGTGCACATCTCACCCTGCTTCAGAGGTTACAAGTCTAAGGGCACATCTCACCCTGTCTCAGAGGTCACCAGTCCTAGTGCACATCTCACCATGTCTCAGATGTCACAAGTCCTAGTGCACATCTCACCCTGTCTCAGAGGTCACTAGTCCTAGTGCACATCTCACCATGCCTCAGAGGGCAGAAGTCCTAGTGCACATCCCATCCTGTCTCAGAGGTCACAAGTTTTAGGGCACTCCTCGCCACATCTAAGACGTCACAAGTCCTAGTGCACACCCCACCACATCTCAGAAGTCACAAGTCCTAATGCACATTTCACCATGTCTCAGGGAGCATAAGGCCTGGTGAACATTTTACCCTGCATCGGAGTTCTTAACTCTAAGTGCACATTCCACCCTGCCTCAGAGGTCAAAAGTCCTAGTGCACATCTCACCCTGTCTCAGGGAGCATAAGACCAGGTGCACATCTCAACCTGCTTCCGAGTTCACAAGTCCAAGTGCACATCCCACCCTGTCTCAGAGGTCACAAGTCCCAGGGTACATCTCACCCTGGCTCAGGGAGCATAAGGCCCGATGCACATCTCACCCTGTCTCATGAGCATAAGGCCTGGTGCACATTTCACCCTGCTTCAGAGTGCACAAGTCGAAGCGCACATCCCACCCTGTCTCAGAGGCCACAAGTCCTAGTGCACACCCCACCACATCTTGGAGATTACAAGTTCTAGTGCACATCTCACCACATCTCAGAGGTCGCAAGTCCTAGTGGACATCCCACCCTGTCTCAGATGTCACAAGTCCTCGTGGACATCTCACCTTTGTCTCAGAGGTCACTAGTCCTAGTGCACATCTCACCATGCCTCAGAGGGCAGAAGTCCTAGTGCACATCCCATCCTGTCTCAGAGGTCACAAGTTTTAGGGCACTCCTCGCCACATCTAAGACGTCACAAGTCCTAGTGCACACCCCACCACATCTCAGAAGTCACAAGTCCTAATGCACATTTCACCATGTCTCAGGGAGCATAAGGCCTGGTGAACATTTTACCCTGCATCGGAGTTCTTAACTCTAAGTGCACATTCCACCCTGCCTCAGAGGTCAAAAGTCCTAGTGCACATCTCACCCTGTCTCAGGGAGCATAAGACCAGGTGCACATCTCAACCTGCTTCCGAGTTCACAAGTCCAAGTGCACATCCCACCCTGTCTCAGAGGTCACAAGTCCCAGGGTAGATCTCACCCTGGCTCAGGGAGCATAAGGCCCGATGCACATCTCACCCTGTCTCATGAGCATAAGGCCTGGTGCACATTTCACCCTGCTTCAGAGTGCACAAATCGAAGCGCACATCCCACCCTGTCTCAGAGGCCACAAGTCCTAGTGCACACCCCACCACATCTTGGAGATTACAAGTTCTAGTGCACATCTCACCACATCTCAGAGGTCGCAAGTCCTAGTGGACATCCCACCCTGTCTCAGATGTCACAAGTCCTCGTGGACATCTCACCTTTGTCTCATGAGCATAAGACCTGGTGCACATCTCACCCTGTCTCATGAGCATAAGGCCTGGTGCACATCTCACTTTTACTCAGAGTCCACAAGTCTAAGTGCACATCCCACCCTGTCTCAGAGGCCACAAGACCTTTTGCACACTCGACCATGTCTCAGAGGTCACAAGTCCTAGTGCACATCCCACCCTGTCTCAGGGAGCATAAGGCCTGGTGCACATTTCACCCTGTTTCAGAGTTCACAAGTCTAACTGCACATCCCACCCTGTCCCAGATGCCACAAGTCCTCGTGGACATCTCACCCTGTCTCAGTGAGCATGAGACCTGGTGCACATCTCACCCTGCTTCCGTGTTCACAAGTTTAAGTGCACATCACACCCTGTCACAGAGGTCACAAGCCCTAGTGCACATCTCACCCTACTTCAGAGTTCACAAGTCTAAATGCACATCTCACTCTGTCTCAGAGGTCACAAGTCCTAGGGTACATCTCACCCTGTCTCAGTGAGCATAAGACTTCGTGCACATCTCACACTGTCTCATGGAGCACAAGGCATGGTGCAGATTTCGCCCTTATTCAGAGTGCCCAAGTCTAAGTGCACATCCCACCCTGTCTCAGAGGTCACAAGTCCTAGTGCACATCTCACCATGCCTCAAAGGGCAGAAGTCCTAGTGCACATCCCCCGTCTCAGGGAGCATAAAAACTGGTGCACATCTCACCCTCCTTCAGAGTTCACAAGTCCAAGTGCACATCCCACCCTGTCTCAGAGGTCACAAGTCCCAGGGTACATCTCACCTTGTCTCAGGGAGCATAAGGCTTGGTGCACATTTCACGCTGCCTCTGAGTGCACAAGCACATTCTACCACATCTGAGAGGTCACAAGTCTTAATGCACATCCCACCATGTCACAGAGTGCACAAGTCTAAGTGCACATCCCACCCTGTTTCAGAGGCCACACGTCCTAGTGCACATCCCACCCTGTCTCATAGATGACAACTCACAGGGCACATCTCACCGCGCCTTAGAGGTTACAAGTCCTAGTGCACTTCCCACCCTGTCTCAGGGAGCATAAGGCCTGGTGCACATTTCACCCTGCTTCCGAGTTTACAAGTCTAAATGCACACCCCACCCTGTCTCAGAGATCACAAGTCCTAGTGAGCACCCCACCCTGTCTCAGAGGCCACAAGTGTAAGTGCACATCCCACTTTGTCTCAGAGGTCACAAGTCCTAGTGCACATCCCACCCTGTCTCAGAGGCCACAAGTCCTAGTGCACATCTCCCCCGTCTCAGGGATCATAAGACCTGGTGCACATCTCACCCTCCTTCAGAGTTCACAAGTCTAAGTGCACATCCTACCCTGTTTCAGAGGTCACAAGTCCCAGGGTACATCTCACCTTGTCTCAGGGAGCATAAGGCCTGGTGCACATTTTTCCCTGCTTCTGAGTTCACAAGTCTAAGTGCACATCCCACCCTGTTTCAGAGGTCACAAATCCCAGTGCACATCTCACCCTGTCTCAGGGACCATAAGGCTTGGTGCACATCTCATGCTGTCTCGTGTAGCATACTGTAAGGCCTGGTGTACATTTTGCCCTGCTTCAGAGTGCACAGGTCTAAGTGCACATCCCACCCTGTCTCCGAGGTCACAAGTCCTAGTGCACATCTCACCATGTCTGGGAGGGCAGAAATCTTAGTGCACATCCCACCTTGTCTCAGAGGTCACAAGTCCTAGTGCACATCTCATCCTGTCTCAGGGAGCATAAAGCCTGGTGCACATCTCACGCTGTCTCATGGAGCATAAGGCCTGGTGCACATTTCACCCTGCTTCAGAGTGCACAAGTCTAAGTGCACACCCTACCCTGCCTCAGAGGTCACAAGTCCTAGTGCACATCTCACCCTGTATCAGAGGGCCAAGTCCTAATGCACATCCCACCCTGTCTCAGAGGTCACAAGTCCTAGTGCACATCTCACCCTGTCTCATGGAGCATAAGACCTGGTGCACATCTCACCCTGTCTCATGGAGCGTAAGGCCTGGTTCACATTGCACCCTGCTTCAGAGTGCACAAGTCTAAGTGCACATCACACCACGTCTCAGACGTCACAACTCCTAGTGCACATCCCACCATGTCTCAGAGGTCACACGTCTTTGTGCATACCTCGCCCTGTCTCAGAATTAACAAGTTTAAGTGCACATTCCACCCTGTCTCAGAGGTTACAAGTCCTAGGTCACACCTCACCACAATCAGAGGCCACAAGTCCTAGTGCACATCCCACCCTGTCTCAGAGGTCACAAGTCCTAGTGCACATCCCACCCTGACTCAGAGGCCACAAGTCCTAGTGCACATCAAACCTTCTACCAGGGAGCATAAGGCCTGGCGCACATCTCACCTTGCTTCAGAGTTCACAAGTCTAAGTGAACATCCCACCCTGTCTTAGAGGTCACAAGTCCTAGTGCACACCTCACCCTGTCTTAGAGAGCATACGGCCTGGTGCACATCTCACCCTGTCTCAGAGGCTACAAGTCTAAGTGAACATCCCACCCTGTCTCAGAGTTCACAAGTCCTAGTGCACACCTCACCCTGTCTTAGGGAGCATAAGGCCTGGTGCACATCCCACCCTGTCTCAGAGTTCACAAGTCCTAGTGCACATCCCACCTTGTCTCAGAGGCCACAAATCCTAGTGCACCTCTCACTCTGTCTCAGAGGTCACAAGTCCTAGTGCACATCTCACCCTGTCTCAGGGACCATAAGGCTTGGTGCACATCTCATGCTGTCTCATGGAGCATAAGGCCTGGTGCACATTTCGCCCTGCTTCAGAGTGCACAAGTCTTAAGTGCACACCCCACCCTGTCTCAGAGAGCAGAACTCCTAAGGACCACCCCACCCTATTTTAGAGGGGAGAATTCCTAAGTGCACATCACACCCTATCTCAGAGGGAAAGCATCCTAGTGCACATCTCACCGTTTCTGAGTGAGCAAGATTCCTAAGTGCACACCCCACCCTCTCACGGAGGACAGAAGTCCTGCAGCAATGCTGAAACCCTGCAGACTCGTGCATGCACGAGTGCTTCAGATCCCTCGCACTCTTAAAGCTTCTATCCAGACGTATAACGCACGGGGAACTCCCACGTACATGTGTTTATTGACGAGTTCTTCAACATGCTTCGTGCACCTCATATGTACTTCTGGGCGCTACATAGGATCACTAGAGGTGACTGTGCTGTCAGAAGTTTGAATCCAGTCAGTGTGGGAGTGCTTCCCACCTGGCATTCAAGCCCTCACAGTTCAGGTTTCAGATCCTCCCCCTGAGCACATGTAGTTTGCTTCTGATCTCAGGAGGGGGCTCAGAGGCCCCGCACTCTCAGGGTCTTTCCTCCACGTTTCAGTCCTTCGTACGGTCTGTGTGAGGTCCAGTGCCCAGCTGATGACTGTAGGGAGCAGTGAAGGTCATTTCTAAGAGCTGCCTTGACTTTTACCCTAGTAAGATTCCTGAACACGCAGAGGTCCATGAAACTCTCACACAACGCATCCATCACTCTCACGAACCCATCCAGCACTCTCACAAACCCATCCAGCCAGCCGACGCTCTCACACACCCAACTCAAAACTCTCGCACAGGGAGCACTCTCACAAAACCCATCCCGCCAGCCGACGCTCTCACACAACCTACTCAAAACTCTCACACTGAGAGCACTCTCACAAAACCCATCCAGCCAGCCGACGCTCTCACACGCCCTACTCAAAACTCTCACACAGGGAGCACTCTCACAAAACCCATCCCGCCAGCCGACGCTCTCACACAACCTACTCAAAACTCTCACACAGAGAGCACTCTCACAAACCCATCCAGCACTCTCACAAAATCCATCCACAGACAACCCAGCACTCTCACACAACCCATCCAGCACTCTCACAAACCCATCCAGCCAGCCGACGCTCTCACACACCCTACTCAAAACTCTCACACATGGAGCACTCTCACAAAACCCATCCAGCCAGCCGACGCTCTCACACACCCTACCCAAAACTCTCACACAGAGAGCACTCTCACAAAACCCATCCAGCCTGCCGATGCGCTCATACACCCTACCCAAAACTCTCACAGAGAGCACTCTCGCAAAACCCATCCAGCCAGCCGACGCTCTCAGACACCCTACCCAAACCTCTCATACAAAGCATCCAGCACTCTCTCATAACCCATCCATCTGACACTCTCACACACCCCACTCATGCAAGCTCTCCCACACACCTAGCCCAGCGCTCTCTCACATCCCATCCAACACTCTCACCCACCCCATCCAGCTGGCACTCTCATAGAACCCATCCAACAGATGCTCACACACACCTCCCAGCTGACACTACTCTACTCTACAATACTCCACTCCACTCTACAACATGCCATGACAATCTATTCCACTCCACCTGATGACACTCTACTCCACCCCACTTTACACCATTCCACTCTGCACCACTTGAGTCCATAGCACTCCACTCTATGACACTCCAGACTGCGCTACTCTAAGGCACTCTACTCCACTCCATTCCACAACACTCTATCTCACTTTACTTTAGCCCCCTCTACTCCTTGCTACATCACTCCACTCTAAGCCACCCCACTCTATGCATCTCAGCTCTAGAGCACTTAAAGCCACTCTATGCCACTCCACTCTAGGACACTCTATGCAACTCCACTGTACATCACTCTATGACACTCCACTCTATGCCACTCCACACTATGCTAATCCACTCTTCGCCACCCTAATTTATTACATTCTATGCCACTCTTTGACAGTTCACTCTAGTATACTCCACGCCACTTTACTTCACTCTACAACACTCCACTCTATGACACTTTAAGCCACTTCACTCTATGATACTCCACTCTTTGCCACTGTATGCCACTCCACTCTGCGACACTCTATGACACTCCTTGCCACTCTATGACATTTCTCTCAGTGACATGCTACACCACTCCAATTTATGGCACTCTCTATGTTCCTCCATGCCACTTTATGCCACTCCACTCTACTGCACTCCACGCCACTTTACTCCACTGTAGGCCACTCCACACTATGCCACTCCACTCTAGGACACTTTACTCCTTTTTTAATGCTATGCCACTCCACTCTACGGCACCCCACTCTATGTCACTCCACTCTATGCCACTCCACCCTACGCCACTCTAGACCACTCTACTCTACTCTACAGTACTCCACTCCACTCTACAACATGCCACGACACTCTATTACACTCCACCTGATGACACTCTACTTCACCCCACTTTACGCCATTCCACTCTACACCACTTCAATCCATGGCACTCCACTCTATGACACTCCAACCTACGCTACTCTAAGGCACTCAACTCCACTCCATTCCACAACACTCTATCTCACTTTACTTTAGCCCCCTCTACTCCTTGCTACACCACTCCACTCTAAGCCACCCTACTCTATGCATCTCAGCTCTACAGCACTTAAAGCCACTCTATGCCACTCCACTCTAGGACACTCTATGCAACTCCACTCTACATCACTCTATGACACTCCACTCTATGTCACTCCACACTATGCTAATCCACTCTTCGCCACCCTAATTTATTATAGTCTATGCCACTCTTTGACAGTTCACTCTACTATACTCCGTGCCACTTTACTCCACTCTACAACACTCCACTCTTTGCCACGTTATGCCACTCCACTCTGCGACACTCTATGACACTCCTTGCCACTCTATGACATTTCTCTCAGTGACATTCTACACCACTCCAATGTATGCCACTCTCTATGTTCCTCCATGCCACCTTATGCCACTCCACTCTACTGCACTCCACGCCACTTTACTCCACTGTAGGTCACTCCACACTATGCCACTCCACTCTAGGACACTTTACTCCATTCCCTGCTATGCCACTCCACTCTATGGCACTCCACTCTATGCCAGCCTACTCTATGACACTTCACTCTACACTGCGCCTCTCTTAGACACTCCACTCTATGCCACTTCACTGTACGACGCTCTATAGCCCTCCACTCTATAGCACTCTATGCTGCTCCACTGTATGCCAGTTTACTCTACTGCACTCCACTCTACAACAGTCCATTCCACTCTATGGCACTCCGCTCTGTGCCACTGTACTCTACTTCACTCTGCGCCACTCTATTCCAATTTACTCCACTCTACTCCACTCTATGCCACTCTACTTTGCTCATCTCTATGGTACTTTACTCCACTCTATGATACTCTACTCCTTTCCACTCTACTCTACTCCACTCCACTCCATTCTATGCCAATCCCCTTTATTCCACTCCATGGCACTCCGCTCCACAACACTATGCTCTACGATACTCTACGCCACGCCACTCTGACACTTTACTCCACCTACAACACTTTGCTCCACTCAACTCTACGCCCCTCCATTCTACGCTCTTCCACTCTACACCCCTCAATGTCATAAACCTCTACTCTACAACATTCTATACCACCCTCCACCACTTTAAAACACTCTAAGATACTCTACTCATTGCCATTCTATGCCACTCTACTCATCTCTACGCCTCTCCTCTACATTCCACTCTACAACACTCCACTCTATAAAACTTCACTCAATCACACTCCACTCCACGACACTCCACTCTATCCCACTCCACTCTGCAACACTTCCCTCTATGACACTCCACTCTACTACACCCCCCTCTCCTCTCGTTTCTACAACACCTTGTGACACTCTACTCCACTCTATGTCACTCCACTCTACCACACTCTGTGACACCCTAAGCCCCTCCACTCTATTTCAGTTCACTCTATGACACTTCACACTAGGACACTTTACTCCACTCTATAACTCTCTACTACACTCTGCAGCACTCTACTTCACTCTATGTCACCCCATGAGGCATGGGAAGGAGCAGGAAACAGGGAGGGAACGAATGGTGAGAGAAACCAATGCAATGAACCACGACTTAGAGAAACCATGTAAAACAATGACACGTGACAGGGGTCAACAGAAGGTAACCAGCAAATGGAAAACACAGCTGTGAAGCCGAGATGAGGCATTAATCTGCTGAAGAAAGAGATACCAAATGTATTCCACCATGCTGGGGAGGATGTGGTGATGACTCATTTGAACAACATGGTGTAGGTTGGTCCTGAGATGCTGAAATGGAGCCCTGGCAGGGCTGACACAATGTTACTCATGTGAGAAGAAGCAGTTGGTCAATGTGCGCTATAAACAGTCCATGTTACATCTTTGCATTACACCCCTCCACCCTGACACGCATCTCATCATAACTGTGCTGAAAGGAGGAGTCTTTACCTTCTCTGTGGAAAGCCGTGGATGGGAAGATGCATGGTGGCCATGGATAATAAGTCAATCGGCTGCCTTTGAATGTATGTTAAGATTAACGCAGAGTGTGCTGAAGGACAAATATTTATTGATCTAAAAAGAGAACACAATGTAGGAAAGTACCCTCTTTTTGGCATGGTTACCACCACTTTTTGCCTGATGTCAGTGTGTTTTGACTGTGTTCACTGGGATCCTGCTAACCAGGACCCCTGTGACTGTGCTCTCTCCCTCTAAATTTGGTTGCTGGGACTTCACACACCCCACATTTAGTGCCCCCTTATAAGTCCCTAGTATATGGTACCCAGGTACCCAGGGCATTGGGGCACCAGAGGTTCCCCATGGGCTGCAGCATGCATTATGAAACCCATGGGAGCCCAGGTAAAATGTGTTTGTGCCCTGCCATTGCAGTCCGCATGAAAGGATGCATGCACCCTTTCACTTCAAGTCACTGCACCAGGTCACTATAAGTCACCCCTATGGTAGACCCTCCTAGCCCATATGGCAGGGTGCAGGTACCTGTGTTTGAGGGCACCCCTGCATGAGCAGAGGTGCCCCCACGAACTCCAGCACTCACGAACTTTGTGAGTGCAGGGACACCATTTTATGCCTGTACTGGATATAGGTCACTACCTATGTCCAGCTACATAATGGTAACTCCGAACCTGGCCATGTTTGGTATCAAACATGTCAGAATCATACCTCAATGCTGTTGTCAGTATAGGTTGTATGATTCCATGCACTCTGGGGACACCTTAGAGGACTCCTATTTTTGCTCCTACCAGTTTTCTGGGGTTTTCTGGGCAGGCCACGCTTCTGCCACCCCTCAGACGGGTTTCTGCCTTCCTGCTGCTTGACCAGCTCAAGCCCAGGAAGGCAGAACAAAGGATTTCCTTTGGGAGAGGGAGACAACACCTTCGCTGTTTGGAAATTGGAGGTACATGGCTTGGGAGTAGTAGCCTCCCCAAGCCACTGGTATGCTTTGAAGGGCACACTTGGTGCCCTCCTTGCATAAACTAGTCTGCACCAGTTCAGGGGCCTTCAGTCCCTGCTCTGGTGTGAAACAGGACACTGGAAAGGGGAGTAACCACTCCCCTGTCCATTACCACCCCAAGGGTGGTGCCCAGAGCTCCTCTAGGCGGGCCCTTGATTCTGCCATCTTGAAACCAAGGCGGACAGAGGCCCCTGGGAGCATCTGAGTGGCCAAGTCAGGCAGGTAATGTCACAGGCCCCCCCTCCTGATAGGTGGTCACCCTGCTAGGAGAACAATCTCCCTTTCAGAGCTATTTAGGGTCTCCCTCTTGGATGGTTCCTCAGATTCGATGTCAACGACTCCGGCAGGACTTCTCTGCAATGTTTACTTCAACTTCTGGCCACTGAAACCGCAACTGGGCTTCACAGGAACCTACAATATGCAGCTACAGCGACGACTATGCTCTCCAACATTGTTTCTCAGGCTCCTTCCAGCAACTGCAACTTTTCCGTGGCTTTGCATCCTCTGAGGATGACAAGTCTTCTGTCTGCATGAGAAGGAAGAAGGAATCTCCCTTGGAGTGAAGGAGTCACTCCCCTGCATCCCCAGGCACCAACTTTAACGATGACTGGCTGTGTGGATCTCCTCTCCCCCAGAGCTGTATGGATCCTGCATCATGGGTGGTAGTCTGGAGTGGTCCCCTCGGCCCTCTCTACCAGCTGTCAACTTTGGAGATGGTAAGTTCTTGCCTCTTCATGCAGGACAGTACCCCCATGCACCACGTCTCTTGCAGCTATCAAGGCTTGTTGGTATCTCCTCCATGGGATCTTCAGGCTTCATGTAGCCCCAGCCCCCAGCACTCTTCTCTGTGACATTCAGCCCTCTGCATGCTTCTCCAGTGACATCGGACGTCTTCCAAGGTGTGCTGCCTAGGCCGCACCGCAACTCCTGTGCTTGCTGCCTGTGGGTCGCCTGTGGGGGCTGCCTCCTCTTCCTGTGGCTCTGCTCACTGCTGAGGGTCACCCGGGACTCCCCTCCATGGGTTGACTCCTCCTGGACCTTGCTGATCCCCGGCAGCCCCTCATTTCTTTTCCAGCAACAGTTGTCTTTGCCAAGGCATGTTGATGGTGCTTCCACACCACTGACAGACTGCAAACCTTCTTCCAGCATGGGACATTGATGCATCACCCCAGGACCTTGGGACGTTGACTGCATCACTCCAGAAACTCTTCAGCTGCTCCAGTACTGCACTGCTGACTATTTTCGTCCACCGTCAACCCGTTAATGCATCCAGAGACAGGTGGGTAGTGGCTCCTGCCACGACCGGACACTGCAATGTGAACTGGACTTGGTCCCCTTTCTTTCCAGGTCTTCCTCTTCCAGGATCCACCTTTGGTTTCTTGCAGTCTTGTCTGGGTCTTGCAATATCCTTCTCTGAAGTCCTTTTGGTGGGTTTGGGTAGAACCAGCTACTTACCTCTTTTCTCCTGGTCGCTGAGGGGCACCCTGGTACATACTTTGTTGGTTTCCTAGTTCCTCCAGCTCCCCTCTACCGATTCCACTTCCTTGGGTGGGGGCCCAACTTTCGAATTCCACTTTCTTAGTATATGGTTTGGTCCCCCGCCTTGTCCTTCACTATTGTGTATTGCTTTCACTGTTTTCTATTTTCGGTTTATGCTAATTCCTGACTGCTAATGTAGATATAGTAGTGTGTTTACTTACCTCAAGTTGGGGTATTGCCTATATAGTATTTTGGTATTTGTGTTAACATAATAAAGTACCTTTATTTTTGGAACACTGTGCAGTTCTTTCATGTGTGTAAGTGCTGTCTGACCACAGTGGTATTGCATAAACTTTGCATGTTTCCTAGATAGGTCTTGGCTGCTCATCCACAGCTACCTCTAGAGAGCCTGGCTTCCTAGACACTGACTACACCTCACTAATAGGGGATACTTGGACCTGGTATAAGGTGATAACATCATAGGTGCTCACCACACACCAGGCCAGCTTCCTACACAAAAGACAAGATATGAAACAGAAAAGGAGGTCGAAAGGGACTGCCATCACACCACTTTACCACAACGCAGCACAGCAAACACATCCTCCCCAGCACGGATAAAACAAGCACTGGTGGAGGCATGGCTGTGCAAGTTAGAGACCCATTACGGCAGCTTCCTTAATTAGATCTGCCCTGAAACTATTTAACAGATTGGGGTGCTAATGTAAAACCCTGACTTGGAGGTGAAGTATTAAATCAAGAGTAGACTCCACTGATGGACCACCCCACTATGTACTCTTTAGACTGTAGGATGCATCACAGATTCTACTCTGGGGTGGCATTTCCTTCAGACATCAGTGGGTTTTCTCTTAACGCCCAACTCTAAATCAAGCTGCCTGTGTCAACAAATCTTCCACCAGGGCCCAAATGTCCTTAAGCATCAAATATTGATGGTTAGCCACACACAAGGCAAAGAAGCCCTGAGACGCTAGCCAAGCACAAGGCGAGGAAGACCTGAGACAGCTAGCTATGCACAAGACAAGGAAGCCCTGAGAGGCTAGCCAAGCCCAAGATGATGAACCCTGAGACAGCTAACCACACAGAAAGCGATGAAGCACTGGGAGGAAAGCCAAGCCCAAGGAGACAAACCCTGGAACAGCTAACCATGCACAAGGTGACAAAGCCCTGAGAGGCGATCCAAGCGCAAGATGAGGAAACCCTAAGAGGCTAGCTAAGCTCAAGGTGATGAAGCCCTGAGATGGTTAGCAACACACAAGGCAAGGAAACCCTGAGAGGCTAGCTACGCACAAGATGAGGAATCAGAGAGAGGTTAGCTATGCACAAGACGAGGAAGCCCAGAGTGGCTAGCTACGCACAAGATGAGGAAGCCCAGAGAGGCTAGCTATGCTCACAGCGAGAAAACCCTGAGAGGCTAGCTGCCCACAAGGTGAGGAACCCCTGAGAGGCTAGCCAATACCCAAGGCAATGAAGCACTGAGAGGCTAGCCAAACACAAGGGGAGGAGGCCCTGAGGTGGCTAACCATGCACAAGGAGAGGAAGCACTGAGATGGCTAGCTACGCACAAGACAAGGAAACCCTGAGTGGCTAGCTATGCACAAGGCGAGGACACCCTGAGAGGCTAGCTACGCACAAGATGAGGAAGCCATGAGATGGCTAGCTATGCACAAGATGAGGAAGTCCTGAGAGGCTAGCTATGCACACAGAGAGAAAACCGTGAGAAGCTAGCTGCCCACAAGGTGAGGAAGCCCTGAGAGGCTAGCCAATGCCCAAGGCAATGAAGCACTGAGAGGCTAGCCAAACACAAGACGAGGAGGCCCTGAGGTGGCTAACCACGCAGAAGGAGAGGAAGCACTGAGATGGCTAGCTACGCACAAGACGAGAAAACCCTGAGAGGCTAGCTACGCACAAGGGAAGGACACCCTGAGAGGCTAGCTATGCACAAGACGAGGAAACCCTGAGAGACTAGACATGCACAAGGCAAGGAAGCCCTGAGAGGCAAGCTATGCACAAGATGAGGAAGCCATGAGATGGCTAGCTATGCACAAGATGAGGACGCCCTGAGAGGCTAGCTATGCACACAGCGAGAAAACCGTGAGAGGCTAGCTGCCCACAAGGTGAGGAAGCCCTGAGAGGCTAGCCAATGCCCAAGGCAATGAAGCACTGAGAGGCTAGCCAAACACAAGACGAGGAGGCCCTGAGGTGGCTAACCACGCACGAGGAGAGGAAGCACTGAGATGGCTGGCTACGCACAAGACAAGGAAACCCTGAGTGGCTAGCTATGCACAAGGCGAGGACACCCTGAGAGGCTAGCTATGCACAAGACGAGGAAACCCTGAGAGACTAGACATGCACAAGGCAAGGAAGCCCTGAGAGGCTAGCCACGGAAAAGGCAAGGAAGCCCTGAGAGGCTAGCAATGCACAAGGCAAGGAAGCCCTGATAGGGTAGCCATGCACAAGGCAAGGAAGCCCTGATAGGGTAGCCATGCACAAGGCAAGAAAGCCCTGAGAAGCTAGCCACGCACAAGGGAAGGACACCCTGAGAGGCTAGCTATGCACAAGACGAGGAAACCCTGAGAGACTAGACATGCACAAGCCAAGGAAGCCCTGAGAGGCAAGCTATGCACAAGATGAGGAAGCCATGAGATGGCTAGCTATGCACAAGATGAGGACGCCCTGAGAGGCTAGCTATGCACACAGCGAGAAAACCGTGAGAGGCTAGCTGCCCACAAGGTGAGGAAGCCCTGAGAGGCTAGCCAATGCCCAAGGCAATGAAGCACTGAGAGGCTAGCCAAACACAAGACGAGGAGGCCCTGAGGTGGCTAACCACGCACAAGGAGAGGAAGCACTGAGATGGCTAGCTACGCACAAGACGAGAAAACCCTGAGAGGCTAGCTACGCCCAAGGCAAGGACACCCTGAGAGGCTAGCTATGCACAAGACGAGGAAACCCTGAGAGACTAGACATGCACAAGGCAAGGAAGCCCTGAGAGGCTAGCCACGGAAAAGGCAAGGAAGCCCTGAGAGGCTAGCAATGCACAAGGCAAGGAAGCCCTGATAGGGTAGCCATGCACAAGGCAAGAAAGCCCTGAGAAGCTAGCCACGCACAAGGCAATGAAGCCCTGAGAGACTAGACAAGCCCAAAGCAATGAAGCCCTGAGAGGCTATCAACGCACAAGACGAGGAAGTCCTGAAAGGCTAGGTACCCACAAGATGAGGAAGCCCTGAGATGGCTAGCCATGCACCAGGCAAGGAAGCCTTGAGAAGCTATCTACGCATAAGACAAGGAAGTCCTGAGACGCTAGCTACGCACAAGGAAGCTGTGAGATTGCTCACCATGTACAAGGCAAGGAAGCTCTGAGAGGCTAGATGCACACAAGATGAGGAAGCCCTGAGATGGTTAGACACGTGCAAGGCAAGGAAGCCCTGAGAGGCTAGCTTCACACAAGACGAGGAAGCCCTAGGAGAAAAGCTACACACAAGATGAGGAAACCCTGAGAGGCTAGCTACTCACAAGGCTAGGAAGCCCTGAGAGGCTACCAAGCCGAAGGCGATGAAGCCTTGAGAGGCTAGCCAAGCACAAGGCGAGGAGGCCCTGAGATGGCTAACCATGCACAAGGTGAGGAAGCCCTGAGATTGCTAGCCACGCACAAGGTTAAGAAGATCTCAGAAGGCTAGCCACTCACAAGGCGAGGAAGAGCTGAGATGGCCAGCCACACACAAGGCGAGGAACTCATGAGATTGCCAACTATGTACAAGGATAGGAAGATCTGAGATTCTAGCCAAGCACAAGGTAAGAAAGCCCTGAGAGGCTAGCCATGCACAGGGTCCAGTCCTGGTCCTGTTGCCAATGGTGAGCTGGGCAGTTCCAGGAAAAGGCCTTTTGCAGCTTGTTGTTTCCTTGAAGCCACACAGGAGGTTGGTCAACTAATCTTTGGATTCCATTTCTTTTTCCTGGGTGCAAGTGGGAGCAAGTATAGTCCTTCAGGACTCCTCTCGAGCCACAGACAGCAAGTCCAATCCTCTTCTAATCTTTCATAGGTCTAGAAAGTGTTCAGAAATGAGTTCCTAGAGGTGCCATATTTAAGCCTGGCAGTAGATAGTGAGCGGAGCTGACTCCTGGCCCCTCCCTAACCATTGTGGTAAAAGTTCCCAGGCCTACTTACTTTTATGGTAGTTCCTGTTTGCCTAACTGCAAACCAGCCCAAAATGTAAAGTTGTAAGGAATTTTTAAGATGGCAAAAATCTTCAGCCTCAATAAATTTGGGTTCTGAGGGCTGGGAGTGTGAGTGAGAAGTGTGCCATGGTAATCCTAGTGTCCTCCCACATGTAAAACTAAAATTCAGTTTGAGGCAGACACTGTACCCACAATAAATCCAGAGACAGAAGAGTGGTAGGACAAAAACAGAGTCCGTCAGCAACCAGACAGTTGACGCACAAGCATTGTCCTGGCATCCTGTTCTTTCCCTTTCAAGTGTGCCTCAGGTGTAACATGTGGCTCAAAGGAGCTGACAAAGAGGATTTGACACCCTGCTCTCACCCTGCATATTCTGCTAAACTCAAAGGAGTCATCTATGCACATGCACTGGCTGGAAGGAGCTGGAGAGCCGGGCGATGCAAATTAGCCTCCCTCCCATTTCCAGTCATTTCAGACCGAGACAAGGCAACCTTTTTAAAGTTACTTTCCTTAATATTTATTAAACATCTGACTTCATTATTGAATTGCATTTTTAATAACTATTAAAGTGGTAATTTAATTATTTTTCTTTCAAGTCCCATTCCTGAGATACAGTTAGTATTTAACATTGTTTCCCAGTATTTATCCATGGGCCAGCCAGCCTCCATTCAGTGAAAATAGCTTTTGAGTGCTAGTCACTGTAAGGGCATGTAAACATTACATTTCTGCATATCCTGCTTTTAAAGCCATGCACCCTGCCTTGTGGGCCACAAGGCCTACAGGGGGTGACTTAGTGTTATTTAAAGGGAGATTTTAACCTAGCAAAAGGATTGAATTGCAGTTTTTACCTTGCTGCAGTCAGTCTACAATAGTAGGCATGATGCCATATTTGCACTGCCACTGTAGTGGATGGCACACAACAATTGCTGCCATCCACTCATGGCATTTAACTTCCAGGCCCTGGGTACACTTTGTAGCATAGAGTAGGAACTTATAGGCATGTTAAATATGCCAATTCGAAGTATGTCATTCAACCATGCATAAAGGGGGAACACAGGCGCTTTACTGCTGGTTAGTAGAGGAAACGTGCACAGAGTTCTAAAGCAGGCAAAAATATAGAGTCCAGTAAAAGGCAAAAAATCCTTTGTGACCACACAGAAAGGTGGATTTCCTATACTGGCCCATGCTCGTGATTGGTTGAGTAGGCCAGTTCACCATTGGACAGAGAAACTCCATGGTCATGATGGGATGAATGGGACAGTTCACCTTTAGACAGACACCTGTCATCCTGATGATTGACCACCCTTGGATAGACAGCCCCCATGCTCATGATTGGCTGACATTCCACTTCACATGTGTACAGGCCTTGTGCTTGACTGAGGACCGTCTCACCATAATAGGAAGTCATGTAAACTCAAACCTGTTCAAAGAGGCATTTAATCAGGCCACTTATAAAGTGTGCAGCTACTCTACTGACTATCCCAGCGCTGCAGGTCCGTAAACTGCTGGTGTCATTAGGGGTAAGATTAGAACACTCCCTTAGTAAGCCAAGTTTTCACATTGTGTTTAAAAGGCCCTGGGGCATATTTAACTACACCCAGTACAGCGCCACTTTTCTTGTGCCCCTTAGTGTCCCCCTAACACCACCATGTGTGCGCCATATTTAAAATATGGCACACTATGGCGCAGGGTAGGGGGCAATACTGTCAAAGTTTTTTACACTATTGATGTACTGTTCAGGGTTAGCACCCTGAGCAGGGTTTGGCGCTAACCCTGAACAGTAAATAGGGACCCATTGTAATCAATGGTGCGCCCCCTTTTAATGCATGCTCTGAGCAGGAGTTAATAATGCCAGTAAAAATGATGCAAATAAATCTCTTAGATTTCTTTGCACCATTTTTTCGCCCCCCCCCCCCCTAACAGGGGAACGCCACCTTTGCGTACATTATGCCTAACCCAGGCATAATGTGGCTCAAGGAGTTACAAAGTGGTGCAATGCATGCATTGCGCCACCTTGTAAGTATGGCGTGGCGTATTTGGCCATTTAACACCACATTAACATAAAAAATTACACTAATGAGTCATTAGATGGCGCTAGGCCCGCTTAAATCTGGGCCCCTGTGTCCTTAATAGCACAGTGGTATAGGTGCAAAGAGTTCCAACCCATGGTAGCCAAAGCAGAGAAGGAGGAATTTCCCTATCTTTCCCTCTTAGTCTTCGGCACGACTGACAGCAAGGCATGACCGGAGCACAAAACTCTGGATGGCTGATAATGCGGAAGTCTCTTGGACAGATATTTAGGTCCAAGTCCACTGAAAGATCTGTAGGCTAGCGTCAATCCCTTAAACGTCAATCTCGCCTTGATAGGTAGCCAATGTAGCTCCTTAAGATGGTCCGGAACAGAAATGTTCCTTGGAATCTTAAGCAAGAGTCAAACAGCCATGTTCTGCACCAGCTGGAGTCTCTTTAAAATATATCACGGGGACCCCACTAAAATGCATTGGCATAGTCCAGTCTGGATGTTATAAGGGCATGGACCACCACTTTCTGGCAAGAGGTGGGTTGAAACGGTAATGAAGCTGATTTGTATCAATGCCAATGTTACGTAAAAACAAATCTTGAGTAGAAACAAAATAAAAAACAGCTTCAGGTCCCATTCTATAGTAGCCGGAAGGAAGTGCTATTCCTCCTGCCCAATGTCCTCAAGAACAATCAACAAATGTCCAGTGGGGCCTTTGTGAAGCGTTGCAGCAACACCCCTTCATCATCTCCACTCGTTTGACCTAAGCATTATTCCCTGGTGCAACATTCCTTCATCTACTATGTCTTTAATCTCATTGTCTGTAACAGTACTCCACCTCTGCTCTTATGGCCTTAGTACCTTCCCTATGAAGATATATTCCTTCATCTCCTATGTCCTTTACCTCACCCTTTGTAACAGTACCTCCACCTCTGCTCTTATGGCCTTAGTACCCTTCCTATGGAGATATATTCCTTCATCTCCTATGTCCTTTACCTCATCCTTTGTAACAGTACTCCACCTCTGCTCTTATGGCCTTAGTACCTTCCCTATGAAGATATATTCCTTCATCTCCTATGCTCTTTACCTCATCCTTTGTAACAGTACCTCCACCTCTGCTCTTATGGCCTTAGTACCCTTCCTATGGAGGTATATTCCTTCATCTCCTATGCTCTTTACATGATCCTTTGTAACAGTACTCCACCTCTCCTCTTATGGCCTTAGTACCCTCCCCGTGGAGATATATTCCTTCATCTCCTATGTCCTTTACATCATCTTTTGTAACAGTACTCCACCTCTGCTCTTATGGCCTTAGTACCCTCCCCATGGAGATATATTCCTTCATCTCCTATGTCCTTTACCTCACCCTTTGTAACAGTACCTCCACCTCTGCTCTTATGGCCTTAGTACCCTTCCTATGGAGATATATTCCTTCATCTCCTATGTCCTTTACCTCATCCTTTGTAACAGTCCTCCACCTCTCCTCTTCTGGCCTTAGTAACCTCCCCATAGAGATATAGTCCTTCATCTCCTATGTCCTTTAGCTCATCCTTTGTAACAGTATGCCATCTCTCCTTTTGTGGCTTAGTATCAGCCCCATGAAGACATATCACCTAATTTCCATCCACTTCATATCATCCTTTGTGAGAAAGCTTCATTCTCATCTTCTGGCCTAATTATTATTTCCTGTGGGTCCTATTCCTGTTTCATCTCTATGTCTTTCACCTAATCCTTTGTAAGAATATTCAACCTTTCCTCTACTGACCCTGGTATTCTTCCTAGGAGGCAACACTGTTTCTTCTTCTCCTATTTCCTTCAACTCATCCTTTGTAACAACATTCCTCCACTTCTCTACTGGCCTCAGTGTTACTGTCATAAGGCAATATTCCTTCTTCATCTCCTAGCCCTTTCAATGGATGCTTTGTAACAATACTCCACCTCTCCTCATGTGGCTTTACTATCCTACACATAAGGGTTTGTTGCTTCATCTCAATGTCCTTCATGTAATTCTTTGCACCAAAGTTCAGTTCTCCTATTAAGACTTTAGTATTATTACCTGGTTGCAATATTTGTTTAATCTCCCTAGCCTTCACCTCACCCTCTGTAAGAATATTCCACCTCTCCTCTTCTGGTCTTAGCTTTATTCCTACGAGGCAACACTCGTTCTTCACACCCATCTTATGTAACAATATTCCTGATCTCCTGTTCTGGTCTTTACATGCTTCCCAAGAAGCAATATTCCTTCTCTGTCTCCTACGTCTTTAACTTCAGGTATTTTGTAGCAAAGTTCCTCCTCTTTCCCATGGAGCAATATTCCTTCTTCTTCTCTTATGTCCTTCATCTCATCCTTTTTTACATTATTCCTACTATCCTCTATTGGCCTTACTATCTTTCTCCTGGGGCAATATTCCTTCATTTCCTATTTTCTTCAGCTCATTCTTTGAGACAATATTATTCTCCCTTCTCTCACCTTAGTCTCCAACATGCTTGCTCTTCTTCTATGTCCTCAGTCTTTCTATTACAGTACTATCACTTCTTCCTTTATATACTTAGTCCATATCTTAATGACAATCTTCCTTACTCCCCTTTTGATCGTAGTCTTCTCCTTTTCGACACTGTTCCTTCCTCTCCCCAGAGCCTTTGTGTCCAGATTTGTATCGATGTCCTTCATCCCCTGGAAGGCACTCTGGGCCAGATGTAGGAAACAATTTGCGACTCGCAAACGGCAAAAATTGCCGTTTGCGAGTCGCAAATCGGAGTTTCCTATGCAGAAATGCATTTTGCGAGTCGGGACCGACTCGCAAAATGCATTTCCGACTCGCAAATAGGAAGGGGTGTTCCCTTCCTATTTGCGACTCGCAGTGGTATGCAATTCCATTTGCGACCGCGTATGCGGTCGCAAATGGAGTCGCAGTTACCATCCACTTGAAGTGGATGGTAACCCACTCGCAAATTGGAAGGGGTCCCCATGGGACCCCTTTCACTTTGTGAATGGACCACAAAATATTTTTTCAGGGCAGGTAGTGGTCCAAGGGACCACTACCTGCCCTGAAAAAATACCGAAACAAAAGGTTTCTTTTTTTTTTTAAGTGCAGCTCGTTTTCCTTTAAGGAAAACGGGCTACACTTGAAAAAAAAAAACTGCTTTATTTAGAAGCAGTCACGGACATGGAGGTCTGCTGACTACAGCAGGCCTCCATATCTGCGAGTGCCCATAGTCGCTATGGGGCTGCAATTTGCGACCCACCTCATTAATATTAATGAGGTGGGTCTTTGCGACCCCATAGCGAGTCGCAGACGGTGTCTGAGACACCGTTCTGCATTGCAAATTGCGATTTGCAATTTGCGAGTCGCTCGGACTCGCAAATTGCAACTCGCAATTTGCAATATTGCTACATCTGGCCCTTCATCTCCTCTGCCGAGGATTCAATTCTACCCTCTACCTTTCCATTCCAAAATATGTCTCCTGTTAAAATCATTGAATACAAAATGTTGGACCGGTGCCTCCAGTAGCTCAGGCAGGTGACGCGCAATGTGCGGTTTCCCTTCATTCAGTTCCAATAGCTTCATCATGCATTTCTCACCCCACAAAGGATTGGCAGGTGGTTCCGGATACAACTACCACTTGCCCAGGTGCAGGTCGGAAGATGCAGATTTTCTTTACATGGGTTGGTTGTGCATGGTAATATGCCCCTTTTGGGAGCAAGTTCCACAAACAGTGTCGGAGGTGCCGAGCTGTTTGTTCCCGCTAAACCCTGTTCAGTGTGTACTCAATGTAGGGCATATCACGAAGAAAACTAGGGGTTTGCTGCAATTCCAAAATCTGGCTTTGATTTTGGCTAAACGTTGCATCTCTATGGCCGGGAAGTCGGCTGCGGCACCCCTAGTGCAGTGTTGGCGTGCTGACATGCATAGATGGGGGCTAGCTGAACTGACTACGCATGACAGGGGATGTGGTATACCCTCTGGGATGTTGGGACACTTACCCAGAGAAGTTCAAAGCAAAATCGGATGACTACCCCCCTTGAGGATACTGTCGCTGACCCCAGGTGGGCCCAAATATGTGGGACCCCAGTTCAATCACAATGTTACTGACACTGTTAGAAATGAGGTCTTTGGTTGGTAGTCAGGTTACCCCCTGTCCTAGCAAGTACCCTCACTCTAGTCAGGGTAAAGGAGAGTAACACTCACTTAACACCTGCTCACCCCCTTGGTAGCTTGGCGAGAGCAGGCAGGCTTAACTTCAGAAGCAATGTGAAAGTATTTGTACCAACACACACAGTAACTCAGTGAAAACACTTCAAAAGGACACAAAATAGGTGTACAAAAATAGGAAATATTTATCTAAACAAAACAAGACCAAAACAACAGAAATCCAACATACACAAGTCACGATATGCACTTTCAAAATAATAAGAGTCATTGGGCCAGATGTAGCAAAACGCCAATTTGCGACTTGCAAATTGCGAGTCCCTGCGACTCACAATTTGCAACTCGCAAATTGGTATGCAGTACGGTGTCTCAGACACCGACTGCGACTCGCTATGGGGTCGCAATGACCCACCTCATTAATATTCATGAGGTGGGTCGCTAATTGCGGCCCCATAGCGAGTCTAGGCACTCGCAAACATGGAGGCCTGCTGTCGTCAGCAGATCTCCATGTTCGTGACTGCTTTAAATAAAGCAGTTTTTTTTTTTTTTAAGTGTAGCCCGTTTTCCTTAAAGGAAAACGAGCTGCACTTAAAAAAAAAAACGAAACCTTTAGTTTCGGTATTTTTTCAGGGCAGGGAGTGGTCCCTTGGACCACTCCCTGCCCTGAAAAAATATTTGTGGGTCCATTCACAAAGTGGAAGGGGTCCCATGGGGACCCCTTCCAATTTGCGAGTGGGTTACCATCCACTTCAAGTGGATGGTAACTGCGACTCCATTATGCGGTCGCAAATGGAATTGCATTCCACTCCGAATCGCAAATAGGAAGGGAACACCCCTTCCTATTTGCGATTCTGAAATGCATATTGCGAGTCGGTCCCGACTCGCAATATGCATTTCTGAATAGCAAAGAGGCTTTTGCGCCTCGCAAACGGCGATTTTCGCTGTTTGCGAGGCGCAAACCCTTTGCTACATCTGGTCCTTAATCCTTAGAAAACAGTGAGAATACTGTTGTTACACAAGTATCTGGTTAGCGTAAAAAATAAAACCGCACAGGCGAGCGTACATCGGAAAAGTCGGCGATGCATCGATTCCTTACTCGTAAGTGAGGCCTTGCGTTGTTTCCTTCTCCGGTCGGGTCAGCGTTGCATCGTTTTTCTCCTGTAAGAGAGAAATGCGTTGATTTCCGGACGGGGCACCTCAGATCTGTGCAGAGTCGGGTCGACTTTGACGCCCAGGGACGATGCATGGAAAATCTGGTTACACGGTATCAAGAAGCCGCGCTACATGGGGTTTGCGTTGTTATCACCCTCTGTTAGTGAGTGTTGTGCGTCGTTGCTCCAGCGACGTTGCGTTGATCTTTAAGCCACAATGCAGGTGGAGCATTGATTTCAGCTGTGAATCCGGCGGTGCATCGCTTATCAGCCGCGTCACAGAAGGTGCTTCGAAAATGTCTCCGCACTGCGATCTGTGTGTGGATTTTTAGTTCCTTCCCTCAGTTAAGTCCTTGTTCTGCCAACATCACCTTTCAAGGGCCTAAGAACTGGATAGGACACCACTTAGCAGGGCAGGAGTCTCAGCAGAGAGTCCAGGTGCTGGCAGAGAAAGTCTTCAACAACAAGAGGCAAGCTCAGTTCAAGCCCTTGGCGATTCTTCTCAAGCAGGAATGCACAACAAAGTCCAGTCTTTGTCCCCTTTCATAAGCAGGAGCAGCAACTGCAGGATAGCCCAACAAAGCACAGCCAAAAGCAGGGGCAGCACGTCTCCTCAGCTCTTCAGCTCTTCTCCTGGGCAGAAGTTCCTCTTGAATCCAGAAGTAATCTAATTTTCAGGGGTTTTGGGTGCCCTTCTTATACCCCTTTCTGCCTTTGAAGTAGGCCTACTTCAAAGAGAAGTCTCTGTTGTTTTCAAGATCCTGCCTTTCCCAGGCGAGGCCCCAGGCACACACCAGGGGGTTGGAGACTGCATTGTGTGAGGGCAGGCACAGCCCTTTCAGGTGTAAGTGACCACTCCTCCCCTCCAGCACAGATGGCTCATCAGGATCTGCAGGCTACACCCCAGGCCCCTTTGTGTCACTGTCTAGAGCATGGGTACTCACAAACTTTTTCTCGGGGGCCAAAATTGCAGTATGGTTTGCGGCCGAGGGCCGCACTGAAGTGACAGCGGGGGCGGGGCTTAGAGGGGGCGGGGCTTAGAGGGGGAACAACCACCCCACCCCCTTTTTCAAAACAATGCCCCTACCCCAGTAACACACACAGCGCGCACACATACAGCGCCATCTGCTCTCACCCCTACCCCAGTAACACACACAGCGCGAACACATACAGCGCCATCTGCTCTCACCCGTACCCCAGTAACACACACAGCGCGCGCACACACAGCGCCATCTGCTCTCACCCCTACCCCAGTAACACACACAGCGCCATCTGCTCTCACCCCTATCCCAGTAACACACACTGCGCCATCTGCACACAGCGCCATCTGCTCCCACACCTACCCCAGTAACACACACAGCGCCATCTGCTCTCACCCCTACCCCAGTAACACACACTGCGCCATCTGCACACAGCGCCATCTGCTCCCACCCCTACCCCAGTAACACACACAGCGCCATCTGCTCTCACCCCTACCCCAGTAACACACACAGCGGCATCTGCTCTCACCCCTACCCCAGTAACACACACAGCGCCATCTGCTCTCACCCCTACCCCAGTAACACACACTGCGCCATCTGCACACAGCGCCATCTGCTCTCACCCCACCCCAGTAACACACACACACAGCGCACACACACATCGCCATCTGCTCTCACCCCTACCCCAGTAACACACACAGCGCACACACACACAGCGCCATCTGCTCTCACCCCTACCCCAGTAACACACACAGCACGCACACACACAGCGCCATCTGCTCTCACCCCTACCCCAGTAACACACACACACACAGCGCACACACACAGCGCAATCTGCTCTCACGCCTACCCCAGTAACACACACTACATTAAAAACAAATAAATAAATAACCAAAGAGCCTTACCTGACTCAAAGCACTGTAAAGATGCCACAAATGTGGAACAGCAGGCAGGCAGGCGGGCAGCAGACGTGGAGCCGGTGACAGGAAGCAGACAACCAAAGCCCCATAAAAGTTAGCTGCAAGCGCTGACTTTTATGGGGCTTTGGCTTCCAGGATCGTCAGGGCAACGCCATAAACAATGGCCGCCGTATGTAAACATCTTCTATGTTTACATACTGCTGCCATTATGATGTAGCGTTTGGTGTGCGTCTCGCGGGCCGCCAAGCTAGGTCCGTGGGGCCGCTGGCGGCCCGCGGGCCGTACTTTGAGTACCGTTGGTCTAGAGGGAGGTGCAAACTGACCAACTGTCAAACTGACCCAGACAGGGAATCCACAAACAATCAAATTCACAGAATGGATAAAGCAAGAAAATGCCTACTTTCAAAACGTGGCATTTTCAAACACTCTATCTAAAAACAAACTTTACTAAAATATGTATTTTTAAATTGTGAGTTCAGAGCACCTAAACTCCACATTTCTATCTGCTCCCAAAGGGAATCTGTGCTTTAATAATATTTAAAAGCAGCCCCCATGTTAACCTATGAGAGAGATAGGCCTTGCAACAGTGAAAACCAAATTTGGCAGTATTTCACTGTTAGGACATGTAAAACACATAAGCATATGTTCCACCTTTTACATACACTGCGCCCTGCCTAAAGGGCTACTAGGGTCTATCTTAGGGGTGCCTTACATGTATAAAAAAGGGAAGGTTTAGGCCTGGCAAGTGGGTACACTTGCCAAGTCGAATTGATAGTTTAAAAGTGCACATACAGACACTGCAATGGCAGGTCTGAGCCATGTTTCAGGGCTACTAATGGGGGGGCACAACCAGTGCTGCAGGCCCACTAGTGGTATTTGATTTATAGGCCCTGGGCACCTCTAGTGCACTGTACTAGGGACTTACTAGTAAATCAAATATGCCAATCATGGAAAGTCATTTTACACATACATTTTACATAGGAGCACTTGCACTTTAGCACTGGATAGCAGTAACAAAAACAACAGAGTCCAGCATACATCAAAAACCTGGGAAACAGAGGTAAATAGTTAGGGGATACCACGCCAAGGATGCCAAGTCTAACAGACACTCTAGGCAGATCGAAGGCTTTAATGGATGCATGCATTGGCTTGACATGGAAAGATGTATGTGGGGTCACTGACTGTGAGATAACCCAGCCACTGACGAGTGATACATCGAGCACGCGGGACACATTGGCGGTTGAGCTGTGTCACGCATACACACACACTCGGGTCATGGAGTGGGGTTGATTTTGTTTTTTTCAGTTTTATATTGTTCACATTAAGATGTAAATGGACTGTTTATTGATATAGAGATGTACTATCTGTTTGTTGTCAGCAAGTGCTACATGTTATCCTGGCCGGGTGCTCCTGAGACACAGGGTCCCAGAGGGAGGGTGAGTGAACCCAGTACACGGTACCTGACAGAATTTTGAACAAATACGATTGAAATGTATCTAACTTCCTACCTCCGATGCAGAGTGTTGTGAACGTATGCAGAAGTGATTCTGTTCCATATGTCAATGTAGCAGAAAATGTAATGAAGATATTTACAAAAAACATTATTGAATACAACAGCTGATCTTAGACCTGTTTTCTTCATGCAGTGCCAACAACTGGACATAATGAGAGCTCTCAAGCTTCCTTCTTACTTATTTACAGTGGTGGCCCCTCACAATCCTCATGGAACCATGGATCAGCTTCCTCATACTCTCAACCAAGTGTACACTAATCAATATAAACTTTCATGCTATTATCACAAGCAAACAACTTTCAAAAGAAGTTTTGTAGAAGTTCAGATTTGTCGAGAAAAATACATTTAGAGTTCACTTTTTATACCTCACAGCCAAGACCTGGAATGACCTCTTACAACACCTCAGAACCTTTCCTCCCCCTCCCCCATGGACCTCCGAAGGAACCTCAAGACATGGCTATTCCAGACAAAACAGGAAAGAGCTCCTCCTCCCCCCTCTGGCCTGACCTACTCAGTGCCTGGACACCCTCATGGGTGATTGGCCACGACCGACAAATCTACATACCATAACACAACATAACATTTCTGGATTGGAACCCGTGTGGCCCTGGAACAGTCCTTCCAACAACTCTCACACCTTTGGACTGGTAGTTAATGACACAGGTATAGTTTAGGAAGGACTATGTTAAGCTCAAACAAGTTAGGTATTGATTGAATCTGGTTTGGCAATGGTGATGAAAGTGTTACAGCTACTTCTTTGCAGGTACTGGGTCTCATACTTGATCCCCTAAAGGCATTGGCCATTGATTATCAAAGTTACGCTGATAATTTCCAATTTTATTTGGCACGTTCCATGCTACATCAAATGAAATTAGGATTAAATTGGAGTGAGATTTGTCTGAATGATTGAACACTCTTAAATGTAAATAGCACATAGCTAGCCCAAGGGGAGTCCCAAAAATGTACAGGCATTTACTGAGGAGGCAACTGATTATCCAGAATTAGAAAAGAGACAGGTTTTCAGTCTTATCCTGAAGGTCTGGTAGTTTTAAGTGGCTTTTAAAGTATAAGGGAGAGTGGACCAAATTTTAGAGGATAGATATGAAAATGCCCTTCCACCGTGGTAGGTTAGATTGATTATAAATACTGAAAAGATTAGGGGAGCAAAGACTTGCATCAATAAAAGTTGAATTGCAAGAAACTAGGACAATTTATGTGGCAAATGAAGAGGCTTTTTAACACTCCCTTTGTGGCCTGGGAGTCAATGGAGCATGGCGAGATGTCGAGAAACAAGATCATCTTCAGACAGACTGAGGGCTAGATATGAGACACCATTCTGGAGAGTCTGCAGGCAAGCATTCAAATGCTTTGGAAAACAAATGTACAGCATTACAGAGGGGCATAACACTGGCACCTGCAGCCCCTCCGGTGTAGGGGGCCCCCAACCTTTCACGGGTCCCTCAACCATTCAGCACAAAGACAATGAATATCTGTGTGATATGTAAGACAATTGCCCCCCCTTTGCATTCTGCAGGGGGCCCCAGTATTTTCCGTTATATCACTAAGTATGTGAGTAGTCCAGTATTGGTCAGTATTGGCCAGTATAGTCCTCCATATGTGGCATGTCTCTGGTCCCCCGTTTCCATGCAATGTACCTCTTTGCTACCACCTGGGCCTGTGTCATCCACAGTTTGCAGTATTTTAGTATGTCATCGCCAGCCCAGATATTCAAGACGCAGCTCTTAGCTCAAAGTCAAAACAACTAAGGATGTAAGTACTTCCCTCACCCCGAATGTCATCTCCCTCACAGAAACCTGGGTAAACCCTGCCTCCGCTCCAGACATTGCCATCATCACCCCCAAAGGTTACAAGATAACACACCAGGACCAAATCAACAAGCATGGAGGCAGAATAGCCATTACCTACAGGGACACCATCCACTGCATGACATCCCCTGATGACCCAACACCATTTGAAACACCTTAACTTCCAACTCCATATGGATGGGAAAAGCACCATCAGAGGCACCCTTGCCTACAGACTACCAGGACCATGTCCCAACTTCTGCACCACCATCCCAGAACTCATCGCCCCGCTCGCAATCAACTCCGAGCACTACATCTTCCTAGGGGACCTCAACTTCCACCTCAACGACCCCAACCACGCCTATTCCAGAGACCTCCTGTAAAGCATGAGTAACATTGGCCTCAAAAAGCTCAACACCAACCCTACCCACATCGCAGCACAGACGCTCAATTTCATCTTCTGAGATATTGTACTTTGAGTCCATGCGTAAGCGACTGCTACAAATCACCTTTTACTATTATGTTTTTGGTGAGGTACTGCTAGTAAGCCGGTAAGGTTTGGACAACAGGTACAACTAGTTGTAGGAAAAGACTTAGTCACCTACAAATGAAAGTACTGTCATCCTGAGACTAGCAGTCTTGCTCAGAGCAAGAGTCCAAACTACGACATAGCGCCACCAACGATGGTGTTTAGGCACTAATTTACGGATACCCTGACTATCACTGTCTCACAGAAAACAGGTACCCTAAGCACCTTTATACGGAGACGTCCGTGGTCTTTGGGAGAATCCTCCTCAGCTGAACAGGTGACACCTCATTAAGCTGTAGGTTGTTCGAGCTCAAACTCATAAAAAAGGAAAACATCCCCTAGTTTGGTGTTCCGTTTCTCTAAACGACTATGGCTGATACCATAGACATTCCTGCAAATGCTAGACATGCACTTACACAACATTTATGAGCGCATGGCCTTACAGAAGAGGGTGGGGATGTTACTTTGATTATAGAAGCGACTGAAGCATACCAAACGGAGACCTTTTACAGTTGGGTCACCTTTCCTGAGGCTGACCAAAGAACGCACACATTTCACACATATGAAATTGCGGACGTACCTGTACGGTACGAAGCATACCAGTATCATGAGATATCGCTCACATATCAAGTGCATCAGAACTGGTTTGAAGGCACCTTACCACATGTACTACGAAGAGTGAGGCTAGGTCCTTTAAGTAATGAGGGTACTACATGGCCTATGTTTGCCACATATACACCTCACCCAGGCATACAGACTATGCCGATCGCAGATTTACGAATGTTATATAATGAATTAGTGGCATTATATAGACGATTGGTTCAGTTCGTAATGCGAACCTTGAACACTACACCAGCGCGTCCAGCACCACCAGTAGCTGGTGGATATCAATTAGCTACTGGGATTAATCCACAAACGGTGCATACTATTATGGGTAAAGTGCCCACGGAACGGGAAAAAATACCGTTCTGGATTGCCCAGAAAACAAATCAGCTGGAAGCTGTGTTCCCCCATACGGGGCCACAGGAAAAACATAGACTGCTCACTATGCGCTTGCCGTTTGGGATGGTTCCCTCGGTGGATGACTGTGCCACTTGGGGTACAGTCTTCGCTGCCGTTTATACTACCACATTATCTAAAAAAAAAAAAAAACGTTTTTTCGCCTTGATATTACCTGCAGGAATGACAAGTACTACGAAAAGAGAAATGCAAAATGGAAGAAAAACATAGGAATCAGCGCTCACAGTAAGTCACCAAATTTGCAGTAATGACAATGGATAAGTGTATGCACGGTGCTCCTAGCAGGAGGATCCTCCACACTCCTCCTAAGTTTCATAGGAAACAAGTCTCGGCAAACAGAAGTCAGGGCACTTGTGAATGAAAGTTCAATCAACCATATATTCTGTGACTTGGTATCTTGTTCTCAGTCATCCAGCAAAGGTCAGACCAGGATACAATGCAAAAAGTTCAGTTTATTCTTGAGATGAAGTGTCCATTTAGAGCAACAATAGCCATGAAGCATATATTTAGAGCAACAACAGCCAACACATGTTTCGTCTTATGAGAAAATTAATCTCAAAGACTATGAATATCCTTAATAGAGAGAGGATAGTGATTCTTATTACTGTCAGAGAGAATATTCCCTCCCTATTATCAGTGTGAAAAGCTAAATATTTCTTGAGCTTCAGATGTCTAATAAACTTGAAAAAGTCAATCTTAGTCTTTTGGAAATCCCCAAAGTCCCCTGGACAAAATCCAAGGCCTTTGCTCAGTAATGAGACATTATGTGTTGTAAGTTGACAATTCGAAAGGTTAACAATCACAATGGAACTGTTATCAGTCTTATTTATTTTTCTTTGTTCCATGACCTGGTCCTCATTCCCATTCTTCCCTCTATGTGTTCCTCCTCTCCTACCCCCCTCTTGTTTTCCGGGGACGACCTTCCGTCGATTTGTTTCCCATTGTCCCTGTCTTATCCTCTGGACTTCCGCTAAACAAGAAGGGGTACCTTGTTGTGTTGTGACATCTTGCCTGGAGATGTTAGACATCCCACTCGCTTCACTATTACTGGTCGAGACACTATTGAGTGATGATGAGGAACCGACATTCTGGGTTTGTACAAACTCCCCCCTTTTTATTAGGTGGTCATATTTTTGGGAAAATGTAAATATTCTTCCATTTTTATAGTCAAGTTCATCCCGTTTGAGTTTACGTGCTTTCCTTTGTGTGATGTCATTCTGGTGTCGTTCTATAACCTCATTCAAAATTTTATAGTTCTTCTCAGTTGCCTCTTCTAAATTCATATTTTTAATCTCTGATTCCAAAGAAGATATTTCGGCTTGTAATTTAGTAACTTTCCTCTCTGAGTTTTCAATCAGAATATTCATAAGCCTTATGGAACTTGAGATTAGTTCTTGTTCCCAGCTGTCTAATAAATCTGGATCCAGATCAACAAAAGTAGGGAAAATATGAGATCTTAATGCCCTGGGTATTCTGTTCAATTTCACATCCTGTTTTAATGTGGCTCCATCCCACCATTTTGAGACCTCCTGTTTTTTCAATTTCTCAAGCCTAATAAATTTCGCAAGCAAGCCAATTGTGGCTTGATGAGTACCAGAAACATGGTGCTTCTGTATCAACCCCGTACGTTCTAGGTCACCGAATAAATCAGATGCTAATTTCTCCCGGTCCATAATTAAAACAAAGATATAAGATTATTGTATAGTAAAGGGTCTGGAGCAGCTCTCCTATACAGGGCGTAAAAAGAAAAGAGAAATGCAGAATGGAAGAAAAACATAGGAATCAGCGCTCACAGTAAGTCACCAAATTTGCAGTAATGACAATGGATAAGTGTATGCACGATGCTCCTGGCAGGAGGATCCTCCACACTCCTCCTAAGTTTCATAGGAAACAAGTCTCGGCAAACAGAAGTCAGGGCACTCGTGAATAAAAGTTCAATCAACCATATATTCTGTGACTTGGTATCTTGTTCACAGTCATCCAGCATACGTCGGACCAGGATACAATGCAAAAAGTTCTTATTATTGTCAGAGAGAATATTCCCTCCCTATTATCAGTGTGAAAAGCAAAATAGTTCTTGAGTTTAAGATGTCTAATAAACTTGAAAAAGTTAATCTTAGTCTTTTGGAAATCCCCAAAGTCCCCTGGACAAAATCCAAGGCCTTTGCTCAGTAATGAGACATCATGTGTTGTGAGTTGACAATTCGAAAGGTTGACACTGATAATAGGGATGGGAATATTCTCTCTGACAATAATAAGAATCACAATCCTCTCTCTATTGAGGATATTCATAGGCTTTGAGATTGATTTTCTCATAGGACGAAACACATGTTGGCTGTTGTTGCTCTAAATGGACACTTCATCTCAAGAATAAACTGAACTTTTTGCATTGTATCCTGGTCCGACGTATGCTGGATGACTGTGAACAAGATACCAAGTCACAGAATATATGGTTGATTGAACTGTTATTCACGAGTGCCCTGACTTCTGTTTGCCAATGACAAATACTACACCTGAATGGAAGCCGACTGCAAACTGGGATGAGATGCGGAGAAACCCTAGCAAGGAAGAGGTGCCAGGCGCTGCACCCCATGCTGAGCAGCCTTTTATTCTAGAGCGGCTGGCATTGACCCGCAAGGGCCTGTCTGCAGTGTTGGCGCCATCTTGGAAAGGGAAGAACACATTCAAGTCCACCGACAGCCATCTTAGATTGAAACAATGCACTTCCGGTGACTTCTGGCTTTGGAGAGGACATGAGACCAGCTGTTGTAATATGGCCACTGATGTAATGGCGCGTGGGAGCCACCTTCCGTGGCCATGAAAGCAAGGGCCCATTTTCTACTGGAGTTTAACAGTTCTCCTGGCTCTTGAACGAGGGGAGTTTGGCACTCGAATTCACTGGTGAGTATTCACATAGTCCCTGACAAGGCAACACTGCCAATAAAATAGTTGGCTTCTCTTTCACGAGCAGCGCCAGACGCTGGGAGGGGGTGACCTCCCTCTGTAATGACAGGAAGGTGTGTGAGATGTTCGGGGGACGTTGACCAGGCCTCATGTGGCAAAAAGGAAAACCCGTGCTGTAAGCGGTGAAAAAGGCAAATGTTACAATAATCCATTTATCCATTAACAGGGGGTGATGAGCAGGGGTGGCTGGTGACATTTCAGACAGGTGATTCATAAATGATGTCACCAAAATGCACTAAGCAAGTGAAAAAGCTTTGTGGGGATGTTTTTCGTACTGGACAACATGTGAATTTTGGTGTTTTTGGCAACAAACCTTCCTAGCAATGAGTTCATAAATTAGCCTCTCACAGCAGCTCTCACAGGGCCCGTGTGAACGATCCCAGTACCGCACAGTTCACGTTGTGAGCCCCACCGCCACAGTGGCACTAATGTGGTCTTCCAGGGAAACGGTCTGAAGGGAAAGCTCTAAACTGTGCCTTCCACAACTCCATTTCCGAAAGAAATTGATTAACAAACCGATGCTAATTAAATTGTTTTGGTATGTAATGTGACATATCCTGTTATTTTATCCACAAAAGCAGAAAGCATCTGACTTCAATCTGACTTCAATTCAACCTTCCACGTCCACTTATTTTTTCATGCAGCCACATTTAAGTGAATTATCCTTCATAAAATCCCAGCCTATTTATGGATTGGAATAAAAATATCACCATATACAAATGTCTGCACCACCATATTGAAGGCCATATGTATGTGTGTGCATACACACATCACACACACACTGAACACACACACACCACACACACCGAACACACAGACACACACACACCACACACACACACTACACACATACATATATTCCACAAAACTTTCCAAAAAAGTGATGCTCTGACTAGCTTGCACATTGAAGGTTTCTGGGAGATCTGTCAAGCGGACGCATAGAAACGGGGGGGATCCAAAAACACGTTTTCCTCATTCATTTTTCTATAGGAACTTTAGACACAGCCACAGCCACTCAACAGATTTACACCAAATTTGGCAGAATCCTAGATCTTAGTCCATAAAGAGTACTTTTTGTGCATTGGTGTGAATCTGTTCAGTAGTTTTTAAGCAATTATTGTTAAAAAATATTGTATATCTAGAAACGCAGAGCCTCCACAGATCTGACAGATCTCAAGCTGAGATCGGATTGGCTGCTACCATGTCTACCAGAAAGAGGTGGCAGCCTTCTTAGGACTCTGTACTTAGTTCCAAGTCCTACAAAAATGCAAATAAGACATAGTGGGCAGGGTACATATGCCCTGAGCCTGTAGGCCTGCTGGTGGGGGCCAAAGGCGTTGTGTTGGACATTTTGCTGCAAATTTGCAGAGGATCTGCAAATCCCAGTTAAAAAAAAAAAGTTAAAAAGAAAAGTGCAGACTCCTGTGCTTGTTTTAGTTTACATGCCAGGGTGGCCAACGCCTCCTCTCCCTCTCCCCGAGCCTCGGAGAGGCCACCTGGATCCCATCACCAAGGGCTGATGCAAAAAATAAAAAAGGGGGCATTGCAGCCCTTCTCCCAGAGCCTAATTAGGCCCTGGGAACCCCACCCACCGGGGGCCGACATATATAAAAAAGTGGCTCCACTCCCCGACCCTAAGAAGGCCTCTGGAACTGAGTCATTAAATATAGGGAAGGGGTGGATGGCCCTCTTCTGAGAGCCAACTTAGACACTGGGGACCCCATCCCCTGCAACTGGCATGTATAAAAAAGGGGAGAGGGCCACATGGCCCTTTTCCCTGAAACGTATAGATGCCCAGGGGATCCCATCCCCTGGGGTCGGCTTACTTGCTGTGTCCCGGTAGCCCACCCCTGGGACACAGTAGTTTCGCTGTCTGCACCAGTGCATGCAGGGAAATGTCTTTGCTCCAGACTGGCTGGAGCATTTTCAATTCTCCCACCAAACAAGAGCAAGCACGAAGTGTGCTCCCAGCCGGCGGGAGGCTTAAAAATGCTCCCACCGGTTAGGAGCAGACTTGTGTCCTGTTTCCCTGCCCACACTGATGCGGGCAGAGAAACAGAACAACAAACTGTTCCCACCTGGAGGGAGTAGATAACATATGGCTGCTCCCTCCAGGTGGATCCCTAACATGTGCTTGGTGAGTGCCCCAGGTGAGCACCCAGCCCACTCAACTAAATAAAATGGAGGCCCCAGAGGTTGGGGTCCCTGGGTCCACAATAGCCTTAGGGAAGGGCCAGTGTGGCCCCTCTCTTTATTAATTACTCATAGGCTAGGGTCAGAGGCCTCACTCCCCATCATTTAATTGTTTTGGCCCTGAAGGATGGTGTCCTCAGGACCTCTCTCCTTTTTAATTGGCTTTGGCCTTGGGGGATGAGGTCCATGGGCTTGATAAGGCTCGGGAATGGGGGCCACATACCACCTCCCATTTTTTGTTGAATTTAGCCATAAGGATGGGGCTCCCCGAGCCTATTAAAGGTTTGAGAAGGGGAGCGAAGAAATGGAGTCCCTGGGGTGCAAACTTAACCCTACCCATCAGGTTGGCTGCATGCCGGAGGTTGGCTGCAGGTTCTGGCCACAGGCCAGGCCCCGTGGTCAAACCCCACCATGCACGGCCAAAGGCTGTGCGCAGCATGGGATTGGTTCCATGCGGGGGCTTGGCCGCAGGTTCTGGCAGCAGGCCAGGCACTGTGGCCAACCTCCGCCATGAATAGCCAAAGGCCATGCGTAGCGTGGGGTTGGCTGCATGCGTGTCGCTGTGCGCAATGTGGGGGCTGCGTGCATGTAGGGGGGTTGGCCGCAAAGACATGGCTCTTTGGTGAACCCCCCACCGCACATATTTCATCATTCATGGTATCATCTATGACACTGATAATTTCACTGCAACATTTGCAATTAATTTATTGATTAGAAAATTGTGCATGACAGGTGTGCTGGATTATAGTTACCTTAGGACATAAGTTATAGTTTCTTCAGATAACTATAACTGGTGTATTTCTGTGTTTAAAACGTTACATTGTTACTGAACTATATGTATCACAACACCACTATCCATATAGCGTTCTTTAGGAAAGAGACTCGTGCACCTGGAGTTTTGAAGCCACCTAGTTCAGTCATCAGTGACAGCATTCCCCATTAATCCTACTGTGGCGGACGTCTCTAACTGGTAACAATCGGATAACAAAACTTGTAACAAACATAACTCAGTAATCACTTTTATAAACTGAGATGCTGCCTAAACAAGAAAAAAAAGAAAAGGGATTCCTTGGTCTCATGTCTAATAATTCACCTGATGATAACTCTTTACCAAAATATCTTATAATATTCAATGGAATATTTCAGTGCAGTCCTTTAGACGTTTACATTTTGTTACATGTTGACAATATTATTTGAAACTTATTAACCTGAAACTGCAAAGATACTAACAACAAAAAGGAAGATATCAAAAAATGAGAGAGAAAATCAGAAGGCCTGAATAGCAAAGCAACCAACCAGGGAAAAAAAAAACTGTGCCAAAATGTAAGTTATACAGAAAAGTAAAACTCTCAAATTCAAACTGTTATTTAATGTAACACCTAGAACAATAAAGATTTGTTTTTTCTATTTGTTTTATTAAACACAGAGTCCAGCAAGTTAAAATATGCAAGAGTTATTGTATCCCAGAAAGGAAAAGCCCTGCTAGCAAATCAAGGCTACACCTACAAGAAGGTGCATAGCAGTAAAGAACGTCACCACTGGAAATGCACCAAGTGCTGTTTTAATAGTTGTGAAGGAAGATCAATAACGCTAAATGATGTAGTGGAAACACTTCTGAATATAATCATGTGCCAAATATGGCAGAAATCAAGCTCAGGAATATATCCTAAGTCCTCAAGAAGCCTCCACAAGCTCAGCTGCTCCAAGTGGAGCAGTAAATAAAGAATCTGTCCACAGAATTCCTGTGCACTATACAGCTCAACTACCACCTGTCCCAAACTTAACATTATATATAGAAAATGATGTGAAAGAACTGCAAAGCCAAAAATAGAAATATCAGACAATTTACTAAGGGCCTCATTTTGACTTTGGTGGTCCCACCGTGGGACCGTCAAAGCCGCTGGACGTGGTTGCGCCCCCTGCCCTATTATAGTGTTCCTGTCTGTAAGACCGGCATGAACAGTGCTACAAGAAGCCGAGTGCTATCTTGTAGAACAGAGGGGGCCGAACAGCACCCTCGGAATGTGCACTGTCTGCGTGTTCCGATGGTGCTGGGCAGGGGGGCTCCTGCACTGCCCATGCCAAGGGAAGTGCTGGGACCCCCCATGTTGGTGAAACCGCCAAGGAAAGGCTGGCGGTGAGGGGAGTTGTAATCAGCCAGGGCCACCCTGGCTGAGTATAACTCTGACTGCTATCATGCCATCGGGAACCATGCTCCCGGCAGGGAAAGGGGCCCCCAGGTGGTCTGCCCGCCATGGTTGTAATTGGGCAGTCAGACCGCCTCGCCTCGTAATGAGGCCCTAAGTACCCACACAAAAGCTGAAATAACAACAATCATATTTAAATTTTTGCTTCAGAACATAATAATCCACCATTAAACCAATCTCCCATATGCCTTGTGGATGGGACATTTAAAATGTGGCCACCACCTTTCCACCAACTACATATTGTACACACACAACGCCAAGAAAGTCACAATGATAGCTCCTCCCAAAATGAAAATAGACCCAAAGTGCCTGTTATCTAAAATACCAGTAACAGGCTTATGTTTTTTATACCAAGAGTCATTTATTGAAGAACATGAATATTTATTCATTAGATCATAAAGTTAAACACAACTGACTATTAACAGTCCTCAAAAACTTGTATTCAAGCTATTGTCGTCAACATCCAACACGTTGAAGTTATATCTATCGGTATCACATAGCATGTTTTATATAGGTCTAATATGTTATGTACAATAGATGATATCACCAATGCATATGGGGCGATGTGCCCCCTCATCAGGTGGCATACTGTAATTACAAAAGGAAAGCAATGACGCATACCTCTACCACCTTTGCAGTGGGAAATCAAACAGGATGGGAGAAAACTCAGTCTGCAAAAGCTCAATGAACAGTGTAAATCATATTACTTAAATTAGGACCAGTGAAAATAATCCGACCCAGTGCAAAAGAGTGACCGACAACCACAGCTGTGCAACTAACCAAACCATATTTACAAGGCCGTGGCGCCCCTTAGGGCCACGCTAGTGTAATTTTCTTTTATGCTAAGGCGGTGTTTAGGAGGCCATTCTCCTTCGCCATATTTACAAAGTGGTGCAATGCTTGCATTGTGCCACTGTGCGGCCCCTCGCACCACATTATACCTGCGCCAGCCATAATGTATGCAAGGGGGGCGTACTGGCGGTTGGGGGCCCATAAAAATGGACAGTGAAATTTACAACATTTCACTGTGCCATTTTAAGCGTCATTTTTAACGCCTGCTCACAGTAGGCATTAAAATGACGTGCCCTTTTCTTTCAATAGGCCTCCCTTTACTTTGCAGGATTAGCAACATTATTTATGGTGCTAATCCTGCAAAGTACCACAATAGAGTCAGAAATTGTGACGCTATTGTCCTAATATGTCCTATGGTGTGCCGTATTGTAAATACGGCGCTACCATGGTGTCGTTAGGTGCCGGTAGGTGGCGCAAGAAAAGTGGCCTTTCACAGCTGATGCACCACTTTCTTGTAAATCTGGCCCAGAGAATCCCAAAAAAATGAGAAAAAAGCAATTGTGACATCAAGAAACCCAAAAACAGACTGGAAAGAAAATAGTCTGTCATCAACATGCAGGCAACAGTCGTTATAAAGTATGTGACATATTATTAAATAAAGCCCAATTTAAAAACTGTAGAAAGCAATGCAGTGATGGTTCCAGTCCCCAACGTCAACCAGCGTGGTAAAACTATAAGTCCAATAAAGAAACCATATACCCATTGCTGCACCAAGGGTGAGAGCCATAAGCTGACTGGTTAGAGTTAGACTTTATGTATTCATGTCATTGATCTGATATATTGAATGCTCTACGGTGGCACCTGGCTTCAGGCTGGACTCTTCCTATAGGAGCAGAGTCCAGACTGATTTGCATATGGCAAGATCGAAACAGAAGTGGCACTGTGGGCAAAAGTACAATGTACTGGAATGCTGCCCAAGTGAATGTCAGTGGTGAGAAAAATTGCAAGTATTCCGCCCATTACCTTTTGTGTGCCTAGACTTCATAAGAATACCACTCAAAAAAAATAATTACTATTCAAATAACGTGGAAAATAAATAGTTTAATATATTTAAACAGCAACGCATACTCTTAAATCAGTGGTCTTCAAACCTTCTTAATGCTGCGCCCTCAGTGAAAAAAAAGTAATCGGGCCCTCCTCCAAATTTTTCTCAATTATTCTATTAGGGGGCAAAAGCAAACAGCTATCTCCCAAGGGTGGGTACCTCTGGAAATAGCAGGAGCCGGCCCTGGGGGGTGGGGGGGGTGGTCCTCAGGACCATAAATGGCTGCTTTTTCGTGCACGGGCCCCGAGGAGGTGGTAGTTCCAGGGCCTTACATGGCCCTGGAGGGGTTAGGGGTTATGTGTGGCCCCACTCTCTCTTTTCACATAAGTAACTGGCCCCGGGGAGGTGGTGGTCCCGGGGGCTGGGGGGCCGCGCAGACCCCCTCCTTCATTTTCAATTTTGTCCCGGGGAGGTGGTGGTCCACGGGGATTCTGAAAGCTCCAGGAGGGGGGTCTGTACGACTCCTATCCTTTTTTTGACAAATCCCCAGGGAGGTGGTGGTCCCTGGGGCCCAGGTGGTCCTCACAACCCCACCTATAAAGGTATTTCCAAATAACCCTGGGGAGGTGGTGGCCCCCAGGGCATAAAAAAGCCCTCCTTTTTTTAACAAAGTGCCGGGGGTGGTGGTCCCCAAGGCTGGGGGGTCCATGTAGCCCCCCTACATATTTATTTCCATATAGCCCTGGGGAGGTGGTGGTCTTTATATATATATATATATATAAAGAAAAGAATATATATAAACTTGCACCCTAAGGTAACTATAACTTGTGCCTTTGCCATGCACAGCTAATCACGCCACATATTATATCATTGATGTCATATTCTATGCCATCTTTCACTTTCTTACTGCAACATTTGCAATAAAATTATTGATCAGACAACTGTGCATGGTGAAGGCACAATTTGTAGCTACTTTAGGGTGCCAGTTTTAGTTACTTGAAAGAACTCTAACTATAACTGCTGAATTTCCATCGTTTTGTACGAGTAAATTCAGAACCTAACTATAATGTCCTGGTAACCTTTTTTTTTCAGTGAATATATATATATATATATGTATATATAAATATATATATATATATATATATATATATATATAGATCTCTCTATATATATAATATATATATGTGTGTGTGTGTATATATATATGTGTGTATTTATTTAGATAGATAGATAGATAGATAGATAGATAGATAGATAGATAGATAGATAGATAGATAGATAGATAGATAGATAGATAGATAGATAATTAGATCCATAGAGACTCTACCTTGTCTTTCTTCTTTCATCTATGCCTGATTGTCTTTCGTAAATGCATCTCTTCCTTTCAAAACCTTGAGGGGCGAGAATCCTGTCACTGTAGGAGTAATAAGCTAGGCCCATACCAGTTTTTCATTTCAAATTTCCAATGGTTAGTGCTCTTCATTGCCAATTGTATATTACCCATTAACACTCGACTGCTCATTCCCAGCACAGTGATAGTTATAGCTATGCTTCCACAAAATATTTTTTCTCAGTAAATAGTCTTGGAACACGCTTGACACAAACTGGGGACCATTATCACTAAATAAAGGTTTGGGGATCCTCTCATGCAGAAATAATTTATCTAAGAATTCTATCATTACTGTAAAATGTACTTTCTTTTTAACACATTGTGAGAAAGTAGCCTCTTTCTAGCCTTGTTACCCCCACTTTTGGCCTGTTTGTGAGTGTATGTCAGGGTGTTTTCACTGTCTCACTGGGATCCTGCTAGCCAGGGCCCAGTGCTCATAGTGAAAACCCTATGTTTTCAGTATGTTTGTTATGTGTCACTGGGACCCTGCTAGTCAGGACCTCAGTGCTCATAAGTTTGTGGCCTATATGTATGTGTTCCCTGTGTGGTGCCTAACTGTCTCACTGAGGCTCTGCTAACCAGAACCTCAGTGGTTATGCTCTCTCATTTCTCTCAAATTGTCACTAACAGGCTAGTGACCATTTTTTACCAATGTACATTGGCTTACTGGAACACCCTTATAATTCCCTAGTATATGGTACTGAGGTACCCAGGGTATTGGGGTTCCAGGAGATCCCTATGGGCTGCAGCATTTCTTTTGCCACCCATAGGGAGCTCTGACAATTCTTACACAGGCCTGCCACTGCAGCCTGAGTGAAATAACGTCCACGTTATTTCACAGCCATTTTACACTGCACTTAAGTAACTTATAAGTCACCTATATGTCTAACCTTTACCTGGTAAAGGTTAGGTGCAAAGTTACTTAGTGTGAGGGCACCCTGGCACTAGCCAAGGTGCCCCCACATTGTTCAGGGCCAATTCCCTGAACTTTGTGAGTGCGGGGACACCATTACACGCGTGCACTACATATAGGTCAATACATATATGTAGCTTCACAATGGTAACTCCGAATATGGCCATGTAACATGTCTAAGATCATGGAATTGACCCCTCTATGCCATCCTGGCATTGTTGGTACAATTCCATGATCCCAGTGGTCTGTAGCACAGACCCTGGTACTGCCAAACTGCCTTTCCGGGGGTTTCACTGCAGCTGCTGCTGCTGCCAACCCCTCAGACAGGTTTCTGCCCCCCTGGGGTCAAGCCAGGCTTGTCCCAGGATGGCAGAACAAAGGACTTCCTCTGAGAGAGGGTGTTACACCCTCTCCCTTTGGAAAATGGTGTGAAGGCAGGGGAGGAGTAGCCTCCCCCAGCCTCTGGAAATGCTTTCTTGGGCACAGATGTGCCCAATTCTGCATAAGCCAGTCTACACCGGTTCAGGGACCCCTTAGCCCTGCTCTGGCGCGAAACTGGACAAAGGAAAGGGGAGTGACCACTCCCCTGACCTGCATCTCCCCTGGGAGGTGTCCAGAGCTCCTCCAGTGTGCTCCAGACCTCTGCCATCTTGGAAACAGAGGTGCTGCTGGCACACTGGACTGCTCTGAGTGGCCAGTGCCACCAGGTGACGTCAGAGACTCCTTCTGATAGGCTCCTTCAGGTGTTAGTAGCCTATCCTCTCTCCTAGGTAGCCAAACCCTCTTTTCTGGCTATTTAGGGTCTCTGTCTCTGGGGAAACTTTAGATAACGAATGCAAGAGCTCAGCCGAGTTCCTCTGCATCTCTCTCTTCACCTTCTGCCAAGGAATCGACTGCTGACCGCGCTGGAAGCCTGCAAACCTGCAACATAGTAGCAAAGACGACTACTGCAACTCTGTAACGCTGATACTGCCGCCTTCTCGACTGTTTTCCTGGTGGTGCATGTTGTGGGGGTAGTCTGCCTCCTCTCTGCACTAGAAGCTCCGAAGAAATCTCCCGTGGGTCGACGGAATCTTCCCCCTGCAACCGCAGGCACCAAAAAGCTGCATTACCGGTCCCTTGGGTCTCCTCTCAGCACGACGAGCGAGGTCCCTCGAATCCAGCAACTCTGTCCAAGTGACTCCCACAGTCCAGTGACTCTTCAGTCCAAGTTTGGTGGAGGTAAGTCCTTGCCTCACCTCGCTGGGCTGCATTGCTGGGAACCACAACTTTTGCAGCTACTCCGGCCCATGTGCACTTCCGGCGGAAATCCTTCGTGCACAGCCAAGCCTGGGTCCACCGTACTCTAACCTGCATTGCACGACTTTTTAAGTTGGTCTCCAGCGACGTGGGACTCCTTTGTGTAACTTCGGGTGAGCACCGTTTCACGCATCCTTGTAATGCCTGTTTCTGGCACTTCTCCGGGTGCTACCTGCTGCTGAGAGGGCTCCTTGTCTTGCTCGACGTCCCCTCTCTCTCCTAGTCCAATTTGCGACCTCCTGGTCCCTCCTGGGCCACAGCAGCGTCCAAAAACGCTAACCGTACGATTTGCAGCTAGCAAGGCTTGTTGGCGTTCTTTCGGCGGGAAAACACTTCTGCACGACTCTCCACGGCGAGAGGGATCCGTCCACCAAAGGGGAAGTCTCTAGCCCTTTTCGTTCTTGCAGAAACCTCAGCTTCTTCTGTCCAGTAGAAGCTTCTTTGCACCCGCAGCTGGCATTTCCTGGGCATCTGCCCATCTCCGACTTGCTTGTGACTTTTGGACTTGGTCCCCTTGTTCCACAGGTACCCTAGATTGGAAATCCACAGTTGTTGCATTGTTGGTTTGTGTCTTTCCTGCATTATTCCTCTAACACGACTTCTTTGTCCTTAGGGGAACTTTAGTGCACTTTGCACTCACTTTTCAGGGTCTTGGGAGAGGGTTATTTTTCTAACTCTCACTATTTTCTAATAGTCCCAGCGACCCTCTACAAGGTCACATAGGTTTGGGGTCCATTCGTGGTTCGCATTCCACTTTTGGAGTATATGGTTTGTGTTGCCCCTATCCCTATGTTTCCCCATTGCATCCTATTGTAACTATACATTGTTTGCACTGTTTTCTAAGACTATACTGCATATTTTTGCTATTGTGTATATATATCTTGTGTATATTTCCTATCCTCTCACTGAGGGTACACTCTAAGATACTTTGGCATATTGTCATAAAAATAAAGTACCTTTATTTTTAGTATAACTGTGTATTGTGTTTTCTTATGATATTGTGCAAGTGACACTTGTGGTACTGTAGTAGCTTCACACGTCTCCTAGTTCAGCCTAAGCTGCTCTGCTAAGCTACCATTATCTATCAGCCTAAGCTGCTAGACACCCTATACACTAATAAGGGATAACTGGGCCTGGTACAAGGTGCAAGTACCCCTTGGTACTCACTACAAGCCAGTCCAGCCTCCTACATTGGTTGTGCAGCGGTGGGATAAGTGCTTTGAGACTACTTACCACTCTTGTCATTGTACTTTTCATAAGAGAAAAATATACAAAACAAGGTCAGTGTATATACACATAGCCAAAAAGTTTTGCATTTCCTCTTTTCACTCTTTTCTAAGTGCTGAAAAGTACTTCTAACTTTCAAAAAGTTCTTAAAAGTTTAAAAAGTTTTTTTTCTGTCTTTCTAAAAAGTTCTGAAAACTTTTTTCTCTTTTTCTATCACTTTAACTCTCTCTAAAAATGTCTGGCACAGGCCAAAATGTTGATCTGTCCAAACTTGCATATGATCACCTTAGCTGGAAAGGAGCAAGGAGTCTCTGCATAGAGAGAGGTTTGAGTGTAGGGAAGAATCCTTCTTTGGAATTATTGCTTAACATGCTTAGAGAACAAGATAAGGCCATAGGGGCCACATCTGTTGAAAAAGTAGCAAATGGTTCCCAATCTGATCCAGGGACTCCCCCAGGAAAAGATTCAGGAAAGAAACTTCCTAGCCTGCCCATTACTAGACAGTCTAGCATAGTTGGTAATGATGGAGAGCCTCACCATACAAATAGTGTTGTCTCACATCATAGCAAAAGCATTTATTCTCACCATACTGGTAGTGATGTTTCTGTTAGCCAAGCTGTTAGGGTGGCTTCTGTAAGGGACAGGTCTCCTTCTGTTCATTCTTCTGTGTCTAAGAATGTCCCTCCCACCAACCCTGATGACAGAATGTTAGAGAGGGAACTCAATAAGTTGAGAGTGGAACAAACCAGACTGAAGCTCAAGAAGCAACAGCTGGATTTGGATAGACAGTCTTTTGAACTAGAGAAAGAAAGACAGAAGTTGGGTTTAGATACCCATGGTGGCAGCAGCAGTATTCCCCATAGTCATCCTGCAAAAGAGCATGATTCCAGGAATCTGCACAAGATAGTTCCCCCTTGTAAGGAGGGGGATGACATTAACAAGTGGTTTGCTGCACTTGAGAGGGCCTGTGTTGTACAGGATGTCCCTCAAAGGCAGTGGGCTGCTATCCTATGGCTATCATTTAGTGGAAAAGGTAGGGATAGGCTCCTTACTGTGAAAGAAAATGATGCTAATAATTTCCAAGTTCTTAAGAATGCACTCCTGGATGGTTATGGCTTAACCACTGAACAATACAGGATAAAGTTCAGAGAGACCAAAAAGGAGTCTTCACAAGACTGGGTTGATTTCATTGACCATTCAGTGAAGGCCTTGGAGGGGTGGTTACATGGCAGTAAAGTTACTGATTATGAAAGCCTGTATAACACAATCCTGAGAGAGCATATACTTAATAATTGTGTGTCTGATTTGTTGCACCAGTACTTGGTGGACTCTGATCTGACCTCTCCCCAAGAATTGGGAAAGAAGGCAGACAAATGGGTCAGAACAAGGGTGAACAGAAAAGTTCATACAGGTGGTGACAAAGAGAACACTAAGAAGAAAGATGGTGAAACATCTCAAGATAAGCATGGGGATAAGGGTAAAACCAAAGATCCCACTTCAAATCTTAAACACTCTTCAGGGGGTGGGGATAAAACAAATTCTTCCTCTTCTTCTCAACCTACACAATTTAAAAAGCCTTGGTGCTTTGTGTGTAAAAATAGAGGCCATAGGCCAGGGGATAAGTCCTGTCAAGGTAAACCCCCTGAGCCTACCACCACTAATACATCAAGCTCTAGTGCCCCTAGCAGTAGTGGTACTAGTGGTGGGACTGTTGGCAACAGTCAAGCAAAGGGTGTAGTTGGGTTCACTTATGGGTCCATCATAGAAACTGGGGTAGTCAGTCCCAAGACAGTTTCTGTCACACCTAGTGGCATTGGCCTTGCCACACTGGCTGCTTGTCCCCTTACAATGGATAAGTACAGGCAGACAGTTTCAATAAATGGTGTTGAGGCCTTGGCCTACAGGGTCACAGGTGCCAGTATCACTTTGGTGACTGAAAACCTAGTGCACCCTGATCAACACATCATTGAACAACAGTATAAGATTATTGATGTCCATAACTCCACTAAGTTTCTTCCCTTAGCTATAATTCAGTTTAGTTGGGGTGGAGTTACTGGCCCTAAGCAGGTGGTGGTATCACCTAGCTTACCTGTAGACTGTCTCTTAGGTAATGACCTAGAGGCCTCAGGTTGGGCTGATGTAGAGTTTTATGCCCATGCAGCCATGCTGGGCATCCCTGAGGAATTGTTCCCTCTCATTTCTACTGAAATGAAAAAGCAAAGGAGAGAAGGCCTGAAACCTCAGGATCCCTCTCTATCAACAGGTAAAAAGGGTATCACAGTATCCCCTAACCACCCTACCATTCAGGATACCATTCCTGTGGTGGGAGAAACCTCTCCTGGGGTGGCACCTGTTCCAAGGGAATCATCAGCTGGCAAAGCTGTACTCCCTGAGGTGGAAGTACCTCTCTGTGGGATAACTAACATTGGTGACAAAAAGAGCACCATTTTAGTTAACATGGAGCATCCCTCCAACCCTCCCAGAGAAACTTTAGTGCAGAAACCCTGCACTACCTCACAACACTTAGGACAGCATCCCTGCCCTAGTGGGGAACTCATAGGACAGCATCCCTGCCCTGCTCCAACTCAAGAGAAACAGCATCCCTGTTCTCTCTTCCAGCCATATGGACAACGTTTTTGCCCAGTTATGGCTTTTCTGAGACAGCATCCCTGTCTGGCATTTCCATCATTACAAATAGGTTCAGTGGACAATTCCCACTGCTCTAAACTAAAACTTACTGATAGAAACTCTGAAAATACATCTTCACATTGTTGCTTAGCTAAAAAACTTCAAACAGGGTGGTTTACATCCCCACAGGGAAGTAACCATATAGTGGATGATAAAGGGAGTAACCAGTCTATTGCAGAGCTACTCTCTACTTATCACCACTTACACAATAAAGTCTCAACTGGCCAAGGTTAGCCTTATTGTCCTTCGTTTGGGGGGGGGTTGTGTGAGAAAGTAGCCTCTTTCTAGCCTTGTTACCCCCACTTTTGGCCTGTTTGTGAGTGTATGTCAGGGTGTTTTCACTGTCTCACTGAGATCCTGCTAGCAAGGGCCCAGTGCTCATAGTGAAAACCCTATGTTTTCAGTATGTTTGTTATGTGTCACTGGGACCCTGCTAGTCAGGACCCCAGTGCTCATAAGTTTGTGGCCTATATGTATGTGTTCCCTGTGTGGTGCCTAACTGTCTCACTGAGGCTCTGCTAACCAGAACCTCAGTGGTTATGCTCTCTCATTTCTCTCAAATTGTCACTAACAGGCTAGTGACCATTTTTTACCAATGTACATTGGCTTACTGGAACACCCTTATAATTCCCTAGTATATGGTACTGAGGTACCCAGGGTATTGGGGTTCCAGGAGATCCCTATGGGCTGCAGCATTTCTTTTGCCACCCATAGGGAGCTCTGACAATTCTTACACAGGCCTGCCACTGCAGCCTGAGTGAAATAACGTCCACGTTATTTCACAGCCATTTTACACTGCACTTAAGTAACTTATAAGTCACCTATATGTCTAACCTTTACCTGGTAAAGGTTAGGTGCAAAGTTACTTAGTGTGAGGGCACCCTGGCACTAGCCAAGGTGCCCCCACATTGTTCAGGGCCAATTCCCTGAACTTTGTGAGTGCGGGGACACCATTACACGCGTGCACTACATATAGGTCAATACATATATGTAGCTTCACAATGGTAACTCCGAATATGGCCATGTAACATGTCTAAGATCATGGAATTGCCCCCTCTATGCCATCCTGGCATTGTTGGTACAATTCCATGATCCCAGTGGTCTGTAGCACAGACCCTGGTACTGCCAAACTGCCTTTCCGGGGCTTTCACTGCAGCTGCTGCTGCTGCCAACCCCTCAGACAGGTTTCTGCCCCCCTGGGGTCAAGCCAGGCTTGTCCCAGGATGGCAGAACAAAGGACTTCCTCTGAGAGAGGGTGTTACACCCTCTCCCTTTGGAAAATGGTGTGAAGGCAGGGGAGGAGTAGCCTCCCCCAGCCTCTGGAAATGCTTTCTTGGGCACAGATGTGCCCAATTCTGCATAAGCCAGTCTACACCGGTTCAGGGACCCCTTAGCCCTGCTCTGGCGCGAAACTGGACAAAGGAAAGGGGAGTGATCACTCCCCTGACCTGCATCTCCCCTGGGAGGTGTCCAGAGCTCCTCCAGTGTGCTCCAGACCTCTGCCATCTTGGAAACAGAGGTGCTGCTGGCACACTGGACTGCTCTGAGTGGCCAGTGCCACCAGGTGATGTCAGAGACTCCTTCTGATAGGCTCCTTCAGGTGTTAGTAGCCTATCCTCTCTCCTAGGTAGCCAAACCCTCTTTTCTGGCTATTTAGGGTCTCTGTCTCTGGGGAAACTTTAGATAACGAATGCAAGAGCTCAGCCGAGTTCCTCTGCATCTCTCTCTTCACCTTCTGCCAAGGAATCGACTGCTGACCGCGCTGGAAGCCTGCAAACCTGCAACATAGTAGCAAAGACGACTACTGCAACTCTGTAACGCTGATCCTGCCGCCTTCTCGACTGTTTTCCTGGTGGTGCATGCTGTGGGGGTAGTCTGCCTCCTCTCTGCACTAGAAGCTCAGAAGAAATCTCCCGTGCATTACCGGTCCCTTGGGTCTCCTCTCAGCATGACGAGCGAGGTCCCTCGAATCCAGCAACTCTGTCCAAGTGACTCCCACAGTCCAGTGACTCTTCAGTCCAAGTTTGGTGGAGGTAAGTCCTTGCCTCACCTCGCTGGGCTGCATTGCTGGGAACCGCGACTTTTGCAGCTACTCCGGCCCCTGTGCACTTCCGGCGGAAATCCTTCGTGCACAGCCAAGCCTGGGTCCACGGCACTGTAACCTGCATTGCACGACTTTCTAAGTTGGTCTCCAGCGACGTGGGACTCCTTTGTGTAACTTCGGGTGAGCACTGTTTCATGCATCCTCGTAGTGCCTGTTTCTGGCACTTCTCCGGGTGCTACCTGCTGCTGAGAGGGCTCCTTGTCTTGCTCGATGTCCCCTCTCTCTCCTGGTCCAATTTGCGACCTCCTGGTCCCTCCAGGGCCACAGCAGCGTCCAAAAACGCTAACCGCACGATTTGCAGCTAGCAAGGCTTGTTGGCGTTCTTTCGGCGGGAAAACACTTCTGCACGACTCTCCACGGCGAGAGGGATCCATCCACCAAAGGGGAAGTCTCTAGCCCTTTTCGTTCCTGCAGAATCCTCAGCTTCTTCTGTCCAGTAGAAGCTTCTTTGCACCCGCAGCTGGCATTTCCTGGGCATCTGCCCATCTCCGACTTGCTTGTGACTTTTGGACTTGGTCCCCTTGTTCCACAGGTACCCTAGATTGGAAATCCACAGTTGTTGCATTGTTGGTTTGTGTATTTCCTGCATTATTCCTCTAACACGACTTCTTTGTCCTTAGGGAAACTTTAGTGCACTTTGCACTCACTTTTCAGGGTCTTGGGGAGGGTTATTTTTCTAATTCTCACTATTTTCTAATAGTCCCAGCGACCCTCTACAAGGTCACATAGGTTTGGGGTCCATTCGTGGTTCGCATTCCACTTTTGGAGTATATGGTTTGTGTTGCCCCTATCCCTATGTTTCCCCATTGCATCCTATTGTAACTATACATTGTTTGCACTGTTTTCTAAGACTATACTGCATATTTTTGCTATTGTGTATATATATCTTGTGTATATTTCCTATCCTCTCACTGAGGGTACACTCTAAGATACTTTGGCATATTGTCATAAAAATAAAGTACCTTTATTTTTAGTATAACTGTGTATTGTGTTTTCTTATGATATTGTGCAAGTGACACTTGTGGTACTGTAGTAGCTTCACACGTCTCCTAGTTCAGCCTAAGCTGCTCTGCTAAGCTACCATTATCTATCAGCCTAAGCTGCTAGACACTCTATACACTAATAAGGGATAACTGGGCCTGGTACAAGGTGCAAGTACCCCTTGGTACTCACTACAAGCCAGTCCAGCCTCCTACACACATACATTAGGCCACTTTGAAAATAAACCATATAAAACCACAATATTCTGCTCCACACCTTGAAGATCTTGTATGGGACCAATGATGTCTACTGCCAGGATCTCCCAAGGTTCATCTGGACAAGTTAAAGAAGACAACGGTGGTATACACTTGACTGAACTCATCCGCATTCAAACAATCCACACATTTGTGCACAGTCTTCTCCATTTCCATATTAATCCTTGGCCACCAGTAAGATAATTTTACTATTTTCCTGCACTTAATTGTTCCCATGTGTCCTTCATGACATAACTCTTTAACTTTGACTCTAAGCTTTTAAGGAGGGATTACTCTTACTCCTCTTAATCGAAATCCTTCATCACCCCACAACACCTCATTGTTGATCTCCCAGAATGGTCTTACAGACTCACTCAACTTTTTCTTCTCAGGCCATCCCTTTTCGATGCAATCCTTGACTTCATGTAACACACCATCTGCCTCATAACCTTCCATCCATTCTTCGTCAGATCATATTCATCTCGATCCTTCCTGAAGATGAGGACATTGTCTTGAAAAAAAATTACTCCTAAACAGTGGGATGCTTTTAGAATGTAAAATGACTTGATGATATGTGGAAGTGAGACTGAGTGATGTGAACCATTTGACACCTTTAGTAAAGGTCAACATTTAATTAATCTTCGGAATCGGAAATTCTGATTAAGACACGCAAATCAATGCGAAGCCTTATTTTGCCATTGGCACGTCTAGCAAAGAGCAAGGGAGATAATCATTCAGTCACTTCAATACTCTCAATGATACCATCTTTACTTAACTTATCCAGTTCATCCCTGACTTTGTCCCCAATGTATAATGGTATGTTTCTTACTTTATGTGTTACCAGCGTTTGAGTTTCCTTCAAAATGATCCTAAGTTGAAACCCACACAGCTCTCCTACTCTTGCTGAGAAAACATTCGGAAATTCACTACTCATTTGTTGAGAAAAAAATCTTTATCATTAAACAACAAAACTTAATACAGGCTCTTAGGATTTAACATGTTACCCAAATTCCTCTGATTTAACCATCCCAAAACGGAAAGGCCTTTTTCAGAAACATACAGTTTTCCTTCAGTTCCTCTGGCCATGAATTTGGATTTCAGTGCTAGTTTGGCTTTTATCCCGATTTGCCTGTGAGTGGGTCCACATCACCTGAATCCTGAAGGTTGTTTAGCGAGTGGTTCCTGCTTTGTCTCCTCTTTCCCATTCTGTAATGACTGAGACTACAGGATGTTGGGATAAATCTGTATTGTCATAGTAGAAAAACCCACCGGTTCCATAACACTTGTAACCTCCGAACCAACAACAGCTTCTCTAACTGCCTTCTACTATATCACCACATTCTGATAGCGTGTCTCAGAATGTGGTGATGATTGGAACACAAGTGACAACACAGATATGTGAATTATGTACACATAAGTGATCATCCTCGTGGAACGAGACAGGAAAGACAGACTGAAAGCTTTGCTAACCCCTGGTATAGAATCGTCATCTTCTAATGTATGGAGCTTTTGTGTGGGATGGGGCACATGTAACTCCATGCTTTTAGCAGGTCATCTTTGGAAGTGGTGCAAACCCTACTTTAAATCTATCCTTTACTTAAAACCTTCAATTGTTCCCGCTTTCTTCGGTCTTGCCTGCGGACAAGCTGTGTGTTGTCACTGTGAGGGGCATTGTTTACAATAAAAGGCGTGGAGCCCACTCATTGCTTACCATTCATTAGCTTCATTGTCACTATTGTTTGCTGAGTCCTAATTGGCCAGTGCGTGCTGGCTCTCACTTCCTTTTCTTTCTGTGGAGCATGGACCAAGCACAGATTGCTTCCTATCGATTAGTGTTTGTACACTGCTCACACTGTGATTGGGGTACTATTTCTTCTTTTCCTCCCATTCTCCCTGGACCATTGTGCTACTTCTCCTCCCACCCACCCCTTCTCTGTGCCTCCTCTGCCCATCCATCCACCTCGTCATTGCTTGCCTGTACACAAATCCGCTTTGGCCATTCTTGCTTGTCCGTCTCATCTGAAAAAAGCGCTGTGAAGTGTTGACCACATCATGTCACTTTTTTTCTAACTGTACTTTTAGCTATGGTGTACAGTCATGCTGCTGTACAACATGGCCAAAAGACATTGGCAAAGTCAACAGCTGTCATATTTTCGAGACCTAGTGGCTTTGCCAATGCTAGTTTTTTACTTCGCTCTCCTTAAATACATCCTGTGCATGCCTTTGTCTGAGTATAACCTTTACATGCTTCCCCGGGGAAAACCCCATCTTCCTTCCTTTCTCGCATGCCTTCTCTCTCTGAGTATAGCCCTTACCTCCCTTCCATCCTCACATGCCTCCTCTCTCTGAGTATTTCCCTTACCTTCATTCCATCCTTGCATGCCTCCTCTCTCTGAGTATAGCCCTTATCATCCTTCCATCCTTGCATGCCTCCTCTCTCTGAGTATTTCCCTTACCTTCATTCCATTCTTGCATGCCTCGTCTCTCTGAGTATAGCCCTTACCTTCCTTCCATCCTCGTATGCCTCCTCTCTCGAGTATTGCCCTTACCTTCATTCCATCCTTGCATGCCTTCTCTCTCGGAATATTGCACTTACCTTCCTTCCATCCTTGCATGCCTCCTCGCTCAAGTATTTCCCTTGCCTTCATTTCATCTTTGCATGCCTTCTCTTTCTGAGTATTGCCCTTACCTTCAGTGCATCCTCGCATGCCTCCTCTCTCAAGTATTGCCCTTACCTTCATTCCATCCTTGCATGCCTCCTCTCTCTGAATATTGCCCTTATCTTCCTTCCATCCTTGCATGCCTCCTCTCTCAAGTATTTTCCTTGCCTTCATTCCATCTTTGCATGCCTTCTCTTTCTGAGTATTGCCCTTCTCTTCAGTGCATCCTCGCATGCCTCCTCTCTCAAGTATTGCCCTTACCTTCATTCCATCCTTGCATGCCTCCTCTCTCAAGTATTGCCCTTTTCCATACTTCTACCCTCACAAGTCTCCTCTCTCTGAGCATAGCCCTTACCTTCCTTCCGTCCTCGCATGCCTCCTCTCTCTTTGAGTGTAGCCCTTACCTTCCTTCCACACTCACAAGTCTCCTCTGAGTGTAGCCCTTACCTTCCTTCCCTCCTCACATGCCTCCTCTCTCTGAGTATAGCCCTTACCTTGATTCCATCTTTGCATGCCTCATCTCCAGAGTATTGCTTTTACCTTCCTACATCCTTGCATGCCTCCTTAACTTCCTTCTATCCTCTGAATTATCTGCTCCTCTCTCGAATATTGCCCTTACCTTCCTTCCATTCCCCAATGCCTTCTCTCTCGAGTATTGCCCTTACCTTCCTTCCATCCTCGCATGCCTTCTTTCTCAAGTATTGCCCTTACCTTCCTTCATCCTTGCATGCCTCCTCTCTAGAATATTGCCCTTACCTTCCTTCCATCCTCTCACGCCTCCTCTCCTGAGTATTGCCCTTACCTTCCTTCCATCCTTGCATGCCTCCTTTCTCAAGTATTGCCCTTACCTTCCTTCATCCTCACATGCCTCCTCTCTCGAGTATTGCCCTCTCTCCGAGTATAGCCCTTACCTTAATTCCATTTCCACAAGTCTCCTTGGTATAGCCCTTACCTTCCTTCCACCCTTGCAAGTCTCCTCTCTCTGAGTATAGTCCTTATCTTCCTTGAAATCTCACAAGTTTCCTCTGAGTATAATCCGTATGTCCTTCCATCCTTGCATGCCTCCTCTCTCTGCGTATAGCCCTTACCTCCCGCCTTCACAAGTCTTCTCTCTCTGAATATAGCCCTTACCTTCCCAAGTCTCCTCTCTCTGACTGTAGTCCTTACTTCTTCCACTCTTACATGCCTCCTCTAAGTATAGCCCTTACCTTACCCCCAACAAGCCTGCTCTCTCTGAGTATAGCCCTTACCTCCTTCCACCCTCACTTGCCTGCTCTGTTTAAGGTACAGAGAGAGGAGGCATATGAGTATAGCTCTTACCTTCCTTCCACCCTCACAAGTCTCTCTCTCAGTATAGCCCTTACCTTCCACCCTCACAAGCCTCCTCGCTTTGAGTATAGCCCTTACCTCCTTTCACCCTCGCAAGCCTCCTCTCTCTGAGTATAACCCTTACCTTCCCAAGTCTCCTCTCTGTCAGTGTAGTCCTTACCTCTTCCACTATCACATGCTTCCTCTAGGTAGAGCACTTACCTTCTTACCTCCCAAGCCTCCTCTGAGTATAGCTCTTACCTCCTTTCACCCTCACATGCCTCTTCTCTCTCAATATAGCCCTTACCTTCCACTCTCACAAGCCTCCTCTCTTTGAGTATAGCGGTTACCTCCGTTCACCCTCACAAGCCTCCTCTCTTTGAGTATAGCCACTACCTCCTTTCACCCTCACAAGCCTCCTCTCTCTGAGTATAGCCCTTACCTTCCCCCTTCACAAGTCTTCTCTCTCTGAGTTTGGCCCTTACCTTCCCAAGTCTCCTCTCTCTGAGTGTAGTCCTCACTTCTTCCACTTTCACATGCCTCCTTTAAGTATAGCCCTTACCTTCCCCCCAAGCCTGCTCTCTCTCTGAGTATAGCCCTTACCTTCCCCCTCACAAGCCTCCTCTCTCTCAGTATAGCCCCTACCTCCTTCCACTCTCACAAGCCTCATCTATGTGAGTATAGCCCTTACCTTCCCCCTCACAAGCCCCCTCTCTCTGAGTAGTCCTTACCTCCCCCTCACAAGCCCCCTCTCTCTGAGTAGTCCTTACCTCCCCCTCACAAGCCCCCTCACTCTGAGTATAGCCCTTATCTTCCCCCCTCACAAGCCCCCTCTCTCTGAGTAGTCCTTACCTCCCCCTCACAAGCCCCCTCTCTCTGGGAGTATAGCCCTTACCTTCCCCCTCACAAGCCTCCTCTCTCTGAGTATAGCCCTTATCTTCCCCCTCACAAGCCTCCTCTCTCTGAGTATTGCCCACTCAGTGCCTGCCCGTCTCCCTTACTCTCCTGTGTAGTAGTTACGCAGGTCGCCTGCACCTCACGTCATACACCTCAGTCTCTCTGTGAACACATATCTCTGCCCTCTCAGGATACCTCATGCTCTGGTGCATCTGTTCATCCATCAGCTGGCAGGAACCGCGCATCCTATGAAGCACCACAGGGCCGGATGTATGAGATATGAGCCTGGGGCGCTGGTGTTTGTGGGGTGCGGGCCCCCACCTAGCGCGCACAGTGTCCTGGGCTCAGAAGCAGCTGATGCTGCCCAGATAAAGTGGGCTGGTCACAAGGACGGCGTGTGTAGGAGACACGAGGGTTGGGAGGTGAAGAGGGCCCGCCTGGCATGAGACATACTCCTGCAGTGACGCTAGAAGGGTTGGGAACACAAGGGTTGGGAGGTGCAGAGGGGAACCGCCTGGCATGAGACATACTCCTACAGTGCAGAGATGGAGACGCGAGAAGGGCTGGGGTCACGAGGGTTGGAGGTGCAGAGGGCACCGCCTGGCATGAGACATACGCCTACAGTGCGAGGATGGAGGAGACGAGAAGGGTTGGGGAGGTGCAGAAGGGCGCCGTCTGGCATGAGACATACTCCTGCGGTGCGTGGAGGAAGGAGACAGGAGAAGGGCTGGGGTCACGAGGGTTGGAGGTGCAGAGGTCACCGCCTGGCATGAGACATACTCCTACAGTGCGGGGATGGAGGAGACGAGAAGGGTTGGGAGGTTCTGAGGGGCACCGCCTGACATGAGACATACTTCTATATTGCGGAGATGGAGGAGATGTAAGGCGGGTTGGGGAAGTGCAGAAGGGCGCCGTCTGGCATGAGACCTACTCCTACAGTGCGGGGATGGAGGAGACGCAAGAAGGGTTTGGGGACACGAGGGTTGGAGGTGCAGAGGGGCACCGCCTGGCATGAGACATACTCCTGCAGTGCGGAGATGTAGGAGACGCGAGAAGGGCTGGGGACACGAGGGTTGAAGGTGCAGAGGGCCACCGCCAGACATGAGACATACTCCTGCAGAGCGTGGAGGGAGGAGACACGAGAAGGGCTGGGGGCACGAGGGTTAGAGGTGCAGAGGGGCACCGCCTGGCATGAGACATACTCCTGCAGTGCGTGGAGGGAGGAGACACGAGAAGGGCTGGGGACACGAGGGTTGGAGGTGCAGAGGAGCACCGCCTGGCATGAGACATACTCCTACAGTGCGGGGATGGAGGAGACGCGGGAAGGGCCGGGGTCACGAGGGTTGTGAGTTGCAGAAGGGCACCGCCTGGCATGAGACATACTCCTACAGTGCGGGCATGGGGGAGGTGCGAGAAGGGTTGGATACACGAGGGTTGGGGGTGCAGAGGGCACCGCCTGGCATGAGACATACTCCTGCAGTGCGTGGATGGAGGAGACGCGAGAAGGGTTGGGGACACGAGGGTTGGGAAGTGGGGCACCGCCTAGCATGAGACCTACTCCTGCACTGCGTGGATGGAGGAGACGCGAGAAGGGTTGGGGACACGAGGGTTGGGGGTGCAGAGGGCACCGTCTGACATGAGACATACTCCTGCAGTGCGTGGAGGGAGGAGACACGAGAAGGGCTGGGGACACGAGGGTTGGAGGTGCAGAGGAGCACCGCCTGGCATGAGACATACTCCTACAGTGCGGGGATGGAGGAGACGCGGGAAGGGCCGGGGTCACGAGGGTTGTGAGTTGCAGAAGGGCACCGCCTGGCATGAGACATACTCCTACAGTGCGGGCATGGGGGAGGTGCGAGAAGGGTTGGGGGTGCAGAGGGCACCGCCTGGCATGAGACATACTCCTGCAGTGCGTGGATGGAGGAGACGCGAGAAGGGTTGGGGACACGAGGGTTGGGAAGTGGGGCACCGCCTAGCATGAGACCTACTCCTGCACTGCGGGGATGGGGGAGGTGCGAGAAGGGTTGGATATACGAGGGTTGGGGGTGCAGAGGGCACCGCCTGGCATGAGACATATTCCTGCAGTGCGTGGACGGAGGAGACGCGAGAAGGGTTGGGGTCACGAGGGTTGGGAAGTGGGGCACCGCCTAGCATGAGACCTACTCCTGCACTGCGTGGATGGAGGAGACGCGAGAAGGGTTGGGGACACGAGGGTTGGGGGTGCAGAGGGCACCGTCTGACATGAGACATACTCCTGGAGTGCGTGGACGGAGGAGACGCGAGAAGGGGTGGGAACACGAGGGTTGGGAGGTGCAGAGGGCACCGCCTGGAATGAGACATACTCCTACAGTGCGGGGCTGGAGGAGACGCAAGAAGGGTTGGGGACACGAGGGTTGAGGGTGCAGAGGGCACCGCCTGGCATGAGACATACTCCTACATTGCGGAGGAGGAGACGCGAGAAGGGTTGGGGGCACGAGGGTTGGGGGTGCCGAGGGCACCGCCTGGCATGAGACATACGCCTACAGTGGGTGGATAGAGAAGACGCGAGAAGGGGTGGGAACACGAGGGTTGGGAGGTGCAGAGGGGCACCTCCTAGAATGAGACATACTCCTGCAGTGCTGGGATGGAGGAGACGAGAAGGGCTGGGGAGGATAGACTGATCAGATGCCTTCATACCGAGATGAAGTGAATGATTGTGTACCAACAAAACCAAGAACTTCCGGAGCCGGAGAGAGTGGAATGTCCCTTAATAGGGAGCCCGTGTAAAGTGTAGTGCTTTAAAGCGGTCTAAGGACAACATCAGCGCTATACCATTATACCGACAGTGAAGATAACGCACAGACCTCTTCCTCGAGTGACCCGAGGCAGTATACAATCTCTGACCAGATCGGTGAAAGGTCCTTGCTGTTTACATAAAGCGCTTGAGCTGGGCCTTCTAAGCACCAATGAGGACCAGCGCCTTCTAACCTCGGCCAGAGACCTGTGAATTATAATCCTAGCCGCCACTGGGGGCATCAAGGGTGTCTGGATATTCAACCGGGTGGCAGCAGTGCCTGGAAGCGCAGCTCCAAGCGCTGTATTGTGCTTCCGGGACAATGAAGGCGCCTCACAGTGGGCGTCTCCTGGTCGGCGATGGGTGGGAGGCAGGGGGCAGAGAGTGCAGTGACACCGGGCTGCAGGGGGCAGGATATGTCCTCAGCCCCCCACTGCACTCCCTTGTCTCTGCCTGCCTTTGATGAAGGACCCCCAGCTGTAAGTCACGACCAGAGGGGGCGGGGGCGGTTTTTACAGGGAAAATATGTTATTATATGTAATCTGTTACAGCAAACATCATGCTGTGGACTTGCCTCATGTTCCACCTAAACCTCCAATAAAAAGATTCCGAGTAAAAAAAACAGCTCCCTGATGGTTGTTTACCTTGGAGGTCACCGGTTTGTTCGAGTGTCCATTGCAGGCTTTGCCATAGTTTGTAACTTTGGTTTTATTGCTGTTAATCCCATCCCTAGCGCTGCTGCTGGTACTTCAGGGAGCTGAGGCTGCGGGGGTACAAGTCTGTGGGGGTGCCCGCCTACTCTTGACTTCATCCTTCTGGTGACGGTCCTGGGGCCTGCTCAGCTCTGTCACCCGTACATTTGTACCTTACTATAGCGCTACTGAATATCGATACCAACAGTATCGCGGCATACTGATGTCGACTGAATGACGAAGGAAGGTCAGTGCATGTAGGGAAGTATGGATTTACTGTTCCCAACTGCACATCTGCCTACCTTGAAGATAGATGTACCTGTGGGTCCATATATCTGGAGTTAAATACAGGAAATCTAGGCTCACTCACCTATTGGTGGTCTGTTATCGATATTCTGTTATCGATATTCTGCCCCATAGACACCGTTGATTCGATAAACCAAAGGCAGGCGGGGAAAACTCTATCATAATCAGGATTTGTGGTGCCTCATCCTAGCGCCTAGAAACCCTTAGGACGCAAACTGACTCCGTTCATTGGAGGTCTGCAAGTAGCAAATCAATACTCGATAGAGAATTATGGAAAACCATACCCAGTGAGGTTTTAAACACTAGAATACTTTTTTTTTAAATAGACTCAATTTTAGTAAATACTCGAACGAAAACGCCGACATGAAAGTCACGCGCACGCGGTGATCGGTTCTCACCGGTACCAAGTTGATTTATCTATACACAGATACATCGAATGTTGATTGGTTAACCACATTACATTTAGTTTGACATTGGTGTGTTGTTGTTCCACATTGTATTAGTACTTGAATCTGAAATGTACAGTTATCGACCGATAACTAGAAAGTGTACCGACCCCGATGAAGCGACTTTCATGTCGCAAAACACGTGTCAGACGTTTTTTGTTCCAGTATTTCATTAATCAATTACTATTCTCGTGTCTGAGAAATTTCTGGATATTGTTTTGCACAAACCTATATTGAGTATCGATTTAATACTTGCGCCCTCAAACGGAGTTGGTTTGTGTCCTGTTGTTGATATGATATTCAGGGGGCGTAGCGCCTATTAGTCACCGTACATTACTACTCCCTCCAGAGGTACTCCGAGTACTATGAGACTCATGCTCCCTAGACAAGTGGGAGATTGTGCTGTAGAAGGAGTCACAGATTAAGAGTAGCCCCATCCCCAGGAGGGGAGATTACCCAGGTGGCAGAGTCTGCTGGTGAAGCAGACACAAGAGTAACCCTCTACCTAGAACGGGAGATTACCCTGATGGCAGAGTCTGCTGGTGAAGCAGACACAAGAGTAATCCTCTACCTAGAACGGGAGATTACCCTGATGGCAGAGTCTGCTACTCAAGGAGACACAAATTAAGAGTAACCTCACCCCTAGAAAGGGAGATTACCCAGGTGGCAGAGTCTGTTGGTCATGAGACACAAGTTAGGAGTATCCCAATCCTCGGATGGGGAGATTACCCATTGGCATAGTCTGCTGGGCAAGGAGACACAAGTTAACAGTAAACCCATCCCTAGAAGAGGAGATTACCCAGATGCCAGAGTCTTGGCAGAGTCCGCTGGGCAAGGAGACACAAGTTAGGAGTATTCCCATACTCAGAAGAGGAGATTACCAAAATGGTAGAGTCTGCTGGTGAAGGAGACACAAGAGTAACTCCACATGCAGAGTTTACAAGCTTCGTGGACCCCAGGTGAGACGGTCCATTCACACATATGTAGAGTTTACAACCTTTGTGGACCCCAGGTGAGCTGATCAATTCACATACATGCAGAGTTTACAACCTTCGTGGAGCTCAGGTGAGACGGTCCATTCACACACATGCAGAGTTTACAACCTTTGTGGACCCCAGGTGAGCTGATCCATTCACATACATGCAGAGTTTACAACCTTTGTGGAGCCCAGGTGAGACGGTCCATTCACACACATGCAGAGTTTACAAACTTTGTGGACCCCAGGTGAGCTGATCCATTCACATACATGCAGAGTTTACAACCTTCGTAGAGCTCAGGTGAGCTGATCCATTCACACATATGTAGAGTTTACAACCTTTGTGGACCCCAGGTGAGCTGATCCATTCACACACATGCAGAGTTTACAACCTTCGTGGAGCCAAGGTGAGATGATCCAGTCACACACATGCAGAGTTTACAACCTTTGTGGACCCCGGTGAGACGGTCCATTCACACACATGCAGAGTTTTCAACCTTCGTGGACCCCAGGTGAGACGGTCCATTCACATACATGCAGAGTTTACAACCTTCGTGGAGCTCAGGTGAGCTGATCCATTCACACATATGTAGAGTTTACAACCTTCGTGGACCCCAGGTGAGACGGTCCATTCACACACATGCAGAGTTTACAACCTTTGTGGACCCCAGGTGAGCTGATCCATTCACATACATACAGAGTTTTCAACTTTCATGGAGCCAAGGTGAGCTGATCCATTCACATACATGCAGAGTTTAGAACCTTTGTGGACCCCAGGTGAGACGGTCCATTCACACATATGTAGAGTTTACAACCTTTGTGGACCCCAGGTGAGACGGTCCATTCACACACATGTAGAGTTTACAACCTTTGTGGACCCCAGGTGAGACGGTCCATTCACACACATGCAGAGTTTACAACCTTTGTGGACCCCAGGTGAGACGGTCCATTCACACACATACAGAGTTTTCAACTTTCATGGAGCCAAGGTGAGCTGATCCATTCACATACATGCAGAGTTTAGAACCTTCGTGGACCCCAGGTGAGACGGTCCATTCACACATATGTAGAGTTTACAACCTTTGTGGACCCCAGGTGAGACGGTCCATTCACACACATGCAGAGTTTTCAACTTTCATGGAGCCAAGGTGAGATGATCTAATCACACACATGCAGAGTTTACAACCTTCGTGGACCCCAGGTGAGACGGTCCATTCACACATATGTAGAGTTTACAACCTTCGTGGACCCCAGGTGAGACGGTCCATTCACACATATGTAGAGTTTACAACCTTTGTGGACCCCAGGTGAGACGGTCCATTCACACACATACAGAGTTTTCAACTTTCATGGAGCCAAGGTGAGCTGATCCATTCACATACATGCAGAGTTTAGAACCTTTGTGGACCCCAGGTGAGACGGTCCATTCACACATATGTAGAGTTTACAACCTTTGTGGACCCCAGGTGAGACGGTCCATTCACACATATGTAGAGTTTACAACCTTTGTGGACCCCAGGTGAGACGGTCCATTCACACACATACAGAGTTTTCAACTTTCATGGAGCCAAGGTGAGCTGATCCATTCACATACATGCAGAGTTTAGAACCTTCGTGGACCCCAGGTGAGACGGTCCATTCACACATATGTAGAGTTTACAACCTTTGTGGACCCCAGGTGAGACGGTCCATTCACACACATACAGAGTTTTCAACTTTCATGGAGCCAAGGTGATCTGATCCATTCACATACATGCAGAGTTTAGAACCTTTGTGGACCCCAGGTGAGACGGTCCATTCACACACATGCAGAGTTTTCAACTTTCATGGAGCCAAGGTGAGATGATCTAATCACACACATGCAGAGTTTACAACCTTCGTGGACCCCAGGTGAGACGGTCCATTCACACATATGTAGAGTTTACAACCTTTGTGGACCCCAGGTGAGACGGTCCATTCACACACATGCAGAGTTTTCAACTTTCATGGAGCCAAGGTGAGATGATCTAATCACACACATGCAGAGTTTACAACCTTCGTGGACCCCAGGTGAGACGGTCCATTCACACATATGTAGAGTTTACAACCTTCGTGGACCCCAGGTGAGACGGTCCATTCACACATATGTAGAGTTTACAACCTTTGTGGACCCCAGGTGAGACGGTCCATTCACACACATACAGAGTTTTCAACTTTCATGGAGCCAAGGTGAGCTGATCCATTCACATACATGCAGAGTTTAGAACCTTTGTGGACCCCAGGTGAGACGGTCCATTCACACATATGTAGAGTTTACAACCTTTGTGGACCCCAGGTGAGACGGTCCATTCACACATATGTAGAGTTTACAACCTTTGTGGACCCCAGGTGAGACGGTCCATTCACACACATACAGAGTTTTCAACTTTCATGGAGCCAAGGTGAGCTGATCCATTCACATACATGCAGAGTTTAGAACCTTCGTGGACCCCAGGTGAGACGGTCCATTCACACATATGTAGAGTTTACAACCTTTGTGGACCCCAGGTGAGACGGTCCATTCACACACATGCAGAGTTTTCAACTTTCATGGAGCCAAGGTGAGATGATCTAATCACACACATGCAGAGTTTACAACCTTCGTGGACCCCAGGTGAGACGGTCCATTCACACATATGTAGAGTTTACAACCTTTGTGGACCCCAGGTGAGACGGTCCATTCACACACATGCAGAGTTTACAACCTTCATGGCTGTGTGCCTTGGTGACTTCTCTTGTCCCTGTCCAACTCCATATCAAACCCAAGTAAACTTACCATGCATGACATGAACACTAAACATACTCTATATATGAACAGAGCGGGGACGTGGTGGTAACTGTGTGTGGGACCCAGAAGCCACGGCCATGCCCTCATCCACCAGGCCATGTGTCATACTGAAACTGCATGGAATGTTTAATGCACATGCATATTGTACCTCTGGTCACCTAAGTTGGGGAAATGAGTACGTATTACACATGATACACGTGACAGGCATCTGTTCATGGTTTCTTGTAACATATGCAACATACATGTAATATTTGCATATCCTAATGAAAAAGGCGCTAGTCTGCCGCGTGTGAGGCAGTCCCACCACCTAGGGGTGTGAGCCCAACATCTCGCGGCCTGGCAGAGAAGGCTTGAGGGTGAGACTGGACGTCTGGCACGGACTGACCGGAAGTGTGACCTTGTGACCCGGAGTGAAGCTGTGTGCTTGTGTGTCTCACTGAGACTGACCGGAAGTGTGCCCGAGTGACCCCGCTTCCTTGTGTGTCCCAGCCACCGAGCCCGGGGAGCAGGAGGTTGGAGGCAGAAGTGGGGGGCAGACAGGCGGGGAGGGGGTTCGGGTCTGGAAGGGGGTCACCTGTCTGCTCCCCAGGATGCCACAAAGCACCAGAAAGCAGCTGTGCGCCGAGGGGCGCTGAGGAGGAGCCCCCACATGAAAGCAGTGGAAGATGAAGTCCTGCACGCCCTGACCCCCTGGCCGCCCTCGCCTCCTGAGGACGGGGTGCCTAGCAGGGAGCAGACAAGGCGGCCTGAAACACCCCTGTGAAGTTTGGGGGGCAGAGAGGGCGCAGGGTGCTCAGAGGAATAGACTGAAGAGGCAGCAGTGGCGAGAGAGCTGCCTGGAGTAGATTAAACTAGGGAAGAATGAGGTGTGAAAGGAAAAGGAACACAAGGAAGAAGTGATAGGAGAGGAGGAGAGAGGGCACACAATGATGCCTGAAGGGAGGTGGGGTTGAGATACAGGGGAGGAGAGGGACCAGGGCAAAAGAACATACAGGGGAAGAGACAAGAAACGAAGGGTGAGACAGGGAGAGAACCTGGGTGGAAGAGCAGAAGAGAGACAAAGAGGGGGAATGATGCACTGGTGATGAGGGGCGACAGGATGCCAAGGAGAAGTTGAGACCTAGTGGGCAAGACCTAGAGATGATAGAAAAAGAAGACATGTCGGGCGAGAAGAGGGGGAGAAAGGAAGGCTCCAGGGGCCTGGGGCGCGCAGAGCTACCGGCTCCATTCTAAGTGATTGGCGCTAAAAATGTCCAGCAAATTAGAGAAAAGTCAGTTAAATATTGTTGTTGCCTGTAGCAGACACATGCCTTCGGCACACCTCAGGCTGCCTTTTTAGAAAACGAAACATGGGACTAGAAGAGATTTTCTACAACTTGATGCAAAGCAGCCTCTCTCTGCTTGACTGGCCCCAGGCAGAAGGACTGAGTGAAAGGAGATGAAAGGTCTGCAGGAGCAAAGGACAGACTGAACCCCGAGAACCATGCTCCTCCTTCTTGGTCCAGACCCTTTGCCTGTGGGCGTGCCTAGAAGCCGGCAGGGACGCTCAACCACCATTAGGCAAGGTCCACGTGGTGCTCTGATGGTGAGCGAGATACAAGAGCAGAATCACGTGCCCCACTGTGTTGTTCTTGCACCACGCAATGGTGCAAGAGCGATGCAGGCCCATAGTGAGATATATGCAGCTGCGTAAGGCCACCTTACGCAGCCCTGAGTGGCTTCATAAATCTTGAGTAAATCAACGCAGCACAAATCACTGTTGCCTTAATCTACCCTTGGGAGGCATTCCTTAGGTGTTGAGTGGGTGTTCCCAAGCAACATCCATGAATTTTGATGCATTCCCAGATGTTCCACAAGTTGTAGACAAGGGAGTGCACCAAAAAGCTACATGTCCCCAGGTGAGTCGAATTGAGGAAAAATACTTTCATTTCTCCTAGTTTTTTCCTCTTTTTATGCATGCTGAATCCTGCACCCCTCGAAGAAAGGGAAAAAACCATCAGAGGATTGTTTTCTGCAGCAAAGTATCCCTTTCTGCACAAAAACAATGCCGCATGCAACGGAGACACCCGTGCACCATGGCGCAAAGGTGCCTAAGTTGGCGATAGGCAGCTTATTCTGTGCCAGCACTGGGGAAAAGACAGAAATGTGCCCTATTAGGATAAATACAGAGAGTGAAAGATGAAGATAAAGAGGGGGCTGGGGGAAACTGAGAGAAAAGAAATGTCAGAGGGGGAGGGAGAGAAGTTATAAAGGAATGAGTATGAGGGGAAAAGATAAAGGTCTGGGTCGTTAGAAAGAAAGGGAGCAAGGGATGGGCAGGGACACAGTCTGAGAGTATTGTTCTGTGGAAAATCTGGACCATTCCCACGAGGACAGCATCTCTTTAAGGCCAGCAGGGCTGGGGCAGAATACAACCGAACGATACCACAGGTGCTGGGCCTGTTCTAAAGATTCCGAAGGGCTGTGAAAGTGTCTGACACACACGTGCAGGGCCAGCCAAGTGACTGATGCATCCCCAGCCTTGCCAGTCTCTCAGTGTCATGAAGTCTAAGTGTAGGAGGCTGGCCTGGCTTGTAGTGGGTACCAGAGGTACTTACACCTTGTGCCAGGTCCAGTTATCCCTTATTAGTGTAGAAGAGGTGTTTCTAGCAGCTAAGGTTGATAGAAGGTAGCTATGGCAAAGCAGCGTAGGCTGAACTAGGAGACATGCAAAGCTCCTACTATACCACTGGTGTCATATGCACAATATCATAAGAAAACACAGTACACAGAAGTACTAAAAATAAAGGTACTTTATTTTTATGACAATATGCCAAAAGTATCTCAGTGAGTACCCTCAGTATGAGGATAAGTTATATACACAAGATATATGTACCCAAACCAAAATTATGCAGGTAATAGTACGAAAAGTAATGCAAGCAGTGTAAAATTACAGTAGATTGCAATAGGAGCACATAGGTATAGGGGCAACACAAACCATATACTCCAAAAGTGGAATGCGAACCATGAATGGACCCCAAACCTATGTGAGCTTGTAGAGGGTCACTGGGACTGTAAGAAAACAGTGAGGGTTAGACAAATAGCCCACCCCAAGACCCTGAAAGGTAGGAGTAAAGTGCACCTACTACCCACAGAGAACACAGAAGTCGCAATAAGGGGTTTCTGCAGGAAGAACAAACACCAGCAATGCAACAACAGTGGATTTCCAGACCTGAGTACCTGTAAGACAAGGGGACCAAGTCCAATAGTCGCGATACTGTCGAGAGTGGGCAGGAGCACAGGAAATGCCAGCTGAGGGTGCAAGGAAGCTGGCACCTGTTGGAAGAAGCTTGGAGTTCTGCAAGAAAAAAGAGGACTAGGAACTTCTCCTTTGGAGGATGGATGTCACACGTTGCGATGAAGCTTGCAAAGGTGTTCCCATACAGAAAGACTGCAAACAAGCCTTGCTAGCTGCAAGGGTTGCGGTGGAGGTTTTTGGGTGCTGCTGTAGCCCAGGAGGGACCAGGATGTTGCCACTTGGAGGAGGAGACAGAGGGGGCGCCCAGCAAGTCAGGGAGCCCTCACAGAAGCAGGCAGCACCCGCAGAAGTACCTGAACAGGCACTTGGAAGAAGAGTGAACTGGAGTCCATGCACAGTCACAAAAGGGAGTCCCACGACGCCGGAGGACAACTCAGAAGGTTGTGCACTGCAGGTTAGAGTGTCGGGGACACAGGCTTGGCTGTGCATGAAGGAAATCCTGCAAGAGTGCACAGGAGCCGGAGCAGCTGCAAATCACGCGGTACCCAGCAATGCAGCCTAGCGTGGGGAGGCAAGGACTTACCTCCACCAAACTTGGACTGAAGAGTCACTGGACTGTGGGAGTCACTTGGACAGAGTTGCTGAGTTCCAGGGACCACGCTCGTTGGGCTGAGAGGGGACTCAGAGGACCAGTGATGCAGTCTTTTGGTGCCTGCAGTTGCAGGGGGAAGATTCCGTCAACCCACGAGAGATTTCTTCAAAGCTCCTGGTGCAGAGAGGAGACAGGCTACCCCCAGAGCATGCACCACCTGAAAACAGTCGAAAAAGCCGGCAGGATGAAGCGATACAAGGTTGCTAGTAGTCGTCTTGCTACTTTGTTGCGGTTTTGCAGGCGTCCTGAGCAGTCAGCGGTCAATCCTTTGGTAGAAGGTGAACAGGGAGATGCAGAGGAACTCTGATGAGCTCTTGCATTCGTTATCTGGTGAGATCCCCAAAGCAGAGACCCTAAATAGCCAGAAAAGGAGGTCTGGCTACCTAGGAAGGAGGATTGGCTACCAAGAGAGGTAAGAGCCTATCAGAAGGAGCCTCTGACGTCACCTGCTGGCACTGGCCACTCAGAGCAGTCCAGTGTGGTGTAACAAGTCAGACACACAGTTATTCAGAATATGTTCTCTCAGAATAAGATTATACAGGCTTTCATAGTCAGAAACTCTACTGCCATGTAACCACCCCTCCAAGGCCTTCACTGAACAGTCAACAAAGTCTATCCTGTCTTGTGAGGACTCTTTTCTGGTGTCTCTGAACCTAATCCTGTATTGTTCAGTGGTTAAGCCAAATCCATCCAAGAGTGCATCCTTCAAAACTGCAAAATTGTTAGCATCACTTTCTCTAACAGTAAGGAGCCTATCCCTACCCTTTCCATTGAAAGATATCCACAATAGAGCAGCCCACTGCCTTTGAGGGACCCCCTGTACCATACCGGCCCTCTCAAGTGCAGCAAACCACTTGTTGATGTCATCCCCCTCCTTGTAAGGGGGGACTATCTTGTGCAGATTCCTGGAATCATGCTCTCTACCAGGATTACTATCAGGAATACTGCTGCTGCCACCATGGGGTCCTAACCCAATCTCTGTCTCTCCTTCTCCAGGTCTAGGGATTCCCTATCTAAGGCCAGCTGTTGCTGTTTAAGCTTCAGTCTGGTCTCTTCAACCCTCACATTTTTTAGTTCCCTTTCTAACATGTTGTCTTCAGGGTGGGTGGGTTGGGAATGCTTGGTCACAAAAGATAAATTGGAAACAACAGAGGGGGATCTGTCCCTAACTGACTGAAACCTAGCAACTTGGCCTCCAGGAATAAAGACTCCCCTACTGTGATGGGAACCTCCATTACTACCAACATTACTGGGTGTCCTGCTAGGGGGCAGATCTGGTACAGAACCCTCCCCACCTCCCTCAAGGAGATCCCCTGACTCAGAATGGGAACCTTCTATTAACCTCTCATTTGAAGTGCCTGCTCGGGACTCATCATTCACAATAAGCATGTTAAATAGAAACTCTTTTGTAGGGTTCTTTCCTATCACTAAACCTCTATCTAAGCAGAGACTCCTTAGGCTCTTGTAATTCAAAGTAGTATTGACCATTTTAAGAGTAGAGTCTTCTACGGACATGATAGTAAAAGGTTTAGAAATAGTGAGAAGGAAGAAAAAGTTTCAGAACTTTTTAAAGAACAGAGAAAAAAACTTTTTCTAACTTTTTAGAAGTTTTAGTAAACTTTTCAGAACTTTATAAAAAGTTTAAGAGGAGAAAAGCAAAACTTTTTGCTTAGGTGTACATACACTGAACTGTTTTGTATATTATTCTCTTATGAAAAGCACACAGTGACAAAGTGGTAAGTAGTTATAAGTACTTATCCCACTGCTGCACAACCAATGTAGGAGGCTGGCCGGGCTTCTAGTGGGTACCAGAGGTACTTACACCTTGTGCCAGGTCCAGTTATCCCTTATTAGTGTAGAAGAGGTGTTTCTAGCAGCTCAGGCTGATAGAAGGTAGCTATGGCAAAGCAGCCTAAGCTGAACTAGGAGACATGTAAAGCTCCTACTATACCACTGGTGTCATATGCACAATATCATAAGAAAACACAGTACACAGAAGTACTAAAAATAAAGGTACTTTATTTTTATGCCAATATGCCAAAAGTATCTCAGTGAGTACCCTCAGTATGAGGATAAGATATATGCACAAGATATATGTACACAAACCAAAATTATGCAGGTAATAGTACGAAAAGTAATGCAAGCAGTGTAAAATTACAGTAGATTGCAATAGGAGCACATAGGTATAGGGGCAACACAAACCATATACTCCAAAAGTGGAATGCGAACCATGAATGGACCCCAAACCTATGTGAGCTTGTAGAGGGTCACTGGGACTGTAAGAAAACAGTGAGGGTTAGACAAATAGCCCACCCCAAGACCCTGAAAGGTAGGAGTAAAGTGCACCTACTACCCCCAGAGAACACAGAAGTCGCGATAAGGGGTTTCTGCAGGAAGAACAAACACCAGCAATGCAACAACAGTGGATTTCCAGACCTGAGTACCTGTAAGACAAGGGGACCAAGTCCAATAGTCGCGATAGTGTCGAGAGTGGGCAGGAGCCCAGGAAATGCCAGCTGAGGGTGCAAGGAAGCTGGCACCTGTTGGAAGAAGATGTCCCACGCTGCGATGAAGCTTGCAGAGGTATTCCCACACAGAAAGACCACAAACAAGCCTTGCTAGCTGCAAGGGTTGTGGTGGAGGTTTTTGGGTGCTGCTGTGGCCCAGGAGGGACCAGGATGTCACCACTTGTAGGAGGAGACAGAGGGGGCGCCCAGCAAGTCAGGGAGCTCTCACAGAAGCAGGCAGCACCTGTAGAAGTACCTGAACAGGCCCTTGGAAGAAGAGTGAACCAGAGTCCACGCAAAGTCACAAAAGGGAGTCCCACGACGCCGGAGGACAACTCAGAAGGTTGTGCACTGCAGGTTAGAGTGTCGGTGACCCAGGCTTGGCTGTGCACAAAGCAAATCCTGGAAGAGTGCACAGGAGCCGGAGGAGCTGCAAATCATGCAGTACCCAGCAATGCAGTCTAGCGTGGGGAGGCAAGGACTTACCTCCACCAAACTTGGACTGAAGAGTCACTGGACTGTGGGAGTCAGTTGGACAGAGTTGCTGAGTTCCAGGGACCACGCTCGTCGGGCTGAGAGGGGACCCAGAGGACCAGTGATGCAGTCCTTTGGTGCCTGCGGTTGCAGGGGGAAGATTCCGTCGACCCACGGGAGATTTCTTCAGAGCTCCTGGTGCAGAGAGGAGGCAGGCTACCCTCAGAGCATTCACCACCTGGAAACAGTAGAGAAAACCAGCAGGATGAAGCGATACAAGGTTGCTAGTAGTCGTCTTGCTACTTTGTTGCGGTTTTGCAGGCGTCCTGAGCAGTCAGCGGTCGATCCTTTGGTAGAAGGTGAAGAGGGAGATGCAGAGGAACTCTGATGAGCTCTTGCATTCGTTATCTGGTGAGATCCCCAAAGAAGAGACCCTAAATAGCCAGAAAAGAAGATTTGGCTACCTAGGAAGGAGGATTGGCTACCAAGAGAGGTAAGAGCCTATCAGAAGGAGCCTCTGACGTCACCTGCTGGCACTGGCCACTCAGAGCAGTCCAGTGTGCCACAAACACCTCTATTTCCAAGATGGCAGAGGTCTGGGACACACTGGAGGAGCTCTGGGCACCTCCCCTTGGAGATGCAGGTCAGGGGAGTGGTCACTCCCCTTTCCTTTGTCCAGTTTGGCGCCAGAGCAGGGCTGGGGGATCCCTGAACTGGTGTAGACTGGCTTATGCAGAGATGGGGACCATCTGTGCCCATCAAAGCATTTCCAGAGGCTGGGGGAGGCTACTCCTCCCCAGCCTTCACACCTATTTCCAAAGGGAGAGGGTGTTACACCCTCTCTCAGAGGAAGTCCTTTGTTCTGCCTTCCTGGGCCAGGGCTGCCTGGACCCCAGGAGGGCAGAAACCTGTCTGAGGGGTTGGCAGCAGCAGCAGCTGCAGTGGAGACCCCGGAAAGGCAGTTTGGCAGTACCCGGGTTCTGTGCTAGAGACCCGGGGGATCATGGAATTGTCCCCCCAATGCCAGAATGGCATTGGGGTGACAATTCCATGATCTTAGACATGTTACATGGCCATGTTCGGAGTTACCATTGTGACGCTGTACATAGGTAGTGACCTATGTACAGTGCACACGTGTAATGGTGTCCCCGCACTCACAAAGTCCGAGGAATTTGCCCTGAACGATGTGGGGGAACTTTGGCTAGTGCCAGGGTGCCCACACACTAAGTAAATTTGCACCCAACCTTCACCAGGTGAAGGTTAGACATATAGGTGACTTATAAGTTACTTAAGTGCAGTGGTAAATGGCTGTGAAATAACGTGGACGTTATTTCATGCAGGCTGCAGTGGCAGGCCTGTGTAAGAATTGTCAGAGCTCCCTATGGGTGGCAAAATAAATGCTGCAGCCCATAGGGATCTCCTGGAACCCCAATACCCTGGGTACCTCAGTACCATATACTAGGGAATTATATGGGTGTACCAGTATGCCAATGTGAATTGGTAAATTTAGTCACTAGCCTGTTAGTGACAAATCTGGAAATCTCTGCCTGGCAGGGTCCCAGTGACACATAGACTAAAACAACATATATACAGCGAAATATGGGGGTAACATGCCAGGCAAGATGGTACTTTCCTACACAACTCCCCCACCCCCAAACGAAGGACAATAAGACTAGCCATGACCTGATGAGTCTTCATTGTCTAAGTGGAAATATCTGGAGAGTCCATCTGCATTGGAGTGGGTACTCCCAGGTCTATGTTCCACTGTATAGTCCATTCCCTGTAGAGATATGGACCACCTCAACAATTTAGGGTTTTCACCTTTCATTTGTTTTAGCCAAAGTAAAGGTTTGTGGTCTGTCTGAACAAAAAAGTGAGTACCAAACAGGTATGGCCTCAACTTTTTCAGTTCCCAGACCACAGCAAAGGCCTCCCTCTCTATGGAAGACCAACGCTTTTCTCTAGGGGTCAACTTTCTGCTAATAAAAGCAACTGGTTGATCCTGACCCTCAGAATTCAGTTGTGATAAGACTGCCCCTACCCCTAATTCAGATGCATCAGTTTGAACAATGAATTTCTTGGAGTAACATGGGCTTTTTAGGTCAGGTGCAAAGCACATGGTCTGTTTGAGCTCCTCAAAAGTTTTCTGACAGCTACACAATGCCTTTTTAGGCATCTTCTTACTAGTGAGATCATTAAGTGGGGCTGCTATGGAGCCATAGTTTTTAATGAATCTCCTGTAATACCCAGTGAGGCCTAGGAAGGCTCTCACTTGGGTCTGAGTTGTAGGGGGAACCCAATCCATGATTGTCTGGATTGTCCCCTGCAGTGGTGCAATCTGTTCTCCACCTACCAGGTGTCCCAGATAAACCACCTTTCCCTGCCCTATCTGGCACTTTGAGGCCTTGATAGTGAGGCCTGCCTTTTGCAGGGCCTCCAAAACTTTCCAAAGGTGGACCAGGTGCTCATCCCAGGTGGAGCTAAAGACAGCTATATCATCTAGGTATGCTGCACTAAAAGCCTCCAACCCTTGCAGGACTGTGTTCACCAACCTCTGAAAAGTGGCAGGCGCATTTTTCAAACCAAAGGGCATCACTGTAAATTGGTAGTGCCCTCCTATAGTTGAAAACGCAGTTTTAGGTTTAGCATCCTCAGCCAATTTGATCTGCCAATACCCTGCAGTCAAATCAAAGGTGCTTAGATACTTGGCAGATGCCAGTGTATCTATGAGCTCATCTGCCCTGGGTATAGGGTGAGCATCAGTTTTTGTTACCTGATTGAGACCTCTGTAGTCTACACAAAACCTCATCTCCCTTTTTCCATCTTTTGAGTGAGGCTTTGGTACAAGCACCACAGGACTCGGCCATGGGCTTTCAGAAGGTTCAACCACTCCCAGATTAAGCATTTTCTGAACCTCTTGTTTTATGCAGTCCCTGACATGGGCAGGCTGCCTATAGATTTTACTTTTAACATGCAAGCTATCTCCAGTATCAATTGTGTGTTCACACCAAGATGTGGTGCCTGGCACAGTTGAAAAGAGTTCAGAAAATTGTCCAAGGAGATTTATGCAGTTGTCTTTCTGTTCTGCAGTCAGGCAATCTGCCAAAACTACTCCCTCCACTAAAGCATCATTTTCAGTGGTGGAAAAGAGATCAGGGAGAGGGTCACTCTCTTCTTCCTGTCCTCCATCTGTTGCCATGAGCAGGGTGAGATCAGCCTTGTCATAGTAGGGTTTTAGGCGGTTGACATGAATCACCCTAAGGGGACTCCTGGCAGTGCCCAGGTCTACCAGATAGGTAACCTCACCCTTTTTCTCAACAATTAGATGGGGTCCACTCCATTTGTCCTGGAGTGCTCTTGGGGCCACAGTCTCCAATACCCACACCTTCTGTCCTGGTTGGTACTGGATCAGAACAGCCTTCTGGTCATGCCATTGCTTCTGGAGCTCTTGGCTGGCCTGAAGGTTTTTACTGGCCTTTTTCATGTACTCAGCCATTCTGGACCTTAGGCCAAGTACATAGTCCACTATGTCCTGTTTGGGAGCTTTTAAAGGTTGTTCCCAACCCTCCTTCACAAGTGTTAGTGGACCTCTTACAGGGTGTCCAAAGAGGAGTTCAAAGGGGCTGAAGCCCACTCCTTTCTGGGGTACCTCCCTGTAAGCAAAAAGGAGGCAAGGTAACCGGACATCCCATCTCCTCCTGAGTTTTTCAGGGAGTCACATTATCATACCTTTGAGAGTTTTATTAAACCTCTCTACCAGTCCATTAGTCTGTGGATGATAAGTAGTGGTGACTTTGTATTTTACACCGCATTCCTTCCACATAGCTTTCAAGTATGCAGACATAAAGTTCCTACCCCTGTCTGATACAACCTCTTTCGGGAAACCCACCCTGGAAAAAATTCCCAGGAGAGCCTTTGCCACTGCAGGAGCTGTAGTGGTTCTTAGAGGAATTGCTTCAGGATATCTTGTGGCATGGTCCACAACCACCAAGATAAACCTATTCCCTTAAGCAGTAGGAGGGTCAAGGGGGCCAACTATGTCAACCCCTACCCTTTCAAAGGGGACCCCAACCACAGGTAGTGGAATAAGGGGAGCCTTTGGTGTGCCACCAGTTTTGCCACTGGCTTGGCAGGTCACACAAGACTTACAAACATCTTTAGTGTCCTCAGACATCCTAGGCCAGTGAAACAGGGTGACAAGCCTTTCCCATGTTTTGATCAGGCCCAAATGCCCAGCCCAAGGAATGTCATGTGCAAGAGTTAGGAGGAACTCTCTGTACTGCAGGGGAATGACCAGTCTCCTGGCTGCTCCAGGTTTTGGGTCCCTTGCCTCGGTGTACAAGAGGTTGTCCTCCCAGTAAACTCTTTGTGAGTCACTGACATCCCCATTTTGCTGCTTGACAGCTTGCTGTCTGAGACCCTCTAATGTGGGACAGGTTTGCTGTGCCATACTCAGCTCTTCCCTGGCAGGCCCCCCTCCACCCAAAAGCTCAGGAGTGTCTGCTGCCAGCTCATCTGGTGAAGGTTCTGCACAGGGAGGAAATCCTTCTTCCTCAGAAGGAGAATCATCTTTAGAGGGAGGGATAGTGGGTAGGGATTTACCCTTGCTACCTCTAGCTTTAGGGAGCACTTGGTCCATTGTTCCAGGATCCAAGTTACCCTGTTCTTTTTGCTTTTTGGCCTGAGCCCTTGTCAAAGCAAAAATATGCCCAGGAATGCCCAGCATTGCTGCATGAGCCTCCAACTCCACTTCTGCCCAAGCTGATGTCTCTAAATCATTCCCTAGTAGACAGTCTACAGGTAAATCTGAGGCAACCACAACTTTCTTTGGACCAGTAACCCCCCCCCCCCCCCCCAGTTGAGATTCACAACAGCCATGGGGTGGCTAAGAGTGTTGTTATGAGCGTCTGTCACTTGGTACTGGTGACCAAGTAGGTGTTGTTCAGGGTGTACCAGTTTCTCTATTACCATGGTAACACTGGCACCTGTGTCCCTGTAGGCCTGAACCTCAACACCATTGATTAGGGGAAGTTGCTTGTACTTATCCATATTAAGGGGACAAGCAACCAAGGTGGCCAAATCAATGGCACCTTCAGAGACTAGCACAGCCTCTGTGGTCTCCCTAACAAGACCAACCCCAACTAAATTACCAAAAGTGACCCCAGCTACTCCCTTGGATTAGCTATTAGTAGGTTTGCTCCCACCACCACTGCTATTACTAGGGGCACTAGAGGTTGCAGTAGGGGTTGTGGTAGTGGGAGGCTTGGTGCTTTTCTTTGGACAACTGGCATCAGTTGTCCAATGGCCTTTTACTTTACATAAATAGCACCATGGTTTCTTTACTTGATTAGAAGAGGATTTGGACCCACCACCCCCACCAGAGTGTTTTTGTGGGCCTGATGAAGACTCATTTTTAAATTTGTCCCCACCCTTGTCTGAAGACTTACCATCCTTCTTCTTGCCATCCTTGTCACCCCCTGTATGAACTTTTCTGTTCACTCTTGTTCTGACCCATTTGTCTGCCTTCTTTCCCAATTCTTGGGGAGAGGTCAGATCTGAGTCCACTAGATAGTGGTGTAACAAGTCAGACACACAGTTATTCAGAATATGTTCTCTCAGAATAAGATTATACAGGCTTTCATAGTCAGAAACTCTACTGCCATGTAACCACCCCTCCAAGGCCTTCACTGAACAGTCAACAAAGTCTATCCTGTCTTGTGAGGACTCTTTTCTGGTGTCTCTGAACCTAATCCTGTATTGTTCAGTGGTTAAGCCAAATCCATCCAAGAGTGCATCCTTCAAAACTGCAAAATTGTTAGCATCACTTTCTCTAACAGTAAGGAGCCTATCCCTACCCTTTCCATTGAAAGATATCCACAATAGAGCAGCCCACTGCCTTTGAGGGACCCCCTGTACCATACCGGCCCTCTCAAGTGCAGCAAACCACTTGTTGATGTCATCCCCCTCCTTGTAAGGGGGGACTATCTTGTGCAGATTCCTGGAATCATGCTCTCTACCAGGATTACTATCAGGAATACTGCTGCTGCCACCATGGGGTCCTAACCCAATCTCTGTCTCTCCTTCTCCAGGTCTAGGGATTCCCTATCTAAGGCCAGCTGTTGCTGTTTAAGCTTCAGTCTGGTCTCTTCAACCCTCACATTTTTTAGTTCCCTTTCTAACATGTTGTCTTCAGGGTGGGTGGGTTGGGAATGCTTGGTCACAAAAGATAAATTGGAAACAACAGAGGGGGATCTGTCCCTAACTGACTGAAACCTAGCAACTTGGCCTCCAGGAATAAAGACTCCCCTACTGTGATGGGAACCTCCATTACTACCAACATTACTGGGTGTCCTGCTAGGGGGCAGATCTGGTACAGAACCCTCCCCACCTCCCTCAAGGAGATCCCCTGACTCAGAATGGGAACCTTCTATTAACCTCTCATTTGAAGTGCCTGCTCGGGACTCATCATTCACAATAAGCATGTTAAATAGAAACTCTTTTGTAGGGTTCTTTCCTATCACTAAACCTCTATCTAAGCAGAGACTCCTTAGGCTCTTGTAATTCAAAGTAGTATTGACCATTTTAAGAGTAGAGTCTTCTACGGACATGATAGTAAAAGGTTTAGAAATAGTGAGAAGGAAGAAAAAGTTTCAGAACTTTTTAAAGAACAGAGAAAAAAACTTTTTCTAACTTTTTAGAAGTTTTAGTAAACTTTTCAGAACTTTATAAAAAGTTTAAGAGGAGAAAAGCAAAACTTTTTGCTTAGGTGTACATACACTGAACTGTTTTGTATATTATTCTCTTATGAAAAGCACACAGTGACAAAGTGGTAAGTAGTTATAAGTACTTATCCCACTGCTGCACAACCAATGTAGGAGGCTGGCCGGGCTTCTAGTGGGTACCAGAGGTACTTACACCTTGTGCCAGGTCCAGTTATCCCTTATTAGTGTAGAAGAGGTGTTTCTAGCAGCTCAGGCTGATAGAAGGTAGCTATGGCAAAGCAGCCTAAGCTGAACTAGGAGACATGTAAAGCTCCTACTATACCACTGGTGTCATATGCACAATATCATAAGAAAACACAGTACACAGAAGTACTAAAAATAAAGGTACTTTATTTTTATGCCAATATGCCAAAAGTATCTCAGTGAGTACCCTCAGTATGAGGATAAGATATATGCACAAGATATATGTACACAAACCAAAATTATGCAGGTAATAGTACGAAAAGTAATGCAAGCAGTGTAAAATTACAGTAGATTGCAATAGGAGCACATAGGTATAGGGGCAACACAAACCATATACTCCAAAAGTGGAATGCGAACCATGAATGGACCCCAAACCTATGTGAGCTTGTAGAGGGTCACTGGGACTGTAAGAAAACAGTGAGGGTTAGACAAATAGCCCACCCCAAGACCCTGAAAGGTAGGAGTAAAGTGCACCTACTACCCCCAGAGAACACAGAAGTCGCGATAAGGGGTTTCTGCAGGAAGAACAAACACCAGCAATGCAACAACAGTGGATTTCCAGACCTGAGTACCTGTAAGACAAGGGGACCAAGTCCAATAGTCGCGATAGTGTCGAGAGTGGGCAGGAGCCCAGGAAATGCCAGCTGAGGGTGCAAGGAAGCTGGCACCTGTTGGAAGAAGATGTCCCACGCTGCGATGAAGCTTGCAGAGGTATTCCCACACAGAAAGACCACAAACAAGCCTTGCTAGCTGCAAGGGTTGTGGTGGAGGTTTTTGGGTGCTGCTGTGGCCCAGGAGGGACCAGGATGTCACCACTTGTAGGAGGAGACAGAGGGGGCGCCCAGCAAGTCAGGGAGCTCTCACAGAAGCAGGCAGCACCTGTAGAAGTACCTGAACAGGCCCTTGGAAGAAGAGTGAACCAGAGTCCACGCAAAGTCACAAAAGGGAGTCCCACGACGCCGGAGGACAACTCAGAAGGTTGTGCACTGCAGGTTAGAGTGTCGGTGACCCAGGCTTGGCTGTGCACAAAGCAAATCCTGGAAGAGTGCACAGGAGCCGGAGGAGCTGCAAATCATGCAGTACCCAGCAATGCAGTCTAGCGTGGGGAGGCAAGGACTTACCTCCACCAAACTTGGACTGAAGAGTCACTGGACTGTGGGAGTCAGTTGGACAGAGTTGCTGAGTTCCAGGGACCACGCTCGTCGGGCTGAGAGGGGACCCAGAGGACCAGTGATGCAGTCCTTTGGTGCCTGCGGTTGCAGGGGGAAGATTCCGTCGACCCACGGGAGATTTCTTCAGAGCTCCTGGTGCAGAGAGGAGGCAGGCTACCCTCAGAGCATTCACCACCTGGAAACAGTAGAGAAAACCAGCAGGATGAAGCGATACAAGGTTGCTAGTAGTCGTCTTGCTACTTTGTTGCGGTTTTGCAGGCGTCCTGAGCAGTCAGCGGTCGATCCTTTGGTAGAAGGTGAAGAGGGAGATGCAGAGGAACTCTGATGAGCTCTTGCATTCGTTATCTGGTGAGATCCCCAAAGAAGAGACCCTAAATAGCCAGAAAAGAAGATTTGGCTACCTAGGAAGGAGGATTGGCTACCAAGAGAGGTAAGAGCCTATCAGAACGAGCCTTTGATGTCACCTGCTGGCACTGGCCACTCAGAGCAGTCCAGTGTGCCACAAACACCCCTGTTTCCAAGATGGCAGAGGTCTGGGACACACTGGAGGAGCTCTGGGCACCTCCCCTCGGAGGTGCAGGTCAGGGGAGTGTTCACTACCCTTTCCTTTGTCCAGTTTCGCGCCAGAGCAGGGCTGGGAGATCCCTGAATTGGTGTAGACTGGCTTATGCAGAGATGGGCACCATCTGTGCCCATCAAAGCATTTCCAGAGGCTGGGGGAGGCTACTCCTCCCCAGCCTTCACACCTATTTCCAAAGGGAGAGGGTGTTACACCCTCTCTCAGAGGAAGTCCTTTGTTCTGCCTTCCTAGGCCAGGGCTGCCTGGACCCCAGGAGGGCAGAAACCTGTCTGAGGGGTTGGCAGCAGCAGCAGCTGCAGTGGAGACCCCGGAAAGGCAGTTTGGCAGTACCCGGGTTCTGTGCTAGAGACCTGGGGGATCATGGAATTGTCCCCCCAATGCCAGAATGGCATTGGGGTGACAATTCCATGATCTTAGACATGTTACATGGCCATGTTCGGAGTTACGTTTGTGACGCTGTACATAGGTAGTGACCTATGTACAGTGCACACGTGTAATGGTGTCCCCGCACTCACAAAGTCTGGGGAATTTGCCCTGAACGATGTGGGGGCACCTTGGCTAGTGCCAGGGTGCCCACACACTAAGTAACTTTGCACCCAGCCTTCACCAGGTGAAGGTTAGACATATAGGTGACTTATAAGTTACTTAAGTGCAGTGGTAAATGGCTGTGAAATAACATGGACGTTATTTGACGCAGGCTGCAGTGGCAGGCCTGTGTAAGAATTGTCAGAGCTCCCTATGGGTGGGAAAAGAAATGCTGCAGCCCATAGGGATCTCCTGGAACCCCAATACCCTGGGTACCTCAGTACCATATACTAGGGAATTATATGGGTGTACCAGTATGCCAATGTGAATTGGTAAATTTAGTCACTAGCCTGTTAGTGACAAATTTGGAAAGCAGAGAGAACATAACCACTGAGGTTCTGGATAGCAGAGCCTCAGTGAGACAGTTAGGCATCACACAGGTAACACATACAGGGCACATACTTATGAGCACTGGGGCCCTGGCTGGCAGGGTCCCAGTGACACATAGACTAAAACAACATATATACAGCGAAATATGGGGGTAACATGCCAGGCAAGATGGTACTTTCCTACACAACTCCCCCACCCCCAAACGAAGGACAATAAGACTAGCCATGACCTGATGAGTCTTCATTGTCTAAGTGGAAATATCTGGAGAGTCCATCTGCATTGGAGTGGGTACTCCCAGGTCTATGTTCCACTGTATAGTCCATTCCCTGTAGAGATATGGACCACCTCAACAATTTAGGGTTTTCACCTTTCATTTGTTTTAGCCAAAGTAGAGGTTTGTGGTCTGTCTGAACAAAAAAGTGAGTACCAAACAGGTATGGCCTCAACTTTTTCAGTTCCCAGAACACAGCAAAGGCCTCCCTCTCTATGGAAGACCAACGCTTTTCTCTAGGGGTCAACTTTCTGCTGATAAAAGCAACTGGTTGATCCTGACCCTCAGAATTCAGTTGTGATAAGACTGCCCCTACCCCTAATTCAGATGCATCAGTTTGAACAATTAATTTCTTGGAGTAACATGGGCTTTTTAGGACAGGTGCAAAGCACATGGTCTGTTTGAGCTCCTCAAAAGTTTTCTGACAGCTACACAATGCCTTTTTAGGCATCTTCTTACTAGTGAGATCATTAAGTGGGACTGCTATGGAGCCATAGTTTTTAATGAATCTCCTGTAATACCCAGTGAGGCCTAGGAAGGCTCTCACTTGGGTCTGAGTTGTAGGGGGAACCCAATCCACGATTGTCTGGATTGTCCCCTGCAGTGGTGCAATCTGTTCTCCACCTACCAGGTGTCCCAGATAAACCACCTTTCCCTGCCCTATCTGGCACTTTGAGGCCTTGATAGTGAGGCCTGCCTTTTGCAGGGCCTCCAAAACTTTCCAAAGGTGGACCAGGTGCTCATCCCAGGTGGAGCTAAAGACAGCTATATCATCTAGGTATGCTGCACTAAAAGCCTCCAACCCTTGCAGGACTGTGTTCACCAACCTCTGAAAAGTGGCAGGTGCATTTTTCAAACCAAAGGGCATCACTGTAAATTGGTAGTGCCCTCCTATAGTTGAAAACGCAGTTTTAGGTTTAGCATCCTCAGCCAATTTGATCTGCCAATACCCTGCAGTCAAATCAAAGGTGCTTAGATACTTGGCAGATGCCAGTGTATCTATGAGCTCATCTGCCCTGGGCATAGGGTGAGCATCAGTTTTTGTTACCTGATTGAGACCTCTGTAGTCTACACAAAACCTCATCTCCCTTTTTCCATCTTTTGAGTGAGGCTTTGGTACAAGCACCACAGGACTCGGCCATGGGCTTTCAGAAGGTTCATCCACTCCCAGATTAAGCATTTTCTGAACCTCTTGTTTTATGCAGTCCCTGACATGGGCAGGCTGCCTATAGATTTTACTTTTAACATGCAAGCTATCTCCAGTATCAATTGTGTGTTCACACCAAGATGTGGTGCCTGGCACAGTTGAAAAGAGTTCAGAAAATTGTCCAAGGAGATTTATGCAATTGTCTTTCTGTTCTGCAGTCAGGCAATCTGCCAAAACTACTCCCTCCACTAAAGCATCATTTTCAGTGGTGGAAAAGAGATCAGGGAGAGGGTCACTCTCTTCTTCCTGTCCTCCATCTGTTGCCATGAGCAGGGTGAGATCAGCCTTGTCATAGTAGGGTTTTAGGCGGTTGACATGAATCACCCTAAGGGGACTCCTGGCAGTGCCCAGGTCTACCAGATAGGTAACCTCACCCTTTTTCTCAACAATTAGATGGGGTCTACTCCATTTGTCCAGGAGTGCTCTTGGGGCCACAGTCTCCAATACCCACACCTTCTGTCCTGGTTGGTACTGGATCAGAACAGCCTTCTGGTCATGCCATTGCTTCTGGAGCTCTTGGCTGGCCTGAAGGTTTTTACTGGCCTTTTTCATGTACTCAGCCATTCTGGATCTTAGGCCAAGTACATAGGGCCTGATTCTGAGTGAGGCGGGCGGCGGTAGCCGCCTGCCTCGCATGAACCGCCATATGGCCGCTCCGCGGTCGAAAGACCGCGGAGGCCATTCAGGCTTTCCCGCTGGGCTGGCGGGCGACCGCCAGAAGGCCGCCCGCCAGCCCAGCGGGAAACCCCTCCCCACGAGGAAGCCGGCTCCGAATGGAGCCGGCGGAGTGGGTATGTGCGACGGGTGCAGTGGCACCCGTCGCGTATTTCAGTGTCTGCATAGCAGACACTGAAATACATAGTGGGGCCCTCTTATGGGGGCCCCTGCAGTGCCCATGCCATTGGCATGGGCACTGCAGGGGCCCCCAGGGGCCCCGCGGCACCCCCTACCGCCATCCTGTTCCTGGCGGGAGACCCGCCAGGAACAGGTTGGCGGTAGGGGGTAGGGGGTAGGGGGTGCCAGAATCCTCTATGACACATAGACTAAAACAACATATATACAGTGAAATATGGGGGTAACATGCCAGGCAAGATGGTACTTTCCTACACTAAGGTGCTGGCACAGTGAAAGGATCTGTGCAATCCATCAGATTACAGATATCTGGATGAGGTTGGCAAGTACCAATGAAAACCAGAAGCACCAAACATTTGATGATGGGTGGCCTCACCCCATGCCTCAACTCATGTCTACCTCTTGTACTGTTCAGCTGACCACCAGTTTAAGCTTATCTATGCTTGCCCTCGGGGGCAGAGAGGGCCAGTGGGGGCAGGGCTTTGTGCTTCGCTCTGCCCTCCATCACTTCGAAGCCTGTAACTTAAAACATTTTATACACGTGTTTAAATTAAAAATAAACATATTAACATCTCTAAAATATTTACAATTCACCCCACTAAAATATATAATTACATTTGTAACAATATAACCCAAAATTATTTCCATTAACTGCAAATATTAATATTAATAAATATATATAAAAATACATTTATATTGAAAACTATCAAACTATACATCAACCATCAAAACAAAACCTAAATTAGCGTTTACAATAGGACATAATTGATATAAAAAAACCTAAAACTAAACCAACCAATAAAATCAAACTATAAACAACCTTAACAAATAAAATCATACAAATAATGAAATCAGCAATATAAAAGGCACACTATTTAATTAACTAAATACTTAAAAACAACAAACACTGAAAGACGAGGAAACTCTTTATAGGCATAGCCTGGTCAGTAAGATTACTCCTTCTAGGCACAGCCTGGTCAGTAAGATTACTCCTTCTAGGCATAGCCTGGTCAGTAAGATTACTCCTTCTAGGCACAGCCTGGTCAGTAAGATTACTCCTTCTAGGCACAGCCTGCTCAGTAAGATTACTCCTTCTAGGCATAGCCTGGTCAGTAAGATTACTCCTTCTAGGCACAGCCTGGTCAGTAAGATTACGGCCTGGTCAGTAAGATTACTCCTTCTAGGCACAGCCTGGTCAGTAAGATTACTCCTTCTACTCATAGCACAGCCTGGTCAGTAAGATTACTCCTTCTAGGCACAGCCTGGTCAGTAATATTACTCCTTCTAGGCATAGCCTGGTCGGTAAGATTACTCCTTCTAGGCACAGCCTGGTCCGTAAAATTACTCCTTCTAGGCACAGCCTGGTCAGTAAGATTACTCCTTCTAGGCACAGCCTGGTCAGTAAGATTACTCCTTCTAGGCATAGCCTGGTCAGTAAGATTACTCCTTCTAGGCACGGCCTGGTCCGTAAGATTACTCCTTCTAGGCACAGCCTTGTCAGTAAGATTACTCCTTCTAGGCACAGCCTGGCCAGTACGACTGGGGGAACGGGGCGTGTGAATTCAGATTTCCCAACAATGTCGCTGGGATATTTAGTTAAAATACAGTATATGAAAAGAAAGACCAATGGGGGGGGGTGACTTAAAAAGCAGTGGAAATCGAATCGGGTGTGGATTGTTAGGGGTACTTAAATACAATGTTTTGCAAACTTTTCAACATATTTGAAGGCCTTCAAAACAGAAGACTGTTGTGTGTCTGTGAGTTTTTGTCAGTGTGGGCATGTAAAAACCCCAGGTGAAATCTGACAGATGCTTCATATACCCGACTGAAAGCACTTGTACCAAACTATTTACACAGACATACAAGGCTGCTAATATCATTAAAATCAATGCACATAGAGGCACCTCCAGCAATCTACACATGGGGCCTCATTCAGAACTAGGCGGATGGGTTACTCCGTCACAAGGGTGACAGATATCCCGTCTGCCCAAATCTAAATCCCATAGGCTATAATGCGATTTAGATTTCGGAAGAGGGGATATCCGTCACTGTTGTGGCAGAGTAACCCATCCACCGAGTTCTAAATCGGACTCTAAGTGTAGAATATTCTACAAACAGTCAATATGCCTTTGAAATAAAAAAATGATAGCACTATGACAGTCCCTTTCACAGAGGTAACTAACCACTACAATTTACTAATAGAAATCCCTTTGTACCAACAAAATGTAGGCAAACTAAGCCCCCTAATGGATTATTTTGATGGCAGTTGGGTTGGCAGACTGCATTGCTCCGGACATAGACGCCAACCCAAATTGCAAATACCATAATGGAATGTCTATGACAGCATCTTGGGACAGCAAGCCAAAACAAGGAGCACAGCGCCTTCCAATCCACACCCACACTAGGCAGAACCGAACCTACATTCTATATATTTATAGAAGCATTGCACAAAGAGCAAAGCTACCAACAACTACCAATGACGCAATCTGTAACCCTTAAGAAACTTATACTTAGCAAGTGAACCAAAAAAATGTACAACATGCTAAGCGTCATGTCAGAATCTTCATAAACAACAAAGGAGTAGATCACTTAGAAATAATAGCTAAAAGCACATTAAAAAATAAATAATAACCTGCAAAAGTCCCCAAAACCATCAAATAATCCAAATGAACATGATAAGTAGTTTTTAATACAAATAATAAATATAATATTTTATTGCATCTTTCTAAACTTAAACGAAAAACTCTAATGTAAACTAAGACTGAGATAATGAAATATTATATACATTATTTACATGCAAAATGTAAAACTGACCATTCAAAAAGCTGAAATAACAATCACATAATATTTATACCAACAATAAAATATAACATTTCCCACCCAAAAGCAATAAAAGAAATATGACTTACTTTTTAGTAGCTGCAAATCTTCCTGTGTATCTACGTAGTGAAAAATAATATTATACTGTAAACGGGGAAAATATTTTCCAAAAATCCCTAGAAAATGCAAAAATAAAACAAATTCAATAGACATCCTTCTAAACAATCCAAAGTATCAAGGAACCATAAAAAATGTAAAAAAAATAAATCAAAAGTGATTTCTATAAAAGAAATGGTAACTCCCAATGCCCGCAAGACATGTTAGTGGACAAAACCTGTAAACTAAAGAGAAAACTCACCCACACAACATATTACAATTCTAAAAACACAAATGTATTACACTAAGGCTCTCATTACGAGGTTGGAGGTGTTGAGACCACTAACCCCGCAGTGACGGTCGGACTACCGAGCTCCAGGTGGTCCGACCACCACATTATGACCCGCCAGGGGACTGCAGTCACCGTCAGGAATAAGGTTCCCAACGGACTGATGGTGGTTGGACTTCTGGTCAGCCACGGCAATGATAAACAAAGCACCTCATTCCTAGGGTACTGGTGTGCTACCATATTGACCTCGACCCCCTTAAGGGAGCCGAGACCAATACCGTAGCACTGTTCCCTTCGGCCAGCCCGGCGGGAACATCGTAATACAATGTTCCCTCCAGTCAGCCTGGTGGAAACATTGTAAAAGGACCTCCAAAGTCATAATGACCCCCTTAATTAACATAAAGTAAGTAACATATCACAATATAACATAACATAACAATACATAACTAAAACAGTGTAAGAAACCCCCAAACTACACACTAGTGAAAAACACTACTATTAATATAACTAAATACTCAAATAAACCACAAACAACACTATGGGCATCATTACAAGTTTGGCGGTTATTTGAGTATTTAGTTATATTAATAGTAGTGTTTTTCACTAGTGTGTAGTTTGGGGGTTTCTTACACTGTTTTAGTTATGTATTGTTATGTTATGTTATATTGTGATATGTTACTTACTTTATGTTAATTAAGGGGGTCATTATGACTTTGGAGGTCCTTTTACAATGTTTAGGCCGTCCGCCGAACTTCCGACGGGGATGTTGCCGCCATAGTGGATACCTCCCCACTGGTCCCATTAAGAGTTTCCCGCTAAGTCAGCGGGTGGAAACCTGAGTTTCTGCACGCTTGCCTAGAAGGAAACACCCTACAGCATTGTCTCCGGCTCGTAATCGAGTTGGTGGCAATGCCGAAGGATACAGGGTGCGCCAGCACCCTCTCAATATTCACGGTCTGCAAAGCAGACAGTGATCATTGCAATGGTGCTGGCCAAGGATACCCTTTCACTGCCCATGCCAAATGCATGGGCAGTGCAGGGGTATCCTTGGAGCCCCCTGCACCTGTTCTCCACCAGCAGTTTTACCGCCATGAAATTGCTGGCAGAGAACAAGGTCGTAACCCCCAGGGCAGTGCTGTTTGCAGCTCTGCTGTGGTGGATTAGGAACACTGCAAATGCCAGACCGCCAGGATCTCCGATTCTGGCCTTGCTGGCGGTCCGACCTCAACATGACCGCCGTGGTCATACTGTGGTACACAGATTATCGCATTGGTGGCGGTCCGACCGCCACCGCAAGTCTGGCGGTCAAGTGACCGCCAGACTCATAATGACACCCTATGACTAACCTCTGGACCTCCCCTTGCAAAACCATTAAAAAAAATTAAAAATGTACTAAAAATGACATAAATAGACTACAATATAAAAGGTAGCGCCACCAGAAAATGGCCACTAAATGAAACTAAAAAAAGTCTCCTCATAGTTACGAATGGGGAAAAATTAAACATTCTGAAGAAATGCACTAAAATATTAAAAAATATTCAACATGTACAAAATGTAGGAAATGTTGGAAAATATGTTAGAAATATTGAAAGTATACATTAAATAATAGCATAAAAAATGCATTTATTTAATATATACTGAAAAAACTCATGTTTAAATTACGTAAAATTATGTATATAAAACAAATTAACAAATGTTTAAAAAAGTTACACAATGGAAAAAGTGGAAAATGTACAAAATATAATACTATTTAAATAGGATTTAAAATGTGTGTAATAATAAAAATGTATTAACATGTTTCTTTTACTTATCTGTATAAAAATCTTTATTTTTAAGTTAAACTATATGTTTAAAGATGATAAAGTATACAATATATAAACTCTAAAAATGTAAGTAAAATTTGAAAAAATGTGCTATGCCTTTTTTCTAAAAATATGTAATTAATAATATTGTTTACTACAAACATATCACTAACTATATTTTATTATATTGCTAAACACCAACAATACTATTAAGTAAAACTGTTTGTACTACATACAAATACAATTTAAACAAAGGACTTCACACTAAAATTATAACATTAAAAAAATCACTCTCCAGTATAACCCATTTTTAAGGAAGTGTTGGACACTAAAGGGGTGACATTTATTCTTCCCACTGATACCTATACCAATTTGGTGATGGACACTAAAAGGGTGACATTCACTATTGTCACTCAAATCAAAAACAATTTGGAGAAAGTGTTGGACACTATAGGGTGACATTTTCATTTCCCTCTCCAATCTATACTTATTTGGCGAGGGCGTTGACCACAAAAGAAGTGACATTTACTACTCCCATTCCAATTTATGCCAATTTGGGGAAGGTGTCGGACAATAAAAGAGTGGCATGTTTTATTTCCATTCAAATTCAAACCAATTGTGGGAAGATGTTGGACACTAAATAGATGAGATCTACTATTCCAACTCTAATCTGTACCAGTTAGGAGACGGTGTTGGACATTCCAGGGGGACATTTACTATTCCCAATCCAATCAATATGGAGGAAGTGTTGGACACTAAAGGGGTGACATGTATGATTTTCACTCCAATCGATAGCAAGTTGTGGAAGGTTTTGAACACTAAAGGGTGACATTTACTATCCCCACTACATTTAAAGCCAGTTTGTGATGGTGTTGGAGGCTGAAGGTATGCCACTTACTATTCCCACTTCAATCTAAGCCAATTTGGGGAAAATGTTGCACATTAAAGAGATAAGAATTGCTATTTCCAACACAATCTAAAATATTTATGCAAGGTGCTAAAGACAAAAATTGTATATAGACAATCAATACTCCATACTCACAAATAAGTTTTACCTATAAAATAAACTAAAAGTTACTTAAAAAAAGACACTAACCAAAACTACAAACCTATGTATTCTGATTTAAACAATATATCTAATAATATTTTATCAACAATAATGTTTAATATAGTACTTTAAAAGTGTACTACCATTCCTCAACTTTGAACCATAAAATAAGAAGTAAAATGATAAACCAAAATGAACAATAAAATATAACAATTATGAAACAATTATAAAGCCAATTTCTTAAAAAAGTAAAAAAATTACAATGAAATTATATTTTCCACATAAATAATTGAAACATATTTTGTTTTTTATCAAAATTATAGCATTCCTTTTTACTTGAAAAGTCGCAATTAATGTATCTTATTAAATGTAATGTATATATAATTTTAAATTGTATTTTTCGTAATTTAAATATTTAAATATTTGAAATAAAATAATATTTTTACATGTGCTATAATTGATACATATGGTTATTAATTCTAAATTAGTTTGTATAAAATGTATTAATGTAACAAAATAAATGTAAATGTTTTACAATATTTATATGCATAGCACTAAAAAAATTAACATGAAATACATATTAAAATATCCACTTTTTAAAAATCTCCCTAGCCACTAAAAAACTAGTATCCCACAACTAAAAAAAACCATGATTTTTATACATTAATATACCTAAAAACACACATTTGGATGATTCATAAAATAAATTACTAAAACACACATAAAAATTTAGAAACATGTGTATAATCAAACACACCACAGTAAATTACATTAAAATAGCAATTACAAATGATATTAAATATAATGCTATTTTCAAAATCGATATTAAAAACAACACTTAAAATGATATGTTTGCCTTCAGTATTCCTGTTGACCATATTTTTGACATTCCAATATTCCTGACATTATATTTTTGTATCACATTTGTTATTCAGTATTCTGTCTAAACCGCATAGTTTCCCAGGCAGAGCTGGATTATATCATCATTCCCAGTCCAAAATGGATTCCTATGGCAGTTTCCTACCCAATATGGCCCTCTTATTTACTGTGATGTTGCAACCAACAGCCTTTTTCATTGTAGTATTTTCCCCTTGTTCAATATTTTTGTCCCATTGCTTTCTCCATCGGGATTTTCCTCAGATTCAAGAATCTTCTGCAGGTCTTTGCTGCTAGTCTTCTCATTACAGATACTTCTTCATCCTCCTGCTGCCCCAAGAGGTGTTTTCCCTTTGGTGTTTTCCTTCCCATGCTACATTTCTTGAGGGCACCTGCTTCCCACGTACTGTTTGCTCTGTGTAGGTCACACTGTGCTTACAAGAGAGAGTTGTGCTAACGCCAGACAGCACCAAAGTCAAGACAGAAGTTTCAGCTAAGTCCAAAACCTGACAGATGATGGCACCAGTAGACCTGACATCCAGCACCACTTTTAATTGAACATCACCTAAATGAGAGAAGAGCTGAGAAGATGAGGACTTGAGCGAGTGATAATACCAGGAACAGGACAGAAAGCCTTACCTGCTGGGAGGACGGAGCACATTTCTGTTGAAACGTCTCAAGAAGAGCCTATGCAAATAGATGCAACCAGAGGCCCACTATCTCAGTCTGAATAATGAATGTTGTTGAAAATGTGTTCTTTGTAGGTATTGTGGTGAGCCAGTACAGCTAGTTTGAGCTTTTCCAGTGAGACCTCAGAGGGTTTTTAGTAGCGCAGATATACAAAGTCCATTTGAAGAATTTTGCTTGATACTTCACAGTCTCATCATTTCCTTCTGAGAATAATTATCCACACGTAATATTATTTTTGGATTCAGGGAAAAATGGAATGTGTATGGATCAGACTATGATGAAACAATCACTTTCCAAAGATGCCCAAGAAAGAACTTTAGCATGTGCAGACTGTTAATAGCACACCACTCTCTTCCAGACCAGACGTTGAGATGAACACATCCCTCACAGTGACCCTTGGTGGTCATAAAGATCCATGTTCTTCAATATTGTTGTTATTTTCAGATTAACTTAGCTGAGAAGGCATATCTCCATATAATAATTGGGAAATTTGAACCGTATTGCTCTCCTCTCAGCCTTTGATCATTGTTCCTCTTCTTGATTCTATTGGTCACCAAAGCACAAAATCAAGAGACATACAGTCAAGGAGGATGCTAATCCTGCATTGATTCCAGGCCATTACTAAGCCTTACTTGATGTTTTTGAGAAATCTAAAGTCATGACCCTGCCTACTCGTTGTAAGTATGACTGTGTAATACCAAGATAACCTGGTTCCACTGTATCTTTTAGCCACATGTATTCCCTGTCAAGGCAGAAAAAGAAACCTTGTGGAGCTTTTTGAAAGAGGATCTACAAAATGTATTCCTAATCAAATGGTCATCTCCTGCTGGTGCATCTTTAGCCTTCATATTGAATAGGTCCCAGAAACTCAGACCATGTGTGGACTATTAAAGGCTTAATATGATTACCCTCAAAGATTGCTAGCCTTTATCAGTCATAAAAAGTATCCTTGACACTGTAAGAGGTGTCACTACAGTCACAAACTTTGATCATCTTGGACCTATCATCTTCTACAAGTTAAGGGCCTGATTACCTCTGGGTCATTGCAGCCGAGATCGCCAATACGGCAGAGGTGAGGCAGCTGTCAAGACGGCGGACTCACCCCCATCGTATTATGATGTTTCCACCGGGCTGACCGTCGAAAACGTAGTATTACAATGTTTCGGGCAGTCAGCCCAGTGGAAACAGTGCAGGAGCATTGGCCTCGGCTCCCTTAAGATGCTGAGGCCAATGCCGTCGCACACAAGCACCCACGGAATGTGTACTGTCTGCAGAGCAGACAGTGCGCCTTCCGATGGTGCTGGCAGGGCAGCCCCTGCACTGCCCATGACATTGTCATGGGCAGTGCAGGGGCCCCCCTATGGCCCCCAGCACTGCCTTTCTGCCAGCCTTCACATGGCGGTGCAACCACAGCTCTGATCGCAACCAACCCATCGGGTACCCTGATCCCGGGGGAGGCAGCAGTCTCCTTGTGGTCCAACCACCAGGATCATAATCTGATAGTCAGACTCCCAGCAGTGCGACGGTCCAACCACCACCACAATTTAGGCAGCCCTCAGACCCCAAAACGTGAAATTGGCCCAAAATCTTCTGATGAATGGAAGATGGATTGCCCTACTCTGTTTGGCCACTCTTTATTTCCTGATGTCCTTAAGCAATTTGTGTTCATATATCTGCATGATATTTTGGTAAATTTAAGAACACCTATAGGACATCAAGAATGTGTCATCAATGTGCTAGGAAACTTACGTTAACACAAGATATTTTGCATACCACAGAAGTGTGAATTTGAAAAACAGGAAGTTGAATACCTAGGGTATTAGCTGAGCTCTCAAGGTTTGTCCATAGATCTAAGAAGATCTCTGAGATCCTAAACTACCAACGATAATTAAAGAGACACAATGCTTTCTAGGGTTCACAATTTTTTACTGTCAGCTTATTCATTTAGTAACTCAGAACACACAAACACTAACCAAAATGTACAGAATGGTCTTTTTGGGACTTAATAGCAGAAAAGGGGCCTCATTACGAGGTGATGGTTGGACCGCTGCAACTGTGGTGGTACGACCACCCCATTATGACCTTGGCGGTCAGACTGCCAGGGTACCGCCGGGAACATGGTTCCCGATGGTCTGACAATGGTCCAAGTTGTACTCAGCCAGGCTGGCGCTGAGTTCAGCGCCACCTGGCTTATTACAACTCTACTTACTGCCAGCATTTCCATGGCAGTCTGACCCCCATGGAAAGGCTGGCAGTAAGCCAGTGCTGGCCACAGGCATGCATGGTGCAGGGGTCCCCCTACCCAGCATTGTCAGAATGTGCACTGTCTGCTTTGCAGAGGGTGCTGGGGGACCCCATGTGAGGCAAGACCAATGCCGCCGCACAGTTTCCACTGGGTTGACTGGCAGAAATCTTGGTCAGCCCAGTGGAAACTTTGCAATGGGGCTGGTGGGGGAGACCGCCAGCTCTGCAGCAGTCTCATCACCGCGAGCCTGGAGGTTTGCTTGTCCAACCGCCAGACTCCTAATGAGGCCCTAAGTCTTCTGTAAACTCAAGGAAGCCTTGTTTTAACCACCTATTTTACATCATCCAAAATATGCTAACAAAGGAGAAATTATTTATGAGGGAAATAAACATGCCCAAAGCCCGTGCGCTGATACCATACAGTCTGTCCAGTAGCACCTCATGGGAGACAGTGCAGAAGGCAGCATTAAGATCCAACAAAATTAGAGCAGCTGAGCCTCCCTCGTTACCTCCCTTGTTGACTAAAATCTTCAGTCACCCTGAGCTAGGTACCCAGAGCCATTCAGAGAAACATCAAGCAAGTGGTTGTCTTCCTGTGTCAGTATCAAAACTATCCAAGAGATCAGATGCTGCACCACCTCCTTGATATTGGTGTCAATGCTTGGGACATTATTTTGTAACGAGCTGCAGAAATAATTGTTGTCCAGTTTATGCCACTGGCTACCCGTAGTGGATATGTCCTGCTTATTGTGCAAAGCAAGAGGTGCTTACACAATAAAGGGGACAGCAAAATGATCAGACCATAGAACCAGGATTGGCATTTGGAGCTATAAATTAGGTAAATCTTAGAACACTAGATCTAATTGGTGTCCAACCTTATGTGTGGGGTTCTTCACTAATTGAGTAAGCTGGATAGCTTCCAGATCTCATGTAAAATTAAAAATCTCAGTGAAGGACTCCGCCTCCATTTGTAGATTGAGATCACCAATGATACTGAAATTTGCTATCTTCACCACCAAAGGCAAAAATGGAGTAAACCAACGCCTCCCAAAAATGATTCTCAGGGTCGGGAGGTGGGTGTTACAATACAAGCACATTGGAGAAAATAAAATTACTGGTCATTCTGATCTGAAACGAAGCACATTCGCAATCTGGGATATTGAGCTGTTCGAGTGTACAAAAGTACTGCTCCTTGTTAATTATAGCAACCCTGCCTGTTAGTCTATCACATCTTTAGATACTATAGACCGCAGGTATGGCAAAGACCACATCTGGGTGAGCATATTGGTTGAAATAATGCATCAGGTTCCTGGTCTGTAATTAAATAACAAATATCAACGTGATGGCGGACCAGGGAGCGACAATTTAGACCAATCATGCAAATGTTAGATAGCTTACTCCCTCCCACCTTTTGGTTGAATCTATTCAATGGTGTGATGGAATAGCTGCAGGACTAACAGATAGATTCTCCCCTCGCTAGGTCCAGCAGGCGGTTGGGAGAACGGGGCACAGAGCAGGCAGCTGGAAGGGGGAATAGCGAAGGTCTTGTATGGCCAAAAGGGCAGAGACCCTGCTCCTGGTCACATCTGTCCCTCCCTTCACAAATCCTAAGGTGTTTGAAGATTTAAATTATACCATTGGCCCAACATGAGGATTTTGTTTTCAAGAATAAGCTCTGAACATATCCACCAAGAAACTCCAAGAGAAAGTATTATGAAACTACCATGACACTACCATTGCCGGCCACTCATGAGATAGTCTTACTGTACTCCTCCTGGCCATTTGTTATCTCCATCCTCTACCAGTTACTCCTGAACCATGGCAGATGCAACCACAGATTTTACTGTCATATTACTACCTTCTGAAGCATATCAAGGCATAATGGTTACTGTGAGTGTATTTTCTAAGATAGCTATTTTTTTCTCATTTCAAGACAATACCATCTGCCTCCGCCATTGCTAAACAATTCATCACAAAGCTCTTACAGTTACATGGACTTTCTCATACCGTCATTTCCAGCCGAGGCTTTCAACATATTTCTTGTTTCAGGAGAGAACCTTGCAAGATTCTCTTTGGTTTTTATCCTTCGACTAATGGTCAGATGGAGTAAACAAAACAGAGTCCATAACAACTCCTAGAATGTTTTTGTAATATTGCTCGAAGCGATTGGATTTCTTTCCCTCAAATTGCAGAATTCTGCCATAGGAATCCTATTCACAGTGTTACCAAGGCCTCTCCAATCTTCTGTAAGTAAGGATTTTATCCGAGGGTCTTTCCACCCACTCCCTATATCACTCTGTTGCTCCCAGATTCTTTTACCCATCATCTTCAGAAACAAAGATTTGGGGCCTGATTGCGACCTTGGATATCCCATCCGCCGTCTCACAAGTTCCATTACATCCTATTGAATTTGTAATACAGCGGACAGGATACTCGTCACGTTTATCACGGAGTAATCCCCTATGCCAAGGTCGTAATCAAGCCCTTAATGTCAAGAAAAGTCTACTTTAGTCCAGAGAAAGGATGAAGAAATCTGCTGACATTCACAGATATGCGCCAATAGACTCAGTTGAAGATAAAGCCTAATTGTCTTCACAATTTTTATCATCTTGGTCTTCATCTAATAAATTGAAACCTCATTTCAGTGATCCAAACCTAATGTACCAATCCTATTGCCTTCAAACGTTCTCTGCAGATTAATTTAAAAATTAAACCTGCCTCGCCGCTCAAACCTGTGAAGACAGATCCATTTCAAAGCTCCTCTCCTAGACACGTTTCTATCTCAGTCTATGATGAAACAGAACTTGAAGTTAATGAGATTATCCCCACACTTGACCAGGCTCTGATGAAGCTTGGGGATAATCCTTCCTGCTGAAAAAGGTCCAATGTACATATGCTTTATTGAATTAAGCTGCGCCTTTCATCTGGCCAACCATAACAAGCTGTAGGTCTGCATGGACAGACTGGGGCCCCCAAGGAGATAATCTCCCCCTTGGCACAATTGTACACCAAACGTAGGGCTAAAGTCCATTTTGGGATTAATGGAGAGTTCCTCCCCCCCCATGTGAGGTAGGAAGAGGGGTTAGGCAGGGATGCGCTTTAGCTACGTAAATGGTGTGGAGGAAGCATTGCAGGCAGTAGGTGTAGACACCCCTAGAGTCGGGAGGTGACAAATTCACATTCTACTGTTATACCGACGATGCAGCTATTTTAGCCCTAACTCCAAGAAGCCTGCAAAATCTGATAAATAGTTTCTCTGATTGTATGGAAGAGAGAGACTTGAAAATCCTCATAGGAAAAACCTCACTATGAGCTGCGGCCAAACAAGGAGCAGGCCCAATATCTTCCATATCAAGGGGAGCAAGGTCCAAGCTACCAAAATCTTGAACCATCTAGGGATACAGCTGTATTCAAATTTAGGGCCCGATTACGAGTCTGGCAGTCCTGGGACCGCCAGACTTACGGTGGAGGTCGGACCACCGCAGCTGCGGCGGTCCGACCTCCACATTACGACCCTGGTGGTCCGACCGCCAGGGGACCACCATCTCTGCCAGGATCCCCAATCCCGACGGGATGATGGCGGTCTTGGTTGGAACCAGCCAGGGCAGAGATGAACTCAGTGCCACCCTGCGGATTACAACCTTGTTCTCCATCAGTATTTTCATGGTGGTTCCACCGCCATGAAAAGTCTGCCGGAGATCAAGTGCAGGGGGCTACAGGGAGCCCCTGCAACTGCCCATGCCCAGGGCATGGGCAGTGCAGGGGTCCCCCTGCCCAGCACCCTTGAAATGTTCACTGTCTGTGCAGATGGTGCGCATTTCAAGGGCGCTGGTGCCCCCTGTGTGTGGCAGCATTGCTGCACCTCTATTATGAGCCAGCGACAATGCTGCCACACCTTTCCCACTGGGATGACCGGCAGAAAACTTTTTTTCCTCCAGTCAGCTCAGTGGGAAAGTGACAATAGGGCCACCGGGGTGGTCGCCAGCACCGTGGCAGCCTCTTGGTCAGGAGTCTGGCAGATGGATGTTTCCGTCCGCCAAACACATGATCAGCCCCTTATATTGGAAGCAAATAGGGGGCTGTGTATAGCCATTATGATTAGAAATAATGAAGGTATTTAATTTGCTACCAAATTAGGCTCCAGACAAATCAGAAAAATGTTAAACCTACATAGTGATAAAACTAGTTTGGCAACTACATATGGAGCAGGTATCCAGGGGGTGGGAGAAAATGAAATAATCCAGAAGCAACTGAATAAGTTTCTCAAGAGACTCCTATCCCTCCACCCCTCAACGCCAGACTCCCTTTTCCATTGGGAACTGGGAATGGATTTCCTCATGGATATTTTGGCTAGTGCCACCCCCTCCTTTTATGGCACTCCGTATGGTCCAAGGAAGGAAAACATTTCACCAGATCAATCATTGTGGATTGTATTGGCCTTGACTATGCCACTAAAATCCCATGGCTGCGGCACGTCAAGCATAGGTTGAGGGGTCTAGGATAGACTGAGAGGGATCCCGGGGTGCATTTGGAGTCTATCATTGGGTTTTCTAGAAAGACCTGAGGAGCTACTCATTCAGAATCTGTCATGAGAATAGGACCCAACCTTAGGGGTAAAGTCCATTTTGGGATTAAGGGAGCGTTTCCCCCGTTCGAGCTAGGGAGCGGGGTAAGGCAGGGGTGCGTTTTAGCTCCATAAATGGTGTGGAGGAAGCATTGCAGGCAGTAGGTGCAGACACCCCTAGAGTCGGGAGGTGATAGATTCCCATCCTAGTCTATACGGATGCTCTATAGATGCTCATAAGATATCTGTCGGTAGCTATCTTGCTCTGAACGAGCATCCCAGATGCAAACAGTACCTCTTGTTCACCAAAAATACCCATCACAGATACCTCCTGTCACACTTCGAATCCTCTGTTTTCACCCTTTGGTTTCATTCCCCATGGAGGATGGGTGGGACCCTGCCTCAGTGATGCCCTTGTGATAATAAATCAGAGCAGTCCACTGTGCATGTCGTTCTCTTTTGTAGGTTCTATTTGGCATGTAGGACATTTAGGGGGTCATTAATGACCGCCAGGGTCAACGACCGCGGGAGCACCGCCAACAGGCTGGCGGTGCTCCCAAGGGCATTCTGACCGCGGCGGTATGGCCGCGGTCAGAAATGGAAAACCGGCGGTCTCCCGCCGGTTTTCTGCTGCCCTGAGGAATCCTCCATGGCGGCGCAGGTTGCTGCGCCGCCATGGGGATTCCGACCCCCTCACCGCCATCCTGTTCCTGGCGGTTTTGACCGCCAGGAACAGGATGGCGGTGAGGGGTGTCGTGGGGCCCCTGGGGGCCCCTGCAGTGCCCATGCCAATGGCATGGGCACTGCAGGGACCCCCGTAAGAGGGCCCCTAAAAAAATTTCAGTGTCTGCCATGCAGACACTGAAAATCGCGACGGGTGCTACTGCACCCGTCGCACCCTTCCCACTCCGCCGGCTCCATTCGGAGCCGGCTTCCTCGTGGGAAGGGGTTTCCCGCTGGGCTGGCGGGCGGCCTTCTGGCGGTCGCCCGCCAGCCCAGCGGGAAACACAGAATAACCGCGGCGGTCTTCTGACCGCGTAGCGGTATTCTGTTGGGGGAACTTTGGCGGGCGGCCTCCGCAGCCCGCCAAAGTTAGAATCACCCCCTTTATCTTGAACCACTTTTTTTAAAAGAGAGAATTTTTTATTATCAGGAGGTTTTTACATTTTTGTACGGCTTGAAAGATGCTTGAGATTGCCATCGTGTAGCCCTGTTTTTATCTAAGGTACTTTTATGCCAGAGACCAACTGCAGGTGATGCAAAGCGCATTCATTTAATTTTGAGACTCGTGTGGTTAGCTTTCAGGCGTTATTGAAGGGAAGGAGTTTTTAGTAGATTTTAGTTATAGGGTTTCAATATTCAGTTTCAACACTTTTAATGTACGTACGCATGGTTATTTTTAGCCTTTTATGTAATCTTTCTTATGAACAAGTGTGTCGGCTTTTATGGTTGTTTGGTTTAAACCTAATGAACTTATTTTAATCGAACCGAAGGTAATGAGATTTGTGATTCACAGTGCAAAACTTCATTTTCTGTTGACTGGAGGGGACATGCCTGTTCTGCACATGTTCCTCTGTTAGTTTGTTGCTTTTTTAGATGACTTCCTGAGAAACCTGAGGCTTCAGGAGGAAGGATGCTGAAAAACCTTGACTTTTCCTTTAAAAGCAATACCTTGGGAGGAAAATGTTTTTGAGAAAGCTTATTTATTTCACGATCCATTTACTCACTTTCTGGTAGGCTCCTTGTTACCGTCTCTGTCTCAAAGCTTCACCTAAAGAGGCAGAGCTGGTCTATTACTTCATTCCTATTCGAAGATCCTGGACATAATAGATTCAGAAGTATGTTTCCCAATCCAAGAAGGCTTCTGTACTTCCTGTGATGTTACTTCCTGTTTACTGGAATCTTTCATGTCTCATAGTTCTCCAAAAAGTAGTGGACCATCACCCATGATGGATTCATATGGCTGCTTCCTGATTCCAGATTGATCCTGTACTACCTGTGATGTCACTTCCTCTCTTTTTTGTATAAATGGCTGCTGAATTTAGGCCAAGGTGCACTGCAACATAGCAGATAGCAATTTTTGTTGTGTTCTTTGCGCTTTGTTCAATATTTTTGCCCTACTTGTTTGTCCTCAGGATTTTCCTTGAATTCTAGAAACATGCGTGTGTCTCCTGCCAGTCTCCTGATTGTGGATTCTTCTTTGCCTTTCACCTGCCTCTAGAGATTTTTTCCCTTCAGGTTTTTTCCTCCACTCCACCTTTCCTTGAGGGCACCTGCTTTCCATGCACTGTTTGCTCTACGTATGTGACACTGAGTCGCACTAACATCAGGAAGCATCAACGTCAAGAAAGAAGTCTCAGACGAGGATAAAATAGCCCAGGGGAGTTTGACACTGTGTAATTCTGCGGCGTTGATTAAAAGTTCTGTGGAATTCCATGGGGGCGGAGTTCTGTGTGCTGCGGAGTCCTCAATGCACCCGATCTTGGTAGCGCTAAGCAGGCCTGACCATGCTTAGCTCTTCCAAGATCGGGTGCACTCAGGAGAGAGCCGTAAGCAGTGAAATCTTCTGTTTCAGGTCTCTTGTGCACCGGCCTGTCCTGTGTGCAGTGCACACGGGGCAGGCAGGTGCACAAGAAGCCTGAAAGGGCAGTTTTCTTTCACTGGCTATGGCCCTGGCCTGAATTCAGGTCAGGGCTGTGGGCAGTGAAAGCTGCTGTTTCAGGCCTCTTGTGCACTAGCCTGTCCCGCGTGCACTGCACATGGGGCAGGTTGGTGCAGAAGAGGCCTGGGTAGGCCGGTGCATAAGAGGCTTGAAATGGCAGCTTTTGCTGCCTACGGCCCTGGCCTGAATTAAATCCAAAGCCATAGGCAGCTTTTGCTGCCGTTTCAGGCCTCTTGTGCACCAGTGTGCACAGTGAGAAAAAAACTAGGACTTGCCTGGGTTCTCTTCTCTCCCAGGTGTCCTCGTTGCCAGGCAGTGGCCTAGCTCTCTCTGCCTCCGTCGACGTCTGCGCACTGCAGCCCAGTTATTGGCCACACAGCGCACGCACAGGCTGTCTGTACTTGTGCTGTGTGGCCCATAACTGGGCTGCAGTGCACACTGGGTGAGCTCTGCTCCGCTGGCAGGGCTAGCAGAGTTTTTGGCAAATAACGCACTCCAAGCAGAGCACGGAGTGCCAAAAACTCAGTTATCCATGCCAGCGGAGGAGAGCTCACTGCCCACCTCTACTATAAAACCAAACAAAATATTGTTAATTATCTACTAAAGCCTTATTTATTTCCACCTGCAGAGTTCTTAGAGATGTAACAAAAGTGATATTCATTGTGAGCTGCAGTGGTCTTGGATAACGTATTGAAGTCATATTTATGGATTAGCTGCAGTGATTTTAGGTAATTTTCCTAAGACGAATTTATTGACAGGCCCAGTGGTCTTAGTTTATAAAAGGAGCATTTGTTGCATGCTGCAGTGCATGGTGTGACGTAATTCCATGAAGCGTTATTTACTTTCAGCTGAAGGGTATTTAAATACTTCACCAAAGTTGCAATACTTTGCAGACGCTGTTATCATAGGTAATTCACTAAAGCAGTTGTGTTAGGATAACATAGTGGAGATCTTTTCCTTCCCAACTGCAGCGATTTAAGGTAAGTGGCACATTCCCTGGCTTTTAATGTTTCAAGTGAGTGAGAGTTTTTTGTAATCAGATTTTTTGTAATGAATTGAAAGTAAGATATTCTAAATTCTCAGATATTTATGCAAATTCCCATGAAGTGAGTGCGTTGCTAGCATTAAGAGCGGCAGGTGCTGGCCTCAGCCAGCCCTTGGTCACTACGGCCAAAGCAGAAAGGAAGGCTCTCAAGTAGGTGTTCGAAGTCCGGGAGTGACGAGTTTTAGCACCAATTCTAGGAGTTCAAGTGACGCACCGCACCACGTCACCTTGCTGTGCTCTGATGCGTCACAGGGAAAGGGCAGGAATGAGCTGCATTTATCCCAATACTGTGCCTTCCCCCTGCACTGGCGCACAATAGGCTGCCTGGCGCCAATGCAGGCACATATGCACGATGGTGCATGGGCGCCTCTGTTGCATGCCATCCTGCACAAAAACAAGCCCCTGAGGCTTTTAACTCTTCTTTGTGTGCTTCAGAATGCAGCACACATAGAAGAGGAAAAAACAAGGAGAAATAAAGGAATAAAGATATTTCTCCTTGTTACGTCTCACCTGGAGAGGCGTAGGTTTTTGGTCCATTCCCAGGTCCACCACATTTGGTAAATATGGGAATGACTCAAAAACCATGGATATTGCATGGGAACACTCACGCAACACCCATGGAAATGCATCCCTGGTGCAGAGTAAAGCAGAGATTTGCGCTGTGTTGCTTTATTCCAGATTTATGAAGCTACTCAGAGCCAGGCAAGGTGGCCTTGCATAGCTTCACAAACCACATTGCATGGTGCAAGAGCAACGCAAAAGGGCTTGTAAATATGCCCCTTAGTGAGGGAAAGGAGGGATTAGATCACAGATGTGGTTAGCGTTGTGTGAGTCATGCTTTCCGTGCATTGAAGAAGGATCCCAATGAACCATGCCCTATGCCCTCATTTCTCACATGCTTCACCCATCACTCCCTGGCCAGTGAGGCTGCACTGATAAATGCCTAAAGGCTCATAAGGAAGAGAGGATATTTAAGAGGCTAGTGCCTCTGAAGATTGGAGCGGACTTAGTGATATTTTTAAATGCCCCAATATCCCTGAAGCATAAGGTGTATCACACAGAATACCCATCGGAAAACAGAACTGTTCAATGAATGAGTTCACCCTCAATGGAGATGCACTTGCAGCAATTAACACATTCAGAAACTGGTTACCCAAGAGCTTCTGTTCGCATACGTAGAAGCCGATTCTGTTTCCTCCCAAGAGGGAGAGGAGGATATTCCCAAGCTTTGAAGTAGTGACTCTGAAAATCCTAGCACTGACACAGAGTTTACAAATACTTAGGGGTAGCACACTCGGGGGGGCTACAAAAACCTTGAGTTAGAAGCCAAGAAACAAGGAGAGGTTTAAGAGACTGTGTTATAGACAATGCACCACAATACGTAGGCTACTCACTTTGAGGCAGGACATCAGGATAGCATGCAGAAGAGAGCCTGAGTAAGACACAGGAAGTCAAGGTAGCATGCACGGAGGCTGCGTAGCACACAGGAAGTCAAAGAATCATTCAAAGAGCCTGCGTAGCACACAGGAAGTCAAGGTTGCATGCAGGGAGCCTGCATAAGACACAGAAAGTCAAGGAATCATTCAAAGAGCCTGCGTAGCACAAAGGAATTCAAGGTAGCATGCAGAGAGCCTGCGTAAGACACAGAAAGTCAAGGTATCATGTAGAGAGCCTTGGGTAAAACACACAAAATCACAGTAGCATGCCGTGAGCCTGCGTAAGACTCAGGAAGTCAAGGCAGCATGCAGACAGCCTGCGTAAGACACATGAAATCTTGGTAGCATGCCATGAGCCGGCGTAAGACTCAGGAAGTCAAGGCAGCATGCAGACAGCCTGCGTAAGACACAGGCAGTCAAGGCAGCCTAAAGAGTGCTGCAGTAATCAGCAGACTGAGAAGGAGACACATAGTCAGATTTTGGACTTGCTGTACAGGGGTGACGGCAACCCTGATTTTATCAGATCTCAGTGAAGCCCTCATATGGTCTCCCATACCATCTTGTTTGAAAGATTATCATGTCTTAAAAAGTGCGCAGCTATCCCGCAGGGTTTCCCGGTGCTAGATCAAGTAGAATGAATTGGCCCAACTATGTTAATGTTAAAACAACCAGGTCTTAAGGTTTTTACAGAAAGATTACATAATCTGGGGATGGAACATCCGGCCTTGAAATGGATCTCCTCCTTTCTAGATGATCATGTCTTTAAGTATGGGATAAGTGTTTCTACTCAGACCCTTTACCCCTATAATGTGGAGTTCCCCAGGGCTCATCATTGACCAGCGTGTGTGCCCGCCTCCTTTCACACATAGTCCTATCTTCTGGACTTTCACTAGTGTCATACGCTGATGATACTCAACTGATCATCTCGCTAGCCCATGAACATCAGTCCGAAGTGGCAGCACTAACCCTTGCCTTCTGGCAGTGGCAGCTGGATGGCCAACTGCTGCCTGAAACTGAATGGCGGAGCAGCAGAGGTGGTGGTTATAGGAAATAACCTCAGCAGGTGGACACGGAGCTGCTGGCCTGATAGCGTTGGGCTTTAGCCGCAGCTCAAATCAAGGGTCTGGCCCCTGTTCTCCCTCTAACCATGCTGAAGGGCCTGAACCCTCCGATACTTAGTGCAATGGTGTGCTCAGACCGGGGCGAGGGACCCATCCTCTTTGAGAAGGATGCTTGGAGAGGACAAGGGAAGACCCATCTGACCTGCAGCATCAGAGCAGGACCTAGGGTGATGTGTTACATCCTCCGCACAAAGGAGCCCCCGGTGTTGTGTCCCTACTGCAGCCACACTGTGCACAAACACCGGTAGCACACAAAGCAAGCAAACGTTTCATCCCAAGGGCAGGTCATGCCGGAGGAGGCCCTGGCATTACTCTGCCTGCGGAACACAAAAAGCAGGGTTACCATAGTAATGACACCAAGCAGCAGATCCCAGATGCACCTGAGGATGAATGGAATGGAATGTTTAACTGATGTCAGAGTCCACTCTAGCCACACATGAACTCAGCTCGAAGCAGATTGGATATGACCAGAGGGCCAGGAAACAGCGTCTTTCCTGGATCTGAAAGTTATTTGTACCTTTAAAGATGTGATCTCATGGTCACAAGCACAAAATGTCTGGTTCAGTTCACACACTCTGCCTGCAGCCACGAGACTCTGAGTCCATTCTGACGTTTTGCCAATAGAGATGATGAACTTACATAAAACTCCAGTTTTCATCTCAGTCCAGTCGTGTCGAGTTGCGAACATGCGGGTGTCTGCTGATCCAGCCAATCAGAGAGGGAGCTGTCCACTTCCGGCAGCCAGGCTCTGTTCCTGTGTGACTCCGGAGCTTCACGCTATGAATTACAATGACCATGAATTCCTGGACTATTCAAGGCTTTGAAATGGGCAGTGCCTGGAGTAAATGAACAGTTGGAAGGGGGTTTGCAGTGACTGAATAATGTACCATGAATTCTGAGTTCTCAGCACATTGGGAAAGTTATCATATACAATAAAGTGTCTTTCAGCCTCTTCCATGTACAGAGCGTGCCCTGCAGCGCAGCCTTGGGGCGCAGTAGAGTCTGGATAACTGTACCAGAGAGCACGCGCTGATGTTTTGGCCGGAAATGGCCCAATTGCCCAGTTTCAGAGAAACTCCTCCCCCACCTTATATGAATGTGAACACTCCTGGGCATGTCTGTAAGAGCCAATACACCTCTGATTTATAGAGGGAAATGCCGGGAATCCTGGGCAAGACATTTCAACCAAAGAGCCATCAAGTTGTTTTGGTGCCTGCTGCTGAGGGGCAGCACATCTGCAGCAGGACAGAGACCTGAGCCTTCCATGCACTGGTCTCCTGACTGCAAAGGAACCAGCAGGCAGCTGTAAGCAATCAATGTACCGCACTCCTTCTATGGCTCACCTTCCTACTCTTAACACTTCATGGCTTCCCTCAATCTACTGCGCTGGAGTCTAATTTTACCACAATATGTCACATCCAGCTAAAAAAAGAAATATTCCATTCCTGACGTGAACAGGCAGCTCCAAACTGGTCCACTTCCAGAGCCAATTTATAGATATTCATGGAATTTCAAATACTGCAATCATGGCAACGCCTCAGCTGCCTGCTTCTGAAATCCTGCTGTGTGTCTGCCTATCTACAGAGCTCTGCTTTGCTAGAGACTCGACGCTAACACCTCAGCAGCCACTGAGCCCACCTGTCATTGGCTGAGATCTTCATGATCGCTCTCATCACCACCTCACTGTCAATGACGAGCATCACTTTCTTCTTCTCAGACCTCCACTCCCCAAACCTATCGCCACATTCACTGGGAATAATTCCAGGACCTCAACACTCAATAATTCCAAGCCTCATCTCCAGTCTTCAGGCCACCTTCTGGGGCATTATTCGCCCTCCCATATTGCTATTGGTAAAGGGACGGCACCAGTTTGCAGCCACATTATTAATTCCTTATAGCCCTCAAGGAAACGATTCCATGTTAGCAGGTTTTGTTTCGCTGCATAAATAATCAGTATCTTGGGATGCAATTCCATAGCTTCTCTCATTGCCAGATCCGTATGCAAGCTCAGTGGGTGGTCCAGTGTAACAACCTTGTTCACACAGTCCAGGTGTCCTCGCGCCTGCTGCCTTTTCCGCAGCTCACACCTTTCCATGCCCATCTCTACATGTAGAAGTGCCGTCAGGTCCACCATCTTGTCCTCCAGGAAATGGAACACCATGGCCAACAAGACCTGCTCAGTTTCCACCAATTAAATGATCATCGCTGGTCCACCATTCGTCTTCTGCACCGAAGGCACGCCAAAGTCTGAAACCACCTTCTCCGTAACTGACATCAGAGTCTCAAGCGCTTCTTGCCCATCCTTCACTCTTACCAGGAAGAAATCTGTGGAGCAATGTAGCTCCTGCCCAGATCCCACACTAATTATCACCAATTCCAAGAAGGAGCTGAATATCTCAAAAATGGCATATGACGCAGAATAGCCCATCAGCATTTCCTTCTTGATAAATCTTGTTACCCACTCTGTTAGAAATGGGGTCTCTAGTTGGCAGAGGTATACACCCTTGTCCAAGTAGGGACCACAATCCTAGTCAGGGTAAGTCACACACAATCCACATTATCCTGTGCCCGCCCTCTGGTAGCTTGGCACTGAGCAGTCAGGCTTAACTTAGAAGGCAATGTGTAAAGTATTTGTGAAATAAATGAAAACACCACAAAAATACACCACACAGTTTAAGAAAAATATGAGATATTTATCTCAATAAATTAAGGTCAAAACGATCAAGATTTGATAATCACAGGTTAAAATATAACTTTGGTAATAATAGTAAGAGTCTTAAGTTCTTAAAAGCAGCAATTGTCTCTTGAAAGCACAAAGTACCAGGTTGCGTCAAAATTACACGCACGGGGACCACAGGGAGGAGATGCGTGGAAAAACGAGGGGTGTGCATTGGATTTCCGGGCGCACACAAACAATGCGTTGATTCTTTTCCATGCAGCAAGGTCTTTGCGTGGAATGCCGGTGCACAGGCTTGAATCCTCTTTGCGATGCGGGGTCTTTTGATGCCCAGGGACGATGAGTGGAAATCCTTGGCGTGCAGGATGAAGTCACAGGTGCTGCATCGATCCGGTGGGCGATGCATCGGAATTTCTGTCACACGGCAGGCGCTGCGTCGATTTCTCCTGCAGGAAGTTGTGCTGCGTCATTCCGCCTCGGCGATACGTCGATCCAGTGGGCTGTGCGTCGAAGTTCTGGTTGCAATGCTGGCACTGCGTCGATCTCCGACTGGGGAGCTAGACTGCGTCACTCCAATTCAGCGATGGGGGGATTCTTTAACTGCTAGGCAGGCTGTGTGTCGATTCCGGCAGAATGTGCACCGATTTTCACCACACAAGGAGTTCCTTTGTGGAGATTAAGGGCCTCATTATGACCCTGGCGGGCGGCGGAGGCCGCCCGCCAGGATCCCGCCCTCCATTATACCGCTCCGCGGTCAGAAGACCGCGGAGGGTATTATGAGTTTTTCCCTGGGCTGGCGGGCGGTCTCCAAAAGACCGCCCGCCAGCCCAGGGAAAAACTCCCTTCCCACGAGGATGCCGGCTCGTAATCGAGCCGGCGGAGTGGGAAGGTGCGACGGGTGCAGTGGCACCCGTCGCGTATTTCAGTGTCTGCAAGGCAGACACTGAAATACTTTGCGGGGCCCTCTTACGGGGGCCCCTGCCGTGCCCATGCCATTGGCATGGGCACGGCAGGGGCCCCCAGGGGCCCCGCGACCCCCCCCCTACCGCCATCCTGTTCATGGCGGCTTTCCCGCCATGAACAGGATGGCGGTAGGGGGGGTCAGAATCCCCTCGGCGGCGCAGCGAGCTGCGCCGCCTTGGAGGATTCTAAGGGGCAGTGGAAAACTGGCGGGAGACCGCCGGTTTTCCCGTTCTGACCGCGGCCAAAGCGCCGCGGTCAGAATGACCAAGGGAGCACCGCCGGCCTGTCGGCGGTGCTCCCGCCCCCGTTGGCCCTGGCGGTAGAGAACCGCCAGGGTCAGAATGAGGGCCAAAGTCTTTTTAGCCCTGAGACTTCAGGAAACAGGAGGCAAGCTCAATCCAAGTCCTTGGAGAGCACTTCTCAGCAGAGCCAAAGGCCAGCAAGGTAATAGGGCAACAGCAAGGCAGCAGTCTGTGGTAATGTGTATGTACTGATGTGCGTGCACAGTGTTCTGTATCTATGGGAACCCTGTAACTATGCCATGATGTGTTTCTGGAATGTAGAATGCATGATGACATAGTGCAGGGGAGACGCTGATGACAGTTGGTCTGAGACACTTCGCTGGCAGGATGGGGTTTCACCGATACCAACTTTCTAAACAATAACGGCACTTCAATCAACAGATGACAACGTTTCCTGTGTCGATACCTCATTTTTGGTGCCGAGGGACTACAGAGAAGTATGAAGCCCCAAGTCAGCGCAGGGTAAACAGCGCATCGATGCGCTCAATCCCACTTCAACAAGGCCTCCTGTTCCTGAGATGAGAGCTTCACGAACTACAGGCAAGTTAAAAGAAGTTAACTTGTGATTCACCCTTACTGTGTCGTCAGAGTGTGTCGACTCAAGCGGCTCGCAACGTTGCTAGTGCACAAGGCAGGATGCCCGAGGATACGTGTGTGTGATGCGTGCACACGCGCAGTGTCGGGAGGCGTTGCTTGACTGAGCGCGACGTGCACCCGACGTGTGGAGGCGTTGCTCCTTTGGCAGGTCGCGCTACATGCGCCCGATGTGTGAAGGCTCTCTGAAGGCGGAGCTCCACATATCCTTGGAAACGGACCCCATGGTGACGCGCACACCAGGAGCCTCAAGTGCGTTCTCAGTGGTGGTACGTACACCAAGAAAATCTTGTAAAGCAAAGTGCAGACAGCATGGTGATGCGCACACCATCTTGTTGAAATTTCCACACTATCAAGTGCATCCTCAAGGGTGATACGCACTCCGGGAAACTATTATAAAGCAAAGTGCACGCACCACGGTGAAGTGCACACCAAGTTCCTAAGTTTACTGTTGTATCTAAAACAGGTGTGCACCCAATTTAAAGAATACACGCACAGAGTCAAGCACTACAAAATAGTACAAATGCAAAGTTTTATTTCATACAGTACGTCCCAGCAGCCCCATTCTTTTTAGTTTCTCCTGGTGATCCTCCCATAAAATGGCAGAAATGGGAAAAGGTATTTATTAACTATGCTAAAGTGTGTGGTACCTCCCTCAGTGCGGAAAGGAAGATGTCCCTATTAATGTACTGCCTTAGTACTGAAGGGCAGGGAATATTTGAAAACTTGCCTGATTTGTCAGTTAATGATGCAGCTGGACTCAATGAATACGAAATATGTATTAAAAAACTTGATTTACATTATCTACCCAGGGAAAGCATAATACTTGAACGGTGCCAGTTTGGGAAAAGGATGCAGCGACAAGGAGAGTCAGTGGAGCAGTACATAACTTCTTTGCGAGGTTTGGCTGCTACTTGTGCATTTGTAAATTCATATGAAGAATGCTTAAGGGATCAATTTATGTTGGGGTGTTCGTTAGAGAAAGCTAAAGAGAACATGTGGCAAAAAGACAATCTGTTGTTGGATGAAATACTCACTGTTGCAAAAACCTGTGAACACTCCAAGAACTGTGTTGAGATTTTTAGGGGGTCATAAAATAGTAACAGACAACTCTAGTGTAAGTGAGAGGATTGCAGTCAAAACAGTACAAGGTAATGATGTAGAATGTTGAAATTCAAAGGGAAAGGATATTGTAAAATCAACTAAATCCTTTCTAGGGAAGTGCTATAGGTGTTGCAATGTGGGACCTATGGCTAATAACAAGGAGTGTCCAGGTTGGAAGATTACATGCAAAAACTGTGGAAGGAAAGGTCAGATAGCAAGGTGTGGTGGAACAAAAATGAATACTAGGAAAGTGAGGGAGGTTGATTTTGAAGATTTGACTGATGATGCGCAATTTGTGAGCGAAGTTGAAATTTTACAAACTAGAAGTGGATGTAGACCCCCTGGAATTGTGCCCCCTGGTAAACCAGAGAGCAGTGTCTCTAGCCATGGCCTGACCGCAGAGGAAAGGCGAGAGGAGAGAGAATTTCATTTGCAAATGGCAAGGTTTAACATGGAGGCAGAGGAAAGGAAAGCTCAGAGAGAGGCAGAGGAGAGGAGAGCTGAGGCTTGGCTGAGGCTTGGCTGAAAAGAAACTTCTTCTGGCTCACAAACTGAGTCTCAAAGAGCTGGACCTCAAGTCTAGGCAGTCTGAGTCCAGAAGTGATGGTGACAGCATACATGCAGGACTTGCTGGGCTGGAGAAAGGAAGGTTTGTGTGCCCAAAGAAGTAGTGCCTGGTTATGTGATGGGGGATAACATTGATAAATGGTTTGCTGCATATGAAATTGCACTAAGGGCCCATGGGGTTTCTGAAGTACAATGGGGGGTGGGTCTGTGGAAACATGTTCCAGCTATTGGGAGTGACACTTTCCTCACATTAGACCCAAAGGATCAGAACACATACTCGCCCAAGAAGGCCATTTTGATTGTCAAGTTTGGGCTGACCCCTGAGAAGTACCATCAGACGTTCAGGGACCGCACCAAACTCTCCACACAAACTTGGGGAGATTATTTGATTTTTCCAGTAAGGCACTGAATGGATGGGTGCGGGCAGTAAAGTAGATGACTATGTGGGGTTGTATAATTTCATCCTGAGAGAGCAGATGCTCAGTGTTTGCTTTACAGAGTTGCGCCAGCACCTAGTTGACAGTAAGCTGACTGATCATAGGAAGCTTTCTGAGGAGGCGGACCTCTGGGTTAGCACCAGAGTGTCCAAAAAGGTATCTGAGTGGACACCCACAAAGGTGGCCAGGGTTCCCATCAGAAGAAAGAGGGGGGAGAAAAACTTAAAAATAAGGAGTTCTCAAAAGGCCCCCGAAACAATCCCAAGGGGTTGGTGGTACCCAGTCCCAACCTGATACTGGAAAGAGGCCAGGGTTCTTTGATAAGAAGAAAGGGAATTTTTTACCTAAATGATTAGAGTGCACCAGGTATGGTCACCTCAAGGGCGACTCCATGTGTCCATTGAAGGGACAGCCCCCAGCTGGAAGGCAGACACCTGGGTTGGCTATCGTAGCCCTCGGGGAGGAGGTAGTCCCAGTTAGCTTTGGGGAACAGATAGAGGTAACCCTAGTGTCCCTGGGAGATGAGGAAATGGTGCCAAAAGCTCACATGCCTGTAAATACTTCCAGGTATAGGCAGGTGGTTGCCATTAATGGACAAAGGGTGGAGGCTCTGCGTGACATACGAGCCAGCATGACTACTGTCAGGGGTCAGCTGGAGTCAGCAGAGCAGGTCATCCCCAATACATTCCACCAGGTCATAGTCCCTGACAATTGTGAGAGTCACCTACCGGTGGCTCTCGTTCCCTTTGAGGTGGGGGGGTCTCTGGTACTCTAAATGTAGCTGTGAGTCCTGCCATGCCTGTAGATTGTCTGTTAGGCAATGACCTTGAGCATACTGCCTGGAAAGAGGTAGAGCTCAGGTCTCACCTGGAGATGTTAGGTTTGCCTGGGTGGGTCTGCATGACCACGTGGTCCATGGCTGCCCGGAAAGGGAGTCAAGGGTGTCTGGAACAATGGCCCAGACAGCTGCAAAGAGGGGCGAGGGGTGCGGGAAACCGGCCCCAGACATTCCCGCGGTGGTTGATGGGGTCCCAGAGGAGGAGGCCCCTGAGCCAACTGGGGACAGCATTGGTGCCCTGGGTGACCTGCCTGAGCTTGCTAGCTGGCAAGTTGAGGGTGGGCCAACCAGGAAGAAATTCTGCAAAGTGCAGAAGTGGTGCCCCAGTCTTGAGGGTTTGAGGCGACAGGCAGCGGCCCAGGCAGCAGGTGAAGCCTCTGGCAATCACCATATCTATTGGGAGAATGATCTCCTTTACAGTGAGCCTAAGGTGCCAGAAGCTGGGGCAGCATGTGTGCTGGTGGTCCCCCAGTGTTACCGGGCCTTCCTACTGGGTTTGGCTTTCAACATCCCCCAATGGGAACATTTAAGGCAAGACAAGACCTTTGCCAGGCTTGTCACCCACTTTTATTGGCCCCCGAATGCAGATGGCCTCAGATGCTTTCTGTAGGTCCTGCCCAACCTGCCAGGCTAGTGGGAAGACAGGGAAAAGGCTCAAGGCCCCCCTGATCACACTCCCCGTCGTTGGCACCCCCTTTGAAAAGGTGGGCATTGACGTCATTGGACCCCAAAACTGCCCTAAGCAACAGGTTTATCCTGGCTTTGGTGGATCATGCCACCCACAATCCAGAGGCGATCCCTTTCAGGACAGTGACTGCACCGGTGGTGACCAGAGCTCTAATGGGAATATTTACCCGTGTGGGATTCCCAAAAGAGGTTGTGTCTGACAGAGACACAAACTTCACGTCTGCGTACATGAAGTTCATGTGGGATGTGTGTGGAGTGACCTCCCGGTTCACCGCCCCTTAGCATCCTCAATCCAATGGGCTTGTGGAAAGGTCCAACAAGACCCTAAAAAGCATGATCACAGGCCTACCTGAGGCCATGAGGCGTAAGTGGGACGTCCTCTTTCCATGCCTTCTCTTTGCTTATAGAGAGGTGCCCTAGAAAGGGGTGGTGCTCAGCCCCTTTGAACTTCTCTATGGGTACCTGTCAGGGGATCCCTAAGCATAGTAAAAGAGGGGTTGGAGAACGCTCCCAGGAAACCCCCCATGATGTGGTCAGTTACATGCTAGCCCTCCACAACCAGATGCAACGCTTCTGGAAACAGGCCAAGAGCAACCTCGAGGCCAGTCAAGAGCTGATGAAACAATTGTATGACCAGAACGCCACCCTGGTAGATTCTCACCTAGAGGCAAAGTATGGGTAATGGAGCCAGTACAGCCTAGAGCTGTCCAGGACTGCTGGACTGGCCCATTCAAGATCAATGAGCGGAAAGGGGAGGCCACTTACTTAGTGGACCTCAAGTCCCCTAGAAACCCCCTCAGGGTTCTCCATCAGAACAGACTAAAGCCTCATTTTGAAAGGTCTGAAGTCAGCATGCTTCTTGTGACAGATGAGGGTATGGAAGACGAGAGTGAGCCTCTCCCCGACCTCCTCTCTGCCAAAGAAGGTGATGGGTCAGTGGAGGGTGTCAATCTCTCTGGCTCCCTGACCCTAGATCAGAGAGGAGACTGCTACGAGTTATTGAAGCAGTTCTCTTCCCTCTTTTCCCTCACCCCTAGGCTCACACACTTGTGTATCCACAATATTGACACGGGAGACAGTCCCCTTGTGAAGAATACAATTTACAGAGTGTCAGATAAGGTGAGGTCCAGCATCAAAGAGGAAGTTGCCAAGATGCTGGCTCTTGGGGTGATTGAGAAGTCCAGCAGTCCCTGGTCCAGCCCAGTGGTGTTGGTTCCCAAGGTTGCCGCTCCCGGTGCCAAGCCAGAGCTGAGGTTCTGCGTGGACTACCGGGGTCTCAACTCTGTCACAAAGATAGATGCTGACCCATTCCTGACCTGATGAGCTTGCAGACAGGCTAGGCGCTGCCAAGTTCCTCAGTACCTTTGACCTCACGTTAGGGTACTGGCAGATCGCCTCGACTGAGGGGTTAAAAGAGAGATCCGCTTTTTCTACTCCTGAGGGTCATTACCAGTTCAGAGTAATGCCCTTTGGACTGAAAAATGCCCCTGCTACCTTCCAACAGTTGGCTAACAGGGTCCTAGCTGGCAAGGATGCATTCTGCGCAGCCTACCTGGACGACATCGCCGTCTATAGTCCAAGATGAGAGGAACACCTGCTCCACCTCAAGAAGGTGCTTCAGGTCCTGCAAAAGGCAGGCCTAACCATCAAGGCCTGTAAGTTCCAGATTGGGCAGGGTTCCGTGGTGTACCTGAGACACCTAATAGGCGGTGGCAAGGTGCAGCCCCTCCAGGCCATGATTGAAACAATCAAGGCTTGGCAACCACCTAGAACCCAGACAGATGTGAGAGCTTTCTTAGGTCTTACCGGATACTTCCAAAGATTTGTTAAGGGTTATAGCACCATAGTGGCCCCCTTAACAGAACTCACATCCAAAAGCAACCTAGGTTGGTGAATTGCACTGAGGCTTGTCAGAAAGCCTTTGACTCCCTCATGGAAGCCATGTGCAAGGCACCAGTGCTCAAGGCACCTGACTACTCCAGAGAATTCATTGTGAAGACAGACACTTCAGAGCATGGTACAGGGGCGGTCCTAGCACAGCTGAATGAGGAGGGCCTAGACCAACTGGCAGTCTTTATTAGCAATTACCAGGGGAACAGAGGTGGAGTGCTATTGAAAGAGAAGCATTTGCTGTGTCTGGGCACTGAAAAAGCTGAGACCATACGTGTTTGGGACTCACTTCCGGGTTCAGACAGACCACAGGCCCCTCAGATGGCTCATGCAGATGAGGGGTGAAAATCCTAAACTCTTGAGGTGGTCCATTTCCCTACAGGGGATGGACTTTATGGTGGAGCATCGCCCGGGACTAACCACGCCAATGCTGATGGTGTCTCCAGATACTTCCGCCTTAGCGATGAGAGCCCTCAAGGGGTTTGGGTAGCTCTCCCCACTTTCAGCTGGGGGAGACACATGTTAGACCTAACAGCCTTAGGGTGGTCACTCCCAACTTTTTGCCTGCCTCCCTCCACGTATTTACACTGTTTTTGCTGGTTTTAGGACTCTGCGCACTTTACCACTGCCAGCCAGTGCTAAAGTGCATATGCTCTCTCCCTTAAAACTGGTGACACTGGCTCATACCCAATTGGCATATTTAATTTACTTTTAAGTCCCTAGTAAAGTGCACTGCGTGTGCCCAGGGCCTTTAAATTAAATGCTACTAGTGGGCCTGCAGCACTGATTGTGCCATCCACATAAGTAGCCCCTTAACCATGTCTCACGCCTGCCACATTGCAAGTCCTGTGTGTGCAGTTTCACTGTCACTTCGACTTAGCATTTAAGCCTGAAACTCCCCTTTTTCTACACACAAGTCACCCCTAAGGTAGGCCCTGGATAACCCACAGGGCAGGGTGCTATGTAGGTAAAAGGCAGGACATATACCTGTCTGTTTATATGTCCTGGTAGTGGAAAACACCTAAATTAGTTTCCCACTGCTGTGAAGCTTGCTCCTTTCATAGGCTATCATTAGGGTTACCCTCATATACTGTTTGAGTGGAAGGTTCTGATCAGAAAGGGGTAGACAGGTCATATTTAGTATGGCCAGAATGGTAAATACAAAATCCTGCTGACTGGTGAGGTTGGATTTTATTTTACCATTTTAGAAATGCCACTTTTAGAAAGTGAGCACTTCACTGCACTTAAAATCCTTCTGTGCCTCACAGAATGTCTCCAATCTACATCTGGGCTGGGCTGGTTGACAGCTCCCTTGTGCATTTCAGCCAGACAACCACCAACACCGGATGCCCAGTCACACCTGCACACATCTGCATACTGAATAGGTCTTTCTGGGCTTGAAGGGTGGAGGGCCTGACATGTACATTTCAAAGGACAGTGGCCTGTCCTCACACAATGGACTGCCAAACCCCCTACTGGGACCCTGGCAGACAGAGTTGTACTGAAAGAGGACCTTGTGCATTTCAAACAACTCTTTGAAGTCTCCCCCACTTCAAAGGCACTTTTGGGTATATAAACTGCATCCTGACCCTATCAACTTAGACACTTCCTGGGACAGACACTTTGAACCAGATCCTGCAACCTGCCAGGAGGAGCTGCCTGGCTGCCCAAAGGACTCACCTGGACTGCTTTGCTGTGAAGGACTGTGAGGTATGGACACAGGAAACGTTGTCATCTGTTGATTGAAGTGCCTTTATTGTTTAGAAATTTGGTATCGGTGAAACCCCATCCTGCCTGCGAAGCTTCTCAGACCAACTGTTCAGGTCCCTGAACCTCTGACGGTACTTCTCAAGGGTCAGCCCAAACTTGACAATCAAAATGATGTCCTGTTGTCATTTGTAGATCTCTGGATTTCTGGACAAGATTTCTCTATATTACCACAATATACATTGCTGTCTGCTCAACTTTATATGAAATGTTCATATCAACCGATATGTAGTAAGATTGTGCTTTTCGTGAAACAGAAATTTAAGATACACATGTCTCAGTACACTGCTTGTAGAAAATAGGGTCAATGAAATAAAGAACAAATTGGCATTTTCATGCAATGGGGGGCTGTGGGGTGTAGGTGAGGTGTACGTTTCTGCATTTGGCCATCTTATTTATGCAAGGAACTCGTGTGGTGGTTGATCCAGGATGAAACCTCAGGATTTGGCCAATGATGTTAACCTTCCATTTTCAAAGATTTCTATTGGTTTTGTGCAGGACAGTAGGTCCTACAAGCACCCCATTCCCACAGTGCTTAATTTGTAAAAAGAAACTAAGGGCCTCATTACAACATTGGCGGTATTAACCGCCTACCACCACAGCGATGGCCGCCAACATACCGCCGGCGTTGCTGCTAGCCGGCTACGCATATGATGACCGCCGACGGTATTCCGCCAGAATGCTGGCGGAACACCGCCGTCGGTCATGGCAGCGGACGGCAGTGAGGCAGCGCTGCTGACAGCAGCAGCGAAACGCCAGCAAAACACCGCCGACCGTATCATGAGCAATGATACGGCCTGGCAGTGTTTTGCTGGAGGACGCTGCTGCTGACAGCAGCGTCGCAGACCGTCTCCAGCTGGAGGACACCCTTCAAGCAGGTAAGTTGGGTTCTCCAACTGGAGAGGGGGATGGGGGGCGTTGTGTGTATGTGGCGGGGGTGTGTGTGTATGTTTTCATATAAGTGCATGCGGGTGTGAGGCACGTTGGATGCATGCGTGAAAGAGTGATTGTGAGTGTTGTGTGTTGTGAATACATGTGTGTGACAAGCTATGTTGGTGTGTGTTGCAGTGTGTGGGTATGTATTTGTGCGTGCATGGATGGTGGTGGATATGCGTGTGTGCATGTGTATATATGGGAGTGCGTGTGGGTGTGTATATGTGCAGGGGGCAGCAAAGGGAGGGGGAGGGTGGGGGAGGACCATGGGGAGGGAGAGGGGGCGGGGGAGACCCCTATCAGTGCCAGGGAAGGGATTCCCTGGCACTGATAGCACCTACCACCATGGTTTTTGTGGTGGTAAGTTTGGCATGAAAACCATGGTGGTAGGCCGGGTCGAGGGTGGGATTGTGACGGCCGCCGGGCTGGAGACCGAAGTTTCCAGCCCAGCGGCAGTTACCACCCTAGCAGTCAGTGTGTTAAAGTGGCGGTTTTGGATAGGGGTAACCGCCAGGGTCCAAATCCCTTTTTTTCTTACTGCCGGCCTGTTGGCAGAATTACCGGCGCTTTAACACCGACCGCCAGGGTTGTAATGAGGGCCTAAGTGCCAGGGCCGCCATAAGGAGGTCATTGAGCTTGCACCACCTGCTGCCCCTGCCAGTGCTGCAGGTGACGGTACAAACATACCTACTTACCATCACACTCCTCCAAGTGTGAAAAATCAGACTATTCCAGGCCCCCATAGCTACCGGAATGGCTTGGGTGTCAGGTGTTAGTCATTTTTAATGTATATTGAATTAATAAACAGCTGTTGTTATGCCAATTTCTAAATAAATCAAATAGAGCCACCATGTGGCAGGCTGTCATAAATGCTGGTGCTAAGCACTGGAAACCACTGGTTCAATTTAAGCACTAGTATCACCCAATCTGCAGACAGACCAAGAGAAAGCATTGCACCCCTACACCTCTTGGAAGCCTTTGCTTAACAAGAGAAAGCCCCCTGGAGTGGGGTGACAGTGGTGCAATGACATTATGGGTTTAGCGTGCACAATGGACTGATTGTGAGGCCACTTGATGTGCAGGATTCGTGCTGGCTATAATATCAAAAGTCTGAATAAATTAAATAATTCAGTTTGGAGTCTGTGACACAGATTAGAGTTTGAGATACGCCTTCACCTTTTCTGGGCTGCTCATCTACCGCCAGCTTAGTACCCCTTATAATCTTACTCACACTAAGCAGAAAAGGATGCCATATTAGCCAGCAAATATGCCAAATTCACTATTTTAGGCGACTGTGTTAAATATCTGGAAAACCTCCTTCTCAGACCCTTCAGAGACCTCTGAGGTTCCCTGCATTCCCTTGGATTAGAGAGCAGAATTCACTCTTCTATTCACAAGGCAGCTGCAGGCTCCATCATGTGTTCACGAACCTCACTTCCTGAACCTGATGACCTCGCTGTTCCAAATTTTATCAACCGGGACGCTCCTAAAATTCACCTCCACTTCCTATTTGGCCATTCAGGGCCTGGTCTAAAGCCACAAGAGACACTTACTTGAAGAATTTAGGGGCATATTTATGAGCTTCGTGCACCGCTGGCGCGTCCTTTTGTTTTACGCTCGGGTGGTGCAGACTGTAGAACCGTATCAATGAGGCCACATCACGCCACTGCGCGTAGCTTTGAATAGCTTTGATATGGAGAAAATAAAGGCAGCACAAGTCACTGCATTGCCTTTCTCTGCTCCATGGAGCCGTTCCAGGGCCGTTGCGGTGGGTCTTCCCAGGCAACACCCATGGATTTTGATGGTGCCCCAGATTTACAAATCCTGGGGAAACACTAAAACCTTACATCTCCCGAGGTGGAGCATAACGTGGAGAAATATGTTTATTTCCCCTCGTTTTTTCTATTTATGCTGCATTCTGCAGCGCACATAGAAAGAGGAAAATGCCTCTCAGGAATTTTATTTAGAGCAGGAAGATGTCCCTTCCTGCACAAAAACAATCCTGCATGCTACACATTGTCAATAGGCTGCCGAAACGCACCCGTGCAGGGGTAAAGGACAGGAATGCATTATGTTTCATAAATACGGTGCATTCTTGCCCTCTCACTTTGGCACAGGGCAGTGCAGCAAGATGGCTGGCTGCAGCGCCCCGCGCCTAATCCCCAGAAATGAGGGCCCAAGTGCTGCTTCCGTACTGATGACGCAGAAATGAAGGTTTTACATTTATTAGCGCATAAACGTAGTGCTGCAATAATCAAGTGTGACTTTAACCGAACTAATAAAGATTGTACGGGGACAAAATGTGCCCTCAGAGTAGTTTGCCAACATTTATAAGCGTGCTTTATATAACGTGATGTATTAGAATTGTACCAATCTGACATAACCGTAAACGTGTGCTACGATTTGCTTGTTTGAAATGTTTAGCTTAGCATAACTTTAGTGGAGGCTTCGGCCTAGTGGCCTTGTCTCATGGTTTAGATGCTCGTGTTTTTCCAATGTGCGAATAAAACGTGTATTCCTGCTTGAAGCTGTACTTTTCCAGTGAGATCGTTCACATGCTTATCTTTAAGGTTTCGTGCCAGCCTGGCATCTTCTTCTTTGCTCCAAGGTCAATCTGCAGGTGCGGACAATGGAAGCTCTGAAAGTGAGTTAATGGGTAAAATATGTTGCAACTTACGTACCCGACTCCAAGGATAATGTATGCCTAGGTAGAAGCTTGTGAACTGTTGTTTTTGATTGGACAATTTGAAGCCAACCTATGAACCCTCCAATGGAAGACCCTACTGGATTTGAACTGTTGTTTATTTAAACCCGGTGTACAAGAAGAAAGCAGCCATTTTTGAGCTAATTTTTGAGGACATTACCAGCCATTTGCCATTTTGCAGCCATTCGCTATTTTGGCCATTTTAGCCATTACCGAACATTGAACATTTGCCCATTAGACATTCGCCATTTGCAGGACATTGCAGCCATTATGGCCCATCTTGCCGACTTCGTCATTTTGCCATCTTCTACGATGCCAATTGATGTCCGATGCTTTCTCTAATCGAGAGAAAGAGACTCTAAGTAATTCTCGCCCTAGAGACTTTAACTTTGAATTGTCCCTTTGCATGAAGTAGTAGTTTTATCTTGCCGCTGTGAGGCAATTGCCCCGTCCACCCTGCCCCTTTGCCCCGTCCATGCTGATCGGAAACCGGTACCTGTGAGATGAAGACTTCCTTGAATGCTGATTGATTTTGGTAAATATGAAAGGGAAATTGTACAATTGCATTGTGTTTCTTTTTAGGTAACCAACTGCTGATTTTTGATAAGAGCCCTAGTTAGGAGTTTTCCAAATTAATGTTGCTAAACTGTTTTTGCATGAAATCCCACATGCAGATGCTAATTTGAGGTTAGATGAGGATTCATTTGTTGCACGATGCAATTTGAGACCTTGTTATGCTGACTAATGTATGCAATTAGCCCATTACAGATTATAGTTTTAGTGGTTTGCGTTGCTATCATTGAATGCATTGTTATTCAAATGCTGCATAGATTGCATCTTTTTCGTCGTTATGGACAGCTATTAATGTTCATTTACATATATCATTTGGTGTTGAGACACATTTATATTGTGCTAGCTTTGTTAATATAGGGAAATAAATGCATTAACTTTGAATAAACTGGTGTGGTTATTCATGACCGAAAGGTCATGGTTCGCCGAAATGTTTTCTGGATTAATTGTGAAGTGTTATGTTGATCAGGGCATTGCTTATGTTCGTTATTGATTATTGATTAGATTAAATTGATTTCTCTCGGGTGAAGAGAGCCCCACTTGGTCAAAAGATTCATCGACCTAAGAGCGTCCAAATACAGGTAATTTATTAGGTCGGAACGCTCTATCAGTAGATGGTAGCAGAGGATGGTTTCGCCCTTGGGGACCCCATTCGAGAGGTATATGGTGTTGAATTGACGGTTTCGCCCTTTGGGACCTCCCTCAAGAGGTATATGGTGTTGAATTAACGGTTACGCTCTTTGAGACCCCACTCGAGAAGTTGAATTAGATTTTTCTTGGGTAAAACAGATTGAGAGAATGATGATGGGCTAAGTCTCCCGCGACTTTCCCGGGATCTCGGAGCTTGCGAATGGAGAGAATGGAGGTGTGGAATCAGCGTTGGCGGTACTAGTGATGGTATGAGTGAAGTTAGGATTTTGCGCTTGCACAGCTTATTGCCGCAGATTGTTTGAAAAGGTTGCGAGGATTTTAGAGAATAGCGGAGGTGCGACTCCGAGTGTGAGAGTAGGGAAGTCGTCGAACTTCATGTGCATGTGGCGCTTTGTGCAGAAAAAGGTCCACGTGGTTGTTGTTGTTGAGACGGGCCCTGCGAGGTCAAGAGACTCCGGAGTATGTTGAAAAGTGTATGAGACACTTGTTTTATGTTGTGGTCTGGTCGGTTTAATAGGTTGACCGGGCGTGGTCAACGAGTCGGTACGTGTGTTAAGGGAGTGAAAGAAAACTTCGACTTCGGGCTTTGACAAATTCTAAGTGCACTAGAATAGATCATTGACAAGTTGAGAGCAGAGTCTGCGGGTCAGATTTGCTTGCGAAAGTGGGGACCGAGAAAGATGGAATAACTGCCGAGGCTAGTGAAAAATCCCTAAGGTCCTGAAGCGATTGTGTTACCCTTCCTGTAGTAAACCGACAGATCTGTTTTATTATTATTTGGTTGCTCGCGATACATGCCAGAAGTTGTTACGAGAGGAGCTGAGTGAAGGAGGACAAGCCGCAAGGCTTTGTCAGCCGCAGTGTGTGTGAGTGTGACGTCACTAGGAGCCGCGCTGGGATAGGTTGGTTGCAGAGAAGGGTCGCGCACGGATTGGACGCAGTCCGTGGGGCTCGATTGGAAGGGGAAAGGCAAGCGAAGAGTATTCCGGGAATTAAAGTCACTTATTGATTACAAATTTTGTGAAATAAAAGACGAGAAAATGAAATTTTTTAAAGCATTAAAGAGTGCGATGAAGGGGGAGTCTTACATTAAAGCGAGCGTAGGAGAGGAGACGCCACCCGAAGGTACACCAGCTTACATTGTAATGGAGGAAAAGGGGGTAGCTCCGTGCCTTTGGCTAAAGCAATGGCACAAGCTGACAGAGAAACATGGGAGCGTAGCGTTCCCGATCCATGGGACATTCAATATAAGGATCCTAGAGAATTTGTGATTCGCGATGTACGACATGAAGGTACCTCCAAGGCCAGCACAGTTTGAGGCTCTAGCGATTTGGGAACTAATGGCTAGACAGCAACAGCAAAAGAAGTTCGAGACTAGGATAAGAAAGGTAGAAAAGACACTAGCGGACGCTAGGTGGGATAATGCACAGAAGGTGTGGAGGACAGATATATTGCAGGGGATAAAATTGTTTCCCGCAATTGCTAAGGAAGAAGAGGCGACAGGCAAGAAAGCTACCTGTAAGACAAACAGGAGGTGTTCCAAAGATAGAGAAGATGAGTCAGATGATGAGGAGTTCATCATGCAATTGCTGAACGACCGTCCACCACCTTATGTGGAGAGAAAACAAGGTCCAAGTACCAGTTCTGCCCCTCCGGCACCGGTACAGAATAATGAAATTCCGAATTCAGAAACGCTATCGGGATCTAAGGACCCGAGTTTACTGTTCACCCCGCGGATACCGCAGGTTAGGAGAATATACCCAGATGTGCCTATATTGAAACCAGCAGAAAATTATCAGCCGCAGGTCCCAAGGTACTACAGCAGTGACAACAGTACGGGAATGGTTCTAGATCCAACCGTAATGGGAGTACAGAATGGTCGCAACCCAACATTGGCACAAGCTGAGTCAACCCAGCTTTTGATGCCTCAAAAGCAGATGCAGGGGGGAACCGCACATGCTCAGATGACGGGGAGTCAGACGGGCATGCCGGCAATGATGACCCATAGTGTGGGAATGAACATGCCTCAGAACCTAGGGAATGGACAGAACCCAGATGCGATATCCCTACCCATTACTGTAGGTCCACCGGTACCTTTGTACACCCAGCCTAACTTAGGCATGAGCGGTCAAGGATCAGTGGTGCACAATGGGACGGAAAGGAGGTGCATAGAAAACACTCCAGAGACAACTCCGATAGCGGCTCTGCCAACTGGATCTGGGTCCTTGATGGAGTTTAGTCCCATATGTGCTCAGTCAACAGTGGTGAGGTCGAGTCCCCCACTGATGATACCGCTATCATCGAACACTGAAAAGTTGCCGCAACCATCAATGGCAGTCGATGTGAATGCTACACTGATGGGGTTGAATGCGCAACAGCTGACACAGTGGTTCAACAGTCTGAATTCCACACAAAGCTCAACCAGTGGGAAGGGAGAAGACTATCTGAATAGGGTCAGGTTGAACATGGAAGCAGAAGAATTGGTGGAAGGGACTATGGGTCTGAATAGGTTAGAGTCCTACTCGGAAGAGGAGCTGAGGTATCTATGTCCCAGGATTACGAGAGAAGTGAACAAGGTACATAGAAGGTTGCAAGAAATAGCTGACAAAAACGGGGTTGAGATAGACAAGACAAAACACTTGAGCAGGAGCTATAGATTGGATTTTGGGACCACAGACTTTGAACACATGAGGTCAGCAGGCATGAAAACGCACCTTAGAGAATTGCTGCAGAGTGCACAAGTGTGGAGGTGCTTAGACAAATGGGAGAGCAGGTGGGCAAAGAAAAAGGAAAAGAAGAAAGACAGCGTCCCAGAGCACAATGAGAAAAGACCACAGAGTAGTGATGCAATAACCATGTTACCAATGAGGGAGACAGCAGGGGGAAAATTAATACATGTACCGTGGCACAGAAGCGACATTCAGTCTTTTACGGATGATTTTCCCAAACTGAGAGAGAAACCGATTGAATGGTATCAACAGACTGATAGGTTTGTGAAGCTTGCGAAATGTCTTTGGGAAGACCTGAACACCCTCTTTGAGATTGTGGTTCCGGCAGATTTGTGGGAAGACTGCAAAAGGGCCGTAGGTTGGCCGACAAGTGAACCAGAGAGAGACAGGGATACGGGTGCACCATCACCTATGGTAATGAGCTTGTACTATAAGGTGATTGAGCATTTGAAGACGACGGTTGCCGCGAAAAATGTGGATTGGCAGAAAATTGATCGAACTGCCCAAGAGGCTAAAGAGTCGATTCATAGTTACTATGAGAGGTTGTTGAAGGCGTTCAAGAACTACAGTGGCACGGAAACAATAGAGGCGAAGGACATGCTTCATTTTGTGTTTAGATTTGTGGAAGGGCTGAGACCAGAGATAAGTCAGATGATAAAGACGCATTTGATTTGTTGGCAGTCGAAACCGATTGATGAGGTGTTGAATTATGCGAAATACTGTAGCGACGAAATTGAAGTGAAACAGAAAAGGTTGAAAGAGAAAGTGATGATGATGCAACTTAAGGCAGCTCAGACAGGTTTGCAAGGGTTGCAAGGGTTCCAACAGCAGATACCGCAGCCGCAGCCGCAGCCGCAGCCGCAGGGAAACATGGTGGTTCAGCCACAGGCGAGAGGCAGAGGCAGAGGAGGTTTTGGGAGCAATGGTCCGGATTTGAACACTGTTGTGATTCCGAATGGTGTGCAGGCAATGAAAAGGGTGATGCCGTGTCACGTGCGCGGAATCGTCGGACATTGGAAACGCGAGTGCCCGATGGTGGTGCAGGAAGGTGCAGGTGTTGGTCAGCAAAACAATGATGTCAATGCATTCCAGACAATGAGGGGACCGAAAATGAGAGGTCCAAACCCAAATTTTCAGACCATAAATCAGCTGCAGGGATTACAGCCCATGCAGCCGCAGCAGATGCAGATGCCCTGTATGCAGATGACGCAAATGCAGCCAATGCAACAGCAGTTTCCCATGGTACCTAATCAGCAAATGCAAATACCTTTGGCACCAATGAGTCAGCAGCAAGTGATGGTTCCTCCACAGGTCTCGAGTCAGGTGATGAATACAAATGGCACAGTACAACAGTTCCCATTACACAGTGAGAATGGAATAAACAATGTATGGGAGAGTGAAAGTTCAGATGAGGAGGGAAATTGTGTGCTTGCAGCATCCTTGGAAGTTGATCAAAAGGGTCCATATGTGGAGGGAAGAGTTATGGGTCATCCTGTTTCATTCTTGGTTGACACAGGAGCCACACGTTCAACTGTTAGGAGCATTGAAGTACCAAATTTGCCACTCTCAGGGAGAACAGTTCAAGTAGTGGGAGTAGCGAACAGGCACCTGACAAACCCAATCACAGATCCAGTACCAGTCAGAATTGGTAACTATCAAGGGTTACATAAATTTGTGGTATGTGACTCAAGCCCGATAGCACTGTTAGGGAGAGACCTATTGTGCAAATTGGGATGTTCGATTATGTGTTCGGACGATGGAATTAGAATTCAGACGAGCAGTGATGGGGAAGAAGAGGAAAGTGTAGAAGGGGATGAGATGGAAACTGTCGATGAAGAATATCCTCTGATTAACCTTTTTCCGATGATAACTGAAGAAGATATTCCAGCTGAATTACGGGAAACAGTCGGAAAGGAAGTGTGGGATATGACAGGAAAAGAGGTGGGATTGGTGAAAGGAGTGGAACCAGTGAAAGTGACTGTAAAACCCAATGGAATTTTTCCCCAGACCCCACAATACCACATGGCACAAGACACCCTCATGAAAGTCGCCCAACTCATTGACGAGTTTGTAAAACAGGGAGTGCTGAAAGAAGTGTTAAGCAGTCCATGTAATTCACCAATCATGGGACTAATAAAGCCGAGTGGAAAGGTCAGAATAGTGCAGGACTTGAGGAAAATAAATGACATCATAGTTAAATGCTGCCCTGTAGTACCGAATCCAGCTGTGATAATGTTTCAAATCCCTTGCGATGCCGAGTGGTTCTCAGTCATCGACTTGTCACAAGCATTCTTTTCGGTGCCTCTTCATGAGGACAGCCAATTTCTCTTTTGTTTCAAATTCTTAGACAGAGTTTACAGTTGGTGTCGAATTCCTCAAGGGTTTTCGGAGTCACCGTCAATTTTCAATCAGATTCTAAAGAAAGACTTGGAAGCGTTAGAATTGCCATTCGAGTCAACCCTAGTACAGTACATTGATGACTTACTGATTGCAGCTAAGACAGAAAATGGCTGCACAGCCGACACCATTGCGTTACTGAACCATTTGGGAAGGAATGGACACAAGGTGTCTCCTTCAAAGTTGCAGTTCTGTCAGAAGAAAGTGAAATACTTGGGACATCAAATAGAGAAAGGGTCACGGAGAATAATGAAGGAAAGAATAACAAGTGTACTTCAAATGAGTCCACCAAAGACGAGGAGGGAGGTGAGGAAGTTTTGGGGAATGGTGAGCTACTGTCGCCAGTGGATTCCCAACTTCTCAACTCTAGCAAAGCCTTTACTGAAACTGACCCAGAAGGATGCATTGGATGAAATTGAGCTGAAAGGAGATGAGATGGATGCTTTTATTGAATTGAAAGAATGCATGTGCAGGGCTCCAGCTTTAGGTATGCCTGATTACACAAAGCCTTTCACATTGTTTTGTCATGAACGTGATGCATGTTCTTTGTCTGTCTTGACCCAAGCCCATGGTGGCATAAACAGACCAGTAGCGTATTTTTCAGCTACTTTGGATCCGGTCGCAGCAGCACTGCCAGGGTGTTTGCGCGCCGTAGCAGCAGTTGGTATCAGCCTCACTCAGAGTGAAGGAATAGTGATGGGACATCCAGTAACAGTCATGGTCCCTCACTCAGTTGAGATACTTTTGACCCGCTCCCGAACGCAACACATGACTGGAGCAAGACTCACAAGGTATGAAACAATAATTCTGGGCTCACCGAATGTGCAGCTGAAAAGGTGCACTACGCTGAATCCAGCAACCTTGCTTCCCGGTGAAAATGCTGAAATTGAGAACGCTGAAGACGTCGAGCATGACTGCCTTCAGGTGACTGAATTTTGCACAAAACCCCGACCTGACATTAAGGATACTAAGCTTGATGAAAATGACCAAATTGTTTTTGTTGATGGGTCATGTTTAAGAGATGCATTGGGAATATTGAAAGCAGGATATGCTGTATGTACTGTAACAGGTGTCTTGGAAGCGTCCTGGCTTCAAGGAGTCTATTCCGCACAAGTAGCAGAGCTTGTAGCCCTTACAAGAGCATGCCAACTGTCCACATTGATGAAGGTTACCATTTACACTGATAGTCAGTACGGGTTTGGAATTGTGCACGACTTTGGGCAACTATGGTCACAGAGAGGTTTCCTGACCTCTTCAGGGTCTCCAGTGAAAAATGGGGAGAGAATAAGGGAATTGTTACACGCCATTCAAATGCCAGCCGAAATTGCAGTGGTAAAGTGTAGTGCTCATACAAAAGGACAGGACTATGTTTCCCTGGGAAATGCATATGCGGATCAGGTCGCAAGATTTTGTGCCTTGAACTTTATATTGCTCAGGGATGAATGGAATTTGATAAGTGAGCCAGAGCTCGAACCAGCGGAAGCATTTGCCTTGAAGGTTGTGGATACAATGGATGAACTAAAAGCATTACAGAATAGCGTCAGGGAGGATGAGAGAGCTTCCTGGATTAAGTCACAATGTACAAAGAGAGAAGATGAGTTATGGGTTTCAAATGAGGGAAAATTTGTTTTACCAAATTGTCTCTTATCGCAGCTTGCGCGGTTCTATCATGGGCAGGCTCACCTAGGGAGAGATGCCATGATAAGATTGTTCAAAACTGATTGGTTTAACCCCAGATTTCGTCAAGTTGCAGAAGCAGTTTGCCATCGATGTGTCATTTGTCAGCAGATGAACCCAGGAAAGGGAACGGTTGTGAACGTGAGCCACATTGGTAGGGCGGGTGGCCCGTTCAGCAGAATGCAGATGGACTTTATTGAAATGCCTGTGCATGGAGGTCTGAAGTATGTGTTGGTGATTGTGTGCATTTTTAGTCACTGGATTGAAGCATACCCCACACGTAGAAATGACAGCCTTACAGTTGCAAAATTATTGTTGAGGGAGTTGATACCACGCTTCGGATTCCCGATCTCTTTAGAATCAGATAGAGGAAGTCACTTCAATAACGAGGTGATAAAGTTACTTTGCGCAGCGCTGAACATTGAGCAAAAACTGCATTGTAGCTATCGCCCTGAAGCCTCAGGACTGGTGGAACAAATGAATGGTACACTGAAATCAAGAATGGCGAAAATATGTGCATCGACAAATTTGAAATGGCCTGACGCATTGCCTTTGGTGTTAATGTCAATGAGAAACACCCCTGACAGAAAGACTGGATTGTCCCCGCACGAAATTCTCATGGGCAGGGCCATGAGACTTCCTGCAGTTCCCGCAAATGCGCTTTTGAATATTACAGATGATATGGTGTTAGACTACTGCAAAGGTCTGGCTGACGTGGTTCGCTCTTTCTCTCACCAGGTGGAAGCAACCACCTTGCCACCGATCCAAGGTCCAGGACACACACTGAAAGCAGGTGACTGGGTCGTGATAAAGAAGCACGTGAGGAAGTCGTGTCTGGAACCCCGTTGGAAAGGCCCTTTCCAAGTGATCCTGACAACCACTACCGCTGTGAAGTGTGCAGGAGTTCCCAACTGGATTCACGCCAGTCATACAAAGAAAGTGTTGTGTCCACAGATGAGGAAGTTGAAGCGCTGAAACTGCCAGTACCTGATAACAAAGTGCCGAGCGCTGAGACAGAGCAAAACAGAACTAGAAGCGAACAGGCAGAAATAGAGGAGAGAGAAATATTCTCTGAGGACGAAACAACCGATTCACTTGGGGAAGACCAAGGAGAAACTTCAGACAGCGACGAAGCAGCTGAAGGCAACAAAGAGCCTGAAGCAGCTGAAGGCAACAAAGAGCCTGAAGCAGCTGAGGGCAACAAAGAGCCTGAAGCAGCTGAAGGTGACAAAGAGCCTGAAGCAGCTGAAAGTGACAAAGAGCCTGACGAAAGTAACAGTGACAAAGGGCTCGAAAGAGGTGAAAAAGCAGGAGAGCCTGATCAGAGGAGTGCTTTCCCAGAAGCAGACGGTACAGAAAAAGGAAAGGGGGACAAGGCAGAACAGAACGAAACTGTTCAAACTTCCTCAGAAGAGATCGCAGGTCCATCAAGTGGACACAGTGCAAAGAGGAGACCAAGTATATCACCAGTAAAACTAAGAACTAGAGAAAAGTTGAACGACGGTGAAGGGCCAAGAGTGAAAGAGAAAAGAAAGGAAGTGTCTGTCGTGGTACCAACATCAAGTGAAGAAAAAGACTTGGCCAAAGAGGAAAGTACCAGTGAGGCAGAATCAAAGAGAGAGGCAAAATTGAAAAGGAAAAGGATACCAAACAGGAGATATTCCGGTCCAGAATGGGCATATGCAGTCAATGACGATTGGACCGACGAATTTGTATCTCTTAGCCTCGAGAACGAAGAAGAAGAGATACCAATAGAAAAGAAAAGTTTTATGGACACTATTGACTGAGAAAAAAAAAAAAAAAAAAAAACTGATAAATGACATTGCTTGCTATAATCTAACGTGATACAACCAGCTGAGACATTGCTAAACCGGATGAGACATTTACTGACTTGATAAGACTTTGATAACCTGATTGACTCTTAAACCCGATTTGAGACAACGTTGAACTGATAAAAGACTGAGTTATTGATTGAACTGAAAAAAAAAAAAAAAGGACTGAGTTATTGCCGAATTGAGACAAATGCTGCTAACCGATAAGTGACTGAGCTCCTGAAGAAAACTGTGTGAACATTGCGCTCGTTCAGCTTTGTAACTAATTGCTAAATCGTTTCTTTTATAAGTGCTTCTAGCTCTCTGATTCTATACAGATCATGACACAAAACAGTAGAATGAAATATTGTAAATATGTGTGTATAGGCTTGATAACTGCATGTGTACTAATAATAATGGCAATAGTACTTGCAACGCGTGGTAAGAGTGAGAATGAGAAAATTGATGCTTCTACTTCTGCTCCTGTTACCGTCACTGAACTAACCGCATTGAAGAGAATAGAATTAGATGAGAGACACTTGCATGATAAGAAGGAACTTTCGTATAATGTTTTCTATCGCCTACTAACAGAATATGTTGAGACTATGGATGCGAAAGATTGTTATGTGTGTACACAGATACCGACATCGGTAACGGAAGGGGTGACTTATCACCACATGCCTCTTACATATGGGATTACATGTAGTATAGTAACTTCTAGATTTTATGGTCAAACTAACATACAGTATTTTTACTCAAATTATGATGTTACCTTTGCATGTGTTCCTATAATAACGCAACTAAGCCAGATTGCTAAAGATTGGGATGCTAAAATAATGAGGGAATTTTTCGAGCCAATGCAACCTTTTGAAACAGCTCACGCTCATAGGGAAAATCTTACCTGCTCGCTATCTGCAGTAGAAATAAGCTATTTAGATCGCACAGATGATAGAAGGGCACAAATGAATGCGAAATTAGAAAAAGAGCTAAGTAAGAGGACTTCAGTAGATAATTATGCTTTTTCCGCAATAAAAACACAAGGGAGAATAGCTTTAGATGCTTGGCATGTAGGGAAATTTTGTATATATCGTGGTGAATCTTATTATGATAACATTTTCGTGGGAGCGAGTGAATGTAAACATACGTTTATCTTTAAGGCCAAATGGACATTCATGCTGAACGGACTTGACCCTGTCATACCGGGTGTATATTACATTTGTGGGCATAATGCCTATTATCGTCTTCCAAAGGGATGGTGGGGGAGATGTTATTTGGGTATAGTGTTCCCAAAGGTTTATCAACTGGATGACCTATCGGTGATTCCAAAGACGTCTGGATCTCATCGTATCCAGAAAAGAGAGACCGCAGCTGCTGTGGTAGGAGATATATTTGGAGCCATGATTCCTTCATTGGGAGTTGTGTTGAATTCCATCAAAATAAGAAAGTTGTCTACTATAGTGGATAACATGTTGACAAAGTTTTCAGGTGCTATAATCCTGATGGATGCTGAACTTGCATCAGAAAGAGCTATGACTCTTCAAAACAGGCTTGCCCTAGACATTCTTTTAGCAAAGGATGGCGGCGTTTGCAAAATGCTTGGTGCGCGTCACTGTTGCACGTATATACCAGACAACAGTGTGAAGATTAAAACAATGCTTGCAAATCTAACAAAAGAGAGTGCAGACTTGAAGGAATTGAAAGAACCAGGAGTGTGGGAGAAGGTTGGAAAGGGAATTGCTTCAGTGGGAAATTGGCTTGGTGGCATTTGGAATGGAATATTACTAAAAATAATACAGGGAATACTAATAGTACTAATTTGCATCTTTGGGATTTGGGGAATAAAAAGGGGAATACTAATGATCATGGCAAGAATTAAAAGAAGGAAGGAAGAGAAAATGATGAAAAGAATGGCAGAGGAATACAAGGCGAGAACAAGGGGAACTAAAAGGCAAAGAGAACTGACAGAATTTTAATGGAATAAAATTTGTGGGAATAGTTTTGTGTGATGACAAGTAGTCATCAGAGGAGGGATTGATGACGCAGAAATGAAGGTTTTACATTTATTAGCGCATAAACGTAGTGCTGCAATAATCAAGTGTGACTTTAACCGAACTAATAAAGATTGTACGGGGACAAAATGTGCCCTCAGAGTAGTTTGCCAACATTTATAAGCGTGCTTTATATAACGTGATGTATTAGAATTGTACCAATCTGACATAACCATAAACGTGTGCTACGATTTGCTTGTTTGAAATGTTTAGCTTAGCATAACTTTAGTGGAGGCTTCGGCCTAGTGGCCTTGTCTCATGGTTTAGATGCTCGTGTTTTTCCAAAGTGCGAATAAAACGTGTATTCCTGCTTGAAGCTGTACTTTTCCAGTGAGATCGTTCACATGCTTATCTTTAAGGTTTCGTGCCAGCCTGGCATCTTCTTCTTTGCTCCAAGGTCAATCTGCAGGTGCGGACAATGGAAGCTCTGAAAGTGAGTTAATTGGTAAAATATGTTGCAACTTACGTACCCGACTCCAAGGATAATGTATGCCTAGGTAGAAGCTTGTGAACTGTTGTTTTTGATTGGACAATTTGAAGCCAACCTATGAACCCTCCAATGGAAGACCCTACTGGATTTGAACTGTTGTTTATTTAAACCCGGTGTACAAGAAGAAAGCAGCCATTTTTGAGCTAATTTTTGAGGACATTACCAGCCATTTGCCATTTTGCAGCCATTCGCTATTTTGGCCATTTTAGCCATTTTAGCCATTACCGAACATTGAACATTTGCCCATTAGACATTCGCCATTTGCAGGACATTGCGGCCATTATGGCCCATCTTGCCGACTTCGTCATTTTGCCATCTTCTACGATGCCAATTGATGTCCGATGCTTTCTCTAATCGAGAGAAAGAGACTCTAAGTAATTCTCGCCCTAGAGACTTTAACTTTGAATTGTCCCTTTGCATGAAGTAGTAGTTTTATCTTGCCGCTGTGAGGCAATTGCCCCGTCCACCCTGCCCCTTTGCCCCGTCCATGCTGATCGGAAACCGGTACCTGTGAGATGAAGACTTCCTTGAATGCTGATTGATTTTGGTAAATATGAAAGGGAAATTGTACAATTGCATTGTGTTTCTTTTTAGGTAACCAACTGCTGATTTTTGATAAGAGCCCTAGTTAGGAGTTTTCCAAATTAATGTTGCTAAACTGTTTTTGCATGAAATCCCACATGCAGATGCTAATTTGAGGTTAGATGAGGATTCATTTGTTGCACGATGCAATTTGAGACCTTGTTATGCTGACTAATGTATGCAATTAGCCCATTACAGATTATAGTTTTAGTGGTTTGCGTTGCTATCATTGAATGCATTGTTATTCAAATGCTGCATAGATTGCATCTTTTTCGTCGTTATGGACAGCTATTAATGTTCATTTACATATATCATTTGGTGTTGAGACACATTTATATCGTGCTAGCTTTGTTAATATAGGGAAATAAATGCATTAACTTTGAATAAACTGGTGTGGTTATTCATGACCGAAAGGTCATGGTTCGCCGAAATGTTTTCTGGATTAATTGTGAAGTGTTATGTTGATCAGGGCATTGCTTATGTTCGTTATTGATTAGATTAAATTGATTTCTCTCGGGTGAAGAGAGCCCCACTTGGTCAAAAGATTCATCGACCTAAGAGCGTCCAAATACAGGTAATTTATTAGGTCGGAACGCTCTATCAGTACTGACGATGAAGTTCTGGTGCATGTCGGTAATTTTACGCTCCTGATCAGTTAGCGACCCTCTTTCCACCCTTTAACTGGCAATATAAGCCCCCTTCCACTCCTTGGTTCTCTGAAGATCAGCACCTTGAAAGAACCATTGCCAAAGCCAATAGTTTTCACCTATGCAAAAAAACATTTTACAAGTTGTACAGTAAGTAAAGAAAAGGACAAAGCACTATCACGTGGTAAGCCTTAACCACGTCATAGAGCCTTTTTTCCCTTTTAACCGTGTTGCACAGCAGTCTGTGCTGCTGTGCAACATGTAAAAAAAAAACACAGCAGGGTAAGGGGTAAAGCAATCCAAATGTGCAATCTCGCACGGAGGGAGGGGTAGGGTTGCTTGAAAATAATGCTGGGGGGCGGGGGGCAGCTGAAGACACTCACATTAAGTTCCTGTGCTATGGAAAAAAGAATACCCACTCACTTCACTAGTGTGGTCATCAAATATGGTCATAGCCATGTACTTTGGCATGTTCTTTGGATGGAGCTCAGATACATTCCTACATTGTCTTAGTGCTTGGTTTGAGGATGACTGATTTTTTTAAGCATAGAAAAAGATATTCAGATTTTATAGTAATGGCAACTAAACACAAGGCAATAAAACTAATATTTAAAAAATGTAAACTGTGGATGGGAAACTTTGACTATTTTATGCAGAAAATGAAATACACCCACTTGTAATCATTCATCAATTGTATAGGGAAAATTAGAACACGTTTTCTTCTTCAATTCTCGCAAGGCATGCAAGAAGGTGCAATGTCCACTTTCACTGAAATGTGTAGGCCAATGAAAAGAAATGTCTTATTCTCCAAGGGTTTGTGTGTCTTCTCTTCCTCTCTCGGGTAACAAGCAATAGCTGGGGTGTAGGCTCTCCACTTCAAAAACAAACAAGCATTGGTATGCTTACACTGAGGCTGAGTATCCCCTTGCACGCCATGGTATAAATTTCGAAAAATTTATTATTTCTTTGTATTCATTTTACAATACTTCTTGGTTGACAAAGTACTTGTGTTCAAACCTGTTGGCCATGCCAGAATTGTTTTAATTAGATTAGTTTCCAGCCAGGTCGCTTGGTAAAACAATCAAATAAACACCTAAACGACTGGAACGGTTTTAAATATCTAGTTGAAAACAATTTGAAATGCAAAGAAAAAACAGAAACAGATGATATCCGCATGTTTTTAAAGAAAATGTCTAATGTAACACGCGCCAGAAGATGAGTCCTTTACGCATGTTTTAAGAAAGCCCTACATCCCTCGAATGCAGAAATAAGGGGCGTGTTTCTGAGGACGGGGCGCAGCAAGTCGCCTTGCTGTGCTGCGTCACAGGATAGGGCACGTATGCCCCGTATTAAAATGAATACAGCGCATTCCCGCCTTCGACCCTGCGCTGGCGTCGCTTTGGCTGCCTAGCACCAGCGCAGGCCCCCTTGCACTACTGTGCAGCGGTGCCTGCGTTCTAAGGAGGATTGCTTTCTTGCAGGAAGGGGCACCTCCCTGCACAAAAACCATCCCCTGAGGCATCTTCTGCTTTCTAAGTGTGTTTCACAATCTGTGCTTCCGAATGCATCACACATAGGAAGAGGAAAAAACGAGGAGAAATAAAGATATCAGAGAGCTTTTAAGGCAGGGGCAAAGTGGCCAATTGCCCAGGCCCCCACCTTCCAAGGGCCCCCCTGGGAAAGTGAACGTTCTCACTGTTTTACCTTTGTTTATCTTATTTCTTAATAATATAAACTTCTGTGGCTAACTTCACTTCTGACCCTCTCTCTCTACTTTGTGTCATCCGAAGAATTTTATTCCAACAAAGCTTAAGATATAATTTAGTATTGTCAGCATTGTGTGATCTTGAATTTGCAAGAAACTGGGAATAAAATTCAAAGTTTTCTGAACAGGGGCCCTCAAATTATGTCTTGCCGCAGGCTCCCAAAATCCTTAAGAGGACGCTGGAAGATATTTCTCCTTGTTGAGCCTCACTAGGGAGGAGTAGCAGTTTTGGCACATTCCCAGGTCTACCACTTCTCGTAAATCTGGGACTGCGTGAAAATCCAGGGATGTTGCGCGGGAACACTTATACTCCATCTTATGTAACGCCTTCTCAGGGCAGAGTAACGCATAGCAGCGATTTGTGCTGCATTGGTTTACTCCAGATTTATGAAGCCACTCAGTGCCAAGCAAGGCAGCCTTACATGGTGTCATAAATCACATTTTGGCGTTGCGTTGCGAATGCATTACATTGCGTGGTGCAAGTGCGGTACAACTGGGCTCATATACATAGCCCTAAATGTTTTGAATTCCCCCTCGTTGGAACCATCTCCCTTACAGAAATTGGGAACTCAGACAGTCTGATAGTGTAATGCAGGCCTAAAATCAGCAATGATTCCGTTGCTGCAACCGTACCCACTTTTGCTGCAACAGAGAAATGTGCTTGTTGACACGAGCTGAGTGTACAGCCACACAGTTTACGTTTTACAACAGGGCAGTGGGTGAGCAGAGACAGGGCTTTTTTGTTTGAATTAGGAATGTGTTTATCATCAGTCTGAAGAGCAATTCCCCAACCCCCAATGTCAGGCATGGTGGAGGGTCCCCTCCCCCTCTGTAGTTACCACGTGAGTTCTTCAGAAAGTATGGTGATGTTCAGCAACATCAAAACATAGCAGGAAAGAAGTAAAACATAAACCTGCATAAAAGAAAAGGGGAGAGGGGTGCATGCGAGAAGTAAATCAACCCTCTCTTCTGGAGAGGTGATGTAGCGTAAGAGTCTCGGCTTCGCCTCAACGTCCTGTGATTCTGGGCAAATCACAATCTCCCCGTGCCTACCAACCAACAAACAAATGAATGTGACCTTATGTCATGTAACTGGTGCTCATGTTAAGCGACCCAAATACCTTCTGGTTTAGCTTGCTCTACATCAACTGGGTCGAGTTTGCTCTATATAACTCTGCAACACAAATTGCGTGGGTTAAAGAGAAGGGGACAGCGGCAGTGCTGAAAAGTCAAATATAAGCCTGCATGAAAAAATAGGTTGAAAAGAAGGGAGGGGGTAGCACTGAAACATAAAAAGAATGCCTGTAGGAGCCTGTGGCCAGTGGAAGGACACTGGCTACAGGCAGGAGTATTTGGTCCAGGCTCTACGGATGACGACTCCTCCTGAAGCCCAAGAGGAAGCCGGAGCCCAGGAACAGTTGTTGACTATTAGGAAGACTGGAATGGAGAGTGACGTGGGATGGGAGCCAACCAGTGGTAGGTAAAGGTAAGTAAGGGGTGGGCTCTAAGACGCTTTTAAGATTTTTTTTATTTACAAGAGATTTCGCAAGCACTGTGCAGGCAAAAGCTAAAAAGGCTATGTAGGTGACTAGGGGATGCCCAGACACATAATTAATTACCACATGACAAAGCTGTCCATACGTCTGCTGCAGAAACAAAAACTATTGTATACAGTTGTGCTCTGCCCCAGCCACCTATCTGACAACCAGAACTGAATCTTCAAATAATTCCATGAGAGAAATGTTTGACATTATCAATAAATTCAGTCAGCTGGAAGCTTTAAAACGAGAAATCCCACCATCTTTGGAACAGTCAAATAAGCTGGCAGATTCCTTTCACAACAAAATTGCTAAGCTATATGCCTCGTTATCGATTCATCCCTTAGGCGGTGGTTTCCGCTGACCCTCTTCGGCCAGATCCTCTACTAGAAAATACCATCAAAGCTTTGCAGGCTTCTAAATCCGGCTCTCCTGCAGACCCCTGCCCGTCCTAAATCATGCACCTCACTAGCTTTCTCTTAAAGGCATGCTTAATTTTCCTCTCACAGCTCTCACAGTCCCAGCCATTTGGAATCACAGTTATCCCCCTTAAAAGCGACCAATCGAGACCCATCCAACCCCAATCACCATGAACCGATCTCCTACTGCCATCACCAAGCAAAACTTTAGAAAAACACATTAGTTTATCCCATGGAATACACTGAAGCTGATAGCACGTTTGACCCCACTCAGGGCTTCAGACCCAAGCACAGCGCAGAGATCACCTTCCTGGTGTCACCGAAGATTTCAGAGCCCTTCTGGACTTGGACTTGCCTGCAGCTCTCATTCTTTGAGACCTGTAGGCAGCTTTTGATACTGACTCACATTCCATCTATTGCAGAGACTTAAAGATGCAGGCAATAGTGACCACGCCTACACCAAGAGCCCTTGATCTGGGTGTAATTCAGGGCTCATCATTGAGCCAAGCGTTATTCAATATGGACTCTCTCATGTCACTAGTTAAGTCTTTTTGTTCCAGATCATCTCCTGTCGAAATAATACACAATTGATTACTTCCATTTCTGATAACATGGAAGATTTGTGCACCTCCCCTCAAACCTGCCTGACAGAGGCAGCTACCTGCGTGGAACAAACTCTTGAAAATGTAACAGTGAAAAGAGTAAGGGCCTGATTTAGAGTTGGTGGATGGGTTACTCTGTCACAACATGACGGATGTGTTGTCTGCCGTATTACGATTCCATTATATCCAATGGGAATTGTAATACGGCAAACGAGATAACCCCCGTCAAACTCTAAATCAGGCCCCAAGATACACTTATTTGGTGAAAGCTCGTCTGTGGTGCAATCACCTCCCCTTGCACCCACTGCTAGCGCTAGAAACCTTGGCCTCTGGTTCGACACCATCTCCACTTCATGACCACGCTTCACGTACCTCAGGCTCATGTTCACTAAAAAAGTCTCTTTCTCGCCTTCCAGACTCTTCTAGGAAATCTACTGTACATGCTTCAGTGATCTCTAGACTGGGGTACAGGAACTGGGTCTGCCTAAGTATAAAATGCAGCATCTGCAGGGGATCCAGAACGCTGCAGCCATGTTGGGTCACCAGCTCCCCGGCAACAGCTGGACCGGCTCCCAGTGCCAAAAGATGTTTATCTGTCGAGCCTTCACCGTCACTGGACCAAAATACTTAAGTTCCAGGTGGAAGCTCCATGTACATCCCAGAGATCTGAGCTCTGCTAATCTCAGATTCCTTTCTATACCCAGGTTTGGAGGGGAGCGGTTGGGAGGACAGTCCTTCTCCCCTCTTGCCGCCAAATTCTGGAACTTTTTACCACTTACAGTGTCTGTAAAATGAGTCATCAGTGCTAAGATGCTCTCCCTGGGTGGTGGTGCACTTTGTAAATTATATGTCATTCATTCATTCAGTTTCTTTTCATTACACGGATGAGTCTAAATCAAACTGAAACCTCTATGAATAAAAGTGTTCGCGTTAACATAAAGAATCTGACACAAGAGGTTAGATTTTTTTTAAGCAGCGGAGAAAAACTGATACTGGAATTGAAAAGATCTACAACAGAAATTAAACATGCTTACTTATTAGATTCACTTGTAAATTTTAAACAGTGTTTGGAGATTAGGGCCTGATTTATACTTTTGTGCGCCGCATTTGCGTCATTTTTTTACGCAAATCGGCGCAAAAAAAAGTATAAACCAGGGGCTAATTACTTAATAAAAGTGGACGCATTGCCTAATGAGTTGGAAGTCAATTCTATTGCAATTAATAAACAAACACACTGGCGGGCACTCTGCATTCAAGAAACAGCACACAATGTCCTTGGCACAAGGGCTGGCGAGACCTGTTGCCTCATCAGTGAAGCTAAGAGCGACGAGCTGCACAGCGAGGGCCGGCTTTAGGGAAAGTGGCGCTGCACCCAGTGCGCCCAGTGCAGCTCCACTTTTCTTGCGCCCTTTAGTGCCCCCCTAACGCCACCATGCGTGCGCCGTATCTATGACATGGTGCACCATGGCGTTAGTTAAGGAACTAACGTCAAAAAATGTTACGCTAGTTCGGTGCTTTGCAGGATTAGTGTAAAAAATGTTGACGCTAATCCTCCAAAGCCCATTGAGGCTCATTGTAAACAATGGTGCGCCCCCTTTTAACATCTGCTCTGAGCAGGCGTTAAACGTGCTGAAAAAAATGACTCAAAGAAAATCCTGAGATTTCTTTACGCCATTTTTTCGGCCCCACAAACAGGCGAACGCCCCCTTTGCATACATTACGCGTGGCGCAGGCATAATATTGAGCAAATGGCTACAAAGTAGTGAAATGCATGAACAGACTTATAGGAAAAGGTCCAAAATATGGGCCCTGATTTAAGAGGGCATAGTGCCACTTTAGCGCTCCCTTAGCATCATTTTTTTTATGCTAAGACGCCGCTAAGGTGGCCTTTTCCCCGTGCAATGCATGCATTAGCCACTTTGTACTCCTTTGCGCTACATTTTGCCTGCACCAGGCATAATGTATGCAAAGGGGGTGTTCCCTTTAGGGGGGACCAAAAAAATGGCGCAAAGAAATCTAAGAGATTGCGTCATTTCTTTCCGTACTTTTAACGCTTGCTCAGAGCAGGCGTTAAAAGGAGGCACACCCTTCTTTACTGAGGGCCACAATGATCTTTGCAGGATTAGCGTCAACATTTTTTACGCTAATCCTGCAAAGCTCCAAACAAGCGTCAAACATGTTGATGCTAGCTTCCTAACTACTGCCATGGTGTGCCGTATCTTGGACATGGCACACATGTGGTGGCGCTAGGTAGGCGCTAGCGCCACTTGTCTTAAATCTGGCCCATGGCTTTCTGCTCAGACTTAACTTCTCAGGCTTGAGTACAAGCGCCAAGACACTCGACGCAGCACCTGTTGCGCTGAATAGATCCACAGTCACCATCAGCAGTTCTGGCAGACACCGTTGGGCTGGTGACCCACCTTTGCTTCCCTCTCTTTTGATGCCTGGAGAAGTGACGGAGCATGTGCAGTGTTGTAGGATATATTCGAATAAGGGGTTTCAGTCAATCAAACAATCAGGAAATTCGTAAAGCGCACTACTCACCCGTGAGGGTCTCAAGGTGCTGAGGTGGGGGAGGGAGGTGCAGCCAGGTCTTGAGAAGTCTCCTGAAGGTAAGAAGGTCTTTGGTCTGACGCAGGTGGGTGGGAAGAGTGTTCCACGCCTTCGCGGCGAGGTGCGAGAATGATCTGCCGGCGGTTGTAGTTCTGCAGATGCGTGGGACGGTTGCGAGGGTGAGGTCGGCAGAGCGGAGATGCGTGTCCAGACTCTTCACTCAAAGGAAGATTTCACTGCTGAAAGCACTGGGGCATGTTTATGAGAGGCTTGCGCCACCGAAGCATCACTTTTAGTGACGCAGCAGCGGCGTAAACCTTTCAGCCATATCTATCAGGGCACGCAAAACCTCTTTGCATGGCTTTTCATGGCCTTGTAGATGTGGTGTAATGAAATGCAGTTCAAGTCGCTGCGTTGCCTTACACTGCACCAGGGATGCGTTCCGTGGGGTTGCGGTGGTTGTTCCCATGCAACACCCATGGATTTTGACGCATCTGCAGATTTACAAAGACTTGTAAACCTGGGAATGCGTCAGAATCTTACTCGCCCCCAGGGGAGGCGCAACGAGAAGAAATATCTTTAGTTCTCCTCGATTTTCATTTTTCTATGGGTGCCGCATTCTGCAGCACACAAAGAGGAAAAACTGCAATGAATTGTTTTTGTGCAGGAAGAGTATTTACTGGCGGGACACAGTGCTTAATTTGTGCATGTTGTTTCCGGTGCTGAGCACCAGCACTTATTCATGAGGGCCGGGGTTTATTCTTTTGCCTAAAGCATTTGGTGCGAGCAAAAGACACATGGGAAAGACGGAGAAAGGGAAAAAGGAAAAAGCGTCACAAAGGGAGAAAGCAGAAAACGGCAAGAGAGAGCTGAAGGGGCAGGGAGAGTCAGTAAATGGATAGAAGAGGCCCGAGATGGCTTCAGGATTACGCTGCCTCAGTATTCTGTGTTCTCACATTTAATTGCAGCAGCCGCGTGTTTAAGAGGAGGGCTTTGGGCACCGGCACGTTTTTATTTACAAATTAAGCACTGGCGGGACAGACATCAGGATGCATTCAACAATGAACACTGTCAAGAGCATCAGACAATCTGAAGAGAGAGGTAAGTACTGAACTGAAGGTCCTTACAAAGAAAACCACTACTCGGCGTAGAGAAGGGGTGTAGGACAGGGAAACACGCTGTCGAATCAACTAACCACGTGCTCGGGGAGAGAAAGACAACAACGGCTGACACACTCGAGCTCTCTGGGTATGGACCACATGCAAGTTAAGATCTTAGCGCTCAGAAGCCCCAAAACAAACCACGGACAGAAAAACAAACTTGGGAGAAGTGTAGAATGAAAGACACAATTTGGAATTCTACAAATCGAAATATTATTTCTAAATCTAGGGATGAGTCTTTATCAGTTTTCAAGGGATTCACAATAGTTGATTGGATGGTTTTCAGTTATTTGACATCAGAACAGCAGCCTAAAGCTGAGCAGAATAAACTGAGCCGATACGACCGTTTTAAAAAAAGAAACAATTTACAGTAGTAACACATCAAAACGCGTAAAGTGAATAACTGTTAAAAATAAAACCCCAATGTCTAGCTTTCACACTTAAACAGAACTCCACACAGGATTTTAAAACAACATTTATATCACTAATCGCTCTATGCTGGCAGTGCACTTTATATGAAAAATGGAAATACGCGAAATGTCATAAATGTGTACTATATTTAGAATAAAAAGAGCGATGGAAATTGTGAATACCTGCATAATTCAAGTGCTTATAGAAGAATAAGTGAAACAGAATGTAGCAGTTTATGGCCCAGATTTAAGAGCCCAGAGCGCCTCCTTGACCACATTAGCGTAATTTTTTGTGACCCTAATGAGGCTCAATGAGGCCAAAATCGCTGCGCCAGATTTACAGGGAGGTGCAAGGCATGCATCGAGGCACTTTGTAACCCTTTGCGCTACATTGTGCCTGCACCAGACATAATGTATGCAAAGTGGGCGTTGCCCCGTTAGGGGGCCTGTAAAAATGATGCAAGGAATTCTATGAGATTCCACTGCGCCATTTTTAGCAGTTATTTTTAACGCCTGAACAGAGGCGGCGTTAAAAGGGGGCGCACAGTTGTTCTTAATGGGCCCCTATGTACCTTGCAGGATCAGCACCAACATTTTTGGTGCTAATCCTGCAACGTACTACCATAGCGCCAAAACTTATTGTCCCTAACTTCCGCCATGGTGCGCAGTATGTTAATTACGACGCACACATGGTTAGGGGGGGCGCTAAGGGGCGCAAGAAAAGTGACGCTGCATATATTGCAGCGCCACCTTTCTTAAATTTGGGCCTAAATATGGAACAGAAAGATTCACTGCAATGGATTTTAGATAGCAAATGTGAACTTTCTCATATTCAATTATTGTTTATTGTTTGTGTCAGTACTACACACGTTTTGTTGCATCCAGCTATGTGATCAGAAAAAACGCAAAAAATGCTTAAGTGGATGTCGTCAGTTAGTTAAGGATGTGGGTTGCACTCCTGACTACTGCAGCATTTGGGAATGTCTGGCGTGGTCACATTAGGCCCATCAAATATCCAGAGAAATAGCTTGCTAAATCAAAACATTCAAAAGCCAAACACTGGCTTGAAAATGCAATGCAGGAATTTGTCACCTCAGTGTTTGGGAAATATGAGTTCAGAATTTAAAGCTACAAAACTGCTTCAAAAGGGCACGAAAAATGCCTTTTCTACAGCTTGGAAAGGTGAATTGTCAATCCAGTGAAGCAAAGTCTTATCAGTGAGGACTCTAGCTCCTCCTGTTCTCTTAAAGTCTTCTGATTTCATCTGCTTGGAGAGCCCTGAATGCCTCCTGTGCTGGGGGACCGACCTGCACAGGGAATGACACCTGGTTCTCCATGGGAACCTGCGCATGGGGTAGATTGGACAACTGCAAAGATAACCCCAGGGCAGGAATAGGTGCAGATATTGCAAAGTGTCTAAGAGCTCATAGTTAATATATTCAACTCATCCTCAGCTAAGGCCTGTTCATCAATGTGGCTTATGTCCTGGACAGAGTGACTTTAACACTGAACGTCTATTTGTCAGATTAACCTTCGCAAGTAACTGCAGGTGCCATGAAAAGTGTAGGGAATTCATAATCATTTTTTAAATTTCATGTTCAATTTCATATTTGGCAGTTTCATTCCTAGATTTCCATAACTGCATGACTCCTATATTTCAAAGAAACAGAGCTATTGGTAACTTGAGGCCTGATCATGTTAGAACTCACTAAAATGTTTATACTTAAATACCATGACAATGATGTGAAAATCTGTATTGTTACATTTGAAAACCATATGCTATATATAGTAAAATACATTTCATATTCTGCTGTGACAAACCCCACTCAAGCAGGGACCACAATTCTTGTCAGGGTGAAACACCAGCAAACCCCAAATTAACCTTTGCTTAGCCCTCTGGTGGCTCGGCACAAACGCTGTCAGACTTAACTTAAAGGCAATAAGTAAAGGATTTATGCAGCACACAAACAGTAATAAAGTAAAAACACAGCACAACAAAATGCCACTTTAGAAATTTAGAAAAACAGAGTAAAAATGAATACATTTCTTGACACCAAAACAACAAAAATCCAACCAGTAGAACCGGAGAAATACAGTTTTAACAACTTTCTTTAAAATACTGTTATTTGTTTGCACTAGACCAGCACAAAGTCACTAGTTCAGGCCAGCCGCAATGGACCACAGATCAGATACAATAGTCAAGCTAGTCTTGCTGAGAAATGCACCTTAAATCCTGGTTATATTGTGCCACACAGCAACGGTTCTGGGCTGCGATGCGAGGTCCTGCATTGGAGATGTGTCGTGCACCAACGGTCCCAATGAACTATGATGCTTTATGAGATCCTTTGTCAGAGATGCTTTGTGCACAGGCACTTCAGATGTGCTGTGGGGGCTGAGATATGAGGGCCTGTGTCAGAGATGTGTAGCTCAGCTGCGGTTCTGACACAGAGCTGCGAGCAGTTGCATCAGGCTGCATTGGTTCTGCTGAAGACCATAGCTGGGCCGGCAGGCCACTTTTAGTCCCACTATCAAGGGTCCAGGACTGGAGAGGCACCACCTGGACGGTTAGGACTCCCAGCAGGTAAAATACAGGTGCAGGGTTCAAGATTGTTGGAGCCTTTTCTGTCCCTATGGCTCTGATAAGGAGGCCAGCCAAATAGCTCTTGGAGTGGTCCTGGTTTCAAGATGCAAATCCAGTCCTTCTCACGGAGGCTACAGGGCAGCACAGCAGTCCTGAAGTTCAGAAGTGTACTGAAGAGATGGGTCTGAGGATCCAATATTTACCCCTGGTGCCCACTTTGAAATGGGAGAAGCTTCTAGAGTCCTCCCCTACAGAGGAGTGTGGAATTGCCTGTCTCTGCACCCTGGTCCCAGTTTGTCTAGAGGTATAAAAGACTAGTGTGAAACCCTTGGTGTGTGCTGAGTGGTAGGTGACAGCTTCGCTCACTAGCAAGTCAGAGATGGCCCACCCTGCCAACATGTATTCTCACTTTTTCTTACTGTCTGGGAGTAATACACAAAGGCCAAATGCCAGCTACACCTAGTCATATGACCCAGGATATAGGCTGCAGACACCAAATGGTTGGGACAAAAAATGCCAGCTTTCTAAAAGTGGCATTTTCAGAACTGGGTCTTAAAATTCAACTTTACGATTAAAGAGGGTTTTAAATTGCAATTCTTTAGAGATCAAACTTGACAATACTATCTGCTCTCAACTGAAAGTTATCACTTATTAAATGTAATAAAGTAATCCAATGTTATCCTATGAGAGAGGCAAACCTTGCAGTATTGAGAAACAAATTTAGTTTTTCACTACCAGGGCATGTAAAAGTTAAAAGTATGTGTCCAACATTTTAAGTGCACTGCACCCTCCCGGCCATATGGGTTACTTAGGGCCTGCCCTAGGGGCGGCTTATATTTATTAAAAAGGAAGATTTAGGCCTGGAAAAGGTTAATTTTGCCCCGTGTAAATGGCACTTTAAAACCACGCACACAAGCTCTAAAGGCAGGCCTTAGATAGGTTTAAAGGGACTATTTACATGGGTGGTACAGTCAGTGTTGCAGGCCCACTAGTATTTAATTTACAGGTCCTGGGTACATATCGTATTATGTTACTAGGGGCTGACAAGCAAACTGAATGTGCCAATTTGGTGTAAGTCAATTTCACTATGTTTAAAGTAGAGGGCACAAGCACTTTATCAGTGGTTGGCAGTGGTAAAGTGTGCAGAGTCCTAAGGCCAACAAAAACGAACTCAGCAAGAAGAGGATGCATAAGGGAAAAGGTTTTGGGGACACCACCCGAATGCTCACAGGTCTAACAGCTAGAAATGAATAATTACTTAATGGCGGTAAACTGGCTCCACCACGGCAGAAACTTGATCAGTTCATTCATGGCTGTCCACAAACATCTCCCCACATGAGTTCTGAGCAAGATGCAAGCCCTGGATTGTAGCATGTTTGATGCCACAATTTACTATTTTTTTGCTTTTGCTAGTTTCAGGAGACATAAGCTGTCAAAACCTGTTTAGGGGGCCACGGGGCAAGTAGAGGTTACAGGGCCACAACCCTGGGAGGTTGTGGTCCTTTAACACTGATGTCCTGAGACTTGTTCTACCATGACACTACAAACTGGGACCCGAGTAAATCATCTCCACAATTAAATCCGAAGGATAGCGAGGGTGAGTGATGAAAGTCTCCTCAGAGAGGTGGTGTGGTCGTAGAGGCTGAGAACTCAGATACTGAAATAGCAGACAGTGCTTTTCATCTTAAAAAGAGAAGTAACTTAATCACACACCAAAACAGTAATACTATAAACATGAAATATTAATCAGATACACAATTCTAAGAAGACTGCTGCGAGCTTCTAAACACAGAGAAACAATCAGAAATCCTGCAAATCTGGGAGGGGAACATGCTCGGTGTAATATGTTGCAAGCAGCTTTCCTGGTTCTGTGACCCGTAGTCCAGGCTTCTATGCCTCACTAAAACTACTCAGTCACTGAGTTAAATAACACACTGAAGTTTTAGCAAAGAGTGACTCAGTCAATGTTCAAGTTCATACTGCTCAACCTAGCTGGTGGATCAAGCACTTGGAACATATAAGTTCAGAGCTTGCAACTCCAGATAGTGCAGGTTGCCAACTCCACCTCCTCTGCCTCCAGGCTTTGGAGCTTCAGTGTGATGGCTCCGGCCTGATCAAGGCTGGTCCAACAGTACCACAAGGGCACTCTGTAGGAGGCTGGCCTGGCTTGTAGTGGGTACCAGAGGTACTTACACCTTGTGCCAGGTCCAGTTATCCCTTATTAGTGCAGAAGAGGTGTTTCTAGCAGCTTAGGCTGATAGAAGGTAGCTATGGCAAAGCAGCTTAGGCTGAACTAGGAGACATGCAAAGCTCCTACTATACCACTGGCGTCATATGCACAATATCATAAGAAAACACAATACACAGAAGTACTAAAAATAAAGGTACTTTATTTTTATGACAATATGCCAAAAGTATATCAGTGAGTACCCTCAGTATGAGGATAAGTTATATACACAAGATATATGTACACAAACCAAAATTATGCAGATAATAGCAAAAGGAAGTAATGCAAGCAATGTAAAGTTACAGTAGATTGCAATGGGAGCACATAGGTAGAAGGACAACACAAACCATATACTCCAAAAGTGGAATGCGAACCACAAATGGACCCCAAACCTATGTGAGCTTGTAGAGGGTCGCTGGGACTGTAAGAAAACAGTGAGGGTTAGAAAAATAGACCAACCCAAAACCCTGAAAGGTAGGTGTAAAGTGCACCTACTACCCCCAGAGAGCACAGAAGTCGTGATAGGGAGATTCTGCAGGAAGAACAAACACCAGCAATGCAACAACAGTGGATTTCCAGACCTGAGTACCTGTAAGACAAGGGGACCAAGTCCAATAGTCGCGACAGTGTCGAGAGTGGGCAGGAGCCCAGGAAATGCCAGCTGAGGGTGCAAGGAAGCTGCCACCTGTTGAAAGAAGCTTGGAGTTCTGCAAGAAAGAAGAGGACTAGGAACTTCCCCTTTGGAGGATAGATGTCCCACGTCGTGAAGAAGCTTGTAGAGGTGTTCCCACGCAGAAAGACCGCAAACAATCTTTGATAGCTGCAAGGGTTGCGGTTAGGGTTTTTGGATACTGCTGTAGCCCAGGAGGGACCAGGATGTCGCCACTTGGATGAGGAGATAGAAGGGGTGCCCAGCAAGTCAGGAAGTCCTCACAGAAGCAGGCAGCACCCGCAGAAGTATCTGAACAGGTACTTGGAAGAAGAGTGAACTGGAGTCCACGCGAAGTCACAAAAGGGAGTCCCACGATGCCAGAGGACAACTCAGAAGGTTGTGCACTGCAGGTTAGAGTGTTGGGGACCCAGGCTTGGCTGAGCATGAAGGAAATCCTGGAAGAGTGCACAGGAGCCGGAGCAGCTGCAAATCACGTGGTACCCAGCAATGCAGTCTAGCGTGGGGAGGCAAGGACTTACCTCCACCAAACTTGGACTGAAGAGTCACTGGACTGTGGGAGTCAGTTGGACAGAGTTGCTGATTTCCCGGGACCACGCTCGACGTGCTGAGAGGGGACCCAGAGGACCAGTGATGCAGTCTTTTGGTGCCTGCGGTTGCAGGGGGAAGATTCCGTCGACCCACAGGAGATTTCTTCAGAGCTCCTGGTGCAGAGAGGAGGCAGGCTACCCCCAGAGCATGCAACACCTGGAAATAGTTGAGAAAGCCGGCAGGATGAAGCAATACAAGGTTGCTAGTAGTCATCTTGCTACTTTGTTGCGGTTTTGCAGGCGTCCTGAGCAGTCAGCGGTCGATCCTTTGGCAGAAGGTGAAGAGGGAGATGCAGAGGAACTCTGATGAGCTCTTACATTCGTTATCTAAAGAATTCCCCAAAGCAGAGACCCTAAATAGCCAGAAAAGGAGGTTTGGCTACCAAGGAAGGAGGATTGGCTACCAAGATAGGTAAGAGCCTATCAGAAGGAGCCTCTGACGTCACCTGCTGGCACTGGCCACTCAGAGCAGTCCAGTGTGGCACAAACACCTCTGTTTCCAAGATGGCAGAGGTCTGGGACACACTGGAGGAGCTCTGGGCACCTCCCCTGGGAGGTGCAGGTCAGGGGAGTTGTCACTCCCCTTTCCTTTGTCCAGTTTCACGCCAGAGCAGGGCTGGGGGATCCCTGAACCGGTGTAGACTGGCTTATGCAGAGATGGGCACCATCTGAGCCATAAAAGCATTTCCAAAGGCTACTCCTCCCCAGCCCTCACACCTATTTCCAAAGGGAGAGGGTGTTACATCCTCTCTCAGAGGAAGTCCTTTGTTCTGCCTTCCTGGGCCAGGGCTGCCTGGACCCCAGGAGGGCAGAAACCTGTCTGAGGGGTTGGCAGCAGCAGCAGCTGCAGTGGAGACCCCGGAAAGGCAGTTTGGCAGTACCCGGGTTCTGTGCTAGAGACCCGGGGGATCATGGAATTGTCTCCCCAATGGGGTGACAATTCCATGATCTTAGACATGTTACATGGCCATGTTCGGAGTTACCGTTGTGACGCTGTACATAGTTAGTGACCTATGTACAGTGCACGCGTGTAATGGTGTCCCCGCACTCACAAAGTCCGGGGAATTTGCCCTGAACGATGTGGGGGCACCTTGGCTAGTGCCAGGGTGCCCACACACTAAGTAACTTTGCACCCAACCTTCACTAGGTGAAGGTTAGACATATAGGTGACTTATAAGTTACTTAAGTGCAGTGGTAAATGGCTGTGAAATAACGTGGACGTTATTTCACTCAGGCTGCAGTGGCAGGCCTGTGTAAGAATTGTCAGAGCTCCCTATGGGTGGCAAAAGAAATGCTGCAGCCCATAGGGATCTCCTGGAACCCCAATACCCTGGGTACCTCAGTACCATATACTAGGGAATTATATGGGTGTAGCAGTATGCCAATGTGAATTGGTAAATTTAGTCACTAGCCTGTTAGTGACAAATTTTAAAGTAAAGAGAGAGCATAACCACTGAGGTTCTGATTAGCAGAGCCTCAGTGAGACAGTTAGGCATCACACAGGGAACACTTACATATAGGGCACAAACTTATGAGCACTGGGGTCCTGGCTAGCAGGGTCCCAGTGACACATAACAAACATACTGACAACATAGGGTTTTCACTATGAGCACTGGGCCCTGGCTAGAAGGATCCCAGTGAGACAGTGAAAACACCCTGACATACACTCACAAACAGGCCAAAAGTGGGGGTAACAAGGCTAGAAAGAGGCTACTTTCTCACACACTCTCTGGTAGCATCTGGCAGATGACGGGCACATTACAGTCACACTGGCTGACACTTACTAGACTTAAAGAATGACATGGCTCACTTGGCCTGTGTAGAAATCCATGGGGAGGCTGGGAGACCCTCTCCAGATGTGGGTCAGCACCAGTTACACTTACCACTTCTGTCAACTTCTTCTGGACTGCTCCACACTCCGAGCGCAGTAGCGTGTCAAGCTTGTAGTTCGCCATCTGGACTCACAGCAAATCTCACCTTCCCTGAATCTCTTTGGAAGTGCAGCTGATTCCCACATCTAAACAGAGAAAGCTAGGGAAAGCAGCGAAGGGGAGTGGAGAAACAGACGCTCTTGCGATTGGAGATTAACAATGCTTTGGCCTGGATTGGATAGGTGTCTATGTCCAAAGGATAAGCTAGCAGCCTAAGGGAAAGATGTGAAATTTGAGTGTTCAGGATAGACGTTGATGGTAGCCAAGAGTTAGCATCAAGGTAAGGGGGTACATGAAAGTATAAGAAACATGAGTGTATTCCACTTACCTGCTCAGCAATGAACGTTCTTGCGATTAACCCAAATGTCGACCAGGATAATAGCGCTGATCTCCAGTAGGCCACAAAGCAGGTTCCAGCACATTAATTTCAAACAGAACATACTGACACAAGGAACAAACAGGAGATACTAGGTAAATCACAAGGGGAACTGGAAGGAAGAACCAAACAAACGTGAGGACACTAAGCTGAGTACACAAACTATCGAGAGCGGAAAGACAATGCAACCATGAGATGCTACCAGGCACAGAGCTGAGCCTCTAGGGTAGCATCTACAAGAATCTGACGCATCTGCATCAATGCGTCAGATTTCTTGCGCTTCCCTGAGATCCCCTAACAACGCAATTGATGCTCTGTATATACAATACTGAGCTTCATGGCACATGTTTTCACAGATACATCAGAAATTCTGATGCATCTGTTGGCGCTAAACTCACGCATTGCTTGAGTAGCGTCGTAAAAAATGATGCTACTCCAGCAATGTGAGGAGGCTCCCAATGGGAAAAGCCCTGCATCAATTTTATACCTGCTCTGAGCAGGCGGTAAAATTCTGATGCAGTGAAGTCACAGAATAACACAGTGAAATGTTATAAATTTCACTGCGTCAGTTCTTCATGGCTTTCTGCCTGAGGAAGGTTACCCTGCATAAATTATACCTGCTGCAGGTATATTCTGACACAGGGCTTTACAAACTGATCCATTGGGCCCAATGCATCGGTTTGTAAATCTGGAGCAGTGCAATACACTGCTAATGCCACCCCTAGGTGAAAAAAAAATGTTGCAGCAGCGGCGCAAAAGGCTTGTAAATGAGGGCCCTAGTGTGTTGAATATGCTCTCCAACCGTTGCCCCAGAAGCGGCCAGTGGTGGCTGGTGACCTTTAAAAGTGGTGGGACGTAATCCTTGGCTCCAATTCCAATGGACTACTTTTCGAAGGGTTCTCTCACACTTTCTTGCACTAAGGGCCTCATTTACAAAGATGTGGCGTAGGGCAGTGCCGCAAGTCTTTTTGCTGTGCTGCCCTAACCCAAATCAAAAGTGCAGGAATGCACCGTATCTATGGGATACTGTGCATTCCTGTCCTTTCAGCCAGCGTTGGTGCACTGTTTGGTGCCTAGCGTCACTGCAGGCACTCTTGCACCATGGTGAAACGGTGCCTGAGTTGTTGGCAGAATTGTTTTTGTGCAGGAACGGACACATTCCTGCACAAAAATAATCCATGGAGGCATTTTCCTCGTTCTATGTAGGCAGCACACATGGAAAGAGGAAAAAATTAGGAGAAATGAAAAAATGTATCCGTGTTATGCCTCACCTCGGGAGGCGTGAGGTTTTGGCAGTGCCCCAGGATCACGTGACTTTGTAAATCTGGGGCAGCGTCAAAATCCATTGGTGTTGCATAGGAACACTAACTGCAGTGCCCATGGAGCTCCTCCTTGACGCAGAGTAATGTAACCCAGTGCTTTGCGCTGCCTTGCCTTACTCCGTATCTACGAGGCCACACAGAGCCACGCGGGGAGGCTTTGCATCGCCTCTTAGATATGATTGAGAGGCCGGTGCCACAGAAGCATCTAAAAAAGTGATGCTCCTGCAACGCAGGCCTCTTGTAAATAACCCCTTTAGTTTACTGTCTCACTTTGACTCAGACTCAATAATGCATGCAGTCTCACTCATTCTATTCTGACCCAGTCTGTCTCTGTCTCACTCAGTCCCACTCATTCTCACTCATTCTGAATTACTCAGTCTTACTGTGACTCACACAGTTTCATACAAAGTAACACTCAGTTACATTCACTGTCATTCTCCCTCACTCACTCACACTGATTCTCACACATACTAGTCCTTACTGTCACTCATTTTCACTCACTCTCACTCACTCCTTTACAGACTCTTTCTCAATTTAACTCACACACATAGTCACACAGTGTAGGAAGTTGGCTCTGTATGCACTATTTCAAAGTAAAGAATAGTATGCACAGAGTCCAAGGGTTCCCCTTAGAGGTAAGATAGTGGCAAAAAGAGATAATACTAATGCTCTATTTTGTGGTAGTGTGGTCGAGCAGTAGGCTTATCAAAGGAGTAGTGTTAAGCATTTGTTGTACATACACACAGGCAATAAATGAGGAACACACACACAGAGACAAATCCAGCCAATAGGTTTTGTTATAGAAAAATATATTTTCTTAGTTTATTTTAAGAACCACAGGTTCAAATTCTACATGGAATATCTCATTTGAAAGGTATTGCAGGTAAGTACTTTAGGAACTTTGAATCATTACATTAGCATGTATACTTTTCACATAAAACACAATAAGCTGTTTTAAAAGTGGACACTGCAATTTTCACAGTTCCTGGGGAGGTAAGCTTTTGTTAGTTTTTGTCAGGTAAGTAAATCACTTACAAGTCTCAGGTTTGGGTCCAAGGTAGCCCACCGTTGGGGGTTCAGAGCAACCCCAAAGTTACCACACCAGCAGCTCAGGGCCGGTCAGGTGCAGAGGTCAAAGAGGTGCCCAAAACGCATAGGCTTCAATGGAGAGAAGGGGGTGCCCCGGTTCCGGTCTGCCAGCAGGTAAGTACCCGCGTCTTCGGAGGGCAGACCAGGGGGGTTTTGTAGGGCACCGGGGGGGACACAAGTCAGCACAAAAAGTACACCCTCAGCAGCGCGGGGGCGGCCGGGTGCAGTGTGTAAACAAGCGTCGGGTTCTCTGTAGGTTTCAATGAGAGACCAAGGGATCTCTTCAGCGGTGCAGGCAGGCAAGGGGGGGGCTCCTCGGGGTAGCCACCACCTGGGCAAGGGAGAGGGCCTCCTGGGGGTCACTCCTGCACAGAAGTTCCGTCCCTTCAGGTGCTGGGGGCTGCGGGTGCAGGGTATTTTCCAGCCGTCAGGACTTTAGGTTCAGGCAGTCGCGGTCCGGGGTAGCCTCGGGATTCCCTCTGCAGGCGTCGCTGTGGGGGCTCAGGGGGGACAACTTTGGTTACTCACGGTCTCGGAGTCGCCGGAGGGTCCTCCCTGAGGTGTTGGTTCTCCACCAGTCGAGTCGGGGTAGCCGGGTGCAGTGTTGCAAGTCTCACGCTTCTTGCGGGGATTTGCAGGGGTCTTTAAATCTGCTCCTTGAAACAAAGTTGCAGTTCTTTTGGAGCAGTGCCGCTGTCCTCAGGAGTTTCTTGGTCTCTTGGAAGCAGGGCAGTCCTCTGAGGATTCAGAGGTCGCTGGTCCTGGAGAAAGCGTCGCTGGAGCAGGGTTCTTTAGAAGGTAGGAGACAGGCCAGTAGGACTGGGGCCAAAGCAGTTGGTGTCTTCTTTCTTCTTCTGCAGGGGTTTTCAGCTCAGCAGTCTTCTTCTTCGGTAAGTTGCAGGAATCTAAATTCTTAGGTTCAGGGGAGCCCTTAAATACTAAATTTAAGGGCGTGTTTAGGTCTGGGGGGTTAGTAGCCAATGGCTACTAGCCCTGAGGGTGGGTACACCCTCTTTGTGCCTCCTCCCAAGGGGAGGGGGTCACATCCCTAATCCTATTGGGGGAATCCTCCATCTGCAAGATGGAGGATTTCTAAAAGTTAGAGTCACTTCAGCTCAGGACACCTTAGGGGCTGTCCTGACTGGCCAGTGACTCCTCCTTGTTATTCTCATTATTTTCTCCGGCCTTGCCGCCAAAAGTGGGGGCCGTGGCCGGAGGGGGCGGGTAACTCCACTAGCTGGAGTGTCCTGCGGTGCTGGCACAAAGGGGTGAGCCTTTGAGGCTTACCGCCAGGTGTGACAGCTCCTGTCTGGGGGAGGTGTTAGCATCTCCACCCAGTGCAGGCTTTGTTACTGGCCTCAGAGTGACAAAGGCACTCTCCCCATGGGGCCAGCAACATGTCTCGGTTGTGGCAGGCTGCTGGAACCAGTCAGCCTACACAGATAGTCGGTTAAGGTTTCAGGGGGCACCTCTAAGGTGCCCTCTGGGGTGTATTTTACAATAAAATGTACACTGGCATCAGTGTGCATTTATTGTGCTGAGAAGTTTGATACCAAACTTCCCAGTTTTCAGTGTAGCCATTATGGTGCTGTAGAGTTCGTGTAAAACAGACTCCCAGCCCATATACTCTTATGGCTACCCTGCACTTACAATGTCTAAGGTATTGCTTAGGCACTGTAGGGGCACAGTGCTCATGCACTGGTGCCCTCACCTATGGTATAGTGCACCCTGCCTTAGGGCTGTAAGGCCTACTAGAGGGGTGACTTATCTATACCTGCATAGGCAGTGAGAGGCTGGCATGGCACCCTGAGGGGAGTGCCATGTCGACTTACTCGTTTTGTTCTCACCAGCACACACAAGCTGGCAAGCAGTGTGTCTGTGCTGAGTGAGGGGTCTCCAGGGTGGCATAAGTCATGCTGCAGCCCTTAGAGACCTTCCTTGGCATCAGGGCCCTTGGTACCAGGGGTACCACTTACAAGGGACTTATCTGGATGCCAGGGTGTGCCAATTGTGGATACAAAAGTACAGGTTAGGGAAAGAACACTGGTGCTGGGGCCAGGTTAGCAGGCCTCAGCACACTTCCAATTCAAAACATAGCATCAGCAAAGGCAAAAAGTCAGGGGGTAACCATGCCAAGGAGGCATTTCCTTACACACAGACACAAAGGAAACCCAATCTAAATGCCTTAGAGAATATAAAATCCTCATCCTTCAAGCAAAGACTACCTTCTTCACTTTCAAAACTCTCTCAGCGAAAAAGAAACCAAAAGAGATCCTTAACAGGTTTATTGATAAAATAAAAATCATTAAAGACAGTATTCCGAAATGCCCTCACGTAAGCAATCTGACGACTACAGATAGGAATCCTAACACTCTCTCCTCATTTCCCTTCATTAGCAAGGATTGTCTCAAGGAGCTGCTGTTTAAAGTAGAATCAGGCTCCCCCAACGGTGTAGGCTCTCCCATAATCCTGAAAACAGAGTTCTCAACCATTCTATCAGTTCGGGGTCAGTCCCATGCATTTTTGGTTGACGTTGCATTTGTAAAGAAGCAGTTGTGGTACTCCTTCAGCAGAAAATTGGGTAAGACCCTCTAATCGTGAAAACTGACCGTCCCATATCTCTGTTGCCATTTCTGGCCAAGATATTAGAGGCGCACGTAACAAAAAGCTTATGCTCCTTCTTAGAGAAAACTGCACATTTAGGCCCTTGCCAGGCAGGCTTTGCCCAGCTCCATCCACTGAAACAGTCAACCTTTCAGTGGCAGACGAGCTCCGTGAAGAACGCGACCAAGTTACCACCTTGGCCTCGGTCCTTTTAGATCTCTCCGCTGCCTTTGACACGTTGATCACAAGCTTTTAATGGACATTGTCAAGGCCGCAGGACTGCGGGGCTCGGCAGTGGATTGCGTCTCTTCCTTTTTAGCCAACCAGACCCAATCAGTCCGTTTATCACCGTAGAGGTCTTCTGAGGTCCAGCTGGACTGTGGAGTCCCTCAGGGATCCTCTCTGTTGCCACAATTGTTCAACTTACGTATTCTTCCTCTCATTCCTTCTCTCAACGAAAGGAAGTGCGTGATCTACAACTACCAGACGAGAGGCATTCAAAATCAACAACTCCCAAGAGTCAAAAGATCTCTTTCAATTCACCATGTTATCCATCCGCAACTGGATGAGTAGCAATCACCTTAAACTGAACTTAGACAAAACTGAAATTGTAATCACCAAAAGTAAGGTTGATTATTTGTCTGCATCTTTCTGGCCCTCTGAGATGGGATCTCCTCCGGTCCCCAAGAAGCCTGTGAAGAGCCTCGGTGTGATCATCGACGAAAACCTTTCAATAAAACCTCAAACTGGAGCAGAAGTCGCCAGTTTCTTCTCTATGCTCTGACGTATCGGGAAGATAGCTGCATTTCTAGCGCCAGAGGCCCTCATTCAGGTTGTCATTGCTCTGGTGATTTCTAGGATAGACTACTCCACTCCTTCTATGTTGGCATTCCCAAATGCCCATGAAGAAGCTACAATTTGTCCGAAATCAGGCGGCCCAACTGATGTATAAACTCCCTAATTGGTGCCACATTACTCCCCTGATGAAAAAACCTCACTGGTTACCGGTGACCCAAAGAACAATTTTCACTACAGGCTGCATCATTCATAAAGCTCTCGGCAGCAAATGTCCAGCTTTTATTTCCTCACAAATTCAGAAATACACTCCCACCGCGCGCTGCGCTCTTCTCATTCGAACTATTTGTCGGTCCCCAAATTTAACAAGAAGGAGATTGGCGGAGACAGATTTTCAGTTCTCCCCCCTGACTTGTGAAATTCCTTCACCCCGGAAATTAGACCTGCTGCCTGTTATCAAAAGTTCGGGAAATTGCTGAACCTGGTTATTCACTCAAGTATATAACTAAATTTCTAGTTTCACCACCATCCGCACCGCTACATCCTCAGTGCCATGAAAAGCGAATGGTGCACAAGCGCTTTAGAAAGCACTCTCACAGAACATGCTCTCAGTGCTGGAATTCCACCTGCTCTGAACAGTATCTCTGATGCCCGGAGCGGGCGCCTTCATGCACCTGTGTCAGCATCAAACTATGTCACTTGCTGCCTCCGTTTCTTGCTGGACCCGAAGCGGGCCTGCATCTTATTTTTATTAAACCAAGAGCGAATAATTATTCGCTCCTAATACAGTACAAATGGAACACAAAACAAAGAGGTTGTAGTGTATCTATCGGGCCCATAAAGGACAGCGGCCACAGGTCCAGGGACACCCATCCATCAAACTACTCCATCCACTTAATCCTCCATCCTTTCACTTATCCATCCATTTCATCCATACATTCATCCATCTATCCTTTCAATCATCCACACATCTTTTCGCTCATCCATTCACCCTTTTGCTCCATCTGGTCCTCCTTGCACTCTATCCATCCATCATTCTCCCTTTGGCTCATCCATCTATCCACCCTTTCATTCGGCCATCCATCCTTTCACCTATCCATCCACCTTTCAAGACCAACCGTGCATCCATCCATCCATCCTTCCATCCATCCGTCCATCCATCCCTCCATCCCTCCATCCATCCATCCACCCACTCATACATCGCTCCATTTACCCTTTCATTCAGCCATCCATCCTTTCACTCACTTATTCATCTATCCTTCTATTCATCCATCCTTCAATTCACTCTTTCATTCATCCATCCATCCTTTCATCCATACATCCACATAACCTGCGTTTTACTCATCCATCTATTGTTTTAGTCATCCATCTTAAATACATCCTTTCACTCATCCATCTTTTTGCTCATCCATCCATATTTTCACTCGATCCACTCATCCATCCTTTTACACTTTCACTCATCCATCCGTTTACTCACTCTTCCATCCATCCATCCATCCTTTCTCCCATCATCCATCCATCCACCCATCCTTTTTACTCCTCCATGCATTCACCCTTTTACCTCTCCATTATCCATCCATGCATCCATTCTCCCTTTCACTCTTCCATTCTTCCATTCATCCTTTCACTCATTCATCCATACATCGATCCATCCACCATCTCAGTCATACATCCATCCCCATCCTTCCTTTCACTCACTCACCCTCCTAAGTTCATTATGAACCTTTGTCTGCTGAGCTGCAGACAGAAGAGGCCCAGCAAGAACCACCTCCTGTAGCTGCTAAAGCAGGGATGGGGGGTGGGAGGGGGTTGGGTATGATGATGCCCCTGATGCAGAAGCTTATCTGCACACTTATCTCTTAGTCCACTAGTGCAATTGTTGTCCAGAGCTGGTTCCTTCCTTCTCTGGGGTATCTACAGGGTGGGGATAAGGAGCACCCTGTCATTCTCAGCTCCATTAGGATGTTTTCAAAGAGAAACTAAATGCAGTACTGTGAGAAAGTAGCCTCTTTCTAGCCTTGTTACCCCCACTTTTGGCCTGTTTGTGAGTGTATGTCAGGGTGTTTTCACTGTCTCACTGGGATCCTGCTAGCCAGGGCCCAGTGCTCATAGTGAAAACCCCATGTTTTCAGTATGTTTGTTATGTGTCACTGGGACCCTGCTAGTCAGGACCCCAGTGCTCATAAGTTTGTGGCCTATATGTATGTGTTCCCTGTGTGGTGCCTAACTGTCTCACTGAGGCTCTGCTAACCAGAACCTCAGTGGTTATGCTCTCTTATTTCTTTCCAAATTGTCACTAACAGGCTAGTGACCATTTTTACCAATTTACATTGGCTTACTGGAACACCCTTATAATTCCCTAGTATATGGTACTGAGGTACCCAGGGTATTGGGGTTCCAGGAGATCCCTATGGGCTGCAGCATTTCTTTTGCCACCCATAGGGAGCTCTGACAATTCTTACACAGGCCTGCCACTGCAGCCTGAGTGAAATAACGTCCACGTTATTTCACAGCCATTTTACACTGCACTTAAGTAACTTATAAGTCACCTATATGTCTAACCTTTACCTGGTAAAGGTTAGGTGCAACGTTACTTAGTGTGAGGGCACCCTGGCAGTAGCCAAGGTGCCCCCACATTGTTCAGAGCCAATTCCCTGAACTTTGTGAGTGCGGGGACACCATTACACGCGTGCACTACATATAGGTCACTACCTATATGTAGCTTCACAATGGTAACTCCGAATACGGCCATGTAACATGTCTATGATCATGGAATTGCCCCCTCTATGCCATCCTGGCATAGTTGGCACAATCCCATGATCCCAGTGGTCTGTAGCACAGACCCTGGTACTGCCAAACTGCCCTTCCTGGGGTTTCACTGCAGCTGCTGCTGCTGCCAACCCCTCAGACAGGCATCTGCCCTCCTTGGGTCCAGCCAGGCCTGGCCCAGGATGGCAGAACAAAGGACTTCCTCTGAGAGAGGGTGTTACACCCTCTCCCTTTGGAAAATGGTGTGAAGGCAGGGGAGGAGTAGCCTCCCCCAGCCTCTGGAAATGCTTTGTTGGGCACAGATGTGCCCAATTCTGCATAAGCCAGTCTACATCGGTTCAGGGGACCCCTTAGCCCTGCTCTGGCGCGAAACTGGACAAAGGAAAGGGGAGTGACCACTCCCCTGACCTGCACCTCCCCTGGGAGGTGTCCAGAGCTCCTCCAGTGTGCTCCAGACCTCTGCCATCTTGGAAACAGAGGTGCTGCTGGCACACTGGACTGCTCTGAGTGGCCAGTGCCACCAGGTGACGTCAGAGACTCCTTGTGATAGGCTCCTTCAGGTGTTGCTAGCCTATCCTCTCTCCTAGGTAGCCAAACCCTCTTTTCTGGCTATTTAGGGTCTCTGTCTCTGGGGAAACTTTAGATAACGAATGCATGAGCTCAGCCGAGTTCCTCTGCATCTCTCTCTTCACCTTCTGATAAGGAATCGACTGCTGACCGCGCTGGAAGCCTGCAAACCTGCAACATAGTAGCAAAGACGACTACTGCAACTCTGTAACGCTGATCCTGCCGCCTTCTCGACTGTTTTCCTGCTTGTGCATGCTGGGGGGGTAGTCTGCCTCCTCTCTGCACCAGAAGCTCCGAAGAAATCTCCCGTGGGTCGACGGAATCTTCCCCCTGCAACCGCAGGCACCAAAAAGCTGCATTACCGGTCCCTTGGGTCTCCTCTCAGCATGACGAGCGAGGTCCCTCGAATCCAGCAACTCTGTCCAAGTGACCCCCACAGTCCAGTGACTCTTCCGTCCAAGTTTGGTGGAGGTAAGTCCTTGCCTCACCTCGCTGGGCTGCATTGCTGGGAACCGCGACTTTGCAGCTACTCCGGCCCCTGTGCACTTCCGGCGGAAATCCTTCATGCACAGCCAAGCCTGGATCCACGGCACTCTAACCTGCATTGCACGACTTTCTAAGTTGGTCTCCGGCGACGTGGGACTCCCTTGTGCAACTTCGGCGAGCACCATTTCACGCATCCTTGTAGTGCCTGTTTCTGGCACTTCTCCGGGTGCTACCTGCTTCAGAGAGGGCTCCTTGTCTTGCTCGACGTCCCCTCTCTCTGCTGGTCCAATTTGCGACCTCCTGGTCCCTCCTGGGCCTCAGCAGCGTCCAAAAACGCTAACCGCATGATTTGCAGCTAGCAAGGCTTGTTGGCATTCTTTCGGCGGGAAAATACTTCTGCACGACTCTCCACGGCGAGAGGGATCCGTCCACCAAAGGGGAAGTCTCTAGCCCTTTTTGTTCTTGCAGAAACCTCAGCTTCTTCTGTCCAGTAGAAGCTTCTTTGCACCCGCAGCTGGCATTTCCTGGGCATCTGCCCATCTCCGACTTGCTTGTGACTTTTGGACTTGGTCCCCTTGTTCCACAGGTACCCTAGATTGGAAATCCACAGTTGTTGCATTGCTGGTTTGTGTCTTTCCTGCATTATTCCTCTAACACAACTTCTTTGTCCTTAGGGGAACTTTAGTGCACTTTGCACTCACTTTTCAGGGTCTTGGGGAGGGTTATTTTTCTAACTCTCACTATTTTCTAATAGTCCCAGCGACCCTCTACAAGGTCACATAGGTTTTGGGGTCCATTCGTGGTTCGCATTCCACTTTTGGAGTATATGGTTTGTGTTGCCCCTATCCCTATGTTTCCCCATTGCATCCTATTGTAACTATACATTGTTTGCACTGTTTTCTAAGACTATACTGCATATTTTTGCTATTGTGTATATATATCTTGTGTATATTTCCTATCCTCTCACTGAGGGTACACTCTAAGATACTTTGGCATATTGTCATAAAAATAAAGTACCTTTATTTTTAGTATAACTGTGTATTGTGTTTTCTTATGATATTGTGCATATGACACTAAGTGGTACTGTAATAGCTTCACACATCTCCTAGTTCAACCTAAGCTGCTCTGCTAAGCTACCATTATCTATCAGCCTAAGCTGCTAGACACCCTATACACTAATAAGGGATAACTGGGCCTGGTGCAAGGTGCAAGTACCCCTTGGTACTCACTACAAGCCAGTCCAGCCTCCTACAAGTACTAAACACCTGACTGCCAGGAGAGCCGCCCTCTGCACTCCCCCTACACCCTGCCCCTCTCTGATGATCAACAAATTATTGCCACCCACTCCCTCCCCGTCCTCATCGCCTGGCCCACCTCAGCTATTGAAGTGAATGGAGCCTTTCCACCTCCTCCCAGGGCCACCGTCTTTGCGCCCCAAAGTCAACTGGATCAATTGCATTGCAAATAAGCCCTCCCTCTCCGATTATGTCACTGCTGTAGCTTGTGCCTGCAGGGCCAAGAAATCCTCGCCCGGGTGGCACTTGCGCAGTCGGACATCTGCAAAGTTCACTAGAGTCCACCCAGGAGATTCAGCACTGTCTCCGAGCAGTGATTTATTTTCGGCTGCTCTGTGTTTATTTCCCTGTTCTTGCCTCTCCCCAAAGGGTGGCAGGGCAGCACCCCTTCTGCCGATGAACACCAGTCGCTCCTGGAAGCGACCCTTACTCCAGGGAGTCCAGCCCCACAGTGGCTACTGATGTAGATGTCGTCACTCGCCGACTTCCAGATTTGCCAGTCTTGGCCCTGTGACATCATGCCTATTCTTGCCCATCAGTTTAAGTGACAAAATCATGACGGAGCTGAGGTTCTCCTCCTCGGCCAGTCTCTTCAAGCGGGGTCAGGCGCTCCCCCCACTCTCTGGCAGACCCACAATCAGTGCCCAAAAATAGGAGCCACAGCTCGCGTCAGGAGGCCCCTGCAGCTTGCACCAGTCATTGACCGCCATGCTGCCAGCGACAGTAACAACACAGCTACTAACCATCGCACTTCTATGAGTGTGGCGATTTGGATTATTTAATGTCCCCAAAGCTATACCAATGGCTTGAGTGTCAGGAAATAGTCCTATTTATGTTTACTGAATAATAATTAACTGTTCTTGTGATCATCACGAAATTAGCCAGACAGCGCCACCTTGTGGAGACTGTCACAAGCGCCGGTGTTGACAATTAAGTGCTGGTGCTGAGCACCGGAAACCACCAGCTCAAATTGAGCACTGCCCACAACTCTCCAGCAAAATGTGCAGACTTCAGGTGATGTCCTTCTGGGAGACTGATTATCAAAGATACCAGCCCCTTGATCTCAGCAGTTCTTTAAATACTAAACTTCGGTCAGTGAAAAACTTGGAACGGGAGCCATGTTTTCCTGACAGGGGACGTTGATCCTGCTGTCAGCGGCCACGAGTTAGGAGTAATTTCTTTTCATGGTACGCTTTAACTTCTGCAATGAACACACCATCTTTGTCAATGCAAGTGGCTTCTCAGCAGGTAATGGCAAAGAAAACTGCAACTGAAGTACCCAAAACATGATCACAATGAAGTGTGCAGACTCCGCGCCTGGCTGTTACCAGCCCTAGGGATTAGCACCAGGGGTGGTGAGAGAAAGAGATCAGGCCCTTTTAAAAGGTTCACTGTCCTTCACAACAGAACCTGCTGACTCAACTCCATTTCTCCACTATCAACCCAAATGGCAGTGTTCAGGAAGAGATAATCATCAAAGACTTGCTAACAGGTCATGACTGAGTAACAAAGGTAGTCCTGTCTCTATCCTCCCACACTTCACTGTCTGAAGGTACTCTCTCTAGCTCAGGAATGCAAGCACTAGGGGGGATCTGTACCTCAGTCTCTGTGTTATGATACTTCTTACTAGGGGTATCCAAACTAGATCCCACTGGCCTCTGCAGGCATACACACCCACACACAAAAGGGGGTCCTGCTACCAGTCATCAGTCACATAAGATAAATGGGGACACCACTGCAGGGTCCGATAACTACATCCAAGCAGAACTCCACACTGTGGAGCTTGTAGGCACCACACCCATCCCTGAACAGAGTAAAGGCCTGGTCAATGCCACCTATCATAAAAAGGCACACCGCCATCACTGCTTAATGTATGTGGCTCAGGACATGGACCGTGGTCCCATGGTGACTAGAGAGCCCCCTTGGTGCAGCCTCCAATCTTAACCAGCAAGTACAGAACTGAACGATTAAATCATGAAACTGTAAATTATACCAGGGCAGGTCCTGGTGCAAATCACAGTCATGCTGGACAGGGACTTGTTCATGTTCAAGTCCTACATGTTCCAGCAGAGCTTCGCCATGTGTTGATTTCTAGCAATGGGGCCTGTATCACTGCTGGAACATATATTTTTATGATTGAAAATGATCTCATGTATGTATTTTTAGAGAGTTTAACTAACAGTAAGTAATTCAGAGGCACATTCACTCACTTCTGGTCATGCTGTACGTCGCAACTGGCGCAGCTCCAAAATGAATGTATCAGTTAGGCACTACAGGCTGATAAGCTTCAAGGTGCTAGAATTGCCTTGAGACATCTTTTAAATGAAAGGTGCCTTACTGTTTTTATTTTTAAGTGACAGATTTATTGCTTTATGTAGGACACGTGGAGTTTAGGGAGAAGGAAAGTTGTTACCATTGTGGTTATCTGAACCAGGTATCTAAATTTACATTCTGTCAGGCAACTGGCAGCATCTGCTACATGTGTAAGAAGAGGGGCATTTCAGCAGGTTCCAGGGTACTAAGCAGTGCTAGAATTCATTGTGTCCTGGGGAGTCTGAGGAAAATGGCATATGGGCTCTTTAGACCCTCTTCATTTTGGTGGATGTCTTACATAGCCTAAACTCTGTTTCCTACAGTTTATAATACACAATGTACGGTGAAGCCTAGTTGTGAAATCTTGATCACTGGCTAAAAGTGGGCGTGATGGCTGATTTGTGTACATGGAACACATTTTTATTACATTAATTATTGGCAGAGCCACTGGCATTATGTGAGTGTGCAGCACTGGTGATTATCACATAGTCATAGATTTGCCACATTTGCCACATAATCCATCATGTGAGGCATAATCTGCAGATTTTAACAAAAACATTGTTTCCAGTTCAAACGGTTCAAACGGTAGTACAAGTGCAGTGACACACGTTTCCGTGCAGTGAAAGGCCTTTGCAAGGGTTGACTAGTTACATTTTTGTTGCTAATTGCTTTATTTTGGTGTTAAACTGGTACTAATGAGGTACAACCAATACCCCGACAATGTTAAAACATTTCAGAATGACAAATAAAAGAAGTAATACTATCACAAAATGTGCTGCATTATTCCACATAATTTGCCCTTTCTTGCTGTAAACCTTACTCAACCCTGCCGCATAATATGGCCCTCCCCTGCCACATAATTCCAGCAGCCATGATTCTTAATAGGGAACTAGGGAAGAACACAAAGGACTTCATACTAGCCTTTTGTGCCCCAGACAGACTGGGAGCAGGGCAGGGAGGCAGGCAATTCCAGACACCTCTGTTGGGGGAAGCTCCAGAACCGTTTCTCACTTCAGTGTGGGCATCAGTGCATACATATTGGACGCTTAGATCTAACTCTTCAGTACATATTTGCACCTGTGGAAGGCTCAAAGGAAGGACTGCTGTGCTGCTTTGCTGCAGGAAGGACTGCCACTCTGCTGTCCTGCTGTGCTGGCCTGCTGCCCTCCTGCCTGAGTTTGAAGGACTGAACTTACACCTTGAACCCAGGACCACCAGAGTGACTCCAAGGGCTGGTTGGCTGGCCTCATGATCAGAGCCTCAAGGACAGAAAAGGTTCCAACCAACTTGAACCCTGCACCTGGACTCTGCCTGCTGTGAGACGTAACCCCCAAGTGATGCCTCTTTAGTCCTGGAATAAAGGTGCTCTGCTAGCCCAGCTGTGGTCCCCGTCAGAACCGATGCAGCATGATGCGGGCCAATGCAGCCCTCCCAGATCCTCATCAGACTTGATGCAGTGTGATGCAGCTTGCATCGTAGCCCTCGCAGCTCCTCATTGGAATGGACGTAGCGCAATGCAACTTGATGCAGACCTTGCATTGCTGCCTTTGCAGCTCCTCATCGGAACCGACGCAGCATGATGCGACTCCACACAGGACCCGCATCACTCCTCAGTACCGCCACTGTGTGCCACATTGCCCGCCATCAAGGACATAAGGTGCAATTCTCAGTGGCCTAACCTGGTCTCTGTATTTAGCCCGTGCTTCACTGCAGTAGACCTGAACTTGTGACTTTTTCCCAGTCTGGCGGGACCAGATAACCACAGTTGTTGCTTTGCACTTTTAAGCACTATTTTTACCTAAATCTTTAAAATTGCTTATTTCTGGTTCTACTGGTTGAATTTTGTCATTTTGGTGTCAAATAAGTTATTAAAATTTACTCTAGCTTTTTTAATTGGTGTGGATTTTTTCTTGTGCTGTGTTTTCACTCTATTACTGCTTGCGTGCTGTATAAATACTTTACGCATTGCCTCAAAGTTAAGCATGATTGCTTCTGTGCCAAGCTACCAGAAGGTTAAGCACACGTTAATATAGTGACATTAGGGATTCACCCCGACAAGGATTGTGGTTGTTGCTTTAGTAGGGTTTCACCCCCTCAACCAACAACCCAATTCCTCACATATTGGCAATATTCACTGACCTGGATTGTGCAAGCGCCTACCCCCAGACTGAGCTGGACAGTGTTTGGACCTCTTGAGAGGTCCTTCCCTGAAAGAAGGAGCCAGTTGGGTTCTGTACTTCAGAGGAAAAGATGAACAGTTTGGAAGGCCGGGATGGACCAGTGGCATTTGGAGATGTCATTTTAGTTTTTGGCAACAATCAATTTGAACATGACCCGAAACTTTAAAATGTATCGCATATATCAGAAAAATAATGTCCTATGGTGAAATTTAACAAACGCAAATTTAGCCAGAAGGAAGTTGAGTGTTTAGGGCTCTGAGGTGTGGGCTGTTTTGCAAGTTTCCAATCCTGCAACAGAGGAGAAGTTGATTTGGTTGTTAAGCTGAACCTCATTAGTGAAGGGCTCTGCAATCAAACAGAGCCTGACAGTAAACTGGTGAAGAAGCCTGCAATGCTTGTTGGGGGAGAGAGACATGTGTCAACCTTTCAAACGACCGGGAACTAAAGTGTTGATGCAGCGGGGATGAGAGCTTTGGGTTGAAAGGAATCTAGTGTGGATGTAAGCGGTTACGGAATCGAGTCGGTGAGCTTTCAGAGGCGGGGGAGGATGAATGGGTTGGTTGATATATCTCTGCAAGCAGCAGAAAGGAACTATTCAGACACGGAGAGGGAATTATTAGCATGGAAATGGGCGGAAAGGTAATACTTCATGGACATATGGGGTATCCGGTTTGTGTTACAAACTGATCACAAGCCTTTGCTCGATACTATATGGGGGGGCGGGGGCCAGCGGCGTAGCAATAGCCCCCGCAGTCCCCGCGGTGCAGGGACCCCAGCTCCTGTGGGGCCCCTCTGGCCCTGTGCACGGGTGGCAGACCTCTGGCCTGAGAGTTCCTGACTGGGTCCGGAGCGTGGGCCCCCCCCATGTATTTTGCAGGGAGGGCCCCCTCAACTTTGGTCACACCATTGATGAGAACAGTTCCTTCAGGGAAGAGGAGCTGTGGAAAAACGAATGAATGGTGGCACCGCAGAAGGCTGATTCTGGGGTTTGGAGAAGGGATACAATGATGAAGGAATGCCTAGGGAATTGAATTTATCACTGATGTCAAATTATTTTGCAGGGTTCGAGCAGGATTGGCTGTGGAGAATGCCATATTGATGTGTGGTGGCGTGGTTATAGCAGGCCCGAGCGAACTGTAAATCATGCTGGCGTAGTTCATGTCATTTGGGGAATTTCACGTTGCACTCGTTATGAGAAATTCCCCAATTCATGCCATTACATCAATTGCGTATTTACTCCACTTTTTGTATCAAAAATATAGCGCCTGAACAACCACAAACCAAGCGGTTCTTTTTTGCGACAATTCTGTGTTTTGCATTTTTTTAGAGCAAAATCCATCCTTGCATCAAAAAATTGACACAAGTACACATTTCACACTATAACATAGTATAAAAAGATGGATTTTGCATTTCACATAATTATGCATAATTTTGCATCATTTTCCTGAAATTTCATATAACCACCTAAAAGCAAATTGCCTGAACTTTGTTCCAACCCCCTTAGCTTATACCAGTTTTTTGGGCCTGCATCAAGATGACTGAATGAGCCTGGAAGGACATTGTTGAGTTCCAGGCATGGAAAGGAGAGTGCCCGGATACTTCTGTTAGAGGGGCATGGATGCAATGACAGAGTGGTCAGAGAAGGAGTGGGTTTTTGAGGGACACATTCTTCACGGATGGACTACTGGAAGAGGTGTGGTTTGTAATGTGGCATTGTATAAAGGAGAGGGGTGTTCTGCCCCCCAGAGGGAAACAGTTAAGTCGAAAAAGTTAATCAGGTGGTGAAAGATTCTATTCAGATGGCAACAGAGTCGACTCTGAAATGAAAGACCTTTTTGCAGACAACATTGTTGGCCTATAGAGCATCCTTTCATTCGGGTACGGGGAGGTCCCCATTAGATTTGTTGATGGGACACAAACCTTCTACAAAGCAGATTCTGTGCGGTGCTGCCTTCAGTATGACTTGGGTTGTGAGTGAGGAAGAGAAGGTAGGTTTACGTAGAAGTTGAGGAATTATAAGGAACTGAGGAGCAGTAGGACATGACAAGTTGCGATTAAGGTGGGAGAGTTGGTTTGCATAACAATATGACTTTGGGGAAGCTAGGCCAAAGTAATGAAAGCCAGAGCATCTGGGGTCATGCACAACACAGTCATATGGGAGGAAGGGAGGACCAGGAACTGTATGCAGCACGGTTCATGAGCTTGTGGTCCTCTAGACAACAGCTTAGATGAGGAGGATGAGATAAGGAAGGCATAATGTTTTCATGTGTTTGAAGGCAGCTGAGTGGCCTGGCATGGTGCTGGTGACAGCCTAAATAGCTGTATACCATTAGGTGTCCAGGGACCTTTGTTTGGAGGATGAGGGATGGTAATGGAGATGCTAGGCCTCTCTGGAGTGAGTCTAGAATTAACCAGCGTTATTCAGGGCCTGATGTGCTCTATCTGGATAGGAAGATTCTGTACCAGGGAGATTTTCAGTTATCTTTTAGGATGTTTTGGGGTTCAAGTGCAGACCCGGTTTTTGGGGTTGTTAGCTAGGGTAATGTTTTGCTTTGTATTTTGGTGATATGTAATAACTGACTTGGTGTGTATTTGGAATGTTTAGATTAGGTTCTGTAGAGCGTGTGGTGTGGTACATGAAAGTGGGGTGCAGGGGGGTGGAGTGCATGTTTGAATGGAGGAGGTTGACTATGGCACTGTTCCTTATTCTCTATTTGTTGGTGTCTTTAGTTGATAAATGAGGGTGTTGTCACTGCTAGCATCAGTCAGTGTGTGTTCGAACTCTCATCACAATTTCACATCCATTTTGCATTTCACCAATCTGGTCAGTCCTATGCCGGGTTCTGCTTTCACTAGAGCATTGAATTGTCATCTACAAAATGGTGGCCAACAGCCTCTCCAATCAAGGTAGAGCTCTGTCACAGATAACTGGCTTTCCTGTCAACTGTCAGTATTTCAGTAGTGATTTATTGTTTCAATTCTCTATCTGCACCGCCTTTAATATCTTCTTTGTAGGATTGGACCTCATGGCATTCTTGCATGAACTCATTCACCATCTGCACATACAAAAAGGTGTGCCAGGCTCACCTCATCACCTCATTCACAATTGCCTAAGTTTGCACCATCTCAAGGTGTCCCTGCGTCACCTCATTCACACTTGCCTAGGTTTCCACCATCTCAAGGTGTCCCTGCGTCACCTCATTCACACTTGCCTCAGTTTGCCTGTTCTCAAGGTGTCCCTGCATTACCTCATTCACATGTGCCTCATTTAATTTACTTAAAAGTCCTGTGTAAAGTGGTACTACATGTACCTAGCACCTGTAAATTAAATGCTATTAGTGGGCCTGCAGAACTAAATGTGCCACCTACTGAAGTAGCCAGTCAAACATGTCTCAGGTCTGCCATTGCAGCCTGTGTGCGCACTTTTAAACTGCTGTTAGAAATGAGGTCTTTTGTTGGCAGTCAGGTTACCCCCTGTCAAAGCAAGGACCCTCACTCTAGTCAGGGCAAAACACACCTGATTAACCCCCACTCACCCCCTTGGTAGCTTGGCACAAGCAGAAAGGCTTAAGCCAGAATCAATGTGTAAAGTATTTGTAACAACATACACAGTAATACAGTGAAAACACCACAAAATGGACACCACACCAGTTGAGAAAAATAGGTAATATTTATCTAAATCAAACAAGAGCAAAACAACAAAAATCCAACATACACAAGTCAAGATATGAGTTTTCAAAATAATAAGAGTCTTACTCAATAGAAAACAATGAAAACCTTGATTTTACACAGAGTACCAGGTTTGCGTAAAAAATAAAGCCGCACAATCAAGCGTGTGTCGGAAAAGTCAAGCGATGCGTCGATTCCTACCTCGCAAGTGAGGCCGTGGGTCGTTTCCTCTCCGGTCAGGTAGGCGATGCGTCGTTTTTCTCTCTCACAAGAGAGCGATGCATCGATTTCCGGACGGGGCACCTCGGATCCACGCAGGTTCACGATTACTTTGACGCCTGGTGATGATGTGTGAGAAATCCGGTTGCACAGTGTTAGAAAACCACGCTGCGTGTGGTTTGCGTCATTATCAGCAGCCGCAAGCGGGTGTTGCTTTGTTTCTTCAGATGCAATGCGTTGATCTCCCACCAACGATGCCAGTGGAGCGTCGACTTTAGCCGCAAAGCGGGTGGAGCATCGTTTATCAGCCGCGTTGCAGATGGTGCGTCGAAAATATCCCCGCACAGCATTCTGTGTGTGGATTTCAGCTCTTGTTCTGCCAACTTCATCTTTCAAGGGCCCAGGGACCGGATAGGGCACCACTTGACAGGGCAGGAGTCTCAGCAGAGAGTCCAGGTGCTGGCAGAAAAAGTCTTTGATGGCCCTGAGGCTTCAACAACAGGAGGCAAGCTCAGTTCAAGCACTTGGAGATTCTTCAAGCAGGAATTCATAACAAAGTCCAGTCTTTGTCCCCTTTCACAGGCAGAAGCAGCAACTGTAGGATAGCCTAACAAAGCACAGTCACAGGCAGGGGCAGCACTTCTCCTCAGCTCTTCAGCTCTTCTCCTTGGCAGAGGTTCCTCTTGGTTCCAGAAGTGATCTAAAGTCTGGGGTTTTGGGTCCACAACCTATACCCCTTTCTGCCTTTGAAGTAGGCATACTTCAAAGGAAAGTCTCTGTTGTTCACAAGATCCTGCCTTGCACAGGCTAGGCCCCAGACACAGTCCAGAGGGTTGGAGACTGCATTGTGTGAAGTCAGGCACAGCCCATTCAGGTGTAAGTGACCACTCCTCCCTCCACTCTAGCTCAGATGGCTCATCAGGATATGCACGCTACACCCCAGTTCCCTTTGTTTTACTGTTTAGAGGGGATTCACAAACAGCCCAACTGTCAGTCTGAACCAGATAGGGAATCCACAAACAGGCAGAGTCACAGAATGGTTAAAGCAAGAAAATGCCTACTTTCTAAAAGTGGCATTTTCAAACTAACAATTTAAAAACCAACTTCACTAACAGATGTATTTTTTAATTGTGAGTTCAGAGATCCCAAACTCCATATTTCTATCAGCTCTCAAAGGGAATCTAAACTTTACAAATATTTAAAGGCAGCCCCATGTTAACCTATGAGAGAGACAGGACTTGCGACATTGAAAACCAAATTTGGCAGTATTTCACTATTAGAACATGTAAAACACATCAGTACATGCCCCACCTTTAACATACACTTCACCTTGCCCATGGGACTACCTAGGGCCTAACTTAGCGGTGCCTTACATGTATAAAAAGGGAAGGTTTGGCCCTGGCAAGTGGGTACACTTGCTAGGTCGAATTGGCAGTTTAAAACTGCACACACAGACACTGCAGTGGCAGGTCTGAGCCATGTTTACAGGGCAACTAATATAGGTGCCACAACCAGTTCTGCAGGCCCACTAGTAGCCCTAGGCACCTCTAGTGCACTTTACTAGGGACTTACTAGTAAATCAAATGTGCCAATCATGGAAGAGCCAAATACACATACATTTTACACAGGAGCACTTGCACTTTAGCACTGGTCAGCAGTGGTAAAGTGCCCAGAGTACCAAAAACAGCAAACACAGAGTCCAGCACACAGTCAAAACATGGGAAGCAGAGGAAAAAAAGACAGGGGAGACTACGCCAAGGTTTCCAGGTCTAACAACTGCCATTTCAACCAGGTAAAAGAAACCTTTTGCCAGGCCTAATCATTTATTTTTAATACTTATAACGTACCCTTAGGGTAGGCCTTAAACATCCAACAGGTCAGGGTACACTGTATTTAAATAGTTATTTCTGTACCTTTGCGTTTTGGTAGTGAAAAACAATTTCATTCATTTTTCACTATTGCAAGGCCTACCTTTCCCACAGAATAACAATTGGGTTACCTTATGACATTTAATAAGTGCATAAGTGCTAACATTCAATTAGGAGCAGATAGGAATATTAAGTTTAGTGTCTAAAGAATTCTAGTTTAAAACCCTCTTTAATGGTAAATTCAGATTTTAAATCACAATTCTGAAAATACCACGTTTAGAAAATTGGCATTTTTTTGTCCCAACCATTTGGTGCTTGCGGCCTGTATCCTGGGTCCCTATGACTAGGTGCAGCTGGCAGTTGGTCTTTGTGTATTGCTAGCACAGGAGTTGGACAAAGGGGAATGGGTGTTGGCAGGATGGGACATAGCTTACTTGATAGGGTTTAGAAGCTGTAAACTAGCACATTTTCACATCACAAAGGCTCTGCCTCAGCACACTCACAAAGGGTTTCACATTATTTTGTGTCCCAGACAAGCCTGGGGCCAAGGCAGGGAGACAGGAAACTTCAAACACCTCTGGGAGTGGAAACCTCCAGATCCTTCTACTTTAAAGCTGGCACCAGGTATAAATACTAAAGCATCATGTCTAGCTCTTCAGTACATATCTAGAACTGTGGAAGATTCAGAAGGACTGCTGTGCTGCTCTGCTGCAAGACAAACTGACACTCCGCTGCCCTGCTACTCCGCTGCGCTGAGGCCTTCTGCTCTACTGCCTTAGTAAAAAGGTCTGGACCTGCAGCTTGAGCCCAGGACCACCCAGGTTACTCCAAGGGCTAGTTGGCTGGCCTCCTGATCAGAGCCTTAGGGACGGAAATTGCTCCAACCACCTTGGGCTCAGCACCTGGACCCCGTCTGATGTGAGTTGTGCCGTCAAGTGGTGCCACCCCTGTCCTGGACCCTTGAAAGTGGTCCTGAAGGTGCTCTGCCAGCCCAGCTGTTGTCTCTTGGGCAGAACCGATATAGCATAATGCATCTGCCCACAGCTCTACATCAGAACTGCCACTGAGCGACACATTTCTGATGTACAACCTCGATTGTCAAAGGATTCATCTTGCACACGGTTGGTCTCAAAAGTCGTTGGCAACTTTCAAGGTCTGATCTGATAGCTACACGCATTATATACTCAGTTCAGCTTGCACATTTTGTTTTTAGAAATGGCATAGAGGTTCCATCTTCTTATCCTATCAGGTGACTCTTGCCAGAGCATATCGCACAAATTACATAAATCTACAGTTCACAGCAAGCTCCAGCTGCATCCAGTTCTAAATAGGCATATCTATGTTTATGCACCATACCAGAAAAAGGATAATTTCTATCAGACACAAAGGTTCTGTTTCTCTCAGTGTTTTCCATGCTCCACACTCTGGATTAGTGCTGATGAATTCGCCCTTTATCCAAGGCACTGAGGCAGAGCAGTGACCGAGGCAGAAGCCCCCATGTCAAATTTATTTTCAGATTAAATGAACAGCTGTTAGGAAGGTATGGGCCTGGCTAAGAGTCAAGCTTGCTCAGTTCTGAGCGTGCGACTCATCCATCAAGTTAGTGTGTATGCTAGCCTCCTGTCATCCCCTTTTATGCACACTGTGTGCTTTGCTGGAAAGCTTTGAGTCACATACAATCTGAAAAGCATAACTAGAGCATGCCATGGACCATAATTTGGGTCAGACATTTTATCTTCTCAACTGCTAAAGTTGCAACGATCCTCCATGTGGCCCATTTATCTCCCCTCCCTCTGCACCAACCTGAAGGTGTCTTGTATGGCCACATTCAGAGTTACTTCAGTCTGCACCTACCTCATGGTGGTACTCCATTACATCCTTCGCACTCGCCTCATTGGCACCGACCTGGAGGTGTCTTGTGTGGCCATATTCAGTCACTTCAGTCTGCACCTACCTCATGGTGTCCCTCCATTACATCCTTCACACTGGCCTCATCAGCACCAACCTGAAGGTGTCTTGTATGGCCATATTCAGTCACTTCAGTCTGCACCTACCTCATGGTGCCCCTCCATTACATCCTTCGCACTGGCCTCATCGGCACCGACCTGAAGGTGTCTTGTATGGCCACATTCAGAGTCACTTCAGTCTGCACCTACCTCATAGTGCCCCTCCACTACGTCCTTCACACTCGCCTCATCAGCATGACCTGAAGGTGTCTTGTATGGCCTCATTCAGTCACTTCAGTCTGCACCTACCTCATGGTGTCCCTCCCTTACATCCTTCACACTGGCCTCATCGGCACCGACCTGAATGTGTCTTGTATGGCCATATTCAGTCACTTCAGTCTGCACCTACCTCATTGTGTCCCTCCAATATATCCTTCACACCCCCCTCATCGGCACTGTTAGACCTGACAGCCTTAGGGTGGTCACCCCTAACTTTTTGCCTGCGTCCCTCCACTTTTTGGATACTGTTTTTGCTGGTTTTAAGACTCTGGACACGTTACCAATGCTAACCAGTGCTAAAGTGCATATGCTCTCTCCTTTTAAACGTGATAACAATGGATCATACCCAATTGGATTATTTAATTTACTTATAAGTCCCTAGTAAAGTGCACTATATGTGCCAAGGGCCTGTAGATTAAATGCTGCTAGTGGGCCTGCAGCACTGGTTGTGCCACCTACTTAAGTAGCCCCTTAACCATGTCTCAGGCCTGCCATTGCAAGGCCTGTGTGTGCAGTTTCACTGCCAATTCGACTCGGCATTTAAAAGTACTTGCCAAGCCTAAAACTCCCCTTTTTCTACATATAAGTCACCCCTAAGGTATGCCCTAGGTAACCCATAGGGCAGGGTGCTGTGTAGACATAAGGCAGGACATGTACCTGTGTAGTTTACATGCCCTGGTAGTGTAAAACTACTAAATTCGTTTTTACACTGCTGTGAGGCCTGCTCCTTTCATAGACTAACATTGGGGCTACCCTCATATACTGTTTGAGTGGTAGCTGCTGATCTGAAAGGAGTAGGAAGGTCAAATTTAGAATGGCCAGAATGGTGATACAAAATCCTGCTGACTGGTGAAGTTGGATTTAATATTACTATTTTTGAAATGCCACTTTTGGAAAGTGAGCATTTCTCTGTACTTAAGTCCTTCTGTGCCTTACAATCCACGTGTGGCTGAGTTCAGTTGACAGCTCCCTTGTGCATTCACTCAGACACACACCAAACACAAGATAATCAGCCTCACTTGCGTACATCTGCATTTTGAATGGGTCTTCCTGGGTTGGGAGGGTGGATGGCTTGACACTTACATGTCAAAGGACAGTAGCCTGCCCACACACTAAGGACTGCCACACCCTCTACTGGAACCCTGGCAGACAGGATTGAACTGAAAGGGGACACTGTGCACTTCTAAGCCACTCTTTGAAGTCTCCCCCACTTCAAAGGCACATTTGGGTATTTAAACAGAGCCTCTGCCCCTACCAACTCAGACACTTCCTGTAGAAGAGAACCTGAACTAGAACCTGCATCCTGCCAAGAAGAACTGCCTGGCTGCCCAAAGGACTCACCTGACTGTTTTCTATGAAGGACTGCTGTCTTGCTGTTGCCTTGCTGCCTTGCTGCTCTCTGGCTGTGGTGAGAAGCGCTCTCCAAGTGCTTGGATAGAGCTTGCCTCCTTTTCCCTGAAGTCTCAGGACCAAAAAGACTTCATCTCTGCAGGAAGGACTCCTTGTGCAGCGAAAATCGACGCACAGCCTGCCAGAAACGATGCCCAGCCTGCATCACGGTGAAAAATATACCGCACACTGAACCGGAATGACGCAGCCCGACTTCGCAAAGAGAAGATCAACGCAGCGCCAGCGCAGCGACCGGAAATTAAACGCACGGCCCACGGGATCGACGCACAACCAAGCCAGAACGACGCAGCCAGACTTCCAGAGAGGAATCAACGCAGCACCTGCCGTGCAGTTGAAATTTCCACACAACGCCCACCGGATCGACGCAGCCCCTCTGACTTCGTCCTGTCAGCGCCGGAAATCCATGCATTGCCACCGGGGTGTCCGAAAACCCAGCAACCCGAAGAGGATCCACGACCGAGCACCGGAAATCGACGCAAAGCCTTCCCTGTGTGAAAACTAAATGACGCATCGCCACGTGCGGCCTGAGAAATTGAGGCACACCTCCCTGTTTTCCACGCATCTCCTCCTCTGTGGTTCTTTGCGGAGATTTTGAACGCAAACCAGGTACTTTGAGCTTGAAAGAGACACTTATTGCTTTTCAAAGAATAAAGACACTTTATATAATTTTTACAGTGATATTTTCAACATATACTTATTGCATTTTAATCGTGTTTGACCTGCATCTTATCAGATAAATAATATATATTTTTCTAAACAGTGTGTGGTATATTTTTGTGGTGCTATACTGTGTTATTGCATGATTATTGCACAAATACTTTACACATTGCCTTCTAAGTTAAGCCTGACTGCTCAGTGCCAAGCTACCAGAGAGTGGGCAGAGGATAATTTGGATTGTGTGTGACTTACCCTGACTAGAGTGAGGGTCCTTGCTTGGATAGGGAGTAACCTGACTGCCAACCAAAGACCCCATTTCTAACAGGCACCAACCTGAAGATGTCTTGTATGGCCACATTCAGAGTCACTTCAGTCTGCACCTACCTCATGGTGTCCCTCCATAACATCCTTCACACTGGCCTCATCGGCACCGACCTGAAGGTGTCTTGTACGGCCATATTCAGCCACTTCAGTCTGCACCTACCTCATGGTGTCCCTCCATTACACCCTTCACACTCGCCTCATCGGCACCAACCTGAAGGTGTCTATTATGGCCACATTCAGAGTCACTTCAGTCTGCACCTACCTCATGGTGTCCCTCCATTACATACTTCACACTCGCCTCATCGGCACCGACCAGAAGGTGTCTTGTATGCCCACATTCAGTCACTGCAGTCTGCAACTACCTCATGGTGTCTTTCCATTACATCCTTGGCACTCGCCTCATCTGCACCGACCTAAAGATGACTTGTATGGCCACATTCAGTCACTTCAGTCTGCAACTACCTCATGGTGTCCCTCCATTACATCCTTCACGCTTGCCTCATCGGCACCGACCTGATGGTGTCTTGTATGGCCACATTCAGTCACCTCAGTCTCCACCTACCTTATGGTGTCCCTCCATTTCATCCTTCGGACTCGCCTCATCGGCACCGACCTGATGGTGTCTTGTATGGCCACATTCAGAGTCACTTCAGTCTGCACCTACCCTGTGGTGTCCCTCCATTACATCCTTCGCACTCGCCTCATCGGCACCGACCTGAAGCTGCATCTCCTCATTCAAACTCGCCTCAATCTGCACTGACCTCCAGGGGTCCTTGAACGGCCCCAAGCACACTCGCCTCAGTCTGTACTTGCCTCTTGGTATCCCTGCAAGTCTTCATGCACACTCACGTCAGCCTGCACTATCACATGGTGTCCCTGTGTGAGAAACTGTTACTTGGTGGGGGGTGGGGGACACCCTATTCAAGCGAAACCACAATTCTCTCATAGGGTGACAACACAAGCAAATCCTAAATTAATCTGTGCTCAACCTGCTAGTAGCTTAGCACAGAGCAGTCACAGTTGACTTAGAGGCAATGTGTAAGGCCAAAACTACAAAAAACTAATCAGTAGAACCAGAGAAATGAAATTTTGAAGATTTAAGGGAAAATAGCACCAACAAGCACCAAGCACCCACTGTGGTTATCTGGTTCCGCCGGACTGGCACTAAGTCACAAGTTCAGGATGATAGCAATGGAGTGTGGGTGGACTACAGGGACCAAGTTAGGCCCGCTGAACAAGAATACCTTAAATCCTGGTTTTAGAGTGTTGCGAGGTCCCACTTTGATGATGCATCGTGCAGCCGAGGCAATGGAAGGCCTGGTGTGGAATTTCATCACGCAGCAGTGGTTTCGAGGAGGCTGCGAGGCTGTGATGTGAGGTCCTGTGACCTCGTCGAGGATGTCCTCAAAGAGGGGCTTATGATGTGAATACCAACATTTGAAGATGCATCGCCCACCGGCTGGTTATGAACATGTTGCAGGGCTTGCGATGAGGAGTTCTGCGTCATGGTGGAGGCTGCTGTCAACAAGGAACTTGCAATGCAAAGACCATCATTAAAGATGCATCGCACAGTGGTGGTTCTGAGCAGGCAAAGCCCTGAGTCGGGGTTGCATCGCACAGCAGCTCTGATGCAGAATTTCTGGCCGGCAGTACACCGCACTGTGTCAGTTCTGCTCAAACCACAGTGGGGCTGGCAGAGCACATTTAGGCCCACTTCCAAAGGACTGGGGTGGCACCACTTGGGAGGGTGAAACTCACAGACGGCAGTATCCAGGTGCTAGGTCCCAGTTGGAGGAAGTCTGTTCTGTCCCTGAGGTTTCTGATCAGGAGGCCAGCCAGGCAGCCCTTGAGGTCACTTTGGTGGTCCTGGCTTCAAGGTACCGGTCCAGCTCTTCTCACTCAGACAGCAGGGCAACAATTCAGCAGAGCATCAGAGTAGCAGTGCTTCCTGCAGAAAAGCAGCACAACAGTCCTTCTTTTGAGTCCTCCACATGTCCAGGTGTGTACTGAAGAGTTGGGTCTAACGGTCTAATATTTATACCTGGTGCCCACTTTGAAGTAGGAGAAGGTTCTGGAGGTGTCTACCCCCAGAGGAGTTTGGAATTCCCTGCCTTCCTGCCCTGGCCAAAGATTGTCTGGGGTCACAACAGATTAGTGGGAAACCCTTTGTGATGTACAAGTGTGGTAGGTAGCAGCTCCTCCCCCTCATCAACTCATAGATGGCCATCCTGCCAACACCTATGGCCCTTTGTCTCAATGTCTTGGAGAAGTACACAAAGAACAGCTGCCAGCTACACCCTGTCCTGTATCCCAGGGACAGGCAGCAGGCACCAGTCAGGACAAAAAATGCCAACTTTCTAAAACTAGCATTTTCAGAATTGTGACTTAAAACCCAACTTCAGTCTTAAAGAGAGGATTTTAATTACAATTATTTAGATCTGTCTACCTGCTTCCGATTGGAAGTTATCACTTATTCAATGTAATAAGGAAACCTAATGTTATCCAATGGGAGAGGTAGGCCTTGCAGAAGTGAGAAACAAATGTAAGAGTTTTTCACTACCACGACATGCAAAACGTAAAAGTACATGTCCGATTTTGTAAATACACTGCACCTGGTCTTGGGCTGTTCAGGGCCTACCGTAGGGGTGACATATCTATTAAAAGGAACATTTGGGCCTGGCAAAAGGTTTATTTTTTCCAAGCCAAAATAGCAGTTTAAAACTGCACACTCAGGCCTGTGACATGTTTAAAGTGCTACCTTAGAGGGTGCTACAATCAGTGCTACAGGTGCACTAGTAATAATCAATTTAAAGGCCCTGGTTACATGCAGTCCCAATTTACTAGGGACTTACACGTAAATGAAATGTGCCAATTGCATATAGCGAATTCTACCATTTTTAGGGGACAGAGCACAAACACTTAAGCACTAGTTAGCAGTGGTAAAGTGTGCAGAGTCCTAAAGCCAGCAAAAACGAGATCAGCAAAAATAAGAGGGGTAAAGGCAAAAAAAGTGAGGGGGAGTTTACACTAAAGCCCATATTTATGCTTTTTTAGTGCCGCATTTGCGCAATTTTTTGATGCAAAAGCGGCGCAAACTTACAAAATACAATTGTGTTTTTTAAGTTTGCGCCACTTTTGCATCAAAAAGCGGTGCAAATGTGTCACTAAAAAAGTATAAATATGGGCCGAAGTCTGAAAGGTCTAACATACTGCATGATCTCATTCATACCACCAGTCTGCACCAACCTTGAAGTGTCTCTGCATGGCCTCATTCACACTCACCTCAGTCCACACCGACCTCCAAGTATATTCACTCTGGCCTCAGTCTGCACCTTCTCCATGGTGTTGTCTGCATTACCTCCATCACACATGCCTCAGTCTGCACCTGCCTTACGGTCTCCCTGCTGCAATGTATTCACACTCACCTCAGTCTGGACCTTTACCCTTGCCTCAATCAGTACCTGCCTCATGTTACCCCTACTTCAACACATTCACCTCAGTCTGCATCAACCTCAAGCTGTCCCTCATTGCCTCATTTACATTGTCCTCTAGCTGCACTTTGTCGAGGTGTCCCTGCATAACCTCGTTTACACTAATTTCACTCTGCAACGATCCTCCAGGTGTCCCTGCATGCTCTCGTTTACTTTCATTTCGCTTTGCAACAATCCTCCAGGTGTCCCTGCATGACCTCATTTACACTCACTTCACTCTGCAGCGATCCTCCAGGTGTCTCGGCATGACCTTGTTTACACTCGCTTCACTCCGCAGCGATCCTACAGGTGTCCCTGCATGACCTCGTTTATACTCACTTCACTCAGCAGCGATCCTCCAGGTGTCCCAGCATAACCTCGTTTACACTCACTTCACTCTGCAGCGATCCTCCAGATGTCCCTGCATGACTTTGTTTACACTCACTTCACTCTGCAGCAATCCTCCAGGTGTCCCTGCATGACCTCGTTTACACTCACGTCACTCTGCAGCGGTCCTCCAGGTGTCTCTGCATGACCTCGTTTACACTGGCTTCACTCTGCAGCAATCCTCCAGGTGTCCCTGCATGACCTTGTTAACACTCGCTTCACTCTGCAGCGATCCTCCAGGTGTCCCTGCATGACCTCATTTACACTCACTTCACTCTGCAGCGATCCTCCAGGTTTTCCTGCATGACCTCGTTTACACTCACTTCACTCTGCAGCAGTCCTCCAGGTGTCCCTGCAGGACCTCGTTTACACTCGCTTCACTCTGCAACGATCCTCCAGGTGTCCCTGCATAACCTTGTTTACTGATAGAATTAACTGAAAAGGTGGTTGATGCTTGCAAATCGCACATCTGCACAAAAAACACAGAAGTGTCCAGGTAGAAATTACAAAGTCATGGGAAGGGTGTCAAAACCTGGTAAAAATACCCAACCACCAAGGGTATTATGGTGCACAGACCAAGAGAGAACAGGAAATGTCTCCCCTGTGTCATGCTGTATACACAAATGAAAACAGAAAATACCAGGGCACTCCAAATGATAAGTCCAGAATATGCAAGAATACAAAAGGTTTTAATTCCTTGTGTTGAGGAAAAAAAAAGGGTAAGCACATCAATTTTCAAAGACAGCCAAGTAAGCACATCAATTTTGAGAGACAGCCAACACGTTTCGTCCAACCGGACTTTTTCAAGGCATATAGCTTGATGAGATACTGCGTCCAAAAGGATGTCTCCAATTGAAAGAAAATCGAAGGTCCTGTATGATGCAACGGCTGTATGAGCCAAACATCCGAAGTGTTGAGAATTGTTCGTGGCAGGGCCCTGATAAGCCCAAACTTCTGTCCTCTCAACCGTCCCGAGAGGCAGGAAAAACAATTAAACGGCGTGCGCGCGGTGTCAGAAGTGAGACCGCGCGCACGCCGTTTAATTGTTACAGCCGTTGCATCATACAGGACCTTCGATTTTCTTTCAATTGGAGACATCCTTATGGACGCAGTATCTCATCAAGCTAAATGCCTTGAAAAAGTCTGGTTGGACGAAACACGTGTTGGCTGTCTCTCAAAATTGATGTGCTTACTTGGCTGTCTTTGAAAATTGATGTGCTTACCCTTTTTTTTTTCCTCAACACAAGGAATTAAAACCTTTCGGATTCTTGCATATTCTGGACTTATCATTTGGAGTGCCCTGGTATTTTCTGTTTTCATAACCTTGTTTACGCTCACTTCACTCTGCAACAATCCTCCAGGTGTCCCTGCATGACCTCGTTCGCTTTCTCCCTCCTCTTCCCCTGCTTCATTATGCCTCTACAGAGTGACCTGTTAAAAGTGGTAATTAAATTGTCAGGTAAAAATGAATGAGAGCTTTAATCTATTTTGTGGTAACAATGTTGTTCAGGGACCCAGAACGTTATTTTTAACAGTTTGTTAGAAAGAGCCCTCGGTCACCATAGAAAACTGATAGGAAGATCTGTTTGCTTTAAAACAGATATTATTTAGATCAGCACGGTTAGATTTCATTACACGACAGGAGGCTCATATTATGCAGTCTCTTTTCTTACTGTTCATTCACACAGCACTTAAAGGGAACTGCAATTCCCACAATCCTGTTCACCAAAACCAGAAGTATGAACACAAAAGAAATACATCAACGCACTATGAATAGGGGAGTCCCATGAAAAACTTCCTCTTTTCTTGCTGCCAAGTTTTTTTCTGAGTGGATTGCTGTTTCATGAACCAAATCTTGGTGTTTGAAGAGAGCTGTTTGCTTGGGGGGTGATACTTTGTAGCTGTTTCCGGTTGCTAGTTACAGACTGTTGTAGTCTTGCTTCTGTTTTCACAGCAGATGTGGTTTAAGATTCTGTTCTCTGCAGCTTCAAGGCCATTTTCAGTTTCAGTTTGACTTGAGAAAGTTGTACTTTGTATCAGTGGTGCTACAAGACATTCCTTATGTTGTTTGTATTTCTATTTCAATTACTTACATTCCTTAAACAGTTTAGTTGAAAATGAAGTCTTGGCCTAGGTGAGGTTCTGGGTTAGCACTCAGACTTTAAGGCTCTGAGCCAGGGTGCAGGCTGGAAGACGTCAGTGAAATAGTAATATCATTTTCTTTGTTCCATTTTTATTTTTCAAGTATGCATTTGTGCATTTAAATGTAAAAGAACACTGTGACTAAAACGGTACTGCTTTGAAAGGGGTTTTTAACCCTTACCATATAGTTTTAATATACCAATAACTTTCCCTCATTTGTATTTTGTGGGAGATAAAGGCCCTCATTACAACCCTGGCGGTCAGTGTTAAAACGGCGGTAATAGCGCAAACATGCCGACGGGAAAAAAAATGGGATTACGACCGTGGCGTAAACCGCCAACATAGACAGCCACTTCAACACTCCGACCGCCATGGCGGTAGAAACAAACAGCGCGGCGGACACCGCCAACAGACAGGCGGAAGACAAAGTACTGCCCACCGTATAACAACAGGCCTATCAGCCACCTTTTCCGGTGCGGAACCAACGCTATCAAAAGCACGGCGGAAACAGTACACAGAAGGGAAAACACTCACCTCTCCACACCCCACGAGGAACCAGGACACCATGGAGCCCGAACTTCAGGTGTTACCCATGTTGGTTTACCTCCTCTTCTACCAGGAGTACGAACGGCAGCGGCGGCGACCACAGTGAGTACTGCACCTAGCACACAGGGGAGGGGGGGAGGAAAGAGAGTGACACACACACACAACACGCAACACACCCACCCTCACCCACAACAACATACACAAAAATACATGCAGCAACATTATACATACACCCCCCACCACCTGGAAGAACGCAAGGACAAAAGGAAATGATTGTAACGATTGTAATCATGAAAAATCAGATAGTCAAAACTCCAAATTCAGTATATACAAATATGTACACCAACTACACAAGTCCGGATAGTGTACCAATCATTGTCCGTGGACCACTGGGCCCAAAATGCATGGGCGAAGCCCACACATGATACCTGACTCGAAACGGAGAGAACACTGCTGGGGCATTAGATCTAATATACACAGGCACCTCAGGGGGAGTGGAGGGTGGGCACCTCAGCCTAATGAACGCACAACACCACTGCTGCACGAGGGGGCTCCATGCCCATTGCTGTATCCTGGGGAGTGCAAAGCCACAGTCTCTCAAGTCTCTCCAGTGGGTGGTTTGCCCACTGAACAATCCTGGGGAGTGCAAAGCCACAGTCTCTCAAGTGGATAACATTCTCCACTGGTTCTGGAGGGGGCATGGTGCCCAGAGTGCTTTATCCTGCCAAGGACTGAGGTAGTGGATGTCATTCTCCACTGGTTCTGGAGGGGGCCTGGTGCCCAGAGTGCTTCATCCTGCCAAGGACTGAGGTAGTGGATTTCATTCTCCACTGGTTCTGGAGGGGGCATGGTGCCCAGAGTGCTCCACGTGCAGGTGTCTGGTACAATTCCCTCAACTGGGTGTGTGTTCCACGAGATTGGCGAGGTTCAGGTAGCATGATACGCCATGGAGGCAGCGACATACCCCACACTGCTGCGGCTGCGCCTTCCACCTGCAGGTGTAAACAGTGATGGAAGAAATGCCTCATGGAAGCTGCCCAGGGTCCAGGCACTCTCCTCCAGCCTCAGACGACTGACCACTGGGGATGGTAGCCATGTCAGCGGTGGTGCCGGTGTCCGAGGACGCCGCGGGGCCGGTGGCGGTGCTTGCGGCGGTGTCTGTAGTGGCAGTGCTGGCGGCGGTGCTGGCAGCAGTGCATAGGTCAGCACCTGCTGAGGGACACAGCAGGACGTCTCCTGCTGCCTCAGACAGCTGCCCACTGGGGAAGAGGCTGGGGACTGTCGCTGAGGCTGTAGACGTGCCGGGAGCGGTGCAGGTGGCGGTGCTTCCAGCGGTGTCTGTCCCGGCGGTGCTTGCGGCGGTGTCTGTGGCGGCGGTGCATGGGTCAGCACCTGCTGAGGGACACAGCAGGATGTCTCCTGCAGCCTCGGACAGCTGCCCACTGGGGAAGAGGCTGGGGACTGCCGCTGAGGCTGTGGACGTGCCAGGGCGGTGCAGGTGGCGGTTGTGGTGGCGGGGCAGCTAGCGGTGTTCGCCGTCGTACAGGTTGGCGTGGTCGTGGACAGAAAGTGTGACACTGGTCCCTCAGTCGGTGCCACCATGCCCTCTCCTGACCTGCTCTTCTGCTTTTGGGCCTTCCCCAGCTTTGATGGTGGCGCAGTTGTCTTGCCACTAACCCCTTTGGTTTTTGCTGAGCCCTTGGTGCCTGGCAGTTTCGGCTTCTCCCTCCGGGATGTGGGCACCTTTTTCACCTTGGCAGGTGGTGGAATGTCCTTGCCCTTGCTACGTGGCACACTGGCAGCCCTGATGGGCGGCGCACTCGATGACCCCGCAGTTGCTGGCACCACTGTGCCTGGGGATGTGGTGGCTGAGGTGCTGGGCTGGGACCTGGAAAGCCTGGCCCTAGGTGAAGGACGGGGGGGGGAGGTGTATGGAAGAGGTCAATGTTAGCCAGGAAGAGTTTTTTAGACACACTGGGGCGGGAAGATGGAGGGGGTTTGGGAGTGGAGGTAGAGGTAGAGGTAGTGGTTGTGGGTGGTGTACATCTGCTGAATTTGGGTGAAGGTGCATGGGCTGGAGGCTGTTGTGAGGTGGATGGCTGTTGGGTGGGTGTGTGCCTGCGTTTGTGTACTTTGGGAGGAGGGCTCACAGACACACTGGGAGAGGACACAGGGGATGTGTGAATGGTAGTGGGGGTGGTGAGTGCATGTGAGCGGTGTGTGGTGATGGGCGTGCTGGTGATGGAGGTAGTGGCTGAGGATGTAGTGCATGCAGGTGTGAGTGGAGATGAGACAGGGAGGGAGGAGGAGGACGTGGAGGAGGGGGACACAGTGGAGGCAGTGGATGTTGCTGTGTCTGCATGGGGATGGTGCTTATGTGAGTGCCTGTGGGATGTGTGGTGCTTATGTTTGCCATGTCCACTCCTGTGTGTTGATGAGTGTGCATGCTGGTCTGATGGTGTGCTTGGGATAGGCTGAGGGACAGGGGATTGGGTCTGGGTGGAGAAAGTTGGAGGGGGGAGGCTGGACACAGGGACAATGGCTGCCATCAGTGCTGAGGCCAGAGCCTGAAATGCTCTCTGTTGGGCTGCCTGCACAGAATGAATGCCCTCCAGGTATGCATTTGTTTGTTGCAAATGCCTCTCAACACCATGGATGGCATTCACAATGGTAGATTGCCCAACAGTGAGGGATCTCAGGAGGTCAATAGCCTCCTCACTGAGGGCAGCAGGGCTGACTGGGGCAGGGCCTGAGGTGCCTGGGGCGGAGGAGATGTTCACCCTCCTGGGTGAGCGGGCACGGGACAGACACTGAGGGGCTGCTGGGAGGGCGGTGCTGGTAGGGGGGGTGGCGGCTGTACCTGTTGATGCGGTGGGCACAGAGGTGCCCGCCACCGCAAGGGTGCTCCCATCAGAGGAGGAGTCGCTGTCACTGCTGTCTGCTCCTGTCCCCACCGTGGAGCTCCCCTCGCCCTCCGTCCCACTGGTGGCTTCAGACTCTGTTGCTTTGCCCTCCAGAGCCAAGTGGGTTGCAGCTCCCTCCTGCTCCAGTGCCAATGCTCCTCCACCTGATGATGCTATTGCACACAAGAACAGGGAGACCACAAAAAGGGGAGGGGAAGACATAAGAAAGACATGTTCAGTGCATGCAACACCACTACCGTTGGCGGACACAACACACAGGGAGCAGCCCTCTACATTACGCCATGCACTGACAGTTCCTAGAAATTTCAGCTGACCATGGGGTACGAGGCCTAAGACCAATTGCTGCACACCTGGAAGTCACAGGAGCCTGACTAGGTGTAGATGGCTCTTACCACTGGTGGGTTTGGGGTGCCACATGGCCTGCCTCAAAAGGGACCTTGCCTACCAAGTTCGCCCTGGCCTAGGGGAACCCACTGCCCACCTCCCCCACCCAGACACCTCATAATGCACGCTGAGTCTGCTGAATGAGAGTGTACTCACCCCCTTGTGGCTGCTGTGATGCCCTCAAGCGCCCATCCAACTCCGGATAGGCCACTGCAAGGATCCGGAACATTAGGGGGGTCATGGTGCGACGGGCACCCCTCCCACGTTGGGAGGCCATCCCCAGCTGGGCCTCCGCCGCCTTCTTGCTCCAGCGGCGCAGGTCCTCCCATCTTTTACGGCAGTCGGTGCTCCTTCTGTGGTAGACCCCGAGGGTCCGGACTTACTTGGTGATGGCACACCAAATACCCTTCTTCTGGTGGGCGCTGACCAAGAGGAATGGTACAGGGGGAAAGTAAATTCATTACCCGTCCGGACCGTCATACTCATTGCCCCCCAGTTCCCACCCATGCCCTGACGCACATACACTCCCCATCCGCACATGCAGGCCTCAGCCCCCCCCATGTAACTTCCATCTACACCACTCAAAACAGGCATTGCCCTTGCAGCATGCTCACAGTGTACTCACCTGTTTGTCTGGAGCACCGTCCAGTTGCGTGTACTGGGGGAGGACCCCATCCACTAGTTTCTCCAACTCCTCCGAAGTGAAGGCAGGGGCCCTTTCCCCAGACACATGAGCCATCGTCGCTTCCAGACACAGGTCACAGCAGCACTTGCAGTGTAGGTCCTCTCCTGTTGAAGGTCAGGTATCAAGTGAGTGAACAGACAGAAAATGGCAGTCACGTCCGCGGTGGTGCATACCGTCATCGCCGGCATACATCGTCATTGGCTCCTGGGACCCGTAGGGCCCAATGTTAACCAATGCAGAATTGCGCCACGGTCTTCGACCGCCCACCGCGACGGTGTACAATGCCACCGCAGTTACCTCATATCCCCTTGTCCCACCTTACAGGTCAGGCAGCCGTCATTTCAGGAGGCCACATGGGATGGATGTTAACTGTGTCACACCTATCTAGGCCGGGAATATAGACAGATACCAGCAAATTGCGGATTAATAACATTTCTGCAAATAACACATTGTGATACCTCAGTGTTGGTTGACTCTCTGCTCGCTGTTCTCCTCCATAGGGCACGTCCGCTGGGGCAGGTGATGAGATGGCAGCATCCTCCGGTGTACAGACCCCTGGTGGACCTGTCGACAATGGAAGAGAGACACATCCTAGTCACATACAGACTTGATAGTGCAACAATCCAGGAACTGTGTGCCCAGTTGGAGCCAGACCTGATTTCAGCTATCTGCCATCCCACAGGAATCCCCCCTTTAGTGCAGGTCCTGTCTGTACTCCATTTCCTGCCTAGTGGGTCTTTTCAAACAACAGTGGCCATGGCATCAGGGATGTCCCAGCCAATGTTCTCTAACGTGTTGTCCAGAGTGTTGTCTGCCCTGCTGAAACACATGCGCAGCTACATCGTGTTCCCTCAGGTGGAGGATTTGCCCACAGTGAAAGGTGACTTCTATGCCCTGGGACATATCCCCATCATCATTGGTGCTATTGATGGTACACGTGTGGCCTTGGTACCCCCCCGCAGGAGTGAACAGGTGTACAGAAACAGGAAGAGCTACCATTCGATGAATGTGTAGATGGTGTGTTTGGCAGACCAGTACATCTCCCATGTGAATGCCAAGTATCCTGGCTCTGTGCATGACGCTTACAGTTTGAGGAATAGCAGCATCCCTTATGTGATGGGGCAACTCCAGAGGCACCGTGTGTGGCTAATAGGTGAGGCCAAGGTCCAAATACAGTTCACATAGGTGTCTGGGTATGGGGCTGTCCCTAACGGTTAGTGTGTGTCTAACAGTTGTCCCTCGACATTTGCAGGTGACTCTGGTTACCCCAACCTGTCATGGCTACTGACCCCAATGAGGAATCCAGGACAAGGGCAGAGGAACGCTACAATGAGGCACATGGGCGAACTAGGAGGGTGATTGAACGCATCTTCGGCCTCCTGAAGGCCAGGTTCCGGTGCCTCCGTCTGACAGGTGGCTCCCTATACTACTCACCAAAGAAGGTGTGCCAGATCATCATGGCCTGCTGTATGCTGCACAACCTGGCTTTGCAATGGCAGGTGCCTTTTCTGCAGGAGGATGGGCCAGATGGTGGTCTTGTGGCAGCTGTGGAGCCTGTGGACAGTGAAGAAGAGGAGGCAGAAGAAGAGGATATTGACAACTGAAACAACATCATCATACAATACTTCCAGTGGGACACAGGTAAGAAGATGTCACTGCTTCCCAGATCTCATACTATTGTTTGAGCTAGCATAAGTCTGTCATTTTCACTCAGTGTATGGAACCTTACTTGTCACTTTGACATTCCATTTCACAGATCTGGGTCCCACTTTGTGCCCTCTGCTATGTTTACTGCTGGCCTACAGCTGTGTTACATTGTTACATTGGTATGTAAACAATTAAATTGACATTGCTATATTCCATGGCTATTGCAATTACACATTTGTGAAAGCACAGACTGACTCCAGATTGTTTTGTGATTGAAGTGTGTTTATTCCTGTGCTAATAAGTGGAGGGGGTTGTAAAATGGGCTGGGGTGATGGTGGAGGAATGTCCATGGCAGAGTCCAGTCTATTTTTTTCACAGGTGCATTGTCCAAAGGGGCATAGGAAGTGGAGCAATGGCAGTTTAAGGATGGACAGGGTGACATAGTGGGACAGAAGGGTGACATTCAGGGGGGTCTCATTTCCTGGCGGGGGTCTTGGCAATGTTCTCCGTCTTGTTCCTGGATCTCAGGGACCGTTTGCAGGGTGGTTCTCCAACTGCAAGGGGTGGGGTGCTGGTGTCCTGTTGTTCCTGTGGCGGTGCCTCCTGCCCACTAGCGCCGGCGGAGGTGGAGGGCTGTTCATCGTCCAGGCTAGTGTCAGGGGCCCCTTGTTGTGCCACTGTGTCCCTCCTGGTGTTGAGAAGGTCTGCCAGCACCCCTGCAATGGTGACCAGGGTGGTGTTGATGGACTTCAAGTCCTCCCTGATCCCCAGGTACTATCCCTCCTGCAGCCGCTGGGTCTCCTGAAACTTGGCCAGTACCGTTGCCATCGTCTCCTGGGAATGATGGTAAGCTCCCATGATGTTGGAGAGGGCCTAGTGGAGAGTGGATTCCCTGGTCCTGTCCTCCCCCTGTCGCACAGCAGTCCTCCCAGCTTCCCTGTTATGCTGTGCCTCTGTCCCCTGAACCGTGTGCCCACTGCCACTTCCCCCAGGTCCCTGATCCTCCTGTGTTAGTGGGGTTGCCTGGGTTCCCTGTAGTGGTGGACACACTGCTGATTGATTTGTCCTGGGGATGGGCCCGCTGGGTGGGTGCTGTGGTGGGGTTTCCTGAGGGGGAGGCTTGGTGGTGGCTTGTGCCAGTGGCAGGGGAACCGACTGTCCCGAGGTCCCAGATGGGCCGGGCTGGTCATCTTGATCCAGGCGTGCAGAGCTGCTGTCATCACTGTGGGCCTCTTCTGTGGGGGGACTGGATATGTCTGGCACCTCCTGTCCGGTGACGTTGGGTAGGGGTCCTGTTGGTGTGTAAATGCATAATTATTGTATCTGTGTGTGCCATCGTGTGCAATGGGTGAGTGACCCTCTACTCCAGTGCTTGCATTATTGGCTTGGTCCTTGTGTGATTGGTGATTTTGGGGCATGGGTGAGTCTCTGTACTGGACATGCTTGGGTGAGGGATGTGTCCATGCATTGGTGTTACATGCAGGGCTTGCTTTTGGGATGTGTGGGTTGTGTTGGTGGGGTATCTGTGGGTTGTTGGGGTGATGGGTGTGAGGGTAAGGGTGGGAGTATGTGATGGCATGCAGGTGGGGTGGGGTATAAGGTAGTAAAGATTTGCCTTATCAGAGTCCAATCCTCCTGCTACTCCCGCGAGGCCCTCAGGATGCAGTTTTGCCAAGACTTGCTCCTCCCATGTTGTTAGTTGTTGGGGAGGAGGTGGGGGTCAACCGCCAGTCCTCTGTACAGCAATCTGGTGTCTGGAGACCACGGAGCGCACCTTCCCCCGTAGGTCGTTCCTCCTCTTCCTGATGTCATCCCTAGTTCTTGGGTGCTGTTCCACTGCGTTGACCCTGTCGACGATTCTGCGCCATAGCTCCATCTTCCTTGCAATGGATGTCTGCTGCACCTGTGATCCGAATAGCTGTGGCTCTACCTGGACAATTTCCTCCACCATGACCCTGAGCTCCTCCTCAGAGAACCTCGGGTGTCGTTGAGGTGCCATGATGTGGTGTGGGTGATGTGTGAGGTGGTGTCTGTTGTGATGTGTGAGGGGATGTGTTGGTGTGTGTTGTTTGAGGTGCGTGGATGTTGTGTAAGTGATGGTGTTGTGTGTCTGTGGATGCTGGTGTTGTTTTAGGTAGTGTCTCTCTCTGGCCTGCTTTCACATTTCTGGTAGTAAGGGTTTGTGGGTAATGTGGGTGTGTGTTTTATATTGGAATGGGTGTGTGGGTGTGGTGTGTGTATCAGGTGTGTGTATTTCGAATTGTCAAATGTGGTTGTGTTTTGTATATGTCTGTGTATTTTGAGTGCGGCGGTGTGTACCGCCAATGGATTACCGCGGTTAAAAGAGCGCCGTGTTGATTCGTGGGTCGTGATAGTGTGGGCGTATTCTGGTTGGCGTGACGGTGTCGGTTTTGGTATCGCCAGTTTATCACTAACCTTTGGTGTGGCGGACTTGTGTGGGTGTCTGTATTGTGGTGGATTCCGGGCTGTGGGTCGTAATACCTGTAGCGGAATTCCGCGGCCGCATCGGTATGTTGGCGGTCTTCTGCACGGCGGTAAGCGGGATTTACCGCCAGGGTTGTAATGAGGGCCAAATTCCCGAAAGTGAGAAGAAAACTCACGACTAATGAAAACAATACTGAAAATACTGCTACTACTGTCACTGAGACTGAGGAAGAAATTAAAAATAAAATTCTAACTTTCTTGATACTTCAGTGTCCAGTCCTATAAGAAAAGCAGCAGTTTCCTCTTCTTAAAACAGTAGCTATATATATATATATATGCAACTAAGAGGCTACAGTGATAACAAACTCTGTGGCACTGCATGGGGTAAAACAAAAGTATGAAAAAAACAAGTGTTGTGCAGAATGATGACCAGAGCGTGATAGATTCGGTGGCGGTTTTCCGCATACTGAAATGAATGTAATTACTGTTGGGTATAATTGGGATTTGAATGTGGAGAGTGCTCATGAGAAACAATTCAGTGACTTTCCTGCTTATAATTTGGATAATTTATACCATGATAACGGGTTCGATCAGAACCAGTTATGCTAATAGGGGGAAAAGGTTGAAAGCAAAGTAATCGTAAACTATTATTTTGGATGCTAAGGCAATCCTATGTTTGACCCCCGGTTGCTCCAGCACCCCAATTCAGCAGAGTGGTTTTACGCCTCCATTCTTGAATGAGTATGTGAACACAAGGAGTGGGACTCCTGTGGAGGAGGCTACTAGGGCTAGGGTGAAGGTTGAGTGCCTCAGGACCTGTATTTCAGATAAGGCGACTGTTAGCCCCGCTGTGAGTCCTGAATTGTAAACTTTTTAACCCTTTTGGGCTGGGAGGCAAGGATACCAGGAGGGAAGTTTAGAGGGCCTGGGCATTCTGTCAGAACAAGAGTTTAGACACTTTAAGTCCTTTAACTAAGACATTCTGCTTGGCTGAACAGGCTAGGGATCTAGCGAGCCAGTGGATCCAGAAGTGGTCTCTATGTTGGCCCAGAGAGCAGTTTGCTTTATGAGAAACGCAAATTCAGGGTTCTCTTACGAGATGAGAAGAGGATTGCTCTTGACAACAAATCCTACACAAGGGAAACCCATTCCCTTACCTCTGAGAAGATAGGGGGCAGGTCAGCCTGGTTTATACAAAATTAGAAATTTATATCTGAAGATCCATTGTTTTTTGGAGACAGTGTGAGGGTCCAGAACAGATTTCTCTGCCATTACTGTGCAATGCAAACTCCCTACCTGATACATCTTTCACAGCAGAAGGTGGATCAGATCTCTATTGAGGCTCAGGAATTTGTTGGGAAAAGGGGCAATAGAAAAGTGTTACAGACACCCTGCAGGATTTGTCAGCAGTATGTTTCTAGTTCAGAAGAAAAACAAAAAATACCGGGCATAAAATACAGGCTGGTGATACATACTAAAGACCCAGTGGCTTCGTTCGAAACAGGCATTTATTTCAAAATGGAAACAAACCTCACTCTTCGGGACATCATTCTACCAGGAGATTGGATGATGTGTTTAAACCTGAAGGACGCCTAGCTAACAGTGCCAATATGTCAAGAATACCAGACGTTTCTTCAATTTATTATGTCAAGGTCAAATGTATAGGTTCAGATCCCTTCCATTTGGTCTCTCTTCTGCCCCATGGTGTTTCACCAAGCTCATAAGGCCAGTGGCAGCCACCGTCAGAGCTCAAGTGGTATGAATGCTAATGTTTCTGGATTATAACATATTTCTGTGTCAAAAGAAGGATGTGCTGGTGTGCCAGGTACAGGAAGCAGTGGACTTGATCCAAACCAAACTCTGGAATTTATAACAAATGTGGAGGAATCAGACTTGACACCTTAAGAACTGATTGTTTTTGGGTCCTTTGTGGACTCAGAGAAATATATTTTTCTCCTTCTGGATTCAAAGCTTAAAATGATCAGGAAGGTGAGAGGGGTGTTGGCTCAGACGTAGATCTCCCTCAAGCCGCTGGAGAGGGTGGTGGGTCTCCTTTCCTGCATCTATGGCTTTTCCAGGTCTCCTTTGCTACAGAGCATTACAGGTGGTAAAAGGCAGGCACGTACAAAGGAGCATCAGCTATTCAGAGGTGGGGCCTTCAGAATGCAAGAGGAGAGGTGGTACAGTGGTTACGCCATCTAGAGGCCTGTAATGGTACAGCCACCTTCCCTGCATTCTAGATCTTGTCTTAGAGTGAGATGCAAGGCTCTGGCGATGGGGGGTGGGGAGCTGGCAAGGTGAGGCACCTTTAGACTGAAAGAGGATGGTCCAAGAAGGAGCAATCAATGCACATTCATTTTTAGAGCTTCTTGCAAACCCGAGTTTTGCAAAATGCAGGACAAATGGTGCATTGCTCCATTGAATGGACAATTTAACTCTAGTAAGTTACATAAATAATGGGAGGAACAAGATAAACATTTTTAGTAGAGTTGGTCAAAGCCTTGTGGGACCTGTCCAAAGACTACCCAGTTCGTCTTCCAATATTCCCTCAGTTGTCGAGAGGGCCTGTGGCTGGGTGATGCAAGGAGGACACGAAGGCAGCGTTTAACAGTTCAGGTGAGGTTTATTTTTTGGTGTGCAAAAATGAGTATTTTGTACTGTTTTGTGTCCTATTCTTGTGACAGCTGCGGTTCAGGTTCTCCTTTTCTTGTTTCTCTTCTTCCAGGGCTCCCGGGAGGCACATGTGAGGAAACACAAGATAAAAGTACTGGTAAGTAGGATATCCTAAATACAGGTTTTATCTTTTCCCTTTTGTCTTTCCTGTCTTCCTTTGCCCTTTTCCTGTCTATCTTTTCCGTGCCCTTCTTTATCCTTTGGTCTTTCTTTACGTGGTGGGAGTTTTTCTCTCTCTCTTTTTCCCTTTTTCCTAACGCTTGTACCCGGTTTGTTTCTTGGAGGTTTTTTTTCTCTCTCTCTCTCTCTTACTGTTTTTCCTGGGTTTGTTGGGGATTCTTTCCTTCGTTTTTGTTCTGTCTTGTTATTTCTGGCTGTCTTTATTGGACCCTTCTTTGTCTGTCTCTGTTTCTGGGTCCTTTCCGATCCAACTCTTCCCTTACTGTCTTTCTTGTATAAGTATTGCCCTTCTTTCATCACCCCTCCCCTTATTATGTTGTCCCCTCCACCACACCCCTTCCTTTGCACACAAAAAAAAAAAAAAAACAATAACGAAAACAAAACAACGAAGTCTCAAAGCCCAAGATTCACTTCCTACTACTGTCAGGGCTGGGTATTTTCTCCCAACCACCCCCCCCCCCCTTCCCCAGAGTGACACGCACCTGGAGAGGCCACGCTTATTCTGAAGCGTGGCTGGAATTTGCGCAGGGCGCCTCCCTCGCCGCTGGCGTCGCTCTGGGTATTCCTGTGCTGGGTCCGGCGTCCTCCTCCAAATCAGCAGCTCCTTGGCTTTGTTGTGGGTTCCTGGTTGTCGTCCTCGCGGGGGTCTCAGGATCCTCCAGCTCCCCGACGTCCGACCCCTTCTTCGTGGCAGTGTCTGCTTTTATTCTTGAAAGGATACGAAGTTGCTGCCCATGTCCTTTGGAACCCGGAAGTCGAAGGGGGTTGGTCGGTGGACCTTCCCCTTCCGGGTCAGAGGCGGCAGAGTCAGTCCGTGCCGCAACCTCCGTTGGAGCTGTCGTGTGCCACAGCCCATCACAGGGCCTTTCAGTCTGAGTCACAGCCTTCTATCTCAGGGCAAATTGGTGTTGATGGCAGGAGACCTTTCAGGGTGTGCACAGACATGCCAGGACTTTTAGAGTCAGCTTCTGACTCCATTCGAGCTTCCTGGGCTATCTGATCAATCAGCCCGGGAGGTATGGAATGGCTGGTTGCGTGAAGCAGTGTATTTGTTTGTTCCTTGGAGCATGGAGCAGGTACAGCTTACTTTCTGTGGGTGGTGTCCTTCCACTGGCTGCACGCTTCTGGAGGTACTTTATCATTATTTGAGTTGTTGCATTCCATATAAGTCCATGTTTTACAGCCCCTCCCCGTCCCACCCTCTGCCCTGGTGTTGCTTGCTTCGTTCAGCCCCGCATCGATGCTTGCCCCATCCCCCTTCCACCTTCTTCTTGCTGTTCTGGGTGTTGCTTGCTCCCAACCGCTGGCCTGAGTGCAAGAGGGTGTGGAAGGTTCAGAGAAGAGTGCTCTGGGGGGTCCAAAACACTCTATTGTCGTCTTTTTCACGTAATATTATGTGGTGTTGCCACGGTGTACCACATGAAAGGTTACAGATGCGGTAAGTAGCTTTAGGTAAGTCATCCATAGATAAAGTGAGGTATACTTGAGCCCTAATGTCTTCTGACAGACTAGTGCAAGCTGCCTAAACTATGGCCCAGCGCCTCACCCTTCACATGCCTATAGCGCCTCTTCACCGCTCCAGAATCCCTGGGATGGGTAAAGTTCAGTACACGTTTCCAGCTCTGCATTACCAGATTTCCAGACCCGCAGCCCCCCTGCGCAAGGGAGGGTGCTTGGGGACCCTGCCAGTGGAGGGCTCCTGTCTGGAGGGAAGGGAACCAGCGACCCCCACCTTAGGGGGAGCACCCAGTTATATGAGAAATGCCTCTTCACACCTGGGATAGCTCTGTCCTGCTGTCTGTGTGTAATTGGACTTCTTGCGGCCAGCAGGGTGAGATGGAATAATAAAGAAAAGCTCTATGACGTGGCCATCGCTACCTGCTTTTTCCTAATGTTATTATTTTTAGGGTTGAGACTGCATCGCATGCGCTTGTGCATGCGTTTCGCTTGAGAAGCGCTGTAGTAGTTAGAAAAGGGCTCGGAGCCCCGCCCATGTCACGTCAGTATCTTTCATTGGTTTGTGGGCTTGCCTGTTAAAAATGTGCTTGCTTTCATTAGTGGAAGGCACACATACGTCATGCCTTTTCCGGTGGTTAGCCCTCCTCGAGCGCACTGGCCAACTACTGAAAACATACGAGGCTCGCTGTTTTCCGTCTGGTTTGTGGACTACTTTTTATCTTTTGTTCGCAGCGCGATCTCGCTTGGCAGAAGTCGAGCGCTTTGCATGACATCGACCCTGTTACATAGTTAATTGCACTTTTGCCGATAGGTTTCACTACGAGTGAACTGTAGCAGAGCGATCACCCTCTTTTTTTCCAATCAATGTGGCAAGAAAAATCCAGTTGGGAGTTTACACTTGCTAATAGCTGTAACTCGGAGAAATGCGAGACCCTCTTGCATTGCAAATGCTTGTTTTCTAATGCTGTGGCACCCTGCCGCATTGCCGCTTGCCACATCCTGTTCCACCGAAAAACATTAACAAAGCCCAAAAGCTCTCGATTGCGGTAGAACTCCTTGGCTTTGTCAGTGTGTTTTTAGCCCAGTGGACAGCAGGGCGACCGCTTTGCAACATGGCTGAAACTAAAGAAAATAAAAGCGCTATGATAAAGTCAGCGCTGGCCTCGTCAAAGCGCTTATTTTCTTTACTTTCAGGTTTGCTGCACAGCAGCCGGGCTGCTGTGCAAGACGGCAAAAAAACATTGAAAAAGTCACAGATCTGGTACATGTTTTGCCGATGCTTCTTAATCTCTGACAAAGTTGTAGGGAAAGTCGCTGAATATAATGTTCTCTGTCTTCTACGGGCCACGGCAGCGCTCCCAGTTATTTGAAAATGACTTCGAATTGTGCCCCCGATTCGGCTCAGTTGTAAGATGCTGCACGATGCTTCCATCATAGCTGCTAGAGGCGATCTGGCCGAACAGCTACTGGCCTTGGATGCGAGTCCTGGCGCGGCCTCACTGTCCTGAGATTCTGGGCCGATCAGTTCGTGTCCCCGTGCGTAAATATGTGCATAGCGCCTGGCTCACACGTAAAGCGCTCCAGCACACTTGGGCCAGCTTCATGCCGTATTACAAAACTGCAAAATATGTCTAAATTAGCCCTCCTGAGCCCCTGTTTTCTCCATCCCAGGTTCCTTACCGGCGCATGTGTGCACCAAAGCGCCTCTCTTTGCTCTCATGATGACTTTTTGTGGTAACGGGGCCTCACCTTTTCTGTTGTACCCTTAAACACAATAAAAGGCAGACATTAAGATGGATTGCAATAACCACCCGTAGTTTCCAAAAGTTAATTGTCTAAGATATTTGGTTCTCTTTGTTTGATACATGGCTGACCTCTGACCCCTTCGTAAGGGTCCTCTTGAATTTTGTTACCCAACCTCCTTTGCATGGCCTTTAATGGTCCCTTCAGTGCATTAACGTGTGTTCGACAGTAACGCAAACAAGGAAGGGAGAGAACAAACATTTCTGGACAAATGTCAGACCTGCAGCACTACACACTCAACAAACGTTGTCACTATCAACAATAACAACTGGCAAAGCCGATAGGTCTCGCTTGCGACCGCTACTGCTTTGCCAGTGCCGTTTTTAAGAGTGCCTACGCATATACGCACACATAGGTGGCAGCCATATTGTAATGTAAGATAACCCGAATCAGAGGTGGCCACCAGATATGCGGTGCCTGTGTGTGGTGGCCATCTTTGAATGGTTTTCTTAAAAACCAACAAGAAAAACATTTTAAGATGGCTGCCACATTTATGATATTTAGATCAGAAGAAATTCTGACAACGATATTCTGGTACCACACTGGAGCAATCTGAGGGGTATGACACCAGAATATCACGGCATGAATATTGTGTGCTTAAATGTTTATGTCTTGAATATCACTTACAAAAATATCACCTCGCTGGAATTAATAATAGAAAATCTACATCCAATGGTGCTATATGTGTGTGTAACCAAAATCTAGGCCGCAATATTTAGCAGAGGATATTTCTGTTATTGACATTCTGACATCCACCCCATCAGTATCCCATCTTAATACCAACTCCCGAAGCTTCAGCTGTCCCCCTTCATGCTGCCCTGAAATGAGGGCACTTTACGCCCCCCCCCCCCCCCCCCTTTGCCGCTTCAAGTCTCGGAATCTGCAATCTGTATTGATTTTTTCAGGACTTTGAAGCATTCATTCAGTATCACATTCACCCATAGAAATCCCGCCAGTGGGACCATCACAGCTCTATTGCTCGTTTTCCTTATGAACCACAAACGCAGTCGGATAGGACCGCCGCATCCCTCCGGGAATTCAGAAAAGGACTCAAGACATGGCTGTTCGAATGAACTAATCACCCCGCAGCAACAAGCAACTCCAGCGCCTTGAGACCCTCACGGGTGATTGTCCGCACTTTATAAATCCTGATTGATTGATTGAGATAGCATCAACCCAGGCAAGTGAAGGAGTTAGTTACTCATTCTACTTGATGCAAGTGGGAGGGGAAATCCCTCAAAATCAGTGGAGATGTAGGGAAAGTATTATTACGCAGAGAAAAATAATCTCCCTTGGTGAAAAATAAAAAGTGAGCACATGCATTGCCTCTGATTTTTTTGCACATAGCTATATAAGTCTATATTCTTGCATGTGAACATGGAATTCATAAAACCTTTCCAACATTATGCCTAGAAAGCTGCAACTGGTGTAGGTTTTCAATCATTCCCTGGAAGAGTTGGGAAGATTCCTCAAATAGGCAGGAAGCTCATTATGAGTCCTGTACTGTTCGGTGCAGTAGCACCAGACCTGGTAAACACAGATCCGGCAGGGTGAGTTCTTACCACAAGATCTGTGATTTACACATCCCGGTATGGGGATCAGATGATAATGTTTCACATCTTCCCCTTCTCATGTGCACAAAATTAGAATCTGTCTTGTGTTGCGGTGGGCCTAACTCGCATAATTCGCTATTGTGTGACTAAGTGAAATTACGGCAAAATTACCCGAGATTACACATAATTATGCGAGGAACGTAACCCAGCATTCTGCGCTATCTTTTACTGCAAAATGCACCGCTGCATCGAAAATGGGTTTGAAATGCATTCTGCGCCAAGAATATTGTGCTAAATGTGACAGAACAGGACCAGCAGGACCCAGAAGATGTTTGCTAAGCTTGTTGTTCTTGTTCCAGCTACATGGTTTCTGTGCCAAATTACTTACAATTATGCGAACAAGCGTAATTGCGTAATTTTTAGTGATTTTGCATCAAATGAGTAATGTGAAATTACTCAGGTATAATTAAAACTTTGCCCAGGCCTCACCTTGTGTGCCCTAAATAAATTCCACCAGGTTTTGTCTGAGGAAGTTCGTTCTGTGAGGCAAAACCCGCAAAAGGGAGTAAACTCTGCAAATCCAGGAACTAGTAACTCAGTTCCTAGAATGCACTACAGTAATCATCTGCGAAGTGGAACCCCAAAGAATGACACACCTGCTCCCAGATCCACTTTACATGCTCCAGCCGCGTTACTCAAAGGAACGTGACAATATGATCTACCACACCGCTTCAGGTCACCCTCAAGCATCTTCCTCTAGAGGCAAGAAGCTTTCTCATACAATCTTCATCACCCACGAAGCGCTACATACTGGAACCCCAACCTACCTTTGCCAGAAGTCCATTTCAGGTGCCCAACTCTCTTCAAGGACGCTTTTCTGCTGCAACTCCTGCTTTTAAGAAGCATGAACCTCTAGACCAGGGCGCTCCAACCTTCCTGTAGTAAGAGTAACTTATGTTCAATGGAAATCATCCCACGCTGCTAATATCATTAGTGCTGGTACAGTGACTACATCAAACACAATTACATTAGTGGCCACCTTACGCACGATTACTAGCAGTGATCGCTCCAATGCATCCAGCAGGGTTCTCAGCAGGAATGTAAAAAAAGGCATAGTCAGTTTTGAATTTCTTTACAAGGGCAATTCATTACTGCCATAGCTGCAATGTCCCTGGCGCTAAGGTCATGATATTATATCAGTAATACATCTCCCGAACGCCAAATGATTTATAACTCTAATATCAACTTTAAATATATTTTAGAAATTCAGCCATTTTTTTCTCCAAATATCAGCTCATGAGTTCTAAAAATACACATATTTTTGTCCCCAATTCACAGAAAGCTTCTAATTCAGTACGGACACCTACACAGAGTACAGCTACTTACAGGGAGCAGGAGAGTTACCAGTAACTCACAAGCGACTCATTGGAGAAGCCTGCACTAAAGCAATCCTGCTCCGGAAGCGCCCTTGTGGTATGGAACTCCAGCCGACCAGCCATCAGCACCACCACATACTACGCATCACCAAATAAAGAACTAGGGCCCGACCTTACTAGATTCTCACGCAGCACAGGAGCCAAAAAATATGTATTGCGCTGCATGAGAAGTAGAGAGCACCATATTTACAGAATTATGGCTCTGGCCTCCTATCTCCCTAGCGCCGGGGCTCATTTTAGCTGCCGTGTGCCACACACACAACTTTGGGCCGTAGTGCAAGCATGTGCACATGATTGTAGCATAAGTTTTGTACTAGACGTGTAGCTTCTAGAACAAAATACTATGCTTAAACACACTTTAAAACGTATCCTGTATCGTATGTGTGCTGCACAGTGCAAAGTCGGAAAAAAATAATAAATTAAAACATTTCTCCTTTTAACGCCGGCTTTGAAATGGCATTAACTTTTGGCGCAAAACCCTGTCTGCTGTGTTTGTAAATAGGGTTTTGCTTCAAAAGGCATGGGTGGTTGCCTGGGAACACCCATGTACCACCCCTGTAACATCCACTTAGTGCTAAGTAACGCAAAGCAGTGCTTCACGTTGTTTAGCGTTCCTTTTAAGGCACTTTCCAGCACAAAACAAGTTTTGCACTAGAAAGTAAAATAGTGAAAACACTTTGTGCTGGTTAACGTCACTTTTGTGACGCTGTTGTGTTACTGTATTGTGCATGACTGCAATCATTTGTTGTACATGGCTACCACATGTTGGTGCATTTCTACAGGTCTGCAACCTATCGTAGTGCTACTGTTATGCATGGCTAACATCCATTGTTGTGTTACTGTGTTGTGCATGGCTAACATCTGTTGTTGCATTTCTATGTTGTGCATGGCTGTTGTCCATTGCTGTGTCACTGTTTTGTGCATGGCTGCCGTCCGGTGTTGTGTTACTGTGTTGTGCATGGTTGCCGTCCGGTGTTGTGTTACTGTGTTGTGCATGGTTGCCGTCCGGTGTTGTGTTACTGTGTTGTGCATGGCTGCCGTCTGGTGTTGTGATGCTGTGTTGTGGATGGCTGCCGTCCGGTGTTGTGTATTGTGTTGTGGATGGCTGCCATCCAGTGTTGTATTACTGTGTTGTGCATGGCTGCTGTCTGGTGTTGTGTTGCTGTGTTGTGCATGGCTGCCGTCCGGTGTTGTGTATTGTGTTGTGCATGGCTGCCGTCCAGTGTTGTGCATGGCTGCCGTCCAGTGTTGTGTTACTGTGTTGTGCATGGCTGCCGTCCGGTGTTGTGTTACTGTGTTGTGCATGGCTGCCGTCCAGTGTTGTGGTACTGTGTTGTGCATGGCTGCCGTCCGGTGTTGTGTATTGTGTTGTGCATGGCTGCCGTCCAGTGTTGTATTACTGTGTTGTGCATGGATGCTGTCTGGTGTTGTGTTACTGTGTTGTGCTTGGCTGTGTTGTTGTGTGGCTGACGTCCGGAGTTGTGTTACTGTGTTGTGCATGGCTGCCGTCCGGTTTTGTGTTACTGTGTTGTGCATGGCTGCCGTCCAGTGTTGTATTACTGTGTTGTGCATGGCTGCCGTCCAGTGTTGTGTTACTGTGTGGTGCATGGCTGCTGTCCGGTGTTGTGTTACTGTGTTGTGCATGGCTGCTGTCCAGTGTTGCGTATTGTGTTGTGCATGGCTGCCGTCCAGTGTTGTATTACTGTGTTGTGCATGGCTGCTGTCTGGTGTTGTGTTACTGTGTTGTGCATGGCTGTGTTGTTGTGTGGCTGACATCCGGTGTTGTGTTACTGTGTTGTGCATGGCTGCCGTCCGGTGTTGTGTTACTGTGTTGTGCATGGCTGCCGTCCAGTGTTGTATTACTGTGTTGTGCATGGCTGCCGTCCGGTGTTGTGTTACTGTGTGGTGCATGGCTGCTGTCCGGTGTTGTGTTACTGTGTTGTGCATGGCTGCCGTCCGGTGTTGTGTATTGTGTTGTGCATGGCTGCCGTCCAGTATTGTATGACTGTATTGTGCATGGCTGCTGTCTGGTGTTGTGTTACTGTGTTGTGCTTGGCTGTGTTGTTGTGTGGCTGACATCCGGTGTTGTGTTACTGTGTTGTGCATGGCTGCCGTCCGGTGTTGTGTTACTGTGTTGTGCATGGCTGCCGTCCAGTGTTGTATTACTGTGTTGTGCATGGCTGCCGTCCAGTGTTGTGTTACTGTGTGGTGCATGGCTGCTGTCTGGTGTTGCGTATTGTGTTGTGCATGGATGCCGTCCAGTGTTGTATTACTGTGTTGTGCATGGCTGCTGTCTGGTGTTGTGTTACTGTGTTGTGCATGGCTGTGTTGTTGTGTGGCTGACGTCCGGTGTTGTGTTACTGTGTTGTGCATGGCTGCCGTCCAGTGTTGTATTACTGTGTTGTGCATGGCTGCCGTCCGGTGTTGTGTTACTGTGTGGTGCATGGCTGCTGTCCGGTGTTGTGTTACTGTGTTGTGCATGGCTGCCGTCCGGTGTTGTGTATTGTGTTGTGCATGGCTGCCGTCCAGTGTTATTTTACTGTGTTGTGCATGGCTGCCATCCAGTGTTGTGTTACTGTGTTGTGCATGGCTGCCGTCCGGTGTTGTGTTACTGTGTTGTGCATGGCTGCCGTCCAGTGTTGTTTTACTGTGTTGTGCATGGCTGCCATCCAGTGTTGTATTACAGTGTTGTGCATGGCTGCTGTCCGGTGTTGTGTTACTGTGTTGTGCATGGCTGCCGTCCAGTGTTGTGTTACTGTGTTGTGCATGGCTGCCATCTAGTGTTGTATTACTGTGTTGTGCATGGCTGCCATCCAGTGTTGTTTTACTGTGTTGTGCATGGCTGCCGTCCAGTGTTGTGTTACTGTGTTGTGCATGGCTGCCATCTAGTGTTGTATTACTGTGTTGTGCATGGCTGCTGTCCGGTGTTGTGTTACTGCGTGGTGTTGTGTTACTGTGTTGTGCATGGCTGCCGTCCAGTGTTGTGTTACTGTGTTGTGCATGGCTGCCATCTAGTGTTGTATTACTGTGTTGTGCATGGCTGCCATCCAGTGTTGTTTTACTGTGTTGTGCATGGCTGCCATCCAGTGTTGTTTTACTGTGTTGTGCATGGCTGCCGTCCGGTGTTGTGTTACTGTGTTGTGCATGGCTGCCGTCTGGTGTTGTGTTACTGTGTTGTGCATGGCTGCTGTCCGGTGTTGTGTTACTGTGTTGTGCATGGCTGCCGTCCAGTGTTGTGTTACTGTGTGGTGCATGGCTGCCATCCAGTGTTGTTTTACTGTGTTGTGCATGGCTGCCGTCCGGTGTTATGTTACTGTGTTGTGCATGGCTGCCGTCCGGTGTTGTTTTACTGTGTTGTGCATGGCTGCCGTCCGGTGCTGTGTTACTGTGTTGTGCATGGCTGCCGTCCGGTGTTGTTTTACTGTGTTGTGCATGGCTGCCGTCCGGTGTTGTGTTACTGTGTTGTGCATGGCTGCCATCCGGTGTTGTTTTACTGTGTTGTGCATGGCTGACGTCCAGTGTTGTGTTACTGTGTTGTGCATGGCTGCTGTCCGGTGTTGTGTTACTGTGTTGTGCATGGCTGCCGTCCAGTGTTGTGTTACTGTGTGGTGCATGGCTGCCATCCAGTGTTGTGTTACTGTGTTGTGCATGGCTGCCGTCCGGTGTTGTTTTACTGTGTTGTGCATGGCTGCCGTCCGGTGTTGTGTTACTGTGTTGTGCATGGCTGCCGTCCGGTGTTGTGTTACTGTGTTGTGCATGGCTGCCGTCCGGTGTTGTTTTACTGTGTTGTGCATGGCTGCCGTCCAGGGTTGTGTTACTGTGTTGTTGTGTGGCTGACGTCCGGTGTTGTGTTACTGTGTTGTGCATGGCTGCCATCCAGTGTTGTTTTACTGTGTTGTGCATGGCTGCCATCCAGTGTTGTATTACTGTGTGGTGCATGGCTGCCATCCAGTGTTGTTTTACTGTGTTGTGCATGGCTGCCGTCCGGTGTTGTGTTACTGTGTTGTGCATGGGTGCCGTCCAGTGTTGTGTTACTGTGTTGTGCATGGCTGCCATCCAGTGTTGTTTTACTGTGTTGTGCATGGCTGACGTCCGGTGTTGTGTTACTGTGTTGTGCATGGCTGCTGTCCGGTGTTGTGTTACTGTGTTGTGCATGGCTGCCGTCCAGTGTTGTGTTACTGTGTGGTGCATGGCTGCCATCCAGTGTTGTATTACTGTGTTGTGCATGGCTGCCGTCCGGTGTTGTTTTACTGTGTTGTGCATGGCTGCCGTCCAGTGTTGTATTACTGTGTTGTGCATGGCTGACGTCCGGTGTTGTGTTACTGTGTTGTGCATGGCTGCCGTCCGGTGTTGTGTTACTGTGTTGTGCATGGCTGCCATCCAGTGTTATATTACTGTGTTGTGCATGGCTGCCGTCCGGTGTTGTATTACTGTGTTGTGCATGGCTGCCGTCCGGTGTTGTATTACTGTGTTGTGCATGGCTGCCGTCCGCTGTTGTATTACTGTGTTGTGCATGGCTGCCGTCCGGTGTTGTGTTACTGTGTTGTGCATGGCTGCCGTCCGGTGTTGTGTTACTGTGTTGTGCATGGCTGCCGTCCGGTGTTGTGTTACTGTGTTGTGCATGGCTGCCATCCAGTGTTGTGTTACTGTGTTGTGCATGGCTGCCATCCAGTGTTGTATTACTGTGTTGTGCATGGCTGCCATCCAGTGTTGTTTTACTGTGTTGTGCATGGCTGCCGTCCAGTGTTGTATTACTGTGTTGTGCATGGCTGCCGTCCGGTGTTGTATTACTGTGTTGTGCATGGCTGCCGTCCGGTGTTGTGTTACTGTGTTGTGCATGGCTGCCGTCTGGTGTTGTGATGCTGTGTTGTGGATGGCTGCCGTCCGGTGTTGTATTACTGTGTTGTGCAGGGCTGCCGTCCGGTGTTGTGTTACTGTGTAGTGCATGGCTGCCGTCCGGTGTTGTATTACTGTGTTGTGCATGGCTGCCGTCCGGTGTTGTGTTACTGTGTGGTGCATGGCTGCCGTCCGGTGTTGTGTTACTGTGTGGTGCATGGCTGCCGTCCGGTGTTGTATTACTGTGTGGTGCATGGCTGCCGTCCGGTGTTGTATTACTGTGTTGTGCATGGCTGCCGTCCGGTGTTGTGTTACTGTGTTGTGCATGGCTGCCGTCCGATGTTGTGATGCTGTGTTGTGGATGGCTGCCGTCCGGTGTTGTATTACTGTGTTGTGCATGGCTGCCGTCCAGTGTTGTTTTACTGTGTTGTGCATGGCTGCCGTCCGGTGTTGTGTTACTGTGTGGTGCATGGCTGCCGTCCGGTGTTGTGTATTGTGTTGTGCATGGCTGCCGTCCGGTGTTGTATTACTGTATTGTGCATGGCTGCTGTCTGGTGTTGTGTTACTGTGTTGTGCTTGGCTGTGTTGTTGTGTGGCTGACGTCCGGTGTTGTGTTACTGTGTTGTGCATGGCTGCCGTCCGGTGTTGTGTATTGTGTTGTGCATGGCTGCCGTCCAGTGTTGTATTACTGTATTGTGCATGGCTGCTGTCTGGTGTTGTGTTACTGTGTTGTGCTTGGCTGTGTTGTTGTGTGGCTGCCGTCCGGTGTTGTGTTACTGTGTTGTGCATGGCTGCCGTCCAGTGTTGTGTTACTGTGTTGTGCATGGCTGCCGTCCAGTGTTGTTTTACTGTGTTGTGCATGGCTGCCGTCCGGTGTTGTGATGCTGTGTTGTGGATGGCTGCTGTCCGGTGTTGTATTACTGTGTTGTGGATGGCTGCCGTCCGGTGTTGTATTACTGTGTTGTGCATGGCTGCCGTCCGGTGTTGTGTTACTGTGTTGTGCATGGCTGCCGTCCGGTGTTGTATTACTGTGTTGTGCATGGCTGCCGTCCAGTGTTGTGTTACTGTGTTGTGCATGGCTGCCGTCCGGTGTTGTGATGCTGTGTCGTGGATGGCTGCCGTCCGGTGTTGTATTACTGTGTTGTGCAGGGCTGCCGTCCGGTGTTGTGTTACTGTGTGGTGCATGGCTGCCGTCCGGTGTTGTATTACTGTGTTGTGCATGGCTGCCGTCCGGTGTTGTGTTACTGTGTGGTGCATGGCTGCCGTCCGGTGTTGTGTTACTGTGTTGTGCATGGCTGCCGTCCGGTGTTGTTTTACTGTGTTGTGCATGGCTGCCGTCCGGTGTTGTGTTACTGTGTTGTGCATGGCTGCCGTCCGGTGTTGTTTTACTGTGTTGTGCATGGCTGATGTCCAGTGTTGTGTTACTGTGTTGTGCATGGCTGCTGTCCGGTGTTGTGTTACTGTGTTGTGCATGGCTGCCGTCCAGTGTTGTGTTACTGTGTTGTTGTGTGGCTGACGTCCAGTGTTGTGTTACTGTGTTGTGCATGGCTGCCATCCAGTGTTGTTTTACTGTGTTGTGCATGGCTGCCGTCCGGTGTTGTGTTACTGTGTTGTGCATGGCTGCTGTCCGGTGTTGTATTACTGTGTTGTGCATGGCTGCCGTCCAGTGTTGTGTTACTGTGTTGTGCATGGCTGCCGTCTGGTGTTGTGATGCTGTGTTGTGGATGGCTGCTGTCCGGTGTTGTATTACTGTGTTGTGCATGGCTGCCGTCCGGTGTTGTGTTACTGTGTTGTGCATGGCTGCCGTCCGGTGTTGTGATGCTGTGTTGTGCATGGCTGCCGTCCGGTGTTGTGATGCTGTGTTGTGGATGGCTGCCTTCCGGTGTTGTATTACTGTGTTGTGCAGGGCTACCGTCCGGTGTTGTGTTACTGTGTGGTGCATGGCTGCCGTCCGGTGTTGTGTTACTGTGTTGTGCATGGCTGCCGTCCGGTGTTGTGTTACTGTGTGGTGCATGGCTGCCGTCCGGTGTTGTGTTACTGTGTGGTGCATGGCTGCCGTCCGGTGTTGTGTTACTGTGTGGTGCATGGCTGCCGTCCGGTGTTGTATTACTGTGTGGTGCATGGCTGCCGTCCGGTGTTGTATTACTGTGTTGTGCATGGCTGACGTCCGGTGTTGTGTTACTGTGTTGTGCATGGCTGCCGTCCGGTGTTGTGATGCTGTGTTGTGGATGGCTGCCGTCCGGTGTTGTGATGCTGTGTTGTGCATGGCTGCCGTCCAGTGTTGTTTTACTGTGTTGTGCATGGCTGCCGTCCGGTGTTGTGTTACTGTGTGGTGCATGGCTGCCGTCCGGTGTTGTGTATTGTGTTGTGCATGGCTGCCGTCCGGTGTTGTATTACTGTATTGTGCATGGCTGCTGTCTGGTGTTGTGTTACTGTGTTGTGCTTGGCTGTGTTGTTGTGTGGCTGACGTCCGGTGTTGTGTTACTGTGTTGTGCATGGCTGCCGTCCGGTGTTGTGTTACTGTGTTGTGCATGGCTGCCGTCCGGTGTTGTGTTACTGTGTTGTGCATGGCTGCCGTCCGGTGTTGTGTTACTGTGTTGTGCGTGGCCGCCATGTGTTTGCCTTTCCTTAGTTACCCTGTGTCCTTACTTTGCTTGTTGGAACTTTGCTCAGTGCTTGGAGATAGGCTTGCATCGTGTCTAGCTTCAGGGACATTACTCTTTTTTCAGAGGGCTCTTCACATTTTGGCTGGTTTACTACTCTGGCAGTGCATAACTGTGTGCTTGTATTTCTGATGAGTGTTTTGGGCGGAGCCTTTTCAATAAATATGGTTTCTTTTTTGTATGTGTGGATATCGTAAGGCTATGGTACGAACCCAGCCAAAAGGCAGTGGAGCACTGTATAGGGCCAAAGACAATGCGTTACTGTGTTGTGCCTGGCTGCCACCACTTCTTGTGCTGCCGCCTGTTGTAGTGTTACAGTGTTGTGCATGGCTGTAAACCATTGTTGTTTTACTATGTTGTGCACGGCTGTTAACAACTGTTGTCATGTTACTGTGTTGTGCATGGCTGCCGCTCATTGTTGTGTTGCTATGTTATGTATGGCTGCCCTCCATGGTGGTCTTACTGTGTTGTGCATGGCTGTTAACAACAATTGTTGCGTTACTGTGTTGTGCATGGCTGCCATCTTTTGTTGCATGTCTATGTTGTGCATAGCTGCTGTCCACTGTTGTGTTATTGTGCTGTGTATGGCTGCCATCTGCTTGCGTGTCCTTAATTATCCTGTGGCCACACTGCACCTGTTGAAGCTTTGTTCAGTAGTCTGTGGTTCATGTGAGATGTGAATTTATCATGCCTTGCTTCAGGGGCTCTTTCTTTGGAGTGCTCTATAAATATTGGCAGTTTAGTGCTCTGCAAAGACCAGAACTGTGCACTTTTATTTCTGGTGAGTGTTTTCGGTGGAGCCCTTGCAAGAAATATGGCTTCTTGTCTTAATGTATGGATGTATGTATCCATATGATATGTCTACAGCACAATCCTAGCCAAAAGGCAGTGGAGCGATGTTCATAGTCAAAGGCAAGCCTAAAGTCAATGAGTAATAGGAGAGGAAGCTGGGTTGTAGATGGTTACTGCCTTGTGATAAATTGTTATTTAAATAGATGAGTCTTCAACTCTTTCCTAAATTGGAGAGGTGTTGGGGCGGTCGGATAGATACGGGGATGTTAGTCCAGATCCTGGGCGCACAGATTAAAAAGTCCTGCCGTCTTGTTCTTTCTTTTTTACTCTTCTCAGTCTGCAGTCTGGTGGTGTCCTGGTTGTGCGTGTGCCGAGAAGCATCAGAGATGCTGGGCTTGTCTGTAAGATAAGCCTGAGGTGCTGGTTGTGATAGCTGCGTAAATGATGCCGCTGGTTTTGAAGATGGTGACGATAGCACAGGGAGCCAATGGAGTTCGATCAGGATGGGGGTGATGTGACGGTTTTTTCAGGCCCTGATGAGACGTGCTTCCGCATGTAGAATGCCCCATGTAGAATCTGGAAGGCCTTTGAGTAGGGCATTACCACCATCTAGATGAGACAGTACAATGGCTTGAACAGCGATTCTGAACTCACATTCTGGAAGAAACAGGTTGACTTTCTTTAGAAGAGAGAGCTGGTACCAGACCATCTTTGTTGTTTAGGAATGTGTTCCTTGAATGAGAGACTGATGTCCAGGCTGAATACACGTGATTTTGTATTTGGTGAGAATTGGGTTGAAACTGTTAATGTTTATGTTGTTGGGCTAGGTTTGTACTGTATCTTGCTCAAATAATAGGACTTCTGTCTCAGTTGGGTTGAACTCCAGGAAGGCATCCAGGTTTGGATGAAGCATAAGCTATATTTCAGCCGTTGGATGTCGAAACAGAAGAGACGTTCACTTAGAAGTGGGTATCCACAGCATATTTCTGAATTTTGATGCTGTTATCTGTGAGTAGAAGGGAGTAACTGTGAGTGGACGTGAGTATCTGTAAATAGAAGTAAGTGTATATCAGAAGAAGTGAGTATCTGTGAATAGAAGCGAGTGAATGTTCGTAGAAGTGAGTATCTGTGAATAGAAGCGGGTGAATGTCAGTAGAAGTGAGTATCTGTGAATAGAAGCGAGTGAATTTCAGTAGAAGTGAGCATCTGTAAACAGAAGCGAGTGAATGTTCGTAGAAGTGAGAATCTGTGAATAGACGTGATGCCATGTAGAAGCTGAAGATGACGGGAGGCAGTATGGAACCGTGAGCCACTCCACACATAAAAGGGATCATTTGTGATCTGGAAGTGTCCATGTGAACAAACTGGTGTTGGTTGGAAAGAGATTACGAGAACTTGTGAAGGACATTGCCGTTGAATCTCATTTGTGACTCAAAGATGCATTTGAGAGTGGCATGGTTGGCTGTGTCAAAGGCAGTAGAGGGGTCCAGCAATGTCAGAGGTCCCCGTGGGCACATTCCAGTGCTTCTCACTTACTGACAATTGGTCACTAATGATTCCAAAGTACGCTGTAGAAGTGGGCATACTAAGCAGGGGGCAGAACAGGTATTTACCTGTCAACCAATCAGAGAGGCGCATTCACATGTCGGTATTCAATTTACAAGAATATCCATGTGTGGTAAGAAGTGCCAGTCTCTCTCTCCTGGGCTTCGACCTTCACCTGACCCCCTCACGCAAGCACCAACCCATGCCCCATTTAAGTGTCTTAAGAAGCTGGGATTTAAACAGCTGTTATTTCACATTTCCAGGCAGAGTGATGTTTTTTCAGTTTTTTTCCCCTTATTCATACTTTGGAGGTTTAAACCCTGCCTTGTACAGACTAGCAATGAGCAGTATTATTTGCTATGATTGGGCCGGGAATTTCTGAAATGACTGAGGGCTGTTTAGAGCGCTGCCAACCACTTGTTTCTGGGCCCTGATAGATTTGACCGGCATACCCATAACTACCACCCGTGCACTGCCAGCCATTTGCCTCGCCTGCTTTGCCTAGCCCATGTTTAGGAATAATGGGCTTATTTTAGGTGAGAATGTGTGTTGCTCCGACTGATTGCTGCAGGTGGCTCGTTACCTCAAGGAAAGGCTTTGTGGCCTTTTCGGTCTTGGTTCCTACTATCCAGAGTAGTCTCCTGTTGTACTATCTCCTGCGTTCACTACGTCACTGTGCAGCGCTGGTGCGCGTCTGTCCTCTTGAGCTGGCTCCTGTTGTACCGCCTTCTGCTTTCACTACATCACTGTGCAGCGCTGGTGCGCGTCTGTCCTCTCAAGCCGGCTCCTGTTGCACCGCCTTCTGCTTTCACTACATCACTGTGCAGCGCTGGTGCGCGTCTGTCCTCTCGAGCCGGCTCCTGTTGTACCGCCTTCTGCTTTCACTACATCACTGTGCAGCGCTGGTGCGCGTCTATCCTCTCGAGCCGGCTCCTGTTGTACCGCCTTCTGCTTTCACTACATCACTGTGCAGCGCTGGTGCGCGCCTGTCCTCTCGAGCCGGCTCCTGTTGCACCGCCTTCTGCTTTCACTACATCACTGTGCAGCGCTGGTGCGCGTCTGTCCTCTCAAGCCGGCTCCTGTTGTACCGCCTTCTGCTTTCACTACATCATTGTGCAGCGCTGATGGGTGCCTGTCCTTTAGTGCAGGCCCCTGTTCTACCGTCTTCTGCTTTCATTACATCACTGTGCAGCACTGGTGCGCGTCTGTCCTCTCGAGCCGGCTCCTGTTGTACCGCCTTCTGCTTTCACTACATCACTGTGCAGCGCTGGTGCGCGCCTGTCCTCTCGAACTGGCTCCTGTTGCACCGCCTTCTGCTTTCACTACATCACTGTGCAGCGCTGGTGCACGTGTGTCCTTTTGAGCCGGCTCCTGTTGTACCGCCTTCTGGTTTCATTACATCACTGTGCAGCACTGGTGTGCGCCTGTCCTCTCAAGCCGGCTCCTGTTGTACCGCCTTCTGCTTTCACTACATCACTGTGCAGCACTGGTGCGTGTCTGTCCTCTCAAGCCGGCTCCTGTTGTACCACTTTCTGCTTTCACTACATCACTGTGCAGCGCTGGTGCGCGCCTGTCCTCTCGAGCCGGCTCCTGTTGCACCGCCTTCTGCTTTCACTACATCACTGTGCAGCGCTGGTGCGCGTCTGTCTTCTCGAGCCGGCCCCTGTTGTACCGTCTTCTGCTTTCATTACATCACTGTGCAGTGCTGGTGCGCGTCTGTCTTCTCGAGCCGGCTCCTGTTGTACCGCCTTCTGCTTTCACTACATCACTGTGCAGCGCTGGTGCGTGTCTGTCCTCTGGAGCCGGCACCTGTTGTACTGCCTTCTGCTTTCACTACATCACTGTGCAGCGCTGGTGCGCGCCTGTCCTCTCGAGCCGGCTCCTGTTGTGCCGTCTTCTGCTTTCACTACATCACTGTGCAGCGCTGGTGCACACCTGTCCTTTGGAGCAGGCACCTGTTGTACCGCCTTCTACTTTCAATACATCATTTTGCAGCGCTGGTGCACTCCTGCCCTCTGGAGCTGGCTCCTGTTGTGCCGTCTTCTACTTTCACTACATCCCTGTGCAGCACTGGTGTTAACCTGTCCTCCGGAGAAGGCCCCTGTTTACATCCCTGTGCAGCACTGGTGCACGTGTGTCCTCTGGAGCCGGCTCCTGTTGTGCCGTCTCCTGCTTTCACTACATCACTGTGCAGCGCTAGTGCACGTGTGTCCTCTAGAGCCGGCTCCTGTTGTGCCATCTTCTGCTTTCACTACATCATTGTGCAGCGCTGATGGGTGCCTGTCCTTTAGTGCAGGCCCCCGTTCTACCGTCTTCTGCTTTCATTACATCACTGTGCAGCGCTGGTGCGCGTCTGTCCTCTCGAGACGGCTCCTGTTGTACCGCCTTCTGGTTTCACTACATCACTGTGCAGCGCTGGTGCGCGCCCGTCCTCTTGAGCCGGCTCCTGTTGTACCGCCCTCTGCTTTCACTACATCACTGTGCAGCGCTGGTGCGTGTCTGTCCTCTCAAGCCGGCTCCTGTTGTACCACTTTCTGCTTTCACTACATCACTGTGCAGCGCTGGTGTGCGTCTCGCCTCTCGAGCCGGCTCCTGTTGTACCACCTTCTGCTTTCACTAAATCACTGTGCAACGCTGGTGTGCGTCTGTCCTCTCGAGCCGGCTCCTGTTGTACCGCCTTCTGCTTTCACTAAATCACTGTGCAGCGCTGGTGCGCGTCTGTCCTCTCGAGCGGCTCCTGTTGTACCGCCTTCTGCTTTCACTACATCATTGTGCAGCGCTGATGGGTGCCTGTCCTTTAGTGCAGGCCCCTGTTGTACCGTCTTCTGCTTTCACTACATCACTGTGCAGCACTGGTGCGCGTCTGTCCTCTCGAGCCGGCTCCTGTTGTACCGCCTTCTGCTTTCACTACATCACTGTGCAGCGCTGGTGCGCGTCTGTCTTCTCGAGCCGGACCCTGTTGTACCGTCTTCTGCTTTCATTACATCACTGTACAGCGCTGGTGCGCGTCTGTCTTCTCGAGCCGGCTCCTGTTGTACCGCCTTCTGCTTTCACTACATCACTGTGCAGCGCTGGTGCGCGTCTGTCTTCTCGAGCCGGCTCCTGTTGTACCGCCTTCTGCTTTCACTACATCACTGTGCAGCGCTGGTGCGCGTCTGTCCTCTGGAGCCGGCACCTGTTGTGCTGCCTTCTGCTTTCACTACATCACTGTGCAGCGCTGGTGCGCGCCTGTCCTCTCGAGCCGGCTCCTGTTGTGCCGTCTTCTGCTTTCACTACATCACTGTGCAGCGCTGGTGCACACCTGTCCTTTGGAGCAGGCACCTGTTGTACCGCCTTCTACTTTCAATACATCATTATGCAGCGCTGGTGCACTCCTGCCCTCTGGAGCTGGCTCCTGTTGTGCTGTCTTCTACTTTCACTACATCCCTGTGCAGCACTGGTGTTAACCTGTCCTCCGGAGCAGGCCCCTGTTTACATCCCTGTGCAGCACTGGTGCACGTGTGTCCTCTGGAGCCGGCTCCTGTTGTGCCGTCTTCTGCTTTCACTACATCACTGTGCATCGCTAGTGCACGTGTGTCCTCTAGAGCCGGCTCCTGTTGTGCCATCTTCTGCTTTCACTACATCATTGTACAGCGCTGATGGGTGCCTGTCCTTTAGTGCAGGCCCCTGTTCTACCGTCTTCTGCTTTCATTACATCACTGTGCAGCGCTGGTGCGCGTCTGTCCTCTCGAGCCGGCTCCTGTTGTACCGCCTTCTGCTTTCACTAAATCACTGTGCAGCGCTGGTGCGCATCTGTCCTCTCGAGCCGGCCCCTGTTGTACCGTCTTCTGCTTTCATTACATATCTGTGCAGCACTGGTGCGCGTGTGTCCTCTGGAGCCTGCACCTGTTGTACCGCCTTCTGCTTTCACTGTATCACTGTGCAGTGCTGGTGCGCGTCTGTCTTCTCGAGCCGGCTCCTGTTGTGCCGCCTTCTGCTTTCACTAAATCACTGTGCAGCGCTAGTGCGCGTCTGTCCTCTCGAGCCGGCTCCTGTTCTACCGTCTTCTGCTTTCATTACATCACTGTGCAGCGCTGGTGCACGTCTGTCCTCTCGAGCCAGCTCCTGTTGTGCCGTCTTCTGCTTTCACTACATCACTGTGCAGTGCTGGTGCACGTCTGTCCTCTGGAGCCGGCTCCAGTTGTACCGGATTCTGCTTTCACTACATCACTGTGCAGCGCTGGTGCGCGTCTGTCCTCTCGAGCCGTCTCCTGTTCTACCGTCTTCTGCTTTCATTACATCACTGTGCAGCGCTCGTGCGCGTCTGTCCTCTCGAGCCGGCTCCTGTTGTGCCGTCTTCTGCTTTCACTACATCACTGTGCAGCACTGGTGCGCGTCTGTCCTCTGGAGACGGCTCCTGTTGTACCGCCTTCTGCTTTCACTACATCACTGTGCAGCGCTGGTGCGCGTCTGTCCTCTGGAGCCGGCTCCTGTGCCATCTTCTGCTTTCACTACATCACTGTGCAGCGCTGGTGCGCGTCTGTCCTCTCGAGCCGGTTCCTGTTGTACCGCCTTCTGCTTTCACTACATCACTGTGCAGCGCTGGTGCGCGTCTGTTCTCTCGAGCTGGCTCCTGTTGTACCGCCTTCTGCTTTCACTACATCACTGTGCAGCGCTGGTGCACGTGTGTCCTCTTGAGCCGGCTCCTGTTGTGCCGTCTTCTGCTTTCATTACATCACTGTGCAGCACTGGGTCACATGTGTCCTCTGGAGCCGGCTCCTGTGCCGTCTTCTGCATTCACTACATCACTGTGCAGCGCTGGTGCGCGTCTGTCCTCTCGAGCCGGCTCCTGTTGTACCGCCTTCTGCTTTCACTACATCACTGTGCAGCGCTGGTGCACGTGTGTCCTCTTGAGCCGGCTCCTGTTGTGCCGTCTTCTGCTTTCACTACATCACTGTGCAGCGCTGGTGCACGTCTGTCCTCTGGAGCCGGCTCCTTTGCCATCTTCTGCTTTCACTACATCACTGTGCAGCGCTGGTGCACGTCTGTTCTCTGGAGCCGGCTCCTGTGCCATCTTCTTCTTTCACTACATCACTGTGCAGCGCTGGTGCACTCCTGTCCTCCGGAGCCAGGTCCTGTTGTGCCATCTTCTACTTTCACTACATCACTGTGCAGCATTGGTGCACATGTGTCCTATGGAGCCGGCTCCTATGCCATCTTCTGCATTCACTACATCACTGTGCAGCGCTGGGGCACGCGTGTCCTCTAGAGCAGGCTCCTGTTGTACCGCCTTCTACTTTCACTACATCATTGTGCAGTGCTGGTGGGTGCCTGTCCTTTAGTGCAGGCCCCTGCTGTACCGTCTTCTGCTTTCACTACATCATTGTGCAGCGCTGGTGCACTCCTGCCCTCTGGTGCTGGCTCCTGTTGTGCCGTCTTCTACTTTCACTACATCCCTGTGCAGCACTGGTGTTAGCCTGTCCTCTGGAGCAGGGCCCTATTTACATCCCTGTGCAGCACTGGTGTGTGCCTGTCCTCTCTGGGGCAGACCCCTGTTTACATCCCTGTGCAGCACTGGTGTGTGCCTGTCCTCTGGAGCAGGGCCCTATTTACATCCCTGTGCAGCACTGGTGTGTGCCTGTCCTCTCTGGGGCAGACCCCTGTTTACATCCCTGTGCAGCACTGGTGTGTGCCTGTCCTCTGGAGCAGGGCCCTGTTTACATCCCTGTGCAGCACTGGTGCACGTCCACCCTCTGGAGCAGGCCCCTGTTTAGATCCCTGTGCAGCACTGGTGCACGTCTGTCCTCTGGAGCAGGACCCTGTTTACATTCCTTTGCAGCACTGGTGTGAGCCTGTCCTCTCTGGAGCAGGCCCCTGTTTACATCACTGTGCAGCACTGGTGTGAGCCTGTCCTCTCTGGAGCAGGCCCCTTTTTACATCACTGTGCAGCACTGGTGTGAGCCTGTCCTCTCTTGAACAGGCCCCTGTTTACTTCCCTGTGCAGCGCTGGTGTGTGCCTGTCCTTTCTGGGGCAGGCCCCTGTTTACATCACTGTGCAGCTCTGGTGTGTGCCTGTCCTCTGGGGCAGGCCCCTGTTTACATCCCTGTACAGCACTGGTGTGAGGCTGTCCTCTGGAGCAGGTCCCTCTTTGCATCCCTGTGCAGCACTGGTGTGTGCCTGTCCTCTCTGGGGCAGGCCCCTGTTTACATCACTGTGCAGCACTGGTGTGAGCCTGTCCTCTGGAGCAGGCCCGTTTACGTCACTGTGCAGGACTGGTGTGTGCCTGTCCTCTGCAGCAGGCCCTGCTTACATCACTGTGCAGCACTGGTGCACGTCTGTCCTCTAGAGCAGGCCCCTGTTTACATCCCTGTGCAGCACTGGTGTGTGCCTGTCCTCTGGAGCAGACCCCTGTTTACATCCCTGTGCAACACTGGTGTGTGCCAGTCCTCTCTGGGGCATGCCCCTGTTTACATCACTGTGCAGCACTGGTGTGAGCCTGTCCTCCGGAGCAGGCCCCTGTTTACATCACTGTGCAGCACTGGTGCACGTTTGTCCTCTGGAGCAGACCCCTGTTTACATCACTGTGCAACACTGGTGTGAGCCTGTCCTCTGGGACAGGCCCATGTTTATATCACTGTGCACCACTGGTGTAAACCTGTCCTCTCGAGCAGGCCCCTGTTTACATCCCTGTGCAGCACTGGTGTAAGTCTGACCTCTCTGGAGCAGGCCCCTGTTTACATCACTGTGCACCACTGGTGTAAGCCTGTCCTCTGGAGCAGGCCCCTGTTTACATCACTGTGCACCACTGGTGTAAGCCTGTCCTCTGGAACAGGCCCCTGTTTACATCCCTGTGCAGCACTGGTGTAAGTCTGACCTCTCTGGAGCAGGCCCCTGTTTACATCCCTGTGCAGCACTAGTGTGAGCCTGTCCTGTCTGGAGCAGGCCCCTGTTTACATCACTGTGCAGCACTGGTGTGAGCCTGTCCTCTGGAGCAGGCCCCTGTTTACATCCCTGTGCAGCACTGGTGTGTGCCTGTCCTCTAGAGCAGGCCCTTTTTACATCCCTGTGCAGCACTGGTGTGTGCCTGTCCTCTCTGGGGCAGGCCCCTGTTTACGTCACTGTGCAGCACTGGTGTGTGCCTGTCCTCTATGGAGCAGGCCCTGTTTACAGCACTGTGAGGCACTGGTGCACGTCAGTCCTCTAGAGCAGGCCCCTGTTTACATCCCTGTGCAGCACTGGTGTGAGCCTGTCCTCTGGAGCAGGTCGCTGTTTACTTCCCCGTGCAGCACTGGTGACTGCCTGTCCTCTGGAGGAGGCCCCTGTTTCCATAACCATGCACCACTGATGTGTGCCTGTCCTCTGGAGCAGGCTGTGTTTACATCCCTGTGCAGCACTGGTGTGTACCTGTCCTCTCTGGGGCAGGCCCCTGTTTACATCCCTGTGCAGCACTGGTGTGTGCCTGTCCTCTGGAGCAGGTCCCTGTTTACTTCCCTGTGCAGCACTGGTGTGTGTCTGTCCTCTCTGGGGCAGGCCGCTGTTTACATACATCACTGTGCAGCACTGGTGTGAGCCTGTCCTCTGGAGCAGGCCCCTGTTTACATCACTGTGCAGCACTGGTGCACGTTTGTCCTCTGGAGGAGGCCCCTGTGCAGGACTGGTGTGTGCCTGTCCTCTGGAGCAGGCCCCTGTTTACATCACTGTGCAGCACTGGTGCACGTCTGTCCTCTGGAGCAGGCCCCTGTTTACATTCCTTTGCAGCACTGGTGTGAGCCTGTCCTCTCTGGAACAGGCCCCTGTTTACATCACTGTGCAGCACTGGTGTGAGGCTGTCCTCTGGAGCAGGCCCCTGTTTACATTCCTTTGCAGCACTGGTGTGAGCCTGTCCTCTCTGGAGCAGGCCCCTTTTTACTTCATTCTGCAGCACTGGTGTGAGCCTGTCCTCTCTTGAACCGGCCCCTGTTTACTTCCCTGTGCAGCGCTGGTGTGTGTCTGTCCTCTCTGGGGCAGGCCCCTGTTTACATCCCTGTGCAGCACTGGTGCCCGCATCAATGTGCAGCACTGATGTGAGCCTGTCCTCTCTGGGACAGGCCTCTGTTTACATCCCTGTGCAGCGCCGGTGTGAACCTGTCCTCTCTGGGACAGGCCTCTGTTTACATCCCTGTGCAGCACTGGTGTGAGCCTGTCCTCTGGAGCAGGCCCCTGTTTACATCCCTGTGCAGCGCCGGTGTGAACCTGTCCTCTCTGGGGCAGGCCCCTGTTTACATCCCTGTGCAGCACTGGTGCCCGCATCACTGTGCAGCACTGATGTGAGCCTGTCCTCTCTGGGACAGGCCTCTGTTTACATCCCTGTGCAGCGCCGGTGTGAACCTGTCCTCTCTGGGACAGGCCTCTGTTTACATCCCTGTGCAGCACTGGTGTGAGCCTGTCCTCTGGAGCAGGCCCCTGTTTACATCCCTGTGCAGCGCCGGTGTGAACCTGTCCTCTCTGGGGCAGGCCCCTGTTTACATCCCTGTGCAGCACTGGTGTAAGTCTGACCTCTCTGGAGCAGGCCCCTGTTTACATCCCTGTGCAGCACTGGTGTGAGCCTGTCCTCTCTGGAGCAGGCCCCTGTTTACATCACTGTGCAGCACTGGTGTGAGCCTGTCCTCTGGAGCAGGCCCATGTTTACATCCCTGTGCAGCACTGGTGTGTGCCTGTCCTCTAGAGCAGGCCCTTTTTACATCCCTGTGCAGCACTGGTGTGTGCCTGTCCTCTCTGGGGCAGGCCCCTGTTTACGTCACTGTGCAGCACTGGTGTGTGCCTGTCCTCTATGGAGCAGGCCCTGTTTACAGCACTGTGAGGCACTGGTGCACGTCAGTCCTCTAGAGCAGGCCCCTGTTTACATCCCTGTGCAGCACTGGTGTGAGCCTGTCCTCTGGAGCAGGTCGCTGTTTACTTCCCTGTGCAGCACTGGTGTGTGCCTGTCCTCTGGAGGAGGCCCCTGTTTCCATAACCATGCACCACTGATGTGTGCCTGTCCTCTGGAGCAGGCCGTGTTTACATCCCTGTGCAGCACTGGTGTGTACCTGTCCTCTCTGGGGCAGGCCCCTGTTTACATCCCTGTGCAGCACTGGTGTGTGCCTGTCCTCTGGAGCAGGTCCCTGTTTACTTCCCTGTGCAGCACTGGTGTGTGTCTGTCCTCTCTGGGGCAGGCCGCTGTTTACATACATCACTGTGCAGCACTGGTGTGAGCCTGTCCTCTGGAGCAGGCCCCTGTTTACATCACTGTGCAGCACTGGTGCACGTTTGTCCTCTGGAGGAGGCCCCTGTGCAGGACTGGTGTGTGCCTGTCCTCTGGAGCAGGCCCCTGTTTACATCACTGTGCAGCACTGGTGCACGTCTGTCCTCTGGAGCAGGCCCCTGTTTACATTCCTTTGCAGCACTGGTGTGAGCCTGTCCTCTCTGGAACAGGCCCCTGTTTACATCACTGTGCAGCACTGGTGTGAGGCTGTCCTCTGGAGCAGGCCCCTGTTTACATTCCTTTGCAGCACTGGTGTGAGCCTGTCCTCTCTGGAGCAGGCCCCTTTTTACATCATTCTGCAGCACTGGTGTGAGCCTGTCCTCTCTTGAACCGGCCCCTGTTTACTTCCCTGTGCAGCGCTGGTGTGTGTCTGTCCTCTCTGGGGCAGGCCCCTGTTTACATCCCTGTGCAGCACTGGTGCCCGCATCACTGTGCAGCACTGATGTGAGCCTGTCCTCTCTGGGACAGGCCTCTGTTTACATCCCTGTGCAGCGCCGGTGTGAACCTGTCCTCTCTGGGACAGGCCTCTGTTTACATCCCTGTGCAGCACTGGTGTGAGCCTGTCCTCTGGAGCAGGCCCCTGTTTACATCCCTGTGCAGCGCCGGTGTGAGCCTGTCCTCTCTGGGACAGGCCTCTGTTTACATCCCTGTGCAGCACTGGAGCCCGCATCCCTGTGCAGCACTGATGTGAGCCTGTCCTCTCTGGGACAGGCCTCTGTTTACATCCCTGCGCAGCACTGGTGCCCGCATCCCTGTGCAGCACTGATGTGAGCCTGTCCTCTCTGGGACAGGCCTCTGTTTACATCCCTGTGCAGCGCCGGTGTGAGCCTGTCCTCTGGGGCAAGCCCATGTTTACATCCCTGTGCAGCGCCGGTGTGAACCTGTCCTCTCTGGGACAGGCCTCTGTTTACATCCCTGTGCAGCGCGGGTGTGAGCCTGTCCTCTCTGGGACAGGCCTCTGTTTACATCCCTGTGCAGCGCCGGTGTGAACCTGTCCTCTCTGGGACAGGCCTCTGTTTACATCCCTGTGCAACACTGGTGTGAGCCTGTCCTCTGGAGCAGGCCCCTGTTTACCTCCCTGTGTAGCGCCGGTGTGAGCCTGTCCTCTCTGGGACAGGCCTCTGTTTACATCCCTGTGCAGCACTGGAGCCCGCATCCCTGTGCAGCACTGATGTGAGCCTGTCCTCTCTGGGACAGGCCTCTGTTTACATCCCTGTGCAGCACTGGTGCCCGCATCCCTGTGCAGCACTGATGTGAGCCTGTCCTCTCTGGGACAGGCCTCTGTTTACATCCCTGTGCAGCGCCGGTGTGAGCCTGTCCTCTCTGGGACAGGCCCCTGTTTCATCCCTGTGCAGCACTGGTGTGAGCCTGTCCTCTGGGGCAAGCCCATGTTTACATTCCTGTGCAGCACTGGTGCCCGCATCACTGTGCAGCACTGATGTGAGCCTGTCCTCTCTGGGACAGGCCTCTGTTTACATCCCTGTGCAGCACTGGTGTGAGCCTGTCCTCTCTGGGACAGGCCTCTGTTTACATCCCTGTGCAGCACTGGTGTGAGCCTGTCCTCTGGGGCAGGCCCCTGTTTACATCCCTGTGCAGCACTGGTGTGAGCCTGTCCTCTGGGGCAAGCCCATGTTTACATCCCTGTGCAGCGCCGGTGTGAACCTGTCCTCTCTGGGACAGGCCTCTGTTTACATCCCTGTGCAGCACTGGAGTGAGCCTGTCCTCTGGGGCAGGCCCCTGTTTACATCCCTGTGCAGCGCCGGTGTGAGCCTGTCCTCTCTGGGACAGGCCTCTGTTTACATCCCTGTGCAGCACTGGAGCCCGCATCCCTGTGCAGCACTGATGTGAGCCTGTCCTCTCTGGGACAGGCCTCTGTTTACATCCCTGTGCAGCACTGGTGCCCGCATCCCTGTGCAGCACTGATGTGAGCCTGTCCTCTCTGGGACAGGCCTCTGTTTACATCCCTGTGCAGCGCCGGTGTGAGCCTGTCCTCTCTGGGACAGGCCCCTGTTTCATCCCTGTGCAGCACTGGTGTGAGCCTGTCCTCTGGGGCAAGCCCATGTTTACATTCCTGTGCAGCACTGGTGCCCGCATCACTGTGCAGCACTGATGTGAGCCTGTCCTCTCTGGGACAGGCCTCTGTTTACATCCCTGTGCAGCACTGGTGTGAGCCTGTCCTCTGGGGCAGGCCCCTGTTTACATCCCTGTGCAGCACTGGTGTGAGCCTGTCCTCTGGGGCAAGCCCATGTTTACATCCCTGTGCAGCGCCGGTGTGAACCTGTCCTCTCTGGGACAGGCCTCTGTTTACATCCCTGTGCAGCACTGGAGTGAGCCTGTCCTCTGGGGCAAGCCCATGTTTACATCCCTGTGCAGCGCCGGTGTGAGCCTGTCCTCTCTGGGACAGGCCTCTGTTTACATCCCTGTGCAGCACTGATGTGAGCCTGTCCTCTCTGGGACAGGCCTCTGTTTACATCCCTGTGCAGCGCCGGTGTGAACCTGTCCTCTCTGGGACAGGCCTCTGTTTACATCCCTGTGCAGCACTGGTGCCCGCAGCACTGATGTGAGCCTGTCCTCTCTGGGACAGGCCTCTGTTTACATCCCTGTGCAGCACTGGAGTGAGCCTGTCCTCTGGGGCAAGCCCATGTTTACATCCCTGTGCAGCACTGGTGCCCGCATCACTGTGCAGCACTGATGTGAGCCTGTCCTCTCTGGGGCAAGCCCATGTTTACATCCCTGTGCAGCGCATGCGCGCGCCTCTGCGCCTGACCTCTGCCACCCAGACCCGGGTCAGTATGTCATTTTATTGCTGCTCCATAAAGTGCAGTTTCCCTTCTGGGTGCAAAGAACCCGCGCGGTGATAATGCGCTGTACACAACAAATACATGTTGTCCCATTTCATTTTATTCAGCATCGTAAAGCGCACTCACCAGTGCCAATAAGGCCTCTTGGCGCTGCTCTTTCGGGGCTCTAACAGGCCTGCAGTAAAGCGGTGCTACTCGGACAGCATATCAGGTACAAGCACTGGATGGGTGACCATGTCCATCTGCTCCTGAAAGAGTTACTTCTCCCCCAACAGAACGTCTTTGCCTTGGCACTGGAGGGTGTCACGCATCTGACTGGCTTATGATCCACTACCGTTTCCTGCCGAAATCTCTGTCTTTCATGGAAGCCCGATGTGCTCTGCACAGTGCGCTGAAGCCGCTGAGTGGTGAATCTGGGGGTCGGTGCAGAGCGCCGAGAAGCTGGGACGCTGCCTTCTGGGGCCCCTGAAGGCTGAGGCTCATGTCCTGTGGGAGCCCAGTGGTACACAGAGCCCATACTATGGGCAGGACCACTGGAAATATGCGATTCCGCCTCCGCAGCATTAGTCCCCGCGTTTGCCACATAATTAATCATTTACTGCACAATCTGCATATTTTAATAGAAAAAATTGTTTCTAGCTCAAACGGATCGAACGTTACTTAAAACGTGGCACTATGTATTCACGCGCATTGGAAGACCCTTTCCAAAGGTTAACTGGTCATCGTTCAGTTGCACATTTCTGCATTTGGTTGTTAAGCTGGTACCAATGATATGACATATTTGCCCAGACAATATTACCATATATAAAAATTACAAAATAAGGAAGTAATACTATCCACAAACGTAGCACATTATGCCACATAATATGCAATTTCTTGCCACATAATTTAGTCAACGCTGCCACATAATTTGGTGCTATCTTGCCAGATAATTCTGACGGCCCTTACTTTAAGCAGGGCTGGATGAGCCTGTTGTTCCATCGGGTATTTTTATGGGCGACCACAAAGTGATCTCTCTTTGGGCCTGAAACCACGCCCATGCCACGCCAGTCACTTTCATTGGTTCGTGGGCTTGCTCTTTAAAATCTGCTTGCCTTCATTTGTGAAAGGCTTGCATAAGTCATGCCTTTTCCGGTGTTTAGCCCACCTGCACAGCACCGGTAAAGTACCAAAAACATACGAGGCTCGATGTTTTCAGCCTGAGGTCCGGACTACTTTATCTGTTTATTTTCCACGCAGCGCGATCGCGCTGCATTTTACATAGCGCGATCGCGCTGCTTTTTTTGTTGCTTCACAACGCTAATAGCTCTAACTCGAACAAATGCGAGACCTGTTGCATTGAAAATGCTTGTTTCATTTGGCTGGGGCCCATGGAGGCTGCTTTTGAAAGTCCAGGGCAGCTGCTGGAGCCTCTGACACTTTCCACAGCTTTTCGAGGTTAATTGCAGCAACCAATGGGAGGCTTCAAGAGATGGAGAGGGCGGGAGGAGGATGATGCTGAGAAAGCAATCAGAGAGGGGAGAGAAGGAGAGAGTTTTAAGGAAAACGGGCTGCATTTAAAAAAAAGATTGCTTTATTTAAAAGCAATCACAGACATGGTGGTCTGCTGACAACAGCAGGCCACCCTCCCTGTGACTGTTGCGATTCCCGGCCAGTCGCACATTGCGACCTACCTCATTAGTAATAACGAGGCAGGTTTATTTGCGACCCACCGTGAATCACAAAAGAAACTCGATGGAGTTTCTTACATTTGAAATTGCGATTCCCCAATTGCGCTTCGCATGGAATCGTAATTAGGGAATCACAATTCCAAATATTCATACACGTGGCCTTGGTCCTCTAACAGCAGCGGACCAAGTGCATTTAAAAATGTGTGGGGACTGTGATGCTGCATGCAATGGGGGGGGTCAGTGAGCATGGGGCGGGGTCAAAGGTGTGGCCAATAAAACAACATATTCTGTACGTTTGTTCGGTCTTTCCCTGTCTGGTAGCTACATATAAAATAACGCACAGCTTAAATGCAAAATACATTTAAAAAGTTGTTGCTCAGTGGAAATGCACGATAATACATTGTGAAACCTCTATTACCTAATGCACTGCAGAGGTCTGTGTGTAACCAGAGAGCCACATAATTACATCTTGGTTGCTACAGTGGAGAATACTGAGGTATATTTTTAGTGCTACAAGGCCACAACCTGTGACATCACTGTGAATACATAAGCCATTACCTTTAACTTGCATTACACACAGTGTAAGACAGACCATTACGAAATGTGCAAAAAGGCTTAAATACAATGGTGCTTCCAAAATATAGATTTGAGTGATACACTGACTGTACATAATGCAATTTATTTTATCTAACTCTCCATTCAACAGCTTGTCAGGGGTAGTAAGCACTACATAAATACAATTACAATTAAAATCAGACACTTCACATCCCAGTTGTTAACTCTTTCTATTTCCACTCAAAAACGGATAAATCTTTGTCATTACAAAGCTTCGAGCGCTTCGATCAGTTAAAGCCAGTATGTGTTATGTGAGTGGTTTATAAAGCTCACGGCTACCAACAAGGGCTTAGATAAGATATGTAAGACACACATGCTACTTATATAAAAAGAGAGGTGTTTAATTGCTTTCTAAGGATACGCAATTTGTTAGTAGATGTCAGTTGAATGGAGTTGGAATTCCAGGGCTTAGCTGGCAGAAAAGCAAAAGATTTGCAAACACTTCTAGTTCTATAGATCCTCGGGGGCCAGGAGAGGCTGATTGCTGGACCTTAGATTTCCAGTTGAACAGCAGGGGGTGACACGATGTCTAAGGATATGCGGTCTCTTGGCCTACTCAATTTTATGATCTTTACAGAGGGGTTTAAAATAAATCCTTTTTTTACCTGGTAGCCAATGCAGGTGACTCAGAGCCGACTGGACTGACTGAGATCTAGGGATGTGTTACAACACTCAAGCGGCTGCATTTTGAATTATCTGAGGCCTCCTGATGATGTACTCAGGGCTACCCAGGAAGAGTGAGTTCCTATAATCTAACCAAGACAGTATGAGGCCTTGAATAACGTCTCTCTGCGTCTCCACAGGGACCCATCTGAGCATCTTCTTAAAGGCTGTCAACAAGGCCAAACAAAGCCCTGCTACCTTCCTGCCTGAGATGCCACAGTAAGATCTTTGTCTAGAAGGTCTCCTAAGCTCTTGACCTACTTTTTCGGGAAGTGACATTCCCCCAGACACCTGGGCCAGCTAACTTGGTCCCGTAGGGAGGGATTGTTACCAATCATTCCATTTGAGGCAGCTCTTGGTCATCGAACTATGTACTTGAACCAGACAAGTTGAAAGCTGCTCAGATGTGGCCCTGGAGTTAGGGGTCAAAGAGACAACAATTTGAGTATTGTCTGCCTAAGACACCATTGAAAAACCAGCAGAATAAATAATGTCCGCTGGAGGACGTACATAAACATTGAAGAGAGCGGGACTCAAGGATTAGTTTTGGGGTACATCACATTTGAGCTTCTAACTCTCAGAGAGACAAGGGCCTTTTCTGCTCTGAAAACTTCTGTTGCCCAGAATAGATGACAGCCAATTAAGTACCATACCTCTAATTCCAAGCACTTCTGGCCTGTACCTAAGGATGGAATGGGAGATCATGTCAAAAGCTGCGCTCAAGTCTAAAAGAATGAGCGCAGCTGAACCTCCAAGATCTAATGACTTGCTGATCTCTTCAGTGACAAGCAAAAGAGCCATCTCCGAGCTGTAGCCAGGAGGCCTGTTTGAGCCTCATGTAGCAGATTATGGGTTTCTAAGAAGTTGGTAAGAACCTTATTGACCAATGAATAACCTTACGAACACCCGGGAGCAGAGAAATAGGTCTATAATTCTCTGCTTTGTCTGGGTCTAAGAAGGTTTTTCCAACAGCGGACTAACAGTTGCGTGCTTCCAGAGGACCCGCCCTTGTCCCTTTTCAAAGGACAGGTTATACAAGGAAGTCAACGTGGACAGGATAATATCTCCTCCTTTTAGCAGTATGTTGATAGGCGCTGGGTCAGCTGGTGAGACAGATTAAACAGTACTGGCTATTTCACCAACATCCTTAAAATTCAGGCGAGGAAAGACTGAGAAGGTAGGAGATGTTTGGTTTACTACAGGGCCATCCTCTGTGCCCTCAGAGAGGTTCAAATTATAGATGGAATTAACATTATTAATAAAAATCTTTGCAAATTCCTCACAGCGCTCCTTCGACGGGCCTATTTCAGCCACTTTAGGTTGCAGGAAGGCATTTACGATTGTAAAGATTTCATTTGAAGCATTAGAAGACTGAGTGATCCTGTTGGCAAACTCCACAGTCCTGGCCTTCCTGATTGCACACTGATATGCTTTCAGAGCTCTTTTATAAATAGTCTTTCTCTCATCATCATAATGCACTCTCCTTTCTTCCCTCTTACATTGTTTTTTAAGTTCCTTTAGTTCGGAGGTAAACCGCATGAAAGACATCCTAGTACGGGAGGATTCCTGCACCTTCCTAGAGACCAGTTCATCTAATGAGGTCTCAATCCAGCCCTCAAAAGCCTTATAATCCAACTTGATATACCCTCGACTGACTTCAGTCTCATGCTTGTAAACATTCTGACCAACGTGTGAGGTCAAGTTCTGACCATTGCCTAGCCATAAGAGGAGAAGGGGCCTTGAGACTGGTAGTATCCATCCTTGGGATATCAAACCTAAAAAATGATCAGTCCAAGAGAGGGCCAGTGGGTCAGATACAGTCAGATTCAACAAATGAGTAAAAATGGGATGCAAAACATGGAGAGTGACCACCTGCACCAACTGTACTGCTAGGAGATCATTTATCAGATTGCATGCCAGAGTACAAGAGGGGTCGACAAGATGGATATTTAAATCGCCCAGCAAAGTGAAATTTGCTGAGTTCAGGCTATACGAAGCCACGATTTCCAGAATAGTCAGAACAACATCTGAGGTGGGCCCAGGAGGCCTATATAACGATAGGCCAGAGAAGGTAAAGGAATACGAAAGGTTGGCAGAGAACATCAAGCGCTCTGCACCTGAGATGAGTATAGGGGTGGCCCTGTATTCCAGATTGTCTTTGAACACAATAGCAACCCCTCTCCTTTTCCTGCCCGATCCGTCACGTCTATTGCGTGACCTGTGGGAGCGCAGTTGCGATCTCAGACCACGGTCCTCATTCAACCAAGTTTCCATAAGGACATGGCAGCAGGTTGCAGATCTTCCAAAAGGACAAAGAGCTCCAAACTATGTTTAGGCAAAGATCTGCAGCTAATGAGGAGCATGGACCATGAAAGATTAAAGAAACACCTAGGGCTCTTATTTACTGGAGAGGGCAAGAGCTGAGGGCTATCAGCCACACAAATGCCCCTGTTAGAGTGTGCAAAGCCTAAAGAGCACCCCCATCTTTGACATTTGTTGAGCACACCATCAGGTTCAATCAAATGATGGCATCCTTTATCCGGTGAAAAATTTAGATTTTTCAAAGTAGCTACAGAATAGCGCTTACGTCTGATTGACAGGGAGCAGGGGTTGGGGCACAGTCAGGCTTGCATTTGGTGCGCCATTGGTTTGTCATCGGCGCATCCACACACTGGTCCTCATTACCTTAACAACGGGACATGACGCAAGGAAGCTAGAACACCAACCAAGATGGCGGTCGCTTGCGTGCTGATGGGCAGGCTCCTAACATGGTAATGGAGACTTACTAGGTAGGCTTTTTGTACTGAAGAAAAAAAAAAGGTTGTGGCGCATGTGTGTTTGGAGAGATACTACAGTGAGCTAAAATAGTTTTTAATATTGTGGGTAGGGGACATGAATAGATGGATGCCCCCCACAATATTAAAAATAACCAGATCCATGTCTCAGATCCTGCATGACATAAAAGTTGATATGTTTCGGCCCCCTACATGGTCTGGCGCCTTAATCAGGAATCACATATAGGAATCAGTGACCAAACGATTGCTTTTGGCAGAGAATCACAAGTGGTCCCCAAAACAAATCAGATGTCACGGCAGACCTCCAAATTGCAGTTGGACATTGAAACCTGGCTTTCTACCACCTTAGGCTAAGCCGAAGAGTTGTGCATGGAGATAGAGACAGTCTGCCACAAGCAACCATTTGGTCACTGTGTCCTTTCTAGAAACCCTCAATTAGAATAGATGAAATGGCCATACCACACAGGGGGCTGAAACATGTGGACTCTCATGACTTGCACGGCCTGAGACGCTAAACTGTTTCCTGGCTGCATGACCATCACTTGGAGTCTGTGAAAAAAAGTTCAAATACTTGGCTTTCTCAACTAGTCTGTTTCTGACATAAAGTTCACATTTTGCCAGAAAGCAATTGTTGTGCAGGCCACTTTTAGAGCTTGAGTTTGCTTTACTACAAACTTAAAGGTTTGTTGCTGGACTACGTCAGTGAAGTGCAGCATCTTAAGTTGAGACCAAGGCTGTTGTGGAATCCCGTTTGGTTAAAGATTTGGAGGAAACAGAAGGCTCCCTATGATACAACCATCTCGGCACAGTCAATCAGAGAAATTGGTAAAGTTTGAAATGACAATAACATATGAAATCACACTCTGTGCATCCAATTTCCGCATGTTTTACTCCAGACTAAGGAGCCTCAGAAGAGTTGTAATAGCAATTTGGGTATATATTGCAAAAGCTTTGTGTACATACTTCATCTCTACTGTGTACATATTGCACCTCCTCTGTATAGATACTGCACCACCACTGTGTAGAGACTGCACCACCACAGTGTAGATACTGCCCCACACTGTGTACATACTGCACCTCCACTGTGTAGAAACTGCACCACACTGTGTACATACTACACCTCCACTGTGTAGATAATTCACCACCACTGTGCACATATTACACCACCACTGTGTAGATACTGCACCCCACTGTATACCTACTGCACCAACACTGTATATATAGTGCACCTCCACTGTATAGATACTGCACCTCCACTGTGTTGAAACTGCCACCCACTGTGTGAATACTGCACCCTTATGTAGATACTGCACCTCTTCTGTGTAAATACTGTAACCATCTGTGTAGCTACTGCACCTACACTGTGTAGATACTGCACCTCCACTCTGTAGATACTGCACCTCCACTCTGTAGATACTGCAACCGTCCATGTAGATATTGTACCATCACTGTGTAGATACTGCACCTCCACTGTGTAGATACTGCACCTCCACTATGTAGAAACTGCCACCCATTGTGTAGCTATTGCACCACCACTCTGTAGATAGTGCACCCCACTGTGTAGGTACTGCACCTCCACTGTGTAGAAACTGCAACCCACTGTGTAGATATAGCACCACCACTATGTGGATTCTGCACCTCCACTGTGTAGACAATGCAACCCACTGTGGACACACTGAACCTCTGCTGTGTAGATACGGCACCACCACTGTGCAGATACTGCACCACCACTGTCTACCTGCTGCACCTCCACTCTGTAGAAACTACCACCCACTGTGTAGATATTGCACCTCCACTCTGTAGATACTCCAACCCACTGTTTCAATACTCCACCACCACTGTGTAGATACTGCACCACCACTGTGTAGATACTGCACCTCCACCATGTAGATACTGCACATCATATGTGTAGATACTGCACCACCACTGTGTAAATACTGCAGCCCACTGTGCAGATACTGCCCCTCTACTGCATAGATACTGCACCTCCATTGCATAGACACTGCACCTCCACTGCATAGATACTAAACTTCCATTTCATATATACTGTACCACTACTATGTATATACTGCACCTCCACTGTGTAGCTACTGCTCCACCACTGCGTTGATACTGGACTTCCACTACTACTTCATCACTACTGTGTAGATACTGCACCCCACTGTGTAGATACTGCACCACTACTGTGCAGATAGTGTCTCCCACTTTGTAGATACTGCACCTCATAGTGTAGATGCTGCAAACCATTGTGTACATACTGCACCTCCACTGCGGTTGTACGACGGAATGCCGACTGACAAAACAACGGGTGCCTAAACAACGAGGTCGGAACACCGACCTCGTTGTTACTACTAATGCGTTTACCACGAATGCCTTAACAACGATATTTCGTTGTAAAGGCATTCCTGGTAAAGTCCTTAGTAACAGGCACCCATTGATCCTGCATGCCTCACCCCACCCCCCAACCCCAACCCAAAACCTAAAACCCCGACCCTCCACCCCCTCCCCAAAACCTAAAACGCCCCACCCCAAAACCTAAAACCCCGACCCCCCACCCCCTCCCCAAAACCAAAAACGCCCCACCCCCCCAACCCCACCCCAAAACCTAAAACCCCCGAGCCCCCACCCCCTCCCCAAAACCAAAAACGCCCCACCCCCCCAACCCCACCCCAAAACCTAAAACCCCGACCCCCAACCCCCTCCCAGAAACCTAAAACGCCCCACCCCACCCCAAAACCTAAAACCCCCGGCCCCCCACCCCCTCCCCAAAACCAAAAACGCCCCACCCCCCAACCCCACCCCAAAACCTAAAACCCCAACCCCCCACCCCCTCCCCAAAACCAAAAACGCCCCAACCCCCAACCCCACCCCAAAACCTAAAACCCCGACCCCCCACCCCCTCCCCAAAACCTGAAAACCCCACTTACCTGAGTCGTCGCCTCGTCATCTGCGTCGTCCTCCTCAGCCAACTCCCTTGTTTGTACCTTAACCATGCATGTTCGTTGTTCAGGACATGCGTGGTTAAGGCACAAAATAACGCAGTCGTGGTTAAAGAAAGCTTTGTTCCGCTTTCGTTAACCAGGACTTCGTTATAAAAAAGTCGGCATAAAGGATGTTTCCCCCTCCACTGCATAGATGCCGCACCACTACTGTGTACATACTACACCCCACTGTGTAGATACTGCACCACTGCTTTGTAGATACTGCACCACCACTGTGCGAATACTGAACCTCCACTGTGCGGATACGGCACCACCTCTGTGTAGATACTGTATCTCCACTGTGTATATGCTGCACCACAACTGTGTAGATACTGCACCTCCACTGTCTAGATACTGCACCACTATGGTGTTGATACTGCACCTCCACTGTGTAGACACTGCACCACTGCTGTGTAGATACAGCACCACGACTGTGTAGATACTGCACCACCACTGTGTGGATACTGCACCACTATGGTGTTGATGCTGCACCTCCACTGTGTAGATACTGCACCTCCTCTGTGTAGATACTGCACCTCCACTGCCTAGATACTGCAACCCAATGAGTAGATACTACACAACCACTGTATAGATATTGCAACCCACTGTGTAGATACTGCAGCCCACTGTGCAGATACTGACTACTGCTGTGTAGATACTGCAACACTACTCTGTAGATACTGCACCACCACTGTGTACATACAGCACCACCACTGTGTAGATAATGCACCCTCACTGTGCAGATACTGCACCACTAAGGTGTTGATACTGCACCCCCACTGTGTAGATACCGCACCACTATGGTGTTGATACTGCACCTCTGCTGTGTAGATACTGCGCCTCCACTGTGTAGATACTCCACCACTGTTGTGTAGATACTCCACCACTGCTGTGTAGATACTGCACCTCTGCTGTGTAGATACTGCCCCTCCACTGTGTAGATACTGAACCACTACAGTGTTGATACTGCACCTCCACTATGTAGATACTGCACCACTACGGTGTTGATATTGCACCTCCACTGTATAGACACTGCACTTCCACTGTGTAGATACTGCACCACTATGGTGTTGATACTGCACCTCCACTGTGCAGATACTGCACCACTACGGTTTTGACACTGCACGGCCACTGTGTAGATACTGCACCACTGCCGTGTAGATACTGCATTTATGCTGTGTAGATGCTGCACCTCCACTGTGTAGATACTGCACCTACACTGTGTAGATACTGTGTCACTACGGTGATGATACTGCACCTCCACTATCTAGATACTACACCTCCACTGTGTAGATACTGCACCACTGCTGTGTAGATACTGCACCTCCCCTGCCTAGATGCTGCAACCCAATGAGTAGATACTGCACAACCACTGTATAAATACTGCAACCCACTGTGTAGATACTGCACAGCCACTGTGTAGATACTGCACCACCACTGTGTAGATACTGCACCACCACTGTGAGGATACCGCACCTCCACTGTGCAGATACCACACTTCCACTATGTAGATACTGCACCACCACTGTGTAGGTACTGCACCACTACGGTGTTCATACTGCACCTCCACAATGTAGATACCACACCTCCACTGTGTAGATACCATACTTCCACTATGTAGATACTGCACCACCACTGTGTAGGTACTGCACCACTATGGTGTTCATACTGCACCTCCACTATGTAGATACTGCACTACCACTGTGTAGATACTGCACCACCACTGTGTAGATACCGCACCACCACTGCATAGATACTGCACATCCACTGTGTAGATACTGCACATTCACTGTGTAGATACTGCACCACTGCTGTGTAGATACTGCACCACTACAGTGTTGATATTGCACCTCCACTGTGTAGATACTGCACCACTATGGTGTTGATACTGCAATTCCACTGTGTAGATACTGCACCACTGCTGTGTAGATACTGCACCACCGCTGTGTAGATACTGTACCACTGCTGTGTAGATACTACACCACCACTGTGTAGACACTGCACCTCCACTGTGTAGATACTGCACCACCACTGTGAGGATACTGCACCTCCACTGTGTAGATACTGCACATCCATTGTGTAGATACTGCACCTCCACTGTGTAGATACTGCACCACTAGGGTTCTGATACTGCACCTCCACAGTGTTGATCCTGCACCTCCACTGTGTAGGTACTGCACCACTGCTGTGTAGATACTGCACCACTGCTGTGTAGATACTGCACCACCACTGTGAGGATACCGCACCTCCACTGTGTAGATACCACACTTCCACTATGTAGATACTGCACCACCACTGTGTAGGTACTGCACCACTACGGTGTTCATACTGCACCTCCACAATGTAGATACCTCACCTCCACTGGGTAGATACCACACTTCCACTATGTCGATACTGCACCACCACTGTGTAGGTACTGCACAACTACAGTGTTCATACTGCACTACCACTGTGTAGATACTGCACCACCACTGTGTAGATACTGCACCACCACTGCGTAGATACTGCACGTCCACTGTGTAGATACTGCACATCCACTGTGTAGATACTGCACCACTGCTGTGTAGATACTGCACCACTGCTGTGTAGATACTGCACCTCCATGGTGTTGATCCTGCACCTCCACTGTGTAGGTACTGCACCACTGCTGTGTAGATACTCCACCTCCTCTGTGTTGATACTGCACCTCCACTGCCTAGATACTGCAATCCAATGAGCAGATACTACACAACCACTGTATAAATACTGTAACCCACTGTGTAGATACTGCACCACCACTGTGTAGTACTGCACCTCCTCTGTGTACATATTGCACCACCACTGTGTAAATACAGCACCACTGCTGTGTAGATACAGCACAGCCACTGTGTAGATACTGTACCACCACTGTGTAGATACCACACTTCCACTATGTAGATACTGCACCACCACTGTGTAGGTACTGCACCACTACGGTGTTCATACTGCACCTCCACAATGTAGATACTGCACCTCCACTGTGTAGATACCACTCTTCCACTATGTAGATACTGCACCACCACTGTGTAGGTACTGCACCACTACAGTGTTCATACTGCACCTCCACTATGTAGATACTGCACCACCACTGTGTAGATACTGCACATCCACTGTGTAGATACTGCACATCCACTGTGTAGATACTGCACCACTGCTGTGTAGATACTGCACCACTACGGTGTTGCTATTGCACCTCCACTGTGTAGATACTGCACCACTATGGTGTTGATACTGCAATTCCACTGTGTAGCTACTGCACCACTGCTGTGTAGATACTGCACCACCGCTGTGTAAATACTGCACCTCCACTGTGTAGATACCGCACCACCACTGTAAGGATACTGCACCTCCACTGTGTAGATACTGCACCTCCATTGTGTAGATACTGCACCTCCACTGTGTAGATACTGCACCACTAGGGTTCTGATACTGCACCTCCACGGTGTTGATCCTGCACCTCCAATGTGTAGGTACTGCACCACTGCTGTGTGGATACTGCACCACTGCTGTGTAGAAACTGCACTGCCGCTGTGTAGATACTCCACCTCCTCTGTGTTGATACTGCACCTCCACTGCCTAGATACTGCAGTCCAGTGAGCAGATACTACACAACCACTGTATAAATACTGCAACTCACTGTGTAGATACTGCACCACCACTGTGTAGTACTGCACCTCCTCTGTGTAGATACTGCACCACCACTGTGTACATACAGCACCACTGCTGTGTAGATACAGCACCACTGCTGTGTAGATAGTGCATCTCTGCTGTGTAGATACTGCACTGCCACTGTGTAGATATTGCACCTCCTCGGTGTAGATACTTCACCACTGTGGTGTTGATACTGCACCACTGCGGTGTTGATACTGCACCTCCACTGTGTAGATACTGCACTACCACTGCGTAGATACTGCACCTCCACTGCCTAGATACTGCAACCCAATTAGTAGATACTACACAAACACTGTATAGACACTGCAACCCACTGTGTAGAAACTGCATCTCCACTGTGTAGATAGTGCACCACCACTGTGTAGATTCTGCACCTCCTCTGTGTAGATACTGCACCACCACTGTGTAGTTACTGCACCTTCACTGTGTATATTCCGCACCTCCTCTGTGTAGATACTGCACCTCCTCTGTGTAGATTCTGCACTTCCTCTGTGTAGATTCTGCACCTCCACTGTGCAGATACTGCAGCACCACTGTGTAGATACTGCGCCTCCTCTGTGTAGATACTGCACCTCCTCTGTGTAGATACTGCACCACCACTGTGTACATACTGCACCTCCACTGTATAGATACTGCACCTCCTCTGTGTAGATACTGCACCTCCACTGGGTAGATACTCCACCACCACTGTGTAGATTATGCACCTCCTCTGTTTAGATACTGCACCTCCTCTGTGTAGATACTGCACCTCCTCTGTGTACATACTGCACCTCCTCTGTGTAGATACTGCACCTCCACTGTGTACATACTGCACCTCCTCTGTGTACATACTGCACCTCCTCTGTGTACATACTGCACCTCCTCTGCGTCCATACTGCAGTGCAAACTGATTCCATCCCTACCGAGAGCAATGATATGATCTTAAAAAGATAATATATTTAGTGTTGAATTACTTAAAACTCTAAAGCTCATATCTCGAAATATTTTCAAATGATGTTTTCCTTTGAATTATAGCTTGTATAGTTTTCTGTTAAATCCCAAGCAAACTTTGGAGTCTGAATCTAACTCCTCTCCTCAATGTTTACATGCAGGCGGTGCAGTTAGATCTTGGCAATGAGACAAGGCATGATGTATCTACGTCAAGTTCTCACTGTGTGCGTGTCTCTCAGCATCTGACTCAGTTACAGTGTCAAAATCTTTGCCCCTTGAGGGCATCTGTGTGTGAGGCTGTGTGTGAGGGGGGCTGCGTGCGAGTTAATGTGTGTGTGTGGGTGTGTGTGTGTGTAAGAGAGATTGTGTGTCTGTGTAGGAGAGTGTGAGTGTGTCTGTAGGTAGTCTTTGTTTAGCCTTCACAGTTCATGTAAGTGTATGCTTCTGGCGTGGACTGACCACTGAGGTCCTGTCTGCCCCTGGGGTTTCTTATGATCCACCATCAATCAGACTAAAGCCCATATTTTGGGCTTTGTGGCACAGGGCAGCAGAACAGTTACCTCCCTGCACTGCCCTGCCTCACATGGAAAGGGCAGGAATGTGCTGTATATATCCACTTTGAATTCCTGTCCTTTCCCCTGCGATGGGCCCTTTTGGCCGCCTAGCACCAATGCAGGCACCCTGCACCATAGTGCAAGGGGCCTGCATTGCAGGCAGGGTTGTTTTTGTGCAGGAAGGGGCCCCTTCCTCTTTCACTGTCACATGAAAAGTGGAAAAAATGAGGAGAAATAAAAATGTTTCTAATTTCTCCTCTTTACGCCACCCCAGGGGAGGCGTAAGGTTTTGGCGGCGCTCCAGGTTTATGTCATTAAGTAAATCTGGGGTAGCGTCAAAATCCTTGGTGTTGCATTTGAAAACCCACCGCAACGCCCATGGAACGGCCCCTGGTGCAGAGTAAGGCAACGCAGCGACTTGTGCTGCTTTGCCTCACTCCTCATCTATGAGGCCATGGAAAGACACTCAAAGTGGCTTTGCGTGGCTCATAGATATGGTTGAGAGACTTGACCCGCCTCGCTGGCGCCGCAGGCCTCTCGTAAATATGCCCCTTAAGGAACAGGCTTGAACGTGGCTGACAGCCAAACCATCAGTTCAGTGGAGTGTTTTCATCCATTGACTGGCTGAGCCCTGTGCCTCCTCTGACGCAGCTTTTGTCGATTGATGGCTCTTGAACCTCCTACAGATCTAAGCGATTGCCACATGTTAAAGTTCAAATATTTCTCTTTTCCTAGAAGTTTGCTTTGAGCCCACTGTTCTTTATTTCCTTTGCCAGTTCTGTTGTGTAAATTCTGACAGTGTTGATGCTCTCTCGGATAATCTGGTATGATAGGAGGATAAAGCATCCACTGTGCCTCGGAATGAAACCTCCACATGAATTAATCAAATAAAATTTCATAAAGAAACACACAATTAAAGCATATAAACCAGGAAGGTTTTTAGGAATAGTTCAAGAGTGTTACAGAAGTCAAAAATAAAGAGCAATTCATGTTTCAGAGAGAATTAGCAAAAGGCTCAGTCAAATGCTGCAATAGAATGGCATGAAGTCAAGGAAAGACATTCCTGGTCCAACGTATGAGACAAACCAACAGGGGTTCAGTCTCCAACGTCAGGGAGTCAGATGTCTGGCTCACCCCCAGAACTCATCATTTCTATAGACCACTTGACAATGGAAATCACACAGTCAACATAGGGTGAACAAATGTACCAATGAACTGACAACTCATGATAAAGAATGATACAATGTCATATAATGCAGCAATTCTAGCAAAGGCACCATCACTGCAAACTAAGGGGCCTTATTCCATCCCATCCTGGTTATTATCCTGGAGATCGGACCACCAGGAGACTGCTGCCGCCCCCAGGATCACAGATCCCAACAGGTTGGTGTTGGTTGAAGTCGTGGTCAGCCACAGCAGTCCCCATGGCAGCACCGCCGTCCCGATCATGACTTCACTTTACGTCAGCCTTTGCATAGTGGTTGCACCGCCAAGAAAAGGCTGTCAGAAAGCCAGGGCTGGGGCCACAGGGGGACCCCTGCACTGCCCACAACCATGTCATGGGCAGTGAACGGGGCCCCCTGCCAGTCCCCTCAGAATGTGCACTGTCTGCTATGCTATGCAGACAGTGTGCATTCTTAGGGTGCTGGTGTGCAACGGCATTGGCCTTGACTCCCTCAGGGAGCAGAGGCCATGGCCGCTGCACTATTTCCACCGAGTTGATCAGCGGAAACCTCCTAATATGACTTTTCCACCGGTCAGCCTGTGAAAACATCGTAATAAGATGGGGTGAGGCTGCCACCTTGACGGCAGCCTCCCCCATGCCGTATTGACGATCTCAGCTGCTATGCTGTCGAGATCATAATTAAACCCTAAGTCACAACAAAAAACTAACCTAAACAAGCTATACTAATCCTAAGCACACACCCCAACCACCATACACCCAAAACGTAAATTAAAACTACTGTTTCATAAGGCAGCAGCAGTGACCCGCAGCCACTACAATCTTGGAGCGGCCCCAAAATGAGGTAATTAGACTAAAACAGCAAAGTAGTGATAAAAATGGTCACTAAATGAAAATATTAAAAAAAACTAACAGTCTATCATAAATAATGGCAATACAAAAATAAATGTTACAAATAATTATTATATGCATAAAAAACTCATAAAAAATGTTGGAAAATGCATTCAAAATTAGCCACATTGGATATCGGATTGTAAAAGGGGTAGATTTATTATTCTCACTCTCATCTAAGGTGCATTGGGCAAAGCGTGGGACATTGAAGGGAGTTAAATTTACTGTCCCCATTCCAGTCCAAGCTACACAGGGAAAGCAGTGGATACGGAGGGGGTTAAAAGTACTCTTTAAATAGCAGCTCAAAGCTTGCAGGAGCAATGTTTTCATCTCTTTTCCTGCCTGCATGACAGTGGCCAGGTAAAGAGATGAAAACTCTGCTCCCTGCAAGCAGGAGCAGTTTTAACACTCCTGCTTGCTGGAAGTGGAGTTATGATTGCTTTTGCTTGGCAGGAGCTGTCATAGCTTTATTGGTCATATTGCTCCAGGAGGTAGCGGTCCTCGGGGAACGGCCCCTGCACACTTCATATACATTGCCTTAGGGAGGTGGCACTCCCCATGGTTTTTGCAAGACCTAGGAGAGGGGCCCCAGGTACCCCCCTCCTATTCTTGCCCAAATACCCCCTGGACCTGGCCCACCCAGGGCCAAAATGAGTTAGATACGCGGGAGATTTTGATATATTTTTTAAATCTTAAATCATGGCGAGATCTGCAGATCCAGACACATACAGATACATACCCTGCCACTTTTTTGTGGGGCCTTGGCTTCAGCCGAGTTCCATATTGGCTGCCAACACTTCTTGTTCGAAGTGTTGGCAGCCAATCAGATCTCAGCAGGAGACCTCCTTGGATCCATGGCCTTAGATATACACAATTCTTGCCCCTTTAATATCTCGCAAACTACTGAACTGATTTACACCAAATAAAACAAGGACGATGTGTGGACCAAATGCTACCTTTTAGCCAAATCTGGTGTAATTTTGTTTAGCGGTTCGGGCTGCAGGCTTGTCTAAAGAGTCTGTGGAAATTACCATGGGAAGCGCACTTTTTGTGACCCCTCCTTCTTCTCAGCTCTTGCTTGACCAATCACCCTAAAACTTTCCATGCACAACAAGACTTTTGGGCACACTTTTTTTTTTTTTTTCGTAAAGATTTGTCAAGCAGTGCCAAAGATATAGGCAAGTCAAGAAACTAAAGTTTAATAGAACCTAAGTCCTACCTATAAAAATGCATTGTTAAGGCATGCAATGTGTATACCTGCGTTGTTCTGTCATACAACCAAGTAAACAGAAAAAAATATTACATAATAAACTATTTTTTATAATAACGATATTTCATATAAGAAAAAATTAAACACATTTTTAAAAAGTAATGTTTTAAAATCAATTAAAAAAAATATATTACATGTTTTCACAATTTAAAAAGCTCTCTAAAACATTCCCTATCCTTTTCCCCTTTAATCCCTACACCCTGCCACTGCAAAAAAATTATAACTTAGAAAAATACCTCAACATAGTACAATAATACATGAAAACGTAAAATTATTACAAGTAAATAAGTCTAAAATCAATTTAAAAAAAGCAAAAATAAACATAAAATTCAATACAAAAAACCTTAAACAAAAATATCAAAAAAAGTGCCCACCAACTTCCCCTACAAACCAAAATACCGATCCATAAAATAGTTAAACACTTTAATATAAAACATTTAAAACCTATGATGTTTAAAGTGCAGTAATATACAAAAAATATATTATGCACAACTATATTATAAACAACAATGTTTCTACAAAAATATTAAAAGCAGCACTAAAAAACAATATTCTTACTAGGGATATTCCTGACAATATCTTTTCACAAAAATATATCCTTGAAGGACGATATTTCCAACTCAATATTTTAGTCAAACACCCTCTTAGTACCTTGCTTGGTCTGCCTGTTTAGCTCTTCTTTTATTGGGAGTTTTCCTACCACTTCAAAATCTGCTCTTTTTCACGCTTTGCTCAAAAAAGCCTTCCTTAGACTCAGATGACCTCACTAACACATGCCCGTTTCTTTGCTTCCTTTATTTTCTGAAGTCCCCAAGTAAATTGCCTTCTCTCAGCTGCCATCCTTTCTTTATTTCTAATAGGTCTTGATTTGGAACTTGGTGGATGGAATACTCTGTCGCAAACGTGACGGAAATCCTGTCCCCCGTATTAGGATCCCCATAGGATATAATGGAATCGTAACATGGCGAACGGGATATCCGTCACATTTGTGACACAGTATTCCCTTTCGCCAAGTTCTAAATCAGGTCCTTAGTTTGCTTTCTCCTATTCAATCCAGTTTTCACCCTGGTCCTTCTTCACAGACTGCAATATGTTCTACTCCTTTACATTTTAACTTTAAAGGAGAAACTCGTGCATCGCTATTTATCAACATCTGATCAAGTCTAACTTCATTTTGACACTATTAATTTTCTTGTCACACTTAATTAACAGTTTTCTAATTATTTTAATATTTGTGAAGTACTTTGGGTAAATGTGCTAAAATAACTAACTAAATAAATGTGGCATATTAAGCAGAAAGTGTTGGCGGTGGAAGAAAGCAACAAGCGGTGGAATCAACACTAAAGAGTCTTGGTAATCAACACCTCTAGTGCCAAGAAACATATTTGGACCTCTGCATTTACCTTTTCTGTTTTACAGTTTAAGCACTGGGGTTTTCTGAGCTTTTTGTACGAGTGACAGTGTTGAGAAGGTAGAAACATCTGATGACCTAACTTTAGGTAACATTAATAAAAAGCTAACGCCCTGATTTAAGGAAAGTGGCGTTGCACCCATTGCAGCGCCACTTTTTTTGCGTGCCTTAGCGCCCCCTAACGCCACCATGTGTGCACCTATCGAAGATACAATGCACCATGGCGGTAGTTAGGGGAACTAGCGTCACAATTTTAACACTAGTTCGGAGCGTTGCAGGATTAGCATAAAAAATGTTGACGATAATCCTGCAAAGCCTATTGAAAACAAGGGTGTGCCTCATTTTAACGCCTGCTTAGAGCAGGCGTTAAAAGTGCCAAAATAAATGACGCAAAGAAATCTTTTAGATTCCTTTGCTCCAGTTTCTTTGGGCCCCCATAACGGAGAATGTCCCCTTTGCATACATTATGCCTGGCGCAGGCATAATGTAGCACAAAGGGTTACAATGTGGCGCAATGCATGTAAATTTGGCACATTGATTTTGACCTTGTTGTGCCACATTAGCGTAAACAAAATGACACTAATATGGCACAAGGAGGTGCTAGGGGCTCTTAAATGAGCCCCTAAGAGTATTAAGATGTGTCCTTTAAGGAATATTATATATCTAACAGACTCACTTATTTCAGTCAAAGGCATCCCGACCGCTGCATTACGACATTCCCACAGGGCTGGTGGTGTGTCGGCGGAGATGTCAAGGTGGCGACATGCTGCAGATCTAGGAGAGAGTCTGAAGCCAATGCCTCCAGCAAGTCAGTGCACGCACCGACATTGCAGGCATGAGGGGAACGACATAGGCCCTAGCCACAAACCACATGGGCTTATTCACCCTGGGGCCCTTTTTTGTGACCCCTTACCTGCCTTTTTGCCAACCTTTTGATGGTGGTGTCCCCACCATGAAAAGGTTGGTGGAAAGGCAGGTCATAATACACACAGCAGTATTTATGCTGGCACCGCCACCATTGACAACCGCTGTCCCTACCGCAATGGTAGCTCAAACGTTGGTGGTGGCAGCGGTCTTGTGGTGGTCTGACCGCACAGATTGTAATTGGGTGGTCAAACAACCAAGGGGGCAGCGGTCAGACTGCCAAAGATGGTACAGCAGTCCCAAGACCACCAAAATCATAATCAGCCCGTTAATTTTAACAGAACCTCTATTAACAACGCTAGTAGTGCACGCTTAAAAATCATTGCTAAGTACTACGGCGATTCCAATAACTCTGGGAAACTACTAGGCAATTATCTAAAGTTCAAAAACAAAAGTCTAAAATTGAAGTTAGAAACAATGCTTCTGGTAAACAATTATTTAGAGATCAGGAGATTATGAAAGTTTTGCTGATTTTTGCTCAAAATTATATACAGAAGACTCACCTTCTAATCCTGCTTCTCTAGACTCCTTTTTCCTTACAATTACTAAATCACACCTCTTGAAGCAGAGATTTCTCTCACCAAGATTTGTACAGCCATTTCTAAATTTCCAAAGGACAAGGCACCTGGTCCTGATGTCCTCACGATAAATTTGTACTCTAAATTGTCTTATCTTCTGGTACCCAAACTCTTGTTACTTATGCAACATCTTCTCGCTTCTGATGATAACATAGGTTCCTTCTCAGAAGCCATGATATGTCTAATTCCAAAAAAAGGCAAGGATCTGGCTGAATACAAGTCTCCCTTATTTATAAGGACTGTGAAATGTTCTTAAAAGTCCAGGCACTCCGTGCCAATTAATTCATTCCCTTCCTAGTCAGCATTGAACAGTCTGGTTTTGTCAGAGGCCTAAATATTTCAGACAACTCCTGCATTTTCTTGAATATTATTCACTGTGACTCCCAAAGTAATACCCTTCTAGCGGTTATTACATTGGATGCTGAAAAAGCCTTTGACCGTGTCAAATGGGAATTCAGGTTCAAGGCCCTCAGCTTGCATGGCTTTGGTCCCACATTTCTGCAGAATGTTAAGATTCAGATATGCTTCCCCTTCCAGTTCAGTTTTCACCAATAGACTTCAATCTCACTATTTCCCTCTCACAAGAAGCACTAGAGTGGGATGCCCATTAGCTCCCTTACTTTATTCTCTCTTTGGATCCATTTCTGGAAACAATATGTAGATCCCAACCATTCACTGGTTTTACCGATAGACAATTCAACATTAAGTTCACTGACTATGCAGCTGATATTTTACTTCGTTTCCAATCCTCACACCTCCCTCCTGGAGTTTTCAGATTATTATCTATCTACTCTTCGATTTCTGGATATCGTCTAAATATAGACAAATCTGAAGCAATGCCTCTCAACAAATTCTGTCTTAAGAAAACATTTAATGTTAAAAGGTTTTGTGTGGAATTCATCTAAAATCAAATGTTTAGACATTTTGTACTCCCTTTCCACTAAAGAAACCATTAAGTTTAATATAGAAGCTCTAAAACACAAGATTTCTACCCTGTCTGCTCAATGGTCTCCTTTACACCGTTCATTGAGGGGAAGAATAGATCCAATCAAGATGATGTTCCTGCCAATTCTCAATATCTTTTTATTGATGCTTCCACTACGGTTATGTGAAACCTTCTTCAGATCTATTGATTGTCTGTTATCTAAATTCTTATGAATAAGCGACCAGCTCTGTTTTCCCTATCCACACTTAAGAAATCAAAGATAAATGGTTGTGTCAATTTTCCTAACTTTCCTCGATATCACTCTGCCTTCATCCTCAAACAGATATGGTCCTCATAGGGAACAACCTCTTCTCTTTCACTCCTGCTCTGGTGTTCCCTAGAACTTTCTTTAATTTCCCCATTTTCATTTCTTCAATTCTCTCTTGTCGCTCAAAGGCCTCGGTCCATGTCTTCTTCACTATTGAGCTATTCCAGTCATCTTGCCAAAATGTTTATCTCTCAGGCCCATTCCCCCCCCCCTCAGTTATTGTGATTATCTCCTATTTGGTACAACCCTAACATCACCACAGCCAACAAAGCTCTCAAGCGGTCTCCCTGGTTGGCCAATGATATTACTGCAATTTCTCATCTCCAATAATCAGTTTATTCTTTTTGCAGAACTATACAATCAATTTCACACCCCCTCCTCTCATCAGCTCAAATATACTCTCCTTTTGGGCATTCCTAGACAAAATGGCGTGGATCCTTCCTCTACGCCTTTGCTGCCTCCTTGTGATTCCTGAGCGCCCTTCGGTTTCTCTTCCGAATCAAAGCCTCTTTTATGCATAAACAGCTTTCTACTTCAGCCTCCAATAGAGCTAAACCTAAGATTGAAGATTCTTGGGAACAGGATTCACAATCCACATTCCTCACCTCGTTGTGGAACAAAATACGGCTTATCATTCATCATACTTCTCGTCTGCTAGCACCACTCAGACTTTGTTCTTCTTTTATAATATATTGTATCTAGCTCCTAGTTCTTTATTCAAAAAGAAAATATTGAGCAGTAACAATGGCTGGACCTGCAATGCTCCTAACAGGGATTTTACTCACATTTTTTTCATTGTCCAAAGTCTCTTGCTTTTGGAAGCAGGTATGGCACAAAATGTCTGTAATATTTTCTGTCTGCCCCTTATAACATCGTTCATCTCCTTCTTGGCAGATGTTCGAATATATGGTCCGGAGATAAAGTTAAGGGAATGCTTGGTGGTGGCTTGTCATGTTATTACCTCTAATTGGAAAACCCTAAATAATATTTCTTACCTCACATGGTGAAACCTAATTTGTCATAATCATAGATTGGACACTGCTCATACACCCACACTACATATAGCCATTTAAAGAGATATGCTATGGATGCCTTTGACTTCATACTTCCCAATACCACCAATATTAGAAATGATGAAGTTCCTAAACCTCCATGGACACTTTATATTTCACCTCATACATATCTTTTAATCTCTTTACATCATTCACTGTATACCTTTTGGGTATTTCTTACCACAATATATTTTGGCTTCCTCATTTCCTTTTACTTTCTTAGAGGAACTCATATGTAACAGTTTGCTTCCTCTCCCTCTTCTTCTATAAAATATAAAACTCGCAAAAGGCTATTAGTTGTAGAATGCAAATTCATATTCCTTATTATTTTTAGGGATATGTTTCATTTTGTATTAGTGCAATAATTGTATTTCTCATTTAATTGGATTTTCCTTCACGAATAGTTGCGTTATTACTGTGACATATCTAATTTTTGTTTACAATTTTATGCTTTGCAGTGTCCCTGTCATGTCTCATGGGACTGAGGGGAGCAGCTCAACTGGTTTCCTGATTTGGAGTGGCACATTGACTTCTTAGTGCCTGAGGGTCTAGAAAACCAAACTCTGCTTTCTAAAGATAGAAACCGTGTCAGTGGGATGGGTGAGGGTAAGTGGGAGATGGATTTGCAAAGTATAATTGTAATAAGGATCAACAACATATAGGCAGCTACACAGCACCAGCCGAGCTATAGGGTCAGCAGAAGGCTGTCTATCTGTACATCACAAAGGGGGTTATCAGAGAAAGCCCAACAATTGATATGGAAATATGTGCCAGGCAGACATTTAGTCAACTAATTAAAAGGATGCAAAATGGGTGAGAAGGGAAATTGGTGACATGAGCAGCAGTCATGCGAAGTTTTGCTTCCAAAGGCAAGGATGCTGCTTACTGCTGGACAAATACACCCCATGAACAAGGACGGGAGTGGAAGAACAAACAAGACTGACAACCCAAACAGAAACTACACAATCTTCAAAAGACCTAGACTCCACCTCCCCCTGCTGGCCAAGAAAGCCAAACATTTAAGCGGGGGTTCATGCCCCAAGTCCCTCTCAAGGTCCCAAATGTTCCCAAAAATGGGCAAGCCATGAAAGCCTAGACAGTGTTGTCTCCACAGCACGAGTGAATCACCTTGTCTTGAGTTAGCCTTCCATCCTCACCCTCCAAGCAAGACCATTATGTTTCTAGGATCCTAGAGAGCCTTGCTCTTTCTAGTTCACAAAAAGAGGCCTCCTCTTGACCTTCTGAAATGTCCTCCCACACAATCTCTACCTTCATCACTAGTGATGCATGACCTTTTGGATAAAAAGGCAAAGTGTGGTGAAAGGAGGCTCATACTGGCTCCATTGTGTTTGCTAGGACAGCAGCAGCATTGATCTGATTGCTCTCATTCTCTTCCATGTTGGCCACTGTGGACCTCTCATGATTTCCCTAAAAAATGTGGCTGCTAAAGACACTTGAAATCCTGAGGGCTGGGGACTGCACAGGAGAATTAGGAATTACCAGTGGATTCAGAAATGAAATTACTGATACCAACTATAACTTCTAGTTACTCAAGGAACGAATTCTCAACCAGTAATTGCCTTTACATCCACACAACTGGTGGCACTCATAATGAGACCTTCGAGAAATGTTTTCTCAGTTCCCTATGTTGGAATCTATTTGTCACTAGCTTCCCAAACCAGACTTAAATAGAAATGTTTGCTTTTCAACAATCAGTCCTGAAGATCTCCTTCTTCAAGTGGGTTACACACAGTAACCTCAGTCCTGGACATTGCCCTTGTTGTTCACAAGTTAATTTTGAAGCTTGAATACCGAGAGAAGTTAAGGATTGTTGAGAAAAGATTATTGATGCCTCTTTAGCAACCGTGTGACCGTACCTAAGTTGTTGTGTATGGCTTGTGCATGCCCATGGATGTATCCATGCTCCATGCTCAGGTGTAGGATGCTGGGATGTGCAGTGTTGTTGTGGCACGGGGTGTTGAGGTGACCTGCTCGAAACCGCAAGCGGAAGACTTCTGTGTATGTAGGTTAAGTCAGTAGATCCAGGTTGTATGACAAAACCACGCATGGAGCTACCATGCATGCCTTTACCACGCATCCATTATGAAGTCATGTTTACTATGCCTTGCTTTTATCACGCATGCCTTTACCACGCATCCATTATGAAGCAATGTTTTACTATGCCTTGCTTTTACCACGCATGCCTTTACCATGAATCCATTATGAAGTAATGTTTACTATGCCTTGCTTTTACCACGCATGCCTTTACCACGCATCCATTATGAAGCAATGTTTTACTATGCCTTGCTTTTACCACGCATGCCTTTACTACACATTTGCCTTTACCACGCATGCCTTCAAAACAAAACTGCAAGTACATGTCAGGTAAGTAAAAACTCTATTTTATATATATATACATATATACATACTCATATGTAAACACGGTCCTGCCATCCACGATCACATCAACCAATGGTTCAGTGCTGGGCAGCCATGTGCAGGACCCTCCAATAGTATACAACAATCCTTCGTTTTCACACCGTGTTGCTCCAGGAAAAAAGCCAGCACCCGAGACAATGCTATATGGAAAATTGTATTCAGAGCTCACGCGTATCGACCCTCATAGTCTTTGTCAGGGCCCAATAACAAGGGTTGAACAAACCACCATTTCTTTGACAGACACAACATCATCATATGTAAACTAAACATAAACAAGGTACTCACAAGGTTCACAAAGCATTGCCCCATTAACAGAACAATTCTCTAACATAATATTGCAGTTCTTTTCGCAACAAAAGATATTTGTCTCTCCAATACACCTGCGCGCATCACATGTTCACTCTAGCTAATCCCCAGTCAAATTGTAGAAGCCCAGTGGCATATCATTTACATTCATTTCATAATATTGACCATCCCACATGACTTATATTGTCAAAAGCAAAATTTCAAAGAAATATAGGAGAGTATAATATTGTCAAACATGAATCCATACCTGAATGGCTTTTCATTGATAGCATAATCATGCCACGTGCCTTAAGAGCGCGGTGTGTTGTCACACGTACACCGTCATAAGAAAAAGAGAAGGAGAGAAGGAAAGAAAAGAAAGGAAACAATGAAGAAAAAAGAAAAAGAAAGGGGCAATAGAATAAGAAATAGCATAAAATACAATTTGACCTATATTCTCAAAATATGAAAACTAAACTTTTTCACAATATCTTAAACCTACACCAACCCACACCCAGTTGAAGAGAGATAAACTGAAATATTCATATTCAAATATATAAATGTATATGTATATATATATATATATATATATATACATAGTATAAATAACTTAGTGGCGGTAACCACTAGATAGTTATAGTTAGGACCTAGTTTCTATAGAAAAAACGTTTTTTGTTTTGCTAATAACTTGGGTGCCGTTTGATGAATCTTCACGAAACTTTCCCAAAAATATGACGCTCACTTCAGCTGCTGTCTGAAAAGGTTCATCTGTCAAGTGGGGGCCAAGAAAAAGTGGGGGTCTCAAAACGCTTTTTCACAATGTATTTTTCCTTAGGGATTTTGAACAGGAATAACATCTGAACCACTGGACGGATTTACACCAAATTTGGTAGAAAGCTGGCTCCTGGCCCAGAAAGCGACCTGTTCGTGATTTGGTGTAAACCTGTTTAGTGGTTTTCTAGTTATTAAGTGAAAAACAAAGTTGTATATATAGAAACACGGATCCATTATGACTTCTGTACGGAGCGCCATGGCGCCAGAAGCAGTACTGTGATTGGCTGGCCGCAACCTGTGCAGAAAGTTGCAGCCGCCATTGGGGATGAAAATAGGGGCTCAAAAGAATGGTAGGGGTCAGAGTAAAGGTACTATGACACCATGGGGGTTATTAATGGGTGTCTAAGGGACCTCTTATTAGTTGGGGTATTGACTCTGTTGCGGCGCTCAGCATACACTGCCAAAAAAAAAAAAAAATATATATATATATATATATATATACACACATTCACACACACACTCACAGACCCACCGAGGCACTCATACTCCCAATCACAGACCCAGACAGACACTTGTACACCCACTCAGAGACCCACCCAGACACTCATACACCCACTTGCAGATGCAGTCACACACTCATGCACCCACTCACCCACTCACAGACCCACTTACACTTATACATCCACTCAAAGACCCCCTCACACACTCACACACCCACTCAAATGGGCCACTCAGACACTCATGCATCCACTCACTGACCCACTTACACTCAGACATCCACTCAAAGACCCACTCAGACACTCACACACCACTCATAGACTCACTGACACTCATGTACCCACTCAGAGCTGAGATGGGTGACTATAGGGGTTTGGCCGCAAGGCCTGAGCTCCGCTGCGCAAGGCCAAAGGCTGTGTGCGGCGGTGGTTGGATTAACATAAAGTAATTAAAATTACTTTATGTTAAAAAACATAGAAATTCACTGAAATAAACAACGGTCACAGGGACATTATAGTTAGAAAACTGAATTTTAAAAAACCTTAGAAATGCACTTAAAAAAAAACAGGTTATAGGGACCTTATAGTTAGGTTCTGAATTTGCTCACACAAAACCATAGAAATTCAGCAGTTATCATTAGAGTAATTTCAGGTAACTATAACTTGCGCTCTAAGATAACTATAACTCGCACTCTTGCCATGCCAATTATCCCGCAAATTACAGCACTCATGACATCTTTGATAACATCATTGATAATGTCACTGTAACATCTGCAGTAAAATTACTGATCAGATAACTGTGCATGGCGAGGGTGCGAGTTTTTGTTACCTTAATAGTTAGCATTAAAACCTTAAAAAAAAAGATAGATAGATAGATAGATAGATAGATAGATAGATAGATAGATAGATAGATAGATAGATGGATGGATGGATGGATGGATGG